>NC_086284.1:49681965-50881965 GCF_963924245.1 Chroicocephalus ridibundus
GACGCACGCACATTAGAATTCTCCTTAGCTATTTTTTCCTGTGTTATTACTGACTATTTCATGTAAATTTTTTTAGGATTCCCTTCAACTCATCTTCTCTTTTTCTGGGTTGGACTATTGGGATGCATCAAAAAATGCGGAAATGTAAATTCTAGTAATGTTAGCAGAGCCTATGAAAAGCAGCAAGTTCCTCATCAGCATTGTTCATGTGTAAGCAGAGTGATAAAACTCTTAAGTAATTTTGCCCTCAGCTCTGCTTTCCATTAGAAGTTATGTATGTATAAAATAACATGAGGCAAAAATAAGCAGAAAATCTTTTATGTATAGTTTTTAATCCATAAAGAAAAAAAAAAGATCAATGCAAAATTAGGTGAATTCCAAGTTTTATTCATAATATACGTCCCTGTGATTTGTACACTCAGTAAGATTTCTTGCTATTAGAAACAAATATTTTAAGACTTACAAGTTGGCTCTAAGCTCAGTTTGGTTTGCTTTCTTATGATTGCTTGTTGAATAAATATACCTGCGTTTCATTCTGTGTAACATCATTCTTATAGAAGAAACATTGTTTTAGGTAACGTATTAGGAGACAAACTGAAGCATCTTTTCTTTAGTGGAATCAGACTTGGTAAAAACAGGAGGACAAGAAATAAGAAAAAGAGATCTGGATATTTTTAATTTTTAAATCTTAAAATTTGCTTAAACAAATAAAGAGTAAATACATCAGCTGTTTTTTAATTCTCAGGATCTGCCTTTTTGATTTCACCTTTAAATTTCTGCAGGTAGGCAACAGAATAAGCAATCAAGAAAATTAAAGTTTAGGTACAACTTGAACGAGATTAATTTATTGTTACCACATCACTTTACTTTGTGGTAATAAAATGTAATTCTTATTCCAGAATTCCTATACAGTAACAAAGAAACAAAACCTATTATTTTTAAATTGCATGGTATCTCCATAGTAAAATGAATATTCAGGGCATTTTTTTTCAATATTTATTCTCTGAGATAATCCCATCTAACAAGCAGTTAATATGCTGATGTGTACAGGAACATCTTGGTGACACAGATCTTTTAAAAAAGGTTGTCTACATGTAAATAAACCTACATATGTCACAAATCAAAAGTTTCTACTTCAGAAAACTCCAGATACTAGATATATAGACCTACATACATTTTTGGCTCACAGTGCATGTTCCATAATAGGTTGTGCAATAGGATTTCATTTAACTGTATGAATTCAAATATTTGTTACTGCCCACTTTGGGGAGACACAATTAAAATAGTTAGGTGGCTTACAAGATATGTAAGGAATAAAAACAGAAGCCCAAGCATCTTAGCAATGCAGAAGGTATATTATTAAAAAATAATAGAATACAAATACTAGGGAATATCTTTGTTATGTACAATGTTACTGGCTACGTATCTTAGCTTCATTTTGTATTTATGAATATATTTTCAGTAGAAGGATAAATAGGTGAAAATAGTTCACTACCATATGATTTGTTTTATCCTTAGGCATCGCCTGGGGTTACTGGTACAGCCCTGGCTCTCAGTACCGAAAAGTGAAATGTGCAACAATGAAAATTTTATTAAAACGTATGTTAACCCATTACAGTATGTTCACTTCCAATTCTTTGTAAGAATGCGTGATGTATCATTTTGTGTGTGTCATTTTTTTAAAAAGATATGAGTCAAGTAGAGGAGCAAATTTAATGGGAGAATTTTATGGGAAACATTATACAAATGGCAGAGTGTGCGATTCCCATTATTAAAATAATTTGTCATTGTATGAAAAAATGGTATAAATTTCAAGAAAGAGTCTTCTTTAGTTATCTGCCCTTTTTTAATGACAGCGGCTTTTGTGCAGTAAAGGCAGACACGTTTTCAAGCAAAGCCCATTTCAGACCAGAATTTCTGAGAGCCCTATTAATGTTTCATGCTAATCAAGGAGAGTGGGAAATAGAGCTGACAGGTGCTTTCTACTCTGCTTATTCCTGTCTTCCTGCATTAGACATTACTAGCTAAAAAAGAGCCAATATGGTTCCTTTCCAGTGCATGTGGCGACAAGGGCAGGAATAAAATGCTTCTTTTTATAAGTTTATAGCTGTTTTTCTTATTGCCTCCACTGGTGACATCCACAAATATATAGATGTGGCAATTATGAATGAAAAACTATTTCACTTCAAACCGCGACCTGAATCGGACTCTGAAATTTCCCCCAGCGCACTTTGGAAACTCCAGTGCACTGGCGGCACATCTTCTGACATAAAACTCAGGTCCACCTGGGATCCTTGTTTTAACAGCACACACGGTAGTGTTTCCACCTGAGCCAGAGAGAAACACGTACCTTTACTCCAGGACAAGTCTTTTTGATTAAGAAATGACAAGGTGAAGAACAAAAGTAAACTCTTGACGAGGCAGCATGGAGACGAAACAAGAAAGCTGCAGTGGGCGTTGCTGGGGGTTGCCCTTTGCCACCTTCCCCTACCCCAGGTACCTGACTTGTACCTCTGTGTTAGCCAGGCAGAGCAGCAGCGCTCTGAAGTGCATGCTCAAACCCCATATACAGCTAAAAAAAGAGAGCAACATGCCTTTGAAAGCCCACCGAGAAGTCCCGTCTGGCTAGGTTTAGGTACACAAGTTAGGCAGGGGAGGCTGTCCCTCCAGAGGCCTTCAAAGGCACGCGTCTCTGGTGCCTGCGTGGAAAGTTTCGGAGCTTCCTTTGGGAAGCGTGCTTCAATAGGCAGTTAAATGCTGATGCAAGTTAGGTGGCCAACTGAGGTAGACCCAGATTGTAGCCTCTGACAACAAAATGGCTGAAGCCTGCAAGCTGGGGCTTTACAGAACTGTATTTGTGTAACACACACAGGGAATTTCATAACTGCAGCAGCTAGCGATCCTTAAACTAGCTTTGCTGAAATAATCATGAAAAGGAGAAACCGAGACCACTGTTCTGGTATATTGCTTTTTCCACGCAAAGCAGATACTGTTAAACTGTCCTAATTGTGCATGACAGCCAGCATAGCTGTTTTTTCACGTAAATTATAATATATACAATTACTCAGAAAATGTTGATTTACTTTAGTATCTCCATAGACCTTTTGAACATTGGAAAAAAGCTGCATTTGCTTAATTGAAATTACTTTCTATTATAAAATTTAACTGAAGCAGGTCCCTACTCTGGAACATTTTACACTGATTTAACTCTTGCCTACTTTTATTTTGTTTGCTAGTCATTTGCTCCTTTAAGCTGAACTACTAAATACAATCATCACATGTATTTGAATATGCATGAATCCAGCTTAAACAAGTCTATATTGAGAATCTGAATCAGTTTAGTTAAATTCATTTCAACCAGTGCAACCTTTCCTCATGATACGGATATGAATTTATTAAAATATTGTAGATTATAACATGAAAATAATTACCACCTTTCTCTGGCAAGACACGAACCAATATTGCTTATTTGCTTGGTTTAAGGAAATTGCCAACACTATTCTATCAAATTTATTTTGCTGTTAAGGATACAGGATTTCTACAGTGAATCATGTCTACCTTCAGACTCATAATCAGTATGAAGAAATACTACCAGAACAGTCAAATTCAATTTCTTACAGGAGTGTTTTCTCAACATTGTTAGAATCCCCTTGAGTAACGATGGTGAGGCGCATGTGGCTCATAGTACCAAAGTACTTTTACCTTTATTGTCTTGTTTACTATTTCAAATATTGTATACTTAAAAAAAAAAAAAGCTTTAATCAATCTTTCGCTTCTGTCAAAAGCGAATATCTTTTAAAGCAAATTTAGAGAAGAGTGAATCATTTCTCTCTACGGATATTCTGCAAAGTTGCCATTATACATGGGAATGACACCGGTGCCTGCAGGATCGGACAAATGTTATGATTTTGTACAGCAGAAGTTGTCACAGAAATAATTCATCAGAAGCATGGAGAACAGAATTCGTTACCAACAAGAACCTCAGATTTTAATCTTAACTGTGCACCAGAATTGTTTATTAACTTATTTTCATCAGGCCTCTACCTTTAGATTTTGTTTAAAGAATTTAATCCAGGGAAACTCAAGAGGGTTTGCTTTCTGATTTTGGTCCGTCCCCATTATGATGGGGAACTAGGAAGTTTTAGCCATTTTGCTATTGGACTTTAAGCCTCTAAAATCCATTGAGAGCACCATATGAGTCAGAAGCCTCCACTTCACCCCTTGGATAACACCATTTCCATTGCCAAAATCCTGTGAGCTCCACCTGCCCTAGAATTCCCTTAGCAGATGTCAAGATTCCATAATGACCTTGTTTAGATTTGGCCTCTAAACTTAGGGAAGGATATCTAAGGAAGATTCACCATGCTCATTGTCTTTTATGCTCGGGAAACGTTCACCACAACACCCAGGTTTAGAGGTATATAGTGAGTCTACAAGACTACAGTACCTGTTAATGTCATAGATTGGTCAAGTGTAATATGACTCCTGAAGATAGCTTCCACAATCTGATCTTTTTCTGAATTACTTGCCTTTTTTCATTCAGTGGGGAAGTGACTGAAGGAGAGACATTTTTCTTAGCATTGATCACGATTTTAGAACTCATGGATGATTCTAGGATAGCGCTTTTCTGTTATTCTCCCTGCAGTGCTGAATATCAGTTCACAGTGTTGTTAAAGCATTGAAACACTCTGCTGCTTTAGATTAATATTAAGAAATATCTTCTTCATCCTAACACATTTTAAATTATATATTTTCTTTCTGTCCTTCTATCTGGAAAAGTCACTTAAAGACTGAGATTGAATACATGCATGTATGCATTAGTAGGTTAAGTTCTTTGCTGTCTTAGTGAGGAAATGAAGATTTTGATAAGTTCCTATGAAAGCTCTTTTGGGAGCTCTCCCAAAACATAGAAATAAATCAAGAATAACAGGTTTTCAACACAAATCTTGGGCAGGTCCTGTACAGTACCTCCTAGCAAGTAATAAATGCTGTGTAACTTCCACCTGCTAAAAACAGGTATTCCTTTCACCAAAGCAGAAGAAGGCCTGCTTTCATCAAGGTTTGAGACCAGGACATATGTGCAAATAATATATTGCATGTGCCACATCCAGATTCCAAAGTTCACTGTCATTTATCTTGGATTCCTCATTTACTCTACATTTACATTTACGCAACCAAGACTTTGGATCTGTGCAAATAGGTCATGTATGGGAAAGTCCCAATAGGTTTGTGAAGGGAAACCCATAGAAGGCTTCACATTGACATTTCAAAGGCTTCTGCATCAAAACTGTTCTCTATAACTATAAATAGATATCCCCTGCTCAACAATTAGTTGCTCTTTCCCCCACCCTGTCCCGCTTTCTCTGCAACAATTCATAATAGGAGTGTTTATGCATGAAGACAAGCCATATCCAGGATAAGAAAAAAAGAAAAATGTAGCCACAGAAAGTTTGTGTTTGGGTTTCATCTTCTCTGCCCTTTGAGTTCTGGGCCTGAGAGCCACCTTTCAAATTAACACCCTTAGACCCCGATTCTTTAGACTTCTTTTAGATGTTACTACTGAGAAAAAAATAAAGTGAGCTGGTCCCTAGAAGCAATTATTTGTCTTTTTAAAGAGCAACTAGCTGATGTGAAGATCTTGTCCACATGCTGACCTGGAATTCATAGGGAGCGGCAGGGCTAGAAATGAAACTGGACCTCTCCGATCCCATCTCATTTCTTGGCTATTACAGCTTGCTGCCTCTGAGCTCAGGCTGCAGAAGGACACTGTTCAGCTATAGCGAAGGAGTGTAAAAGAAAGGCAGGTTGCTCCTATTGGGTTAAAGCAAGCAAGGCGCTACAGATTTCCATCTATGATGATATGCTCCAACAAACGCTTTGCGTTCAGCTAACAGGACCAAATTCTCCTTTAATTTATTCAAGTGAAGCTCTACTGGCTTCAACAGAGTCAGCTCTGCTGTAATTGAGAGAAGAATTTGGCCCAGCATCTGTAATAAAACATTAATGAGCATGTAGTAAGATAAGTTTTAATGATTAATTAACAATGTATTTTTTGGAGAAAAGTATTCTTAACGTGCCCTTAATGTATCAAGTGATAATTACAATATTAAAAGCCTACTGATTAAAGCAATTAATTATATGCTTAATTTATTTACTAATTAAGCTTTAATATATGTATAGTTAAGTAATTCCTAATGAGTATTTCACATTTGCTAAACAGGTCTGGCAGTAACTACACGGGAAACACTATAAAATGATTCTTCTAGTGATTATATGAAAAAATGCCACATTCTTTGGGTTTTTTTTCTTTCTTTTTGCTGTGGTTTTTTTTTTTTTCCCTAAATGAATTGCTTGGATTGAAGTTTTCTCCTTGGTGAATGGAATGTTTACTATAACGCAAGCTTCATAGGTCTGAAAGGGCACTGTTTCTGGACAAATATTGATGAAACATGCTTCTGAAACACAACTCAGTCACTCCTCCATGAGAACAACAATCTTCCCCGCTTGTGCACACAGAGCTAAAGCCTGCAGTTTTCTTAGCTTGTATTCAGAGCTCACTCAGGCAAAATTTCAGCTGATGTTAACGGGAGTTTGCTATGTTAGGATCACAACTGTTTGTGCTTTAGTTATGGCAAGAACCTTTGGCTACTGAGCTGGAGTCTTATGTCTTTGATTCACATGCAATGCAGGAGAGAAATATGCATCTTTCAGTCACATGTAGGTTCCTTAAATCATAGCATATGCAGTATCTGTTGTTGCTTTAAGACTTTAAGTCTTATACTTTGTGCAGACAGAGCTCCAATTAAAGCTGATCAAAGTTTTGCCTAACCAAACAACAAAGCAATAGGACCACTTTTTGACATACCTGTCCACATGGAGTGAACTCGCAAAGTCCTTCTTCATTTTAATTCCTATTGCATTGTAAGTGCAACCCAAAGCCCAAGTTTCTGGTCCTTGCCCAAGTTGTATTCCAAATTACAGAAGAAAAGACAGTCCCTCTTTGTCCACCTCTGTGGTCCACAGATTGCCTTCAGGGAGATGTTACTTCAGAGTAGATTCTGAAATGCCTAAAAATATAAATACCAGTGATATGCTGCATACAGCATAGTTTGGTGGAAAGAAACTGCACACCATGAAGAAGTGTTCAAGAAAGGGTTACTGTTATGGTCACAATTACTTCTTATTCCACTAGGCGATACCATAAGTGAGCAAGACACCTACAGCATTGACTTGTAGGGGTAGAGCTTAGTAATGAGACCATTCCCAGCCTGGTTAGCGACCCCTAGCTTTTGGAGAATGGAGATCTGGAGATATTTAATCAGTTTTCCTCCCGTTCCTTCTCTTATGTTCTCACTTTAAGCTTGTGTCTATTTCTGCAAAATCCCAGCTGCTCCCTCTGCCTTTTTCTAAGTTTGGAGCCTGGGGACACCTTTTCTTCCCATCCCCCAATCCTCTCTCTGGATACATCTTCTTAGTGCTCTAATTTGTATCTAGCAGGTGAAAGTGCGTGTTGACCCAGAGCACATTCCTCGGAGAGCAAAATTAAATAGGTTTACTAGGTCTGGGATGCACATAAACAGGTCTTAATGTAGTGTGTATTCTCATCCCATGCATTAATGAAGTGGGAGATAGGCTGAACCTCAGTAAAGCGTGGGCTCTTCGTAAACTCTTTATGCTGTCACCAGACCAGAAGTGGACAGGAATGACAAATGGACACAAGGGACTACACCCCAAATACAGGTCTTTCCCCTAGCTTCTATAGAGCCTTCCTTTTTCTGCCAATAACGCCTCGTGTAATTGATTTCCATGACTCCATGTGTCTGCCTAACTGGGAGCGTGTGAAAAATCTAACCCAATTGTAGTAAAATTCCATAACCATTCCCAAGAAAAGATTACATTACATTTATATAGCATATGCCATTACTCCATTACATGAAAATGCATTCTTCTAGTAAAATTGGTTTTTGTATTTATTTAAGAAATAGCAAACAAGGGATAAGGACATGAACTGAAGATGGGAAGCTACTGGGCAAAGGTTTAAGACCTGAAAAAGCAGATATCGGATATCTTTTTTTTTTTTTTTTTTTTTTTTAAAGTAGCATTAACAAGGAATTTCAGCCAAATATCCTCTCAGAGGAATCAGGCCTGTAGCTGCGTGGCTTCAGCACCCACTGACACTGGAGAGAGTTTGGAGCATCAAGTACCTCCTAAGGGTGACAGATGTTACCTTGAATGCTCTATGTAGAAATATTCCTTAGAATTCAGTAGGGGTGTTGCCTACCACACAGGAACAACTGCTGTCAGACTATGCCCTGACGTGATCTGGCAATCAGAATTCTGCTGCTGAACTTCACAGCTTCCAAGATAAGGTTGTGAGCATTTGGGGGTTCATAAAAGAAAGGTTATCTACATTAAAAACCTATTCAGATTGCAGTAATGACAGTGCCTCACTGGCTGTTAGTGGGCTGGAAAGATTTTTTCTTCTTTGTTCCACACTTTTTCTTAGGAACAGCCAGGGGTTCGCTTTCTTCTGAAGCACTGAAGACTGACTACCAGAGCTATGGATTTTTATGTAGGTCCTAATGAAGTTAGCAAAGCCCGTAGGATCAAACCTTACCTATGAGGAAATCTTTTTTTCCGACTGCTTTCATGGTAAAATTCCTGATGAACAAAACTGAGAGGAGACAATTCCATAAGTGCTCCCCTCTGCCTGCACAGCAGCATCCCTTCGCCATCTGGTCAATGTGCTGTGAGTCCAGCCCAGTAAGACTCATATCTCTTATGCAAATTGAGTATGAATGGTAAAAGTCCTCACTCCATTTCCAGACCACTGGAAGAAGCTGGATCAGTACTGACAGGTTCAACATGGCAGGAACATAGCACTTGTTCATCTCCTGTGGCCTGCGGATCTTCGCTGGTCAGGGGTCCACAGCTGGACTGCAATACTCTTTGACCCTATTTGACTTTTAAATTAAAGACATGTGACGTGATGGTCTGAATGGAAGGCTGAGGGGAGAACTGTGATCCATATTTCAAACCATTCCAAGGAGGTGTTTAACTTCCATGTAAGTTCTATCAAAACCATGCTGAGAGACAAAAAAAGTAACAACCAAGAATACTGAAAGAAGACTGTCTATTGCATGCCATTCTCATGCAAATACCTTTAAAGCTACATCTTTCACTTTAGTTCTTTTAAAAGAAAGATGCACAGAAGAAAAGAATTGCTGATAGCTGGGTAACAAATCATGATGCCCTGAAAGCTAGGCATTTTCCTTAGAAAAGCCTTGCTTTTACCTCACCAGAAGTGAGGTAAAATCCTTCTCTGCAAGGACTTTGAAATAGTTATTAGGAACCAGAGGGCTTGGAGCACAGAAAATGAAAAGTTAAACCACTTCCACCACACAGCCTTCGTCATCCAATCAGACTAAAGACCTTTGGGAAATTTTACAACACACTCAATAGGCTGCATTGGCACTAGGAAAATTAAATGGAGATCGTTTTTTGGTCAAAATTTTCCTTCTGTCTTGTGAAGTGTATGTTCTGTAAGTTCTGTGGAAACTTTAGAGGGGAAAAGGGGGAAATTTCAGGAAGAGGAAAATATGTAGAACAGAATTTTGAGATAATTTCAAATTCCTCCAAAAAGACTGCAAAGAAACTAGGTTTCTGCAACTCAATGTTTTTATTCTTTTATGCTAGACTAGGATCTCAAGCTCACATTGGTCATGCCTCTGTGCTCCTAACCCATGTGTAACTCATGCAGCTATGTGCAGTGAAATGGTCATTAGCAGAATGTATCAGAAATGTCTGCAGAGGTTATATAAATTTAGCACCTATACTGCTAAACAACGCAGGTCAGGAACAGTTCCCCCTCTCTGATGCCAAGTGGCATGGCAAGACTTGCATCTACCCTTCGTCTTCTTTGCATCTAAACTTTCTCTCCAACAAAACAAGGAGGCTATCTTCAAACCTCTTTTTGGAAAGGATCTGTAGTGCTTTCTGCATCTTGAGCAATACCCAGGCATTATTGGGCATAGTGTTAATCAGCATAGAACAAAACTGTGCCAGGGAGAGTACTAACAATAAAACAGACAGTTTAATGACAGGACAGTGCTTGAACCTATGCCCTGTGCCTCTTCTCTTTATATGGGCCTAGCAACATAGAATCATAGAATCATAGAATTGTTAGGGTTGGAAGGGACCTTAAAGATCATCTAGCTCCAACCCCCCGCCATGGACAGGGACACCTCCCACTAGACCAGGTTGCTCAGAGCCCCATCCAACCTGGCCTTAAAAACTTCCAGGGATGGGGCTTCCACCACCTCTCTGGGCAACCTGTTCCAGTGTCTCACCACCCTCATGGTGAAGAACTTCTTCCTAACGTCCAGTCTGAGTCGGCCCATCTCTAGTTTTAATCCATTCCCTCTAGTCCTACCGTTACCCGACATCCTAAAAAGTCCCTCACCAGCTTTCTTCTAGGGCCCCTTAAGATACTAGTAGGCCACTATAAGGTCTCCTCAGAGCCTTCTCTTCTCCAGGCTGAACAACCCCAACTCTCTCAGTCTGTCCTCATAGGAGAGGTGCTCCAGCCCTCTGATCATCCTCATGGCCCTTCTCTGGACACGTTCCAGCACGTCCATATCTTTCTTGTAGTAGGGGCTCTAGAACTGGACGCAGTACTCCAGGTGGGATCTCACAAGAGTGGACTAGAGGGGGAGAATCACCTCCCTCGACCTGCTGGCCACGCTTCTCCTGATGCAGCCCAGCATACGGTTGGCTTTCTGGGCTGCTAGTGCACACTGACGGCTCATGTTGAGTCTCTCGTCCACCAGCACCCCCAAGTCCTTTTCTTCAGGGCTGCTCTCAAGCAGTCACTGCCCAGCCTATATCGGTGCTTGGGATTGCCCTGACCCAGATGGAGGACCTTGCACTTGGTCTTGTTGAACTTCATGAGGTTGGCATAGAAGGCCACCAGGTTTGTCAGGCACGATTTGCCCTTGGTGAAGCCTTGTTGATTGTACCCAATCACCTCTTTGTTATTCTTCTCCCTCAGCAGTGCCTCCAGGAAGATCTGCTCCATAATCTTACCAGGCACAGAGGTGAGACTGACTGGCCTATAGTTCCCTGGTTCCTCCTTCTTTCCCTTTTTGAAAATGGGGATTATGTTTCCCCTTTTCCAGGCAGTGGGGGCTTCACCAGACTGCCATGACTTTTGGCATATAATAGAGAGCGGGTCCCATGGACTTGTTCACTTTCAGGTTCATCAGATGGTCACAAACCAGATCTTCGCTTATGATGGGCAGTTCTGTCCAACCCCTGCCATTGTATTCTGTGACTCCAGGAGTGTGGCTGGAGCCCTTGCCAGTGAAGACTGAGGAAAAGAAGTCATTGAGAACCTCAGCCTTCTCCACATCACTTGTCACCAGCTCCCCCATTTCCTTTCTGAGGGGGCCCACACCCTCCCTAGTCTTCTTCTTACCATTAGTGTGCCCATAGAAATTTTTGCTGTTTCCCTTGATCTCCTTGGCTAGATTTAATTCTAACTGAGCTTTAGTTTTTCTCACCAGGTCTCTTGCTGTTCGGGCAGCTTCCTTATATGCCCTCCATTCCAGCTGTCCTTTCTTCCACTCCTTATAAAGTTTCTTTTTGTGTGATAGTGTGTCCAGGAGCTCCCTGTTCATCCAGGCAGGTCTCCTAGCATTCTTTCCTGCCTTCCTCTTTGTCGGTGTACTTTGCTCCTGGACACGGAGAAGGTGATCCTTGAATACCGACCAGCTGTCCTGGGTCCCCCTTCCCTCTAGAGCTTTGTCCCACGGCACTTTGCCCATCAGATCCCTGAAGCGATCAAATCTGCATGCCTAAAGTCCAGGGTCATAAACTTGGAATATATCCTCCTAGTTGATCTGAGGATCTTAAATTCTATCGCTTCATGGTCACTGGAGCCAAGATTATCCCTGAGCCTTACGTTGGTCACCAGCCCTTCCCTGTTTGTGAGAACGAGGTCCAGCATAACACCTTTTCTTGTTGGTTCCTCTACCATTTGGAGGAGGAAATTGTCATCTATGCATTCCAGGAACATCCTGGATTGCTGGTGCCTTGCTGTGTTGTCCGTCCAGCAGATATCAGGGTGGTTGAAATCCCCCATGAGGACCAGAGCCTGTGAATGCGAAGCCACTTCTGTCTGCCTACGGAGGGCCTCATTTGCTTGGCTGTGCTGGTCAGGTGGCCTGTAGCAGTCCCCTACTGTAACATCCCCTTCCCCTGTCTTCCCTTTAATCTTAATGCATACATGCTCAACAAGCTCCTCATCCTTTGCCATGTGGAGCTCCATCCATTCTAGCTGGTATATCTGTATTATGGTGTAAGATATACTGGAAGAAGCATCTAAGAGAACCTGTAGTGAGAACTGTATGTTCATTACACCTAATTACTCACATAATTTTCAGAAATTAACTTCCCAGGCAAAACATACTGTCCTTCGTTATCGTTTGCTATGTTTATTCTAGCTATGTCAAGAATGCCATTAAGAAATTCCCACTGATTTCAACAATGCTGGGATTTCAGCTATACGGGTTCTGAGTCGTCGAGCTGGGAGCCCTTGTGCCATATCCAACTGCAAGTCTACCAGGCCCCCAATCACATTCCCTAGAGGTGGCTGTCTCATTTGAGGAGTTCATCACTTCTTTCCAGCAACCAGCCCAAAATACTACCCCAAAAACTCAACACCTTTAATAAAGCAGTGGTGGTGATGATGGTTGTGGCATTAACCCAAACGATAGAAATGAGAAGAGAGGGTGCACAGGAAAGACATGGAAGGACAGGCAAAATTTTCTGTCTTAAGACCTCTGCTTGGCCAAAAATCAAATGAAAGTCACTTTTGTTTGCAGGTCACTGACATAAGCATTTGACATTGGCTCCTGAAACCCCTCTTGTAAATTTTAGAAATAAACCCAAACCAACTTCTGGTTAAACTGGCTTGGAAAACTGATCCATTTGCTTTCATTTAAATTGCTGGAAACAAGGCAGAAAACACGTCCATCTATGTTCCCAATTTAACATTACACAAAGCTCTTTGAGACACTCTCCCCAAATGGGTGTAGTGTTGGTAACAGCCTAGGGCTTCAATACTCAAAGAGCAAACTTCATGTATGACTTTTTTGGAACAGACCCCTTTCAGTGGAATATTGGTTGGGATGTTACTGTAGCCCTTTCTAGTCTGCGTCCTCCTATAAGGTACTTAGGAAAGATGGGTCACTCATTTGGTATATAGAATCATAGAATCGTAGGGTTGGATGGGACCTCTGGAGATCATCTAGTCCAACCCCCCTACCACAGCAGGGTCACCTAGAGCAGGTTGCACAGGAACGTGTCCAGGCGGGTTTTGAATGTCTCCAGAGATGGAGACTCCACCACCTCTCTGGGCAGCCTGTTCCAGGGCTCTGCCACCCTCAAAGGAAAGAAGTTCCTCCCCATGTTTAGGTGGAACTTCCTATGCTCAAGTTTGTGCCCATTACCTCTTGTGCTGTTGCCGGGCACCACTGAAAAGAGCCTGGCCCCATCCTCCTGACACCCACCCTTTAAGTATTTATAAGTGTTGATAAGATCCCCGCTCAGTCGTCTTTTTTCCAGACTGAAGAGACCCAAATATAATATAATCCAAATAGATCTGAATTTCTTGAAGATGCCCATTGTTTATTGTGCCTTCTCTTTTGGTCACTGAGTAGCATCACACATTTGGAATATGAAAGCCAGAGATCTTAGAAACCAAAAGCTGCAGTTAAGATGTTATTTCCATTTTTTTTTTCCCCCTGGGTTTTGGGATTTTTTTGGTCTCCACTAGTTTTAACTGCAGCTATCAGTAGTTCATAAGGGAATGTTTTAATGTTTACTTTTTCACTGATTTAATAATTTTATTTATTAGTTTAGAATGAGTTAAATTAAAGGCTTGATGTTCACACCCAACATTTTTATTGCTGACTTGATTTAAACGCGTCAGCTAAACAGCCCCTGGTTTACTTATTATAGGAAAAGGAGACATTCAAAGTAACCAAATATTTTACTTATATTGACTGGTTTATCAGCTATTGTTGGCTTCAGAAAGGGTCACTGCCGGCATTGTTTTTCCCAAAGGCAAGATAGTAGTTCTCGCATTGAGTAGAGCCGGCTTTTTTCCCCTCTCTCTCTTTTTCACTGCCAATTTCACTACTGATCTTGTGCAATAAAATGTGCTTGTCAACGAAAATGTCAACCAAGTTTAAAAAGAATAGTCTGAGTAAAACTAAAAAGTAAATTATTTAAGTAGAGTTGTAGTTGAAACTTGAAAGAATTCTGTTTGGTGGTTTTCTTTACATCATTCTGCCAATGGAGGAAGAACTCTGAATTTCTAACTAGTGAAGCCCTGTCATAACTGGGGCTGACAGTTCACATTGAAAATTCTGTTTTCTTCTTTCCCAGGAAAGCAAGTCAAAGTTAAACCAACAAACTATTGTTGGCAAGTGCCTTACCTTTGTTCCATGCTTCCTTATAAATTAGCCACTTCTGGTTTTTAGGTTGCTTGTAAATGGATTTCCTAGAATTTAAGGTCTCACATTAGCTACAGTATTTTAAAATGCTAATGTATCCTTTTAGACAGTGACTGGATATCGAGCTTGTAAGAATCTGGATCAGAGAATGTTCACAAATAGTAAAGAACAGAAAGGAAATATACGGTAAATTTTGGTCAGTGCATGATGAATTCAGATAAAAATCTGGACCACTGGGTCCCAAACTTAGTTACGGTTAAATATCAGTGAAATTAAGACATTTATATGAACACAACTGTGTCTGGTCTATCAGTATGATGACACACTGAATTTTGTATTTGCTTACTAATGTTCCTGCATACAAGTTTTCACTGAAATGCACAAGACTGCATTAGAATTAGAATTAGAATGCACCTAAGTGTAAAAAAGAGCTGATTTGACTGTAGAATTGCTGTTATAGCAATGTGTGAATGGAACTCTCTATAACCATACTTTTTTATATATATATATATGTGTGTGTGTGTGTGTGTGTATCTATATACATAACCTCTATTCTCTACTAATTGACTTATCAGTATATACTACCATATATACGTGGCCAGTTCATTAAGGTTAATTTGTTCAAAAATATTAGAAGCATTAATTTCTGGCTTATAGCTAATGGCTGCTCCCAGCCAGTGTCTTGTTTCATCATTAGTGTCAGTTAGATTATAACTCACACCCAACTGTTTTTACACTATCTAATAGAATCAATTGATGCAATGGTTGACAAGATGCTGTTTTGCATTTTGTCATCTCACTAATGCACATGGCTTAAAGGCATTGGCATCCATAATGTGGGGCAGTTTTGTAGGAGGCACAGAATAGGCTGAAGCTGCAAGGGCCATTTTCATAAAATATTAATGAAATTGAAAAATACACTGGGGTTGAAGGCTTGTCTGCTAAATGTAAGGTAAAATCTATTCTGTTCTGCTTTCTGATGACTGTAATTAGCAGCCCTAATTAAAAATTCAAACCTTGTGTATATTTGAAAGCATGAATCTTAGCTCTCATAGTGTTTATTTCCTTTACAAAGTATTTTATTTTACAACACTAATTGAACAGGATCCTTCCTAGCCTGACAGCCGCAGCTGGCTGGAGCCAGTTTATGTATCCAGTCTCTCTAGACTACTTCCTTTTGTAAGCAATAAAACATCTTTAAAAAACATGTATATGCTCTCTATGAGCCATTAACTCTGTGTCACCCAGTGTGGAACTGGCCATCCGCACACATGCATTGTTGTTTCCTTCACTTAAAAGTGACCTCTTTGAAAAGGCAGCTTTTTTCTGATCTTCAATATTTAATGTGGATTTACTTACATTAAATGACCACCTTTCTTAAGGAGACTTGGCCCAATTCTGACATTATTTATGAAGAGCATATGCTGTGCAAAACAACGGAAGGAATCACCATTAGTTCCAGTAGAAAAATCTACTTTTTATCATCACTTTGTGTAGTTATTTTGAAATTCATGGTCAAGATACTGGGGGCCCACTAGGGAATATATGAGTGCAATGCAAGTCCGAACTGATTTTAACCACATTAGTCTCTGGAATCCAATGTACAGCAAAGAAGACCATGGGTTAAGTTTTCGGTGCTGTGTTTCCTCTTTTCACTGTTTGCCGCAGGAATGGCTCTGAACTCTACCATTTCCTATTTTCTTTTCCATACCCTCGTAAAAAGACAACACCGGAATTTTAATACCCACTATAATGTCCATAATCATAACCAATATTTTCCCTCAGAATATTGTATTTTTGAGTAGGTGGTCTTTTTAGCTCCTCAGGTCAGACCAATGAGGCCGTAAGAGGAGGGGGCAAGGCGGATGGGCAGAAAAGGGTATTGGAAGACACTCCGATGTGGCTTTGCTAACCGAGTTCTTCACTGATTTATGCGAGAAAATGAAATTTGATGATGCACCCTGTCTGTGACAAAGGGTCTGATCTTGCAATTCTTGCTCAGGCAAAATTGACTTCAATGAGAGTTTAGCCTGAGTAAGGAATGCTGGATCGGGTTCAAAGATTAGCAGGAAAATAATAATTAAGAAAGAAAACAAGAGAAATCAAAAAAATAGCCCTGTCCTGAAGAACTGGGACCCACGTGCCAATGATTTGGGCTCTAAAATTTCAAATGTCATTGGATGATATTTAGCACTAATTTGTATTGAAGCAAAGAGAGTTTAACCCAAAGTGTATGTCTGTTTCTAATGTTAGAAAATAATTTAAACGCTGTCAGTGTTTAAACTTCTGAAGGGTGTTTCCATTCTGCATTGCAATTCAACTGGAACCTTCTTAATTGTTTTCACAAAATGCTTTGAATTTTTTTGTTTTTAAATTCTGTTTCCAAAAGTTACGTTTGAATAGTTTCTTTTTATCTTTCATGTCCGCCCTTTCACCATCTGTAGCCAAGGAGCATGCATACAGGAAGACTTCTAAAAAACCCCATTCCCACAGATCTGCCTCCACAAACATTTCAGTTTAGACAAAACTACGTATGTCAGTGAAATTTCTTTTTTTCTGAAAAGTATTCAAACAAGTTCTGTTAAATTATTCTAAAAATCACTATGGGATACACCAAGGGACTAGAACGATGATACAACCTATGCTTATTACTGCCTGGTTCCTCCCTAAGGTGGGATGTCTTCCCCTCACATTGCTTTCAAGAATTCATAGTTTTGGGCTGTGAGGCACATCTGTTACTGGTCCTGGGAGGGCATCCAGGGGTTTGAAAACATGGTTCAGACATCTCAGCTCTTTATTAGAATGAGAATGGGATTTGCAGTCTCCTCCTCCTTCCATGCTCTATTTTCCACGGAAAAAGCCAGAGAGAAGCTGCAGCCTGCTTTACACATCTGCCAGAGTGTGCTCTGGGACACCCCAGCAGGCAAATTTGGAGGCATCCAGAGAGCTCTTCAGCGCACCTGTCCTTAATACTCATGTTTATTGCTTTCCCTCCTTCCTTTCACTTTCCTCTCTTGAATTTAAAAACATATGCAGGTGGTAACAAAATAAACCACACTGTGAGTTTTCACTGTAATTTCACAGGGAGGTTCCCTCCACCCTTTCTGAGAGTCTTAGGGAAAAAACCCACACTTTGGAATTTGGATAAGAATCACCTCACCTCCCAAAAGCCAAATTGTTTCTAGGTCACTTTTAGCAATCTAATCATGGGCACCTAGCTTAAAGTAGTCAGCAAGTCTCCCTTGGTAGTCAAAGGAGAGTGTCCTAGAGGGCAGTTGAGCCCACCTTTACTGGGCGCTTAGCATTGCTGAGCTGAACACTCTCTCTCTCCACCAGCTAAAGAGGAACTTGTTAAAAATTAATTGCAAACTTCTAGATGACCACAGGCAGGTGTAATGTATCCAACCTTAATGTCATTTCTTTGCATGATGGCCACAGTTTTCTCCCCTCATGACAGCTGAATAGTCCACTAATCCTTTAGATGCCACTCCACTTATGGGGGGCCTGTTCTTATAAATATCCCTATGCCTTCATATCTTGCAGGATCTGAAAACTACAAAAAATGAACAGTCCAAACCCAAGAACAGACCAGCAAGTAGATAAACTGAGTAAACTCTGAAATTTTCATTAGTTTCTTTAGATCTTAAAATTATTAATTGTTAACAGAAGTTGAGCACAGAACTGTCTTGAGCTTTTTGAAACCACTTCAGGCAGAATACCTACAAATGGTCCAGAGACCATGTGGCTGAAACACAGACTGTAGGTTGTCCCAGTACAATAAAAAGAGATGTATATGATATAAGCACACAAGAAATATTAATTCAGTAGTTTAAAGAAAATACAGAGTTTATAAGCTAAAGGACATAGAAATGTTATGAGTTAGGTGATGTGTTTCTTATTTGTTTAATAAGTTGGAGTCAGGAGCCATTGGCTGGGTCTGACACACCACTGTTACAGGCAGCTTATAAACTAGAGGAAAAGATAATAGCCCATGTCCCATAGAGCTTGTTATCTATGGTGTTTACATGATTATTTACTGTTTTTTTAGAAGAGGTGGCTAATCCTGCAGTCTTCTGCTCCAGTATTTTTATACACATTTTTCTTGCAAATGTTATCATGCATTTTTATGTTAACCTTTAGTTTAAGATGTAACAGAGCTTTCTATATTATAGTGATTTTAGAGGAGCAATTCATAAAGGAAAAACCCCCATGTTATTCTCTTTCCGACGGACACTCTTTTTGAGCCACGTTAACAGTACAGAAGTTAATGTTAAATACTATAATAAATACAGAACAACATATTTCTCAGTTACAGTCAAAATAAATGACATACTGAAAAACATTGGTGCAGGACACCCAGGATAAAGTGCTTCAGTACTGTGGTTTAAAGTGACGAAGCTTAACATTTTCTTTAACTTAAATACCGTTTGCTCCCATGACTCAGCATTGCTCATCCGTGCTACTGGCAGTAGAAGGACCGAACACTTGCTTTGGTGGATCTCACATAAGTTAGTTTTAAAATAGTGACATTTTTTTGCCACGAGGGAAAAATAGAGCAGAAGACTAGTAAAATTTAGTAGGTTTTAAATTATGGTGCAGAGATTAAAGTAATTACTTTTAAAGAGTCATAAACTGATATGTTGCTGAATTTGTCTCTTTCCTCCCTCAAGCTGTCATACCCCAGGCAATTGCCTTCATATAAGTTATATCATTACTTTTCAATCCTATCAATGAGAGCATCTCCCAGGCAGGGATGCCCTCAAAATGAGGAGAAATTTTCAGGGGCATTTACAGTCCATCCTCCTTTTACAGTTCTTGCTTCTGACAAGGCTGTGGTTAATAATGTCATTTCACAACCAGCAGATACGTATCACACTTTTTAAGCATGCTTCTCACTCACTCATGTAGATGAATAGCTCTAAGGATGAGCAAAGGGGAGGAGGACTTGACCTGTTGACCTAAGCAGCTTAGCAGGGTCATCAATTCAGTGCTGACATCTGCCTCCAATCCGCAGTCGAAGGTGTTGCTCTTAGGGTTTTTGGGATCATGCTAATGCAGGGGGAGGAGGTGAGCAAGATCTCACGGCCCACTGGTGGAATGGAAAGGGAAATAGACATATACACTCTTGCTATGATTCATGCTTTATGGCAGGGAGGGGAATGGATCATTTTCTTCTACTCAAACCATAGAGCGAGGACTGGTTGGACGGGCAGAAAGTCCTTATCCCTCCATCCTGAATCACACGCACCGTGTTTCCTTATTTTGTCTCTTATCTTCTATACAGAGATAAGTCTACGCACATATGCACATATAGAAACATACATAGAGTGTTACAGAAACTAGACTAATCCTGTGACATAACGAAAATCCCTGGGAAATTTTTTTTGTCTGGTCCTGCAATGTGATCATTCAAAGAGTACCGACTTTAGCACTGGTTTACAGATCTCTGCAATATGTGAGGAAAGGGGAAGAGGCTGTGGGAAAGGTGTTCACATTTTTCATGTGGCGAGGAAGCATTTGCCTGGTGTATTTTTCTAAGATAATGGTGCCTGCTTCAGACTTGGTTAGATCAGCTAAAGGAGTTCTTCAGAAGTGCTTTTGGTCGTCCTGGTCTGATGACAACACCCTGTGTTCCAGGTGTGCAAGAGCACTGCTTGTATTAGGAGAAATGGGCAACTAAAAACATACCACATAGGTGGGGAAAGTATCTACACATAATCTGTGTCTCTAACGCTTTGCAATAAGCCATTCTTGACATGTCTTTTCAATTGCTTACACATTTTCTTATTGTAGATTGTATTTTCAAACTCTGACATTTACAGTTTCAGGGCATGTTCAAACAGTCATCTTATTTAAAATATTAAAATATATTAAAAATATATGTTATTTACAAAATCTTTTTTCTCCTCTCCTCTCCTCTCCTCTCCTCTCCTCTCCTCTCCTCTCCTCTCCTCTCCTCTCCTCTCCTCTCCTCTCCTCTCCTCTCCTCTCCTCTCCTCTCCCCTCCTCCCCTCTCCCTTTGCCTCACATTATCTTGCTAAAAATTAAAAAGACTCCTATTTCTTCAAAATTACAATTTCATACAGAACTATCTGTATCCATAGAGATATGGGGGGTAATGATCCTCAGAGATCTGATTACAGGTGTGGAGTTCAAAGAAAAGACCCTTTTTATGATTGCTTTAAAAAAAACATCAAAATCACGTCTGTTACATTCGCTCGGCTCATGAACCAAACCTGAAGCAAACTAAAAGCAATAGCAGCAAAAATGACCAGCAAACACTGCTTTGGAGTGCATATACCATGAGTAAGAATTTTAAAGGAAGCCTAACACAAGGCTAGATGTATCGGGAGGGGCTCTGGGTGGTGTATTAGCCTTTTCACATTCACTCTGTATATCATATATTCCTACAGATCTTTCCTTTCCTCCCTCCAGGGTTTACTCTTTCTCCCACTACCCTTTTCTTCCTCTTCCCCACCTCCTTCTGCCATTTATGGATTTTGATTGACAAGAATTAAATGGCACACAGCCAGCCTCTAAAGCAGCAGCTGGGGCTGGCATTCCTTCTACGTAGACATATAGGGATATCTCAAAACACATCATTCTGTGATAAATCAGCTTCCCAGCTGCCTGGTATATGACGTGACTGGATAACACTATGTGTCTGTTTTGACCCAAAAGCTACTTTTCCTAAGACTACATCTTCCCTCCCGCTGAGCCCAGCTCCCTCCTGCTTTTTGAGACGTCTGTCTGTCTGCCTGTCACTTACGTAGGTGTGTGTCAGCCAAGGTGGCCTTTGGTCCTCCTAGCATGTTGACCCTGGTTCTGCTGGCATCTCCTGTGGGCACAGGGTGGCCGTGGCACAGAGCAGCTGGCCACATCTGGGACTGCAGCCCTCCAAGCATCCAGCACAGCCCTACCCTTCTGCTGTAGGTTATGAATAACCCTCAATGAGGTCCTCGGGAGTCACTCACATCCCGCGAGGAGGAAACAGGGCCAAACCTCTCTAAAACTACCAGAGGGAGTCCTGTAAATTTCCAAAAACTGTAGGCAGACAGACACAGCTGGGAAAAACAGTACTGTGCATGTGCACCCAGGCTGGTACAATGAGAGTACCACTCTGTTGTTCCAAGCTTATAACAACCAGTGCAGTTTGATCATTTAAACAACAGTAACAACAAAAAAGAAACAAAAAAAAAACCAAACCAAAAGAAAAACAAACACAAACAAACACCACCACCACCACCCCCAAATTTTAAGGTCCTCTTTTGTTTTTGTAAAGGCCAGGGTTACTCTTATAGAAGATTTGGACCAAACATTGCTGCTGAAGCTTAGAAGAAAGCAAGAATAATAGTCATCCTAATCATTGTTTTACTAATGAAACACACTGATTTCACATATTTTTTAAACCGCTTTTGCCATCTCTCGTACAATTTGTAGATGTCTACAAATGTACATCCTATGCTATTGAGTTCTGTCTAGTGCTTTCAAATCCACTCCCATCTCGGTAAGAATTTGGCAGATGAAAGTAGTGTACAGATTGTTTCCTACTGGATGTTTAAAAGGTTTCTTTGGTTTCCCAAACAAGCGCACACACGCTTTCGGGACACACAGGCCTGTCAGTAAATTTTCAACTTAACCAATTTCTGCAAGTTTAAATTGTGCTTACAGGTATTTTAGTTAAGTAATCTGTCTTAAAAGAATGCTTAGTGAGATTGGTTTGGTAGATAGCTAAGGCAGGGATTCTTTGAAAAGAACTCATCTAGCAAGTGTTTTGGGTTAAACCTTTCAGGTATTTGGCTATAGTTTTTTACAAACTACTGTATTCACTGAGTCGTGCAGCCTGAAAGTCCACTGCAGCTTCAGGGAAAAAAAACAGTGGTGAATGGGAATTCACTGGCTGGAAAGTCCTGCTCCAGCCCAGTGGCAAATCTGCTCCACATGTTAGGGAGGCTGGGGCAGTATCTTCGATACTTTCACAGAAGAATTCACTTGGCAGAAGTGGCACAACTCAAGGTGTCTAGGAGTGCAGTAAGAAAATCCCTGCCCACTGGAAGCCAGGGGAACCCAACCAGGTTTAGCTATCAACTTCATATTGGTGAGGGTGCTATCCTATGTGTCCTAACTGCACTCAAGGGCACTCTGTAAATTACTGTCATTTTTTTTCAAAAGGCTAAAGGTAGGTATGTTTTTTGTCTTGGTTTTGTAAAGTGCAGGGAGACGTGTGGCTCCTGACTCCACCATCCATATGTGTCATATTCATCAAAAGCAGCATCTGGGTTTAAACGGTCAGGAAGAAAATCAAATCTGCTGTCAGAGCCTGGAGGTCCTCGCAAGAGCTTATGGAAATCAAATTAGTTTTATTGAACACCCATTCCAAATAATCTATTCATTTTGCAACTTCCAGTTTTAAAACCAACACACAGCTGGAGGGCCAGATTCACTGGTACGCTTTGGCTGCGCTGCACTGCTTTGGTGATGTAAAGCATCTGTAAACTTGAATTAACTGGGCTCATTGGGGTTGGCTCCCTGTCGGGTTTACAGCTGCTTCACACTGCCAGAGCAGCGCAGAAAGTCAAAGTAGACTGGTGTATCCATCCTCACAGGTGTGAGGGACAGGAGAGTATGCGGGGTAGTCAAGAATCAGGGCCACTGCTGGTAAACAAACGTTATTTCTAATGGAAAGAATAATTATACAAGGGTGGTGTAAGGAAAAATTATCTTTGTTGTGTGCAATTTTAGGGAAGGGAAATCAAGTGACTAAAAGTTCTCTGGAGTATGTGTTTGCTGTTTCAGATACAATCACAGACAGTTTCCTGTATACTGGCCTGCTCTCTGCTGCTACGTAGCGAGCGTGAAGCAAAAATGATGGATCATGATAGGAATTAGCATCAGTGTGTGTTAATGGCATTATGTTTTAACTCTTGGCTGCATTGAAGAGCAGTTCCTAAGGAATTTTAATATCTCTGTTCCCGGGAATGTCTTGCTAGCACGGCTGTATGTTTTATGAATGGAGACGTGCAGAACAAATGTCTGCTGACAGACAAGGACAGAAGGTGAATGTGGGGAAAAGTCACGTGCCATTCCATGGCAAAGGACAAACATGTTGGTACACGCATTAAAAATGAAGTAGCAGTGCACTGTGTGGGTATATATACTTTAGTTTAACTGTGAGTACATGTTTCAAACTGCGACATACTCTACTTGGTTTTCTTTTTATGCCCGGTAGCTGCTGCTTCATAAATAGCTCCTGACCTTACTAAAATTTAGTTGCAGTCTTCTCACTGCAGGCATTAGGTCACTCATTGTTAATGAGCGTATTAGATAATAGATGTTAACTCCAGCACATTGCAGCGTTTCAGCAGAGTGCATTCCCTAGCAATGAACACAAAGTGTCACTGTGACCACACACTAATAATTCCAAGAAATATAGAAACTTTTGCCTAATTTTGAATTTATTTACTTGTCATGTGTGTGCTCATTTGGAACTTCTAGCATTAATTATCTTTGCTCCAAGTTGGGCCAGTCTGGAATTCTAATTATCTTCATTTTTACAATTCATATCTCTGAGGTCTTAGTGTACTTTGGAGCTGAACTCTGGGCTGTACATAATCAAGTCAGAAAAGAGGTAGGTGGCAATATTGTACATTTCAATTGCCTTGTCTGATGTGCCCTTTTTGTAGAATAATGAACATTGGAGAAACAAATTGGTCTGTCAAAGTCAATAACAACCCAATGCCCTGAGCTGCTGGTCACTAATGCTTCCTGTACTTAATCAATGTGCTGCCGGAGATGTTCTGTTCAAAACAGTTAAAGATGAGCAGCAGCAGCAGATTTGGCAGCAGGACTGAGAGAGTGAGTGAGAGCATCCACAGGGTTGGAGTTTCCTTGTTCTAGCTAAGAGACAAGCAAAAGAGAAAACAAAGTGCTTAAAGGAAAACCCTGCAAAGAAACAAAGACTCCCCCTGTGTTCAGTTGGTAGAAGAGGAAGAGGAGGCCGGTTCTTCCCTCAAAAATATTTTGTTAAAGCAACTGTGAGTAAACAGAAGATGATTTCTGCAAGAAGGCGTAGCAGAAAAAAGGACATTTTAGATCCCCACAACCAAACTCAAACCACTAGAATAACTGAGGTGAGAGGTAAGAAGTTGAGAAGAATCACATTTTTGACCTCCAGTTGTTATAAGAAAGCCTGAATTACCAAAAGCAATTGGTAACAATGTTCAAGGTAGCAAATCATCGTTTTAACGAGTCTCTGTAAGTAAAGCAAAACAAATAGGGAAAGTTTTATAATAACATAGCTTTTCAATCATGCCCATAAGCAGCTTTTGAAACAATTAAGTGAGCAAACAGAAAACAATATCTGAGCAAGAAGATATATCTTGTAGATATATCTTGTAGGCCCCCAATATCTTGGGGCCTACAAGAAAGCTGGGGAGGGGCTGTTTGCAAGGGTATGTAGTGACAGGACGAGGGGCAATGGTTTTAAACTAGAGCAGGGCAGGTTTAGATTAGACATTAGGAAGAAGTTCTTTACAGCGAGGGTGGTGAGACACTGGAACAGGTTGCCCAGAGAGGTGGTGGAGGCCCCATCCCTGGAGACATTCAAGGCCAGGCTTGATGAGGCTCTGAGCAACCTGATCTAGTTGAAGATGTCCCTGCTTACTGCAGGGGGGTTGGACTAGATGACCTCTGAAGGTCCTTTCCAACCCAACACATTCTATGATTCTATGATTCGATTCTACGATTCTATGAAGAGAATAACAGGTGATTTATGCCTAACACACTAGATGGACAATTTGTTCAGTAGGTCTTGTTAGCATAAATCAGGACAGCTGAAGGGTATCTAGGGGCGTGTACTCAGGAAAAACAGAAGATAATAAGAATAGATGAATTAAATACCACAGCTTTTCTTACTGAAAATTAGAGCTCAAAGAAGCAATTTAGGCCTGTGTGTTACTGTCCAGAAATACACTCTTAATGGTCAGAACCTACTATTAAGGAAGTTATTTTCCACTCTGCACCTTGCCTGGACAGCATGTTGGGGACTTCCAGATCTTTCAGTGAAATGACTATACAACTGTCTACATCGACTTCTTCCTAGAAGGCAGAAAGCATCTTTGGACAAGCTCTACTTTGTGTTACTTAGCTGAAAGTGGGAAAAATAAAGTGATGACAAAACTGTGATAGACCAGTCCTCTTCTTGAAAACCTACCAACAATGAGAAACAGAAAGAGGTGGAACATAGAAAGCTTGAATTGGACTTAGAAATCACAGAGAACCTCACGAAGATATTCAAGGTCGCACTGAGCTAACTTTATCTGTCTGAAGGTCATTTTTTTCTGGTCTATGCTAGACATTTATGCACTCAGAAGTTGGTTGAAATGAATAGGTATTTCCAAAGGTTAGTTAATTCCTGGTAATTTATACAGATATTGTAGGATGGAAGGTGCTTATCTTTTACACTGACAGCCAAAGTTAAGTCAGCTGAATCCCACCTTCTCTGAATATTCAGGGAGTTCCTCTCTGACTTTTCTAGTTTTACTTTGATTCAGGGTTTTCTTATCAAATAAATTTTATTGATAAGGATGACAGTTGATGACAATTTTCAGAAAAAGTCTAGTGCTTCACAAAGAAAAGAATGAAGATAATGAGAGTTGGACAAATAATCTTTCATATGCTGATAATTTTTTAAAACTGAGAAATAATTTTTATGAGCAGTTTGTTTCATTGGAGCAGGATTGGGAGGGTGGATGAGAGGATTAGCTCCATGGGGGTCACAGAGTTTGACAAATATTTTGTTTTCAGAGTAAAATATTTATCCTATTAAAATAAATGTTGGGACAAGAACAGATTCTGAAATTACTCACTTTAAACAATTTCCCTTCCAACAAATTTAAAGCACAGGAGTATAGAAGTCTTTGTAAAAGATTTGCAAATTTATCTCTAAATGTATCCCTTTATAAAAAGCTGAGAAAGAAATGTGTACTTTTAACAATCATTCCTTAAACATGCTCATTGTTAGTTGGATGATCCAAACTAACACAGTAAAATGGGAAATACTAAGGCCAAACTCCTCTTCATCCTGGAGAATCACAGAGTTATTCACAATCATTATGCCAACTTATGTACCTCTGAACAAACATTAAAATCCAATTCTTTCATCAGCTGTGGAACAGCAGCAGCTACAACTGACACAAGAGCAGAAAGAACTGTTGCAGATTCCCAGGACAGAGAATGAAATTAAGGAAACGGTATTTGTGTTGGAAAGCGGGAAAGCCTACGCCCCCAATGGATTTGCTGTAGAATTTTTAAATACATTTGAAAGTGAAATCATATCAGGCTTACAGGACTATGTCACCAAGCTTTTGAGAGAGGATCGCTCCCGGACTCCCATAGGGAAGCAACCGTCTTTCTGCTTCTCAAACCGGATTATGATCCTCTGGAGGGGATATCCTTTCGATAATTAAGGTTACAATCACAGTCCCATTTTACGGCTGATTTTGATCTTCCATATGAAACTTCCATATGACTGCTCAATAAAGTCACACAAAGTAACCAGAGAATCTGCTCCAATTTTACATAAATATACATTAATAACTCGTATTTCTAACCACAATTACAAAACCACACATACGCATAATTTTTTGTGCCACAAATGGATAATACAAATTTCTCTTAAACTGTCTAAAGGCACTATTCTCAAGAAATAACTGTCTTATATTGCCAGATACCATCCCGTGAAATATAGGAGCAAGGACATTTTGGACTAGTTATAGTAGGTTTAACTTTTAAAAACATCCCCTCCAAAAGAAAAAAAAATCTCAGAGAAATTATATTTAGCCAGACAAAATGTTGCCCCACTAGCTTGAGCAATGATAATGGAAAGATGAAATTTATACTCTGTATTAATTTGGGTAAAATGAGCAGTGAGCAGAATCGTTACAACATCCAGTACTACTTCTTACACATTTCAAAAATCAAGCAGAACAATATGCTCCCTTATCTTGCCTTAAAACTATTGTCGCTTGATCAAAAAGAACAAAATTTAGCAGTTTCTTTCTAACAATTGTGAAATGCACCTCACGCTGACAAACCTCATATACAGTCCCATCTTCACACGAGTCAATGGAGCTGCCTCCTATTTTTGGTGGCTATAAGAAAAAAGTACAGGACTTCACATCTTTCTCTCATTGATAAGAATTTACAAGTGCCATAGAAACACAAGTATGAACAGGAAGGATTTTTGAGAATTTACTAAAGACCATCCTGCCGGCACGTGGCATAATGTCCTCAAGCGTTTTAAAGGAGGCCGGAGAATATCTCCTATTTGTCCACTTATTAACAGCTCTCTTCTCCCTAAGGCCCTTGGAGGCAACCTCTATTAATTGTGGAATGATTTTGACATGATGACTCTCAAGGATATTTGTAATGAAAGAATATTTAGGCCCTTCGAGAGATTAGTGCAACATAAGCCATACACCAAAACAACACGTTTATAGATATTTACAAATAAGACATTATCTGTGGGAGATAAATTGAGGAATTTTTGTACCCCTGAGTTCATTCCCTTCAAATACTAGCTTTTAATTATGGATAAAGACCATGAAAAGAATCTGCACTTGATATCCTTTTAGGCTGAATAAATTCAGGGGAGATAAAAGCTAAGATCAAGTGCAAAAGCGATCTGGATCAAGAATTCTCTGATGAAGAATGGATTGAGATATGTAATCAAACAAAAACAATCTCCATTAGTGTAAGACACCAAATGTTTATATTTAATGTTATTCATAGAATATGTATGACTACAGAAAGTATGCGCAAAGTAAATAGTGACAGGGATGATATATGTATAAAATGTGATTTTGAAAAGCAGTCTCAGCATGTGTGGTAGGACTAAAAACATTCAGTGACTCTGGCACAAGGTTGCAGAATTTGTCAGGGACATTCTAAAAATTTATAAGTTCCTTACATTAGTTTATCTCATCATCTGTCTGACCTCTGTTTGGACAGATGCAAAATCAAGTTTGTGGACATTGTGTTGCCTGCTGCTTGGGCATATATTATGATGTGTATACCAAACATCATTGTCTCAGTTTGGGGCCAGGGAGGGGGAGGTGGAAATAGTCAAAGCTGGCAGAAGCATTTCATCTGGAAAAAAAATAACTGATGAATAAACTAGGATGCTCCCTAAAATATGTTGATAAAATATGGAACGTTAGAATAGTGAGCCTGAAATAAAAATAGAGAAGCTGATCTAAGAAGGACTACGTTACTGTCCATGTCTATAATGAGAAAAAAAAAATACCTGCCAAATAAAATAAACACATACATATTTTGAGGTAGCTTTGTTGAGAAAATGCTTTTTACATCCATCCCTACAGCTTTTCTACATACAAAACTCCACTTGCTGTATTTTCACCTAAAAAAAGTCTTGGTCTTCATTGTTCCAGACATGCAGAAATAATGACAAGATGTGAGGGATGTGGTTTAATTTGTCTGCGACTTTATTAACTGAACTCACCTGGGAATCATTCAGCAATAACATACGCAGTGCAGGTCATCATTTCCTCTTCACTTGTTTCCACATATTTGGGGAGAGCTGTCACTCATAGCTGGGACCCCACTGCCCTCCCCTGCGAGGAAGGTTAAGAGGCTGCAAAGAGGGTGCTGCCTATTTGCTGCAAGAGCCTCTTTTCTTTTGCCTCTTTAGCAAGCGGCTGCTCTTTGATTTGCTTCTAACTCTGGTTTCTCAAGGAAGCAGATGCCCTGGGGAACAAACACAGGCACTGGTCACCTGCCACCAGGAAACACCGGCAATTAGCTGGGATGCTCTGTGCAGGTTCACAGATCATTCTCACATCAGCCAGAAATATACGCGAGCAGGTGGAGCCCTCTCCCCTGGACGGTTTATGTATCTCATAGATTGCTGTTTGGTTTTAAGAGTGCATAAGAGCCCTTCCCATCCCTGAACTCATCTATCTGCTTCACAGCTCGTGGGTCTTCGGGTCTTGCTCACCTGTTCAGACCTCTAGGTCTGATAGCACACCTCCCCTCCCACTCGGACAAACATCGTCACTCGCAACACTGCCTTTCAACGTTTCTCCCTTTCCCCATCTCTTCTTATACGAAGTGCACTGGAAACAGCTTCTGGCATACAAACCTCCTTTCAGGGGAATCCTATTGAACTGGTTAATGGATTATCCAACATTCAAGACCCACCTCCCATCACTTAATTTGTCTTTAATAATAAATAAGTTCTAGCCAGGAATGAGGAGTCTGCTGTATCCCCAGCTGTCTTAGTCAATGCCTGAAATCTTGCCAGTTTATTAAGAATGAGCAGAGAAACCTGCTTCGTCTCTAAACCGCACGAGGTAGTTGAAGGATGGGAGCAAAGGAAGAGCAAGGACTCCCTATTCCTTTCATTCGCAGCTCTCCCAACCGGCAGTTGAGTTGCATATGTTGGGTTGTATGTGTTCCTAAATCTGCCTCTCCTGGAAATAAAAATAGGCTAAAGTATCTACTAGAAAGATTGGCATTCGCAAGAGTAATTCCCAGGTCACACTTACTCAATATTTCATAGAGAAAGGATTCACAGCACCCCTTTGAAGCCCAGGTCATGGGACTGTTACATGGGCTCTTGATGGCAAAATTTTGACCTCTGCTGCATGCACACAGGGTGCCTCAGCTTACCAGGTGCTGCCTGAGGCCTTAGCCGCAGCTGCGCTGGTATCTCACTTCTTTTAGTTTTAGTGCCCAGCTTTGACAGAGAGCTTAGCTGGATCATTTTCTTCTCCCGGGGATCAATTCATATGTCTAACCATAGATGTCTATTACCATTTGTGATGTTCTGTGGCATTGTTGCTGCTGCTCCAGAATGGCTAAGGTCTTCTTGTGACATATCTGCAAACTCTAAGAGGATTTACCCAATACCTTGGGTGTCTCTATCTATCCCATAGATAACTCTATGGGCAGCTGAATCATGGCTCTGCTGTCAGCAATCCCCTAAACTTTAACAACAGTTGCATTATCTTCTGCTCTTTTCTCTTCATCATTGCATTGTACAACTGCAATTCAGTTTCTCCAAGAGTGGATTTCTCTTTATAGAGATTTGGGTAAATTTCTTTCCACTTCTCTACTAATATTCTTGTGAAAAGCATCTTTTGCTTGTTCTCCAGCTCCCACACAGACAGGCTATTACCTATAGGGATGTGCATCTTGCTATACAACCATTCCACATAAGAAAAGATCTACTCAGTGATCTCTGTGCCCTGTTTCTGTATTTTTTTCAAATTGTGTCCTAGATACTGAAGCTGTAACATTTTATTATCCGAGCCGACTGTTGCTACTTTCACCCTAGTTTCTTGTGCCACTGCCTTGTCATCTGCCATGGGGCTACTCCCCAGAAGCCGGTCAATCCTAGCATGGAGACTACAAGGTATGTTTCTGCCACTCCCAACCCGCACAGGGAAAGGGCACAAAGGGCTCCATTAACTTCTGCATTTAAGCTTTCTTTCATCTTTGTGTGTGTAAAGGATTTTCTTCATCTGCTGCAGACCTGCTATTGTTCCCGCACCCATTTTCCTGCACACATACCTTCTGGCTCTGAGCACAATGAACAAAGAAAAATGCCTAGCTGATGTATCAGCCATGCTGCTTCAGTTCCTACTTGCCCAGTTCCAAGGAAATTTCCACTTAATTTCCTCTTTGAGTCCTACTGCTGTTGGGCCACAGCTGTGAATTCCCTCACTGCAAACCCTCAGGGGGTTGGAGCCAGCTCCCCAGCTTATCTTGTAGGGGACCCTGAAGCCTGATGCAAGAAGCTTTTGCATCCATATACAGCTAGCAGGTTCATCTGCTGCCTCCTTGAAGGTAGTGATATTTGCTTTCTCCCAGATGCCCTGAGCACACCGTTTGTTTACCTTCTTCTCCTCCTCTCTTCCCCAGTCCCCCAGCCAGACCTCAGCTCAGGCAATATATCCCTTTCTTTCCAGTTTTTCAGACAAACCCTCTCCCTTCACACCACTTTTGCTCCCACTGAAGCTGACTGGAGGCTGGCCATTTATCCAAGCCAACAGGGAATGAGAAAACCAAGAGCAAAGCCTAATGAAGCTTGGAGCGAACAACCATGTTGTGCCTAATTGCATTCAGGATTCTTCAAGCATCTTCCCTCCATAACTCACATTGCAACAGCAAATTCACTGGAGGTATGCTCTGCTGACTGATGTACCGGTTACAGCTTACACGTAGGTTTCCATCTAGTGCTGCCCTCTGACCTGGACGTTTGTGATAGAGAGAGCAGAGACGCACGTTGGCTTAACAACAGCCAGTTTCAAAGCTCATTGAAATGGGAAACTTTCTACTGATGTCTGTGGAGTTTGGACGAAGTCCCAGAGCAGACATTTACAATTGACATAGCTTTGCTCACAATTTACTCTACTCCTTGGTAAGGGTTTGAGATCTTTCTTTCCCTGAAAGATTGTGGGGGAAGGTGGTTTGCTTCCTCCTCTGAGATCTTTAGGTCTGTTTAACTTAGAGATTGGCTAGAAATCTGCCAGCACAAAAATATGACTAAAATGCTACACTCGTCTATCAAAAATACCAGAGAACTCTGAAGAAATGCTTGGGGGCTGCCAATATCTATTTATGTTGGAGATGCCCATGGCATTCATAATGTACAATAAATAAGAGCAGTCATTCCAAAACACTATAATAAAGTGTTCACAACTTAAAAGTAAATACTACGCAAAATGATCTGCTGCATTATTACTCCCATGCAAAGACATTCATAATTGGTACCGTAATGAAAAAGTCTTTATTAAATATATAATGGCTTTTAATAAGCTGACCCTCCAAATACAAAATGTTTGTGTTGATCTACTCGAATTGTTTTGCTGGGAAATAAAAGTGTTGAGAACTCATTTCTAAAGGATGATACAGAGGAGGCAGCTACCCCCCCCCCCTTTTTTTTTTAAATAATGGTTAATTCCCGATACATGAGTTAAACAGATAAGGCTGCCAGCAGCTGCTCCCCAACAGAACACTTCACAGTTACATGATAAAATGTAGGTGATAACATTGCAGTGCTGTAAAACAAGGTTGTAGAAACGTGGACATGTACTGATGACAAATTTGCCTTTAAATCTTCTTTGCTAATATTTATAGGCATGAAATCTTAAAGCACCTTTAATGTGCCTATAATCCTGCCCATTTGACAGCTTTTACATAATTTTCTAGGGAAAGGTGACCCGATCATCCCAGGCTGTTGACAGTGCAGCTGAAATGGCCCTCCAATAAATGAAGCAGGATTATCCAGACACTATGGCAAACAACAGCTCATAATATGCATCAAGAAATTTCCATAGCACATCGGATCTTTGTCTTCAATGACACATGGATCATGACGGGATTTCAAGAACACATTTCCCTAGACACTTGATAAGTTTTAACGTAAAAGTATAGCATGAAAGGCTCCCTTCAGATAGGTTCTGTTTTCCATATTAGAAAGAAATTGCTTTCAATCTGGAAAACTAGAGGCATAGTTTTAAGCTGAATTATCATCTTAACTCATACGGCTTAGAGTAGCTGTGTTCCCTGACACTTTGAATGCATTTATGAGTTTATTCAGTTAAAATTATAAAACATCACAAGAAAAAAAATTTTGCTGCCGTAAAAGTCACTATTGACAATAAACAAATCTTGATGAAGGCTATGATAGAACTATGCAGAAGTTTTGTTGAATCTCTTATGCTTCTCTATAAAAACACCTTACACAAAATGCTAGCTATATGCCTCCTAGGTTTACATGATAATGTCAAGAAAAGGTTTTGATGCCTGCTGCCAATTCATATCAAAGGTATCAGGTGCTATAAATTTAGTTTATATTGGGGTAATTATCAGTGACACGGACAGGTTGTATTAATACCTCTGCTCCTATTGCTTAGCCCAGGTACTTAACAATTTGAATGCCACAAAATATCAATACTGATGCTTTATGGCATCATGCCAGAGCAGCCTGGGGACAAGCAAGGTAGAATTGGTTGACAGTTTTTGTTCGAGTGTGGAGTTTGTTTGGTCTCATAAGGCATTTATGAGGTCAATTGGATGTCATTTAAAATATCAGGAGAGAAACATATTTAAACTACACACCATTCCCACTAGGAACACTGAACTCTGTGAACAAATACTAAAAAGGCATAGTGAGCGCTGTATAGATAAGAAAGAAAAAAAACCCGGGCTGAGGGTGAAAAGAAAGGGATCTTCCCCAGAGTAATAACTGTCCCTTTGCCACTCTCACATAAAGATATTAGGCAAAAAGAAAAACAAAACCACATGCACACAGAAAAAAGCTTTGAAACCAGCAAACATTACTTTTCACTTAAAATAGGGTTTGCACTGGTGATATAGATGCTTACCCAAGACATAACAGGGGACTAAGACAATGAAGCACCTAGGAAAAAGTCTTAGTATCTGTTTTCCAGGCTGTTCCTTGGTACGGGAATAGCCATGATGGGTGAATAAATGGAAAAATAAAACAACAGAATATTCCTGTACTGAGTCATGGCATCATTACACCACCAGTTAGTCGATCAGAATGTTCTGTCATTAACCTGATGTTTGTCCTCACGGAAAAGTATTTTATTCTTCTGTGCCTCAGTTTCTTCATCTGTTAAAAATGAAGGTGAGCAGTACTTAAGTTCGTTGTGAGTACTCTGACAATTTAGGGTTCATAAGAGGTTAGATGAGCCAAATAATATCACAATATACCAAAAATGATCGTCATTCAGTGTTATAAAAACACAGCAATCAAATTCTATTGCTGGTTTTTAAAAGATCTTAGAATCATAGGATGGTTTGGGTAGGAAGGGACCTTTAAAGATCACCTAGTCCACCCCTCTGCTGTGGGCAGGGACATTTTTCACAAGGTAAGGTTGCTCAGAGCCCCATCCAACCTTGCCTTGAACACTTCTAATGATGGGGCATCCACAACTGACAACCTGTTCCAGTGTCTTATCGCCCTTATAAAAGTTATTCAGGGTTTGAGTTTTTCTTTTTAAACTAAACATGCTTAAGAACTGAATACCTCACTTACTGTTGAACTCTTAAAATCAGCACCACATGGATCAACAGAAAGCAAAATCACCACATATAAATTGCACATTTTTACAGGTGATCTATACAAGATTTTCAGTTTTCCTCCTGAAAAAAGAGGCAATGCATTATGACTGATGAACTAACGGTCACCTGACTCGGTTACTTTCTTTACTGCCATGCCTACCAGTGAATCTCAACCAATATTTATTTTATAATTCTTCAAACATGAATACTGTGGTTTTCTGCAGTACTTTATATAGCACATACAATGTGCTAATCAGATTTCAGCAGAAGACCTGCAATTTTAATAACTGTGGGTGGTATTCGTCCCACCCAGATTTTCTCAGCCAAAGTTAGGTGCCTGATCTCAATCAGTCTCCTTCTATAATCAAGGAAAAACAACAGGTACTTCCAGATCTTCACTTCTCCCAACCACCCAAGTTAGGTGTTCTAGAATTGCCATCGGCTACAAGTGACTACCTAAACAGGGCACCGCCTGACTGTGTAAATGACTACAGTAATCTGTTTATAGTGTTGCAGTAGTGTTCCTGGTTGTGGCATTAATCTGGGATGTAGAAAAATTAAAAGACTTGAGGTCAGGTGTTTAACATCAGTGTCCTAACCTGTTGTATATTTAGTCTCTGTCTCTTGCCCAGTGACTATTTACTCCCTTGGAGATCTCCACCAGAAGAGATGACCCACTGAAACAAAATGCTTCTATGAGATAATGGTTCATATCTCTGTTCTTCCTTATTTGAAGAACAGAGTTGAGCCCAGGTCTTGCTTTTCTCAGATGACAGCAAAAAACATGAGGTTATAGATTCTCTATAGCTAAAAAGAAATAACGATGTAATTTCAGAACATCAGGATTGTCCTGGCAATGAAAAGGGAAAAATTATAACATATTCAAAAAATCACATGATGAAAACTAATTTCTCTTACAGTTCTATTTAGTACTTCTACAGTAACCTATAGGGTATTCCAGTGCTCAGATGCCAGGGGAATATATCTCCTCAGTTGACATAGTTGCTGGTGGGTTTGGTACTGATTAGATGAGCTACACTGACCTAGCAATGTAATGGTGATTTTCTAAGATACAATAACATCTTGATACCAAAGACTTTGCTGATAGTAGGATCTTCTCAAAATCACTGTGAAAACCGAGTTTCCATGATAAACTACAATTTAATAACTTTTCTTCTTGTTCTCGCATATACACTAGAAAATAGTCACATTTAGAAAAAAATAATGATGATTTAGAATACATTCAGGTGATCTAAGAGTTTTTTATAGGCTAGTAATCTGATCTTTATTTCTCTGTGAGAGTTGATAGTGTTAAAAGAGAAGTCCCAAAATCCACTTATAGTGTAGTCTTCAGAGGCTGAGGTATTATTTGGGTTGCTATCACATCCGTTCACAGTTCGGAGAAATAATGTCTATGGTCATTTCCACAAAGTCCACTGAAAACTGAAGACTTCCCAGATATAACTCTTGTCCATATTCATATGTGTTCTATTTTACCTCAAACCAGGACATTACATCATAGAGCTCCTTCAATGTCTCTCACAAGTTAAAGTTGCACTAATATCATCGTAATGATAAAGTAAGATATATTTCAGGGTGCTGGCAATTTTCAGTCTATCCCAAAAATTCCGCATTGCGCTCTTACATGTTCACTAATATTAGACAACAGTCATCCATTTTGAGAAGCAGTGCAGAAAAGAGGGACACCAGCTCATACTATTGTATAGAAAAAACAGACTGTGGAATTTTTTGTTTGTTTTGTTTTAATATTGGGCATAAAGTTGAAAGTATTCAAACAAGTGGATGGATCAGCAATCTCACCTTTTGCACTGAATCAAGGAGTGTAGCCATTTAGAGAAACAATTATATTTTAGGTACTTTATTCCAGCAGTAGAGAAAGCAGTTTGGACACTACTTCAGGAGATCTGGAACTCAGGTGAAACAAATCCAGAATTATTTGGGTGTTGAGGTAGAAAGACTCTCTAGCATGGACCAAAGAAGGGGACTCAGAGTTTGGAGAACAGGACCATCTTTCTGTTCTGTGTTTGTGCAGACCCAGAAGAATGTGCCCCTTGACTGGATTTATCTTTGCTAAACGAGGCATCTTTACAAGTTAGACCACCCATATAAGCTCAACACTTGCAAGCTTCTTCCACAAAAGGAAACAGGCGTCTCTGGAGGAGACTTCATGACATCCATTTTTGATACTTATGCTACCGCAAGATGAATTCCACTCTGAACACCAAGCACAGGCTGTAACCATGCTAAGGTACCGGCTGCTTCTATCACGAATGTGCACAGTACCTAGCGCGAGAGAGCTCTGGTCCCTGGCCATCCCTATCATGCAGAAACGCTGCTGCAATGGAAACACTGCCATCCTGAAAGTGCTAAGATCAGACTCCAGTCTGTTGGCAGATTTTCTAGCAGCAGGTCCTCTGAGCAATCGGGAGACGATAATTTTTGATTGTGTTAATAAAGGCACTTTACTCTTTGAAGCTGCCTAAGAAATGTTGGTAGGGCAGAATGAAATTTACCGAGACTCCAGGGCTAACATCCCTAATCTTGAAAAAAAGAGATGATATCGCATATTTATTTAATAGCCCTTTCATCACTTTAGTGATGATACTGTGAAACAAAAAGGCTGGAGAAGACGTCACAGTACAAAAATAATTATAATTAGGAATTGAGGGGTAGTAAATAAATCATCTTCTATACTGCTTTCTTCTTTTCTCTTTCATTTTGGTTGTACTTTCACACACTGGTTCCAGGATTCATTTGCATTCCGAGTATTCTTATTAAAGCAGGACCATTTATTCTACAATATATACAAGAGTTTCTATTTTTAAAATTCTATTTCAAGGCATGAGCTTGGCATACAAAGTCAAATCCCGGGAGTAAGTCCTTTCTTTTTCCTTTAAAAAATGATAGTAAAAAAAAAATCCATCTGAAGAGTTTTAGGTTACATGAGGGGAAAACCAGAAGATGGTACTTTTATCCACTTCCTCCCATTTTCTTCCCCATTCTGTAACGCTGCATCTGCATAAATGAAAATGCAAAAAAGTAAAAAAGATGAAAGATGAAAGCTCCCTGTTTTTTCCTACAATTTTAGGCATTTTAAGTATATATAAATATATATATGTATTTCTCAATGAATGTAAGAAAATTTGCTACATCAAACATAATAATTACTTTCACCGTGTAAACATCACGCACATATGCAAGAAAGCACTGACCTAATGTATCGTAACGGTGCCAGTTAAGCCATGATAGTCTATCTGATGAAAGTTCTGCATGCTGGAAAGAAATAATATACAAGTACTTCATAAATAAGAAGAAAACTGTAAAACTGGGAAGTATTACCTACTTTAAAAAAAAAAAAAAAGAAAAAAGTGGGCAACACGAGTTCAAAGAGATTAAGCACCTGCATTTCTGAGGTACTATCTTCCATTCACGTCAGCTTCATCCTGAGTTGTTGGTTCTCAACAGCTCTTCAGGTTAGATCCTATCAATCAAATGAGTTGTCCCAGGTTGTTGTGAAGGTCTCTGGCAAAGTTTGAATGATAAGCCAGGTTTACACAGTTCTTGTTGAATGATTTAGTAGAAGAGCACTTGTCACTACACAGAGGATGAAAAAAGACTTTGGGGCTATTTGCAGGAAGAACTTCATGCATTACCATGAAACACCATGTATCATGGCATATGTGTGAGTGAAAAATTGTATTTCAATATGGGTAATTATTCTTCAAATTTTTATCAGGTAGATTCCTAAAAAAGATTAAACTCACACTTGCCATATTTTGATTTACTTAGAAAAAAAAGGAATGGAGCTGAACTCTTCTTTCAGCCAAGCGCCTAAATGTATATAAAATTGCAGAAACTATGTACCAGGGCCAGAGTTTAACTGTATGACAATTTTCCACTATACAAATGTATCTACATCTATCAGATATTGTTTTCATATTTTAAATATTTTTTTAATGAAAAAGTGAAACCTCCTGTTTTATTTCATATTCAGGTGATAATCTGCATCTAATATTATTACACTTAAAATAAACCTGACAAATTGTCCTTCAAAGCATAAGCTTGGATGAAAATTAAATGCAAATAACAGTCTATATTGATTTATGTTCTGCACAATTTTCCTGGGGTTTTAGTAATATTTTTATTCATTCATAATTAAGCATAAATTATTTTGTTTTAAAAGGTAGTGTAGTCCCAACCAGTTTGTAACAGATAACAGGCTGCTATGAGTTTTTATTTTGTCTTTAGCATTATATTTTTCTTACAATCCTGTTTCTTTTACACAAGAAAGATGTAACTACAGGAAAAGCCTATCTAGCAATTAATGATTACATTTATATTCACTTTGAGTCCTGCGTAGGTCACCTGCCCTATCTGTTTAACGAAGGCATCACAATTACTGTGACTTTTAAATTTGAGAGAGCCACGTCTGATTCAGATTGCAGGCAGTCCAGGACGGCTGAGTTTTGCCTGCACAACGAAAACATAGAAGTGATACGTAACACATCATTTTTTGGTTGAATACAACCGGGGCATTGGTCTGACCTACCTACAGGGTTGGTATCTGCCACTGTGCTGATCGCCACAGGCTCTCTTCAGAATTAATGAGAGATATAGGCAGTTAGTGGGAGGAATTTATTCAACCAGATATAGGCACCTACCTCAGGATGGGTCATATCATGACCATGACTATACCAACTGACTGTGTTGAGTAGAGCTCCTTCAGCTACTTCCAGTCAGAGAAATGCTCCTTTCCAGGAGCGCGGGTTAGATATTGTGATTACTTCTCCCACAAGGAGAAGAGCTGGTGGTCCTGGAGAGCAGTCAGAAAGGATCTCTCAAGGCTGGCATGAGCCCAGACGGAAAAATCACGGCCTTTCCATCAAACTTCTTTACCAGGCAGCCATCATGGCAGTGCCTATGTGCCAGGCATGCTCCTCCTTGAGGTGCCCTGGGCTCCTGCTACCTGGACCAGGGGCTGCTGGAGTCCACAGGGCCATGAAGCCTGGTTCCTCTCGGGGCAACTGAAGGCGCACTCAGGGACACGACATGTCCCAGCATACTCCTGCCCTGTAAGGCAGGCAGCTGCAAATGTGGCCCCTGGTAGGTTTTGGCTGTACAAGTGAGTGTCCCAAGTTGCAGAGGACTCTAGGTACTTTTAACACAGCTCAGTCTCAAACAGAATGAATAGAATTCTGCTACTACTAGTTCTTTTAGATGTGAACCTCTGAGTAATCGGAAGACCTTAAAGTTCTGTACTTGTTTTAGTCCCAAATACTGAAAAAAAAAAAGCACTCACTTTTTCCCCTTAATTTTTCCTTGATTTCCAATTAACACGGGCAAGAACGGCATCCTAAATCCTGACCTATGAATTTATAAGACTGCCATTTCCAGGGCTTGTTCTGAAAAGTTAGTGGTGTGGCCAACAACAACGTTCTGCTGAGCAGTCAGGGAGTCTGTTAAGTCAGTTTGGAGGATATTGCTAATTTTAACTGCATGTCACAGCCTTGCTGTAAGTTAGTTAGTACAACAGCCACTTCAGATATCAGAAACTGTAGGAAACTGTTTAAACAAATCCCTTTGGAAACGTGGTACGGGGCTGAATGGCAGTGGAAACAGCAGTGAGAAACTCCTTGTACCCCGTACCATGTTCAGACCCCTAGGTTCTGAGTCCTGCTTTTACATCCCTTTTCACACACTGGAAAGCTGTGGTCCCAGGGGATATAGTAACAAAGCTCTTTCAGGAGATACCTGAAATTAAGTGTGTAGCTTAAAGTTACCATTGAGCTCTCCTTGACAGTCAGCAGATACGGAAAACACCAACCTGTCTACCTACCTTCAACACCCATCCTGGGGTGGGATGAATCACACTCTGATTATGCTGATCTCTGCTGATTAGAGAGTGAGCCTTGGAGAACACTTGAAGTGAAAGCCCTGACTTTTACTTAGCTAATTTTCGGTAAATTAAATCCCACACTTGCTTTAATAGCCCTGCTAGTTGCAGGGGAAATGGAAAGTGAAAAGGTAGTTCTGATGTAAACAGGATCAAGTCTACATCCTATAAAGTAAATACCCAGATGCAGCAAGGGCAGCAAAAGTTTTTGGAGCACTGCAGCTGAATTTGCTAACTCTGTATTTAGTGCTAGAAGTTTTAATTTTACCTTGATAAAAGAGTGCAAAGCCGGTTATAATGGCCAGGAAGCAGAGAGGCACAGGACCATTTTCTTTTCAAGGAATCCATGAAATTTTTGTTACTACAGTTCCATTCACTTCAATGACATCAAAACATCTGAGGCTATCTGTTTTTCACCGGGTTCAAAATAAAGGTGAAAAATCAATGGGGACATCGCTCTCCAAAAATTACCCATAAATCATGAAGTGTAAGAATTGCTACTGCTAACCTTAGGGAGACAGCTTTTTTTCTTTCTTTTACCATCTAATGTGTACCTTTTCCTATAGCTTGCAATGATTTTTTTTTCCCCTACATCCTGAACTATATCCTCCTTTATAACTCCTTTAGATCCTGCTGGCACACAAGCCAGCTGTACAGCGGAGTATGAAGTTGTTCTCTGGTGTTCTCCTCTCCTTTGCTTGAACCTAATCTTTGCTTCCTATTGTATTTGCCTGACTTATACTGTAACCTTTCGGGAGCAGTGAGTGTCTTGTTATGCCTATGCAAAGCATGTGTGGATTATACCAACAGCGCAATTCTGCATTCTGAGTTCAAGAATATGTTGTTGAGAACATGTTTTTTTAATGAGGCATAAAACATTAGTTTTAAGCAATGTCATTCAGGAAATGAAGAAAAAAATTGCCATTGAATTCATTTGGTGCAAGGATTCAAGTGTCCACAAAAAAATATTATCTGCGATTGCCAATAAGAATTGGAAATGGTTGGGGATATAGGAACAAAACACAGGACCCGAATATTCACTTGTCCCCTTCCCAGCCTCCTGGGATTTTGGCAGTGTGAGACTTCAAAGGGGGATAAGTGGCTTATCTAATCAAAGATAAGAGTGTGAAGGAAGGACTATGAAATGTCCAATCCTCTCCTTAAGAATGCATTATGATAAAGCGAAATCAAGGAACAAAATTAAAAGGAATAAATATGGTCAGCAAGAAACTTTGGATAAATAATAATAATGCAGTTAGGAGAGAAGAATTAGACATAATTGCTGTATTAGTGCATTGCTAATGAAGCTGGAATGAAACCAGGTGGAAGAGATCTATTTGCTGCCCATTGGCTCCTGCAGGCTGGAGATAGTAATATGGAAAAACACTGAAGACAGAGGAAAATTTAATGAAAGTATACTAACCTGCCAAATCAGCAGTAACATTATAATCTTTTTCATATAAGGAGATGTAGGTAGTGTGACATTACGCTCACATTAATGAGAATGTTACAGTGGTCACCATATGAGAGCACACTTTTGCATATTTAAGTGCTAGTGCTTTTTTTTCCCACTGATTTGGTTTTCATTTGTTTGCTTGTTTGTTTGTTTGTTTTAAGAATGCTTTCCTAGATAAGGAGTATAAGCAAAAATAATGGCAATCAGTACTCTGGTAATTTCAGAATTATTATTTCGCTTCTGCAACATATTAAAAAAATCATTCTGTTCATAGTTTCATCTGGAAACCTTCATTAACAGCTAAGAATTTAACCAAAAGTACTGAGAGTAGGCTGTTTTCTTTTTTGTTATTATTCAAACTAGCTTTTTTCCCTCTCCCTCTCTTTCTTTCTTTTACCCCTTCTTTGTAAAAAAATCTTTTTCCCATGGCGGCTAAGCATGTGGTTAAAGGGGAAAAAAATCATATTCACTAACTGATTTTCATTTAGTGCACCAGGAGCCTTAAGCCACTTTGTGTGCAGATTTCCAGTTTCAATTAGAATGGATTTGCAGACATCAGATGATGTGAAAAATTATCTCATTTGAATCACATGAAACCAAACCACTAAGACATTGCTGATGAGGGAAACAGTGGTCTCATCTTTCCTGTGGTGTGCCATCTCTATTAGACTTTGTAAACTGCGGCAGTTTGAAATCTTTAACCAGCCATTACTAATAAGCATATGTTAATTGTAGCAGAGATCATAAGCAGGTCAATTAGGAGGCAAAGACTGGAACAGAATGAAACATTCAGCTGGAGGGAGAATTCAGGGCAGGTGTCGGCCAGCATGCGCTGCCCTGGCAGGAGCTCTAAGCATCTTGGGTAGAGCTCATTTAACGTTTTGATTTGCTGAATTTGCATTTCAGATTTCCATTCCTAATAGACAATATAGTCAGTCTTTGTTAATGAGGACTCTGATTACATGTGCCATTATAATTGGGAATTAGCAGGCCAGCCTTGTTTTGGAGATTAAATCCAAAGTAAATTGGATTAAAGACAATGCTGCTGAAATCCCTTTCTTTCTGTTTTCTCAAGCCAAAGGTGAGGAAGACTCCATTTGTTTTGTACACATGGCTCTTACTTTGATTAGTGTGTCTTGTGGTTTGTTTATACTTTTTGAACATAGCATCTATTAGCGGTTCCAATATTAAAAGCAAGTAAGAAATTGCGATGTTTACTTAAATGATCCTGACAAGGTGCCTAGGTTTATTGTTGTGCACGGAGGAACAGATTGCCAGTAGAGAATTAAGAGCATTCTGAAACATTATTTCTTATTATAAAGTAAATGTCTCTAAGTGTTCATCTGCCCAGGGTGTATCCTTGTACTAAACATTGACTTTAACTCTTGGTACATGAGTTTATCCTAGCTTCGTTTGTACCAGTTTGACTCTGTTGAGGAGTCAAAGGAGTCAAACCTCAGAGGAGTTACTTAAGTCTTAAAAAGACTATATTAATTTCTTTTGTAGTTCTGTAGGTAGATATTTAGATGTGTTTTCAGTTAATTCAGAAACAGGAAATCAGGATGCTTTCTTTCTTTCTTTCTATTTGATCTCAGGTATTAGCAGAGAGCAAGACAAGTTCTGTCATTGGCAAGCTTTTCTATACGGTAGCTTTTTAGTAGCTGCAGCCATATCCAGTTGTAGCTCATCTTTCATTCATCTTATTCTGTGGCTCATTCATGTAAGTAAAACCTAATTCAGATTCCTTCAAAATTCTTAAGTAATTCAGTTTTATAAGGTAGTTACACTCCAACATTTTTCATTAATAAGTTTGCAGAGTAAACTGGTTTTCATCCAGTTGAAAACTGACAATAAGTTTGCTCTGCAGTTGCTGGAAAAAAACAGTCCAGCAAATAAAGGACAGCATATTCCATGTCATTACATCTTGCATCTGACAAGAAGCAGCAGCTCTTCGTGTACAGGTCATCCAAAGCAGAACGCAGATGAAAAAAAAGAACCACTGAAGTGAAACAGCGATGTTCTTGCTCTTGCAGGGAACTAAGGAAAGCCAAATCAACAGTTTGGGTTTTCATAGTAGAAAACAGCATTTATTTGCTGATTTCGTAAATCTCTTAAAATATCTCTCTTTCTGTCTGTTCTTTCCTGTGGACAAGCTCTTAGTTGGGAGTGCACTGCTTGCCCTGGTAACGCGACAACTATTTGGGTATGCATGCCCTAGGTATCAAAGTGCTAGTCCGTGAGCAATCTGTGAGCATTCTCATTGCCTTTCTGCTGCTTCGAAGTAACCAGACTGAAAAATAAGCACGTTAAAATAAAATATGAAAAACTAGCTCATTTCTTTTTTTTTTTTTAATTCACTTTCAGGTTTACAGAAGAATGGGGCACATTAGTTATGCAAGAAAAACAGATTTGCTGGAGTCTGAGTATAGAAGGCAGTTACAGGCTGCGGCATGTGAACTGCCCAGCTTAAGTAAGAAGTTGCTTTTTGGCAACCTAAATTTCAGAGCAGAACAAAATAATGAAGCTTAAACATCTTCTAGCTTTGCTGTGTGTGAGCTGTTTAGATCAGAAAATGTTATTTATCCCAGGAAAAGATGTGGTGGATCATAGTGATGTGCAAATAATCAGCTTCTATACGTGTCAGACACTCTGAACATACTCATTTAGTGCTTACTGCATCTTATACATCAAATAAGTATTCTTCTTACAACCTTGCCTGATTTTTGAGTATTCTGAGGTTTATGGAAATACATTTCTCCATCGCTTCTGTTTATTTGAAGGAAAGAAAGGGAAGGTGAAACCGCACAAGGAAATTTGTCCAAGGAAATACCGGTGATCACAGTGACACTGTGATGGTTCTGTTCAGTGCTGCCATCACAGTGCTACCACCCCTGCATTGCCTGTGTCAGTGTTCCACAGTGTGTTTGGAATACTAAGTTCTACTCCCTCAGTGCTACCATGAAAACAGATTTAGCCATTAAACTGATGGCAGGTAAAAAATTGGACAAATTAAAGTAAGTCATTTGTTTACGTTTGGCCATACACATCGTAGGCACAAATTCATGGTTGAATATGACTGTGTGTGCACATGTGTAGAGACAAAACATGCAATGAAGAGAGTAGGGATTTTTAAAGAAAGATTTAAAATATGAGCCATAGAGACGTGTAATATTCATAACACCTTCCTTGGCATTTGTAAGGCATCACTTCTTGGAAGTAATAATGCTGACATTGTGGCAAAAGGAGCCTATAAAATAGAGCTCCTTGAAAAGGAGTGAGTATATAGGACAACTCTCTGGAAAACAAAGGAATTGTGACAGGACAAAAAAAGCCTCACATATGGTAGGAAGCCAGACTACAGCAAAACCTACTGCCGGAGCTAAGTACGTATTAATTATTATTGCACAGCAACTTTAAAAAGGCTTGTGTAATTAACCTCAAAGTCTCCCTCAACTGATTTTTTCCTCTAGGCAGGAGCTTTGTCAGGAAGTTCAGCAAATGGTAGATGTTTCAACATCATTTTCACAGTGGAAGAGCCTTTGAACCTTAACTGTGAGAGACCTACTGTCACAAGAATGTTATTATTTATGACCTGTCTTTTGTTTGCAAGGGCCTTTTTAGCTAAATAGTCCTCAACATTGTAGGGATACACAGGTTCTACCCCAAATAATTTGCAAGTTACAGTAGCAGCGTTGCTCAGAACATGACTCTAATCATTCTGCTGAGAAAAGCACCTGCATTACTATCCTTATAGGTCCTAATCTGTGTGTGCATGTGAGCACTTTCTAGCATTTATAAAAGATGCAACTTTTGACAGAGATGTCAACATTTAATTAGGGACAAAACTTAAGACAGATGGATGCTTGGAAAACCAGGCGGTATGAACATAAAGTCTGCTTTTGTGCTATTCCTGTTACTGAGACACGCTCTGTTATTACACCAGCCATTTCTCCTCCAGAGCTTCTTTCTGTTCATTGATTTTTTATTGTTTGGGTTAGATGTGCGTGGACGTGAGAAGAATGTAAGTGTGATATGACCTGTTCTGGGCTCTAAGGTCTAGAAGCAAAGAGAAAAAAGAGATAAGGAAAGGTGAGCTAAGGGAGACAGGCCAAATGAGCAAGGGAGACTAGGAGAAAGTTGCAAGAAGGTTGAGATGAAGGATGTATCTGAATGACTGATTTCTGTATGTGCAAGGGGACTTACTGGGGTGCTTTTCCTTTGTGCTGTTACTACATGTGCTGACTTTGGCTGGGATAGAGTTAATCCTACTGTAAAATGTGAAGGCAGGGGAGAAGGGAAAGAAATTGGGAGAGGCTTAGACCTCACAGTCCCCCTGGGTTCTGTATTGACACTAGAGACTTCCAGGGGTGAATGTGAGACAGTTCCTTTTAAAAAGTCTGAAATATCAATACCGTTAAGACAGTGCCCCACAGTGATTTGGTTCCTGCTTGAAGAGTGAGAGAGCTGCACTCAGAATTTCCTCCTCTCGGGGCATTGCATTGACCCATGAAATCTGATTAGTAGGACTTACCTCCAGGTGGCCTTGATGGGATGTCTGGTAGAAACTGAATGTCTGGTGGTACTCAAGACACTTGGAAGTCTGAAAAATGGGAACATCTGCCTGTCTGCCTATCTCATAGTATTAAAACTAATAAGAAGGATCTTGGAATTCCTAATAAGAAGAATAAAGTGTTTTCCTTTCTGGGCAGTCTATTGTGCACTGTATATCGCTGTGTAATTTAAAGAAGACACACGTTTATTTTTAATGTGTTTAATACCTGCAATTTCACCAAGAGCAAGTTTGGTCACGGTTACCAAGCTCTTCCTGAGCAAAGTCCCAAAAGGCACTTGATATTCTGGAAATAGCGGGACTGGTTCAGTCCTGACACAGACACCACCGATATTAGTGGTGCTATTCTCACCCCTCTCAGGGATGAAGTCAGGCCAACAAAAGCATGAATATTACTGTGTAGGATCTCATTTTTTTCAGAGTACCCGAGGGTGTAGATGATTTGGAGAGAAGAGGAACAAAAGAATTAAAAAGGAGGTTATCAGTACAGAAAATTGAACCTCAGTCAGATTCAATCAACCAAGCAATAGGTTTCCTCACTTCTTTTGATATAGATTGGCTACCCCAATGCAAGAGTCTCTTGAGGTCTCATAATTTAAATTAGTGGCTTAGTCTGGCAGGTAAATGCACATGCAGTGACCAAGGTTTTCAGAAAGGAATTTGGATTTGCAGTCCCGTCGCTCTGGACAAGCTCTGTTTGATTTTCAGCTTGTTCTTTGGTGCCATTAGTCCCACTAAGGTGCCACTTCACTGAAAGTTGGCTCAACAGGTTTGACAGCTTCTTCTTCACTTCTATGGCTGTAGACTGCATAGCTCTATATGGTGCTGGGAGACATGAGTAACGGCAGATATTTGTTGATAAGTGGGTAATTGTTTGTATATTGTTTCACACAGGGAAAACATATGCTTCTGATCTCAGGGGATTATCTTGCATTTGTACAGTGTCCCAACCTCTATGTTTTCCCCAGACCAATTCATCTAAATATAAATACCACAGTAAGGACAGTTAATTAGATATTCTTACCGGCTATGTACATCCTGATTTTTTTGTAAGCTAAGTCAGGTCTCCATAAATTGCAGCCCAACACATTTGTTGTCATGCCTTACACATTTATAAACTTGGGGGTTTCGCCCTCTATCCTTCTTTAGCAAGGCCCATCATAGTTCATCACTTTATGCTGGTGGCTAAGTATTATTCTTTTCTATAACATTGGATTTACTTCCTTTCACCACCTTAAATTATGTGGTTCGGTCCATTAGTCCACGGTAGGTATTCATACAGAACAAACGATATATCCAAATACACATCACATATATAAGACTATCTATTTGTGTTGATATTCATATACCTCAAAGAAAGATCTTGGTATTTATGTTTACACTCAGAATATTGAAATATACATTTTAATGTTTCAATATTCCCTTTTATCCTAGTGTCACTCTCCTCAACAATAAAATAAAAGATTTCACAGCAAACACCTGCAGGCAGGGGCTGACAAGCTGCAGCACCAAAGGGCTTTTCAGAGCTGCCTCCTGTTACTATAACCCACTCATAGAATCAGAGGCTGAGTGCTGGTAACACTTACTTTAGGTCTCTGCTGTTGCTATCCCCCACTCCACTAGGTGCAAGAGAGCCCAGAAATTCCACGTTGAAGCTCTGGGGACAGGTAACAACTGAGGTTTCTGGGTCAGAACCCAAATCTTCCCAGAGTCAGCAGATTTAACGTGTTATCCTGATGACTCAGCTTGCAGTTCCTTTGCAAAGGCAATTTAGGCATGACAATGATGTTTCCTGAAGTCCGGAACCTGCTGGACGTAAAGTAAAATAGGGAAAACCTTGAAGAAGAGCAGCATAATGAGAACAGTGCCTATTGCACCTCACTTTCTGTTAAGTCTCCCATGGAAAGTGCATATTCATTTCTGTACTTGGGCACACAACACACTGTATTCAAAGCTTTTGCCAGGTTTCTTATTTAAGTGTTTTAATCAAAGAACATTGAGCTGGCACTGGTATCAAAGGGATGAGTGCATATTTTTTCACGTGAAAATAAAACTTAACTGAGGGAAAAAGTTGCAGAATATGTGTGCGCGTGTTTGTATATGTGCGTGTATGTGTGTGTGTAGGGGGTAGCAGAGGCTATGACATAGCATATGAAGTCAATAGTGTAGTTGTTATTATTTATACATGAGTAAAGATTACAAATGCAGGCAATAGCTCAGATCTCTCACCCCCTGGATCTGTGAAACCTGTCACTCAGTCTCCTGCGGTGTGTCTTCCTGTCTCCGAGCCATTGGACCACCTGCTGCCATGACTCTCATCTATTGCATCGCCCGAAGGCCTCGATGATAACAGCATTGATTCCAATGTACATCTAATTACTTCTCATAATCTATTCATTTCACAATAGTGTAGTGAAACATCTGTCACATCATAAACTCTTTAGTATCCTTATCAAACCACCAAAACATACTCTGCTGCCAATTGGCAGCTACCTTGCTTTCTCTCCTTATTAATATGATGCAAACATATCTATGTTTTTTGGTTGCTTTAGATGAATTTCCCTGATGACCAGTGAAAAAGAATTGGGCAAACTGCAATTGTAACATCTACTCACTACTTAGCGAGGTACCATTATTGATGTCGTACAAATATCAGTGAAAATTGCTTTGTTTCTTCTAGAGATAAAGGCTCTGAATAGGGTCTTTAACATTTATAGCACAGTAATAGATGACTCCCTTCCTTGGTTTAGTGTGACTGATTCATTTACTAAAATAAGGATCTCAGGGATTATTACATTTGAGCGGTATATTGCATGGAAAAGCCTTTTACCTTTATAGTTTTTACTTTACCTGTGGGTAAATAATGCCCACTCTTTCTCTTTCTTCATGTAAGAAATCAAGAGCAAGGAGACCCATTAGCACATATTTTTATTATCAAACTATAGAGAATCTATCTATCCCAATAGGATCATGAATATACAGTCGCATCTAATAAAGAGGGCTGATTAGTCCACTGAAAGGAACCTCAGATATTCAGGCAACATCACGGAAAATAAGCCCTGAATAGTGAGGTGTTGGTTTACCATTACATACTGAATTATGATGAACAGCAAATCCCGAGTGAAAGGAGTGATATATTAACTGCGTATTCCCTTTCATGGTTGATGTTAGCACAAACTGGGTCTTGTTCTCGTTGTTTTATATCTGCAATGGAAATGAATTTAGTGTTGATTTGATAGCTGTAGAAACAGGAGCCGTTTGTGCATCCGCAGAACAGATATGGCACGAGCAGCCGTTCTGGGAGCTTCCTCACAACGTGCTTCAGCTCGGCTTTTGGAGAACCCGCGTTTCCGTGGCCTTTCAGTAGCCAGTGAGGAAGCTAATTTGGGTTCTCTGACGAGGCTGTAGTGTGATGCCAGTCACTGTAGTCACTTTTATTATCTGAACATCTGGCAGTAAGGAATTGGACTGCCATCACTGATTCAAGCCACATTTTGTTAGTTCCTGACCTTGCTGGGAATCACAAGGGTGACCTAAAGGTGAAGGAGTCCATATCTCATTACCAACCCCCAGGACAGCCGGCCTTCTTTTATCCATTTGTCAATATATAATGCAATCCAATATATAATGCAACATGAATATTTATCTGCCTCTATTTTCATCACTTGTGCATTTTCTGGTTTGGAATATGTACAATTTGTACTTATTTAGTTAAGGTGCTTGTTTTGACATCCAAAATACACTCACTACTCCAGCACAGTGGGAAATATACAGAGATTTTAGTGCTATTGACATATCTTGCAGTATGAATACATCCAATGCATAAGTCACTTATAAGTGAATATTTGACTTATTCAGTCTTTGAAACTGCTTTGCAGAAAGGCTGGGATTTATGCATTTGTGAGCATTCCTCTTCATCAGGGAGAAAAGAAGGAAGAAGCAGTTTAAATCTAAAGAAAAGCTTCCAGAAAAGTTCAGAGCTTACAAAACAGGTCAATGCTGGGTGCAGACTGATCTCCTGATGCTCCATTCCAAGTACCAAAACTTGTTCCAAGTACCAAATCTGTGGGAGTATGTCAAGAATCTACAACCAGTGCTACACTTGAGAACTGGACCAAAACTAAGTGGGTAAAAGATACTTTTTTTTGGTATCTATCTGTATTGAAATTTTTTTTGGAGGGAAAAAAAACCCAACACAACACACTGGATAGAAGCACTATATAATTTTCCAGTTTTAGTTAGGAAAAAATCTATAAATTAATTTGGAGTAACCTAAAAAATTTTGTTCAGCGTAAACAAAAGTTTTTTCTTTTTTAGGGTATACAACAGAACTGGAGAGGATGTATATATTTGCTTGTTTGTTTTAAACTGAAGGACAATTTTTAAGTAAAATGAAAAATTTCAAAACAAAAAGATCAAATACTTGTTTTCAAAGTATCAAAATGATATTTTTAAACATTATCAAAATGTAATCCTTATTTCTCTTCTGAAACCATAAACTTGACCCAGATTTTTGAATACTTCAAGTTCTTCCCAAAGGGAATTTTTCAACAAATTCATTGTCCATCAAAAGTAAGTAGATAAATAAATGTTTTATTGTTATTTCAATGTATATCTTTGGATTAGGGAGATACAGAGACCATATATCAGAAAAGCAAGTTGGCAAATAGGTCTACAGCAGAATATTGTGGTGGGTTAACCTTGGATAATAGCTAAATTCCCACCCAGCCACTCCCTCGCTCCCCCTCCTCAACAGGACTAAGGGACAAAACAGGATGAAAAAGCTTGTGGGTTGAGATAAATATGGGCAGATCACGTGCCAATTACCTTAATGGACAAGATTGGCTTGACGTGGGGAAAATTAATTTATTGCCGTTTAAAATAGATCTGGACAGTGAGAAACAAAAGACAAAAATTGAAACAATAACTCTCCCCCACCCCCTTTATTTTCTCACGCTCAATTTCAGTCCTCCGTTCCCATCTCCTCTACCCCTTCCCGAGTGGTGCAGGGGGATGGGGGATGGAGGGCTGCAGTCAGTCCATAACAGCTCCTCCCTGCTGCTTCTTCCTCCTCACACTTTTCCTCTGCTCCAGCGTGAGCTACAGTCCTTCAAGAACTGCTCCATGGGCTGCAGTCCTTCAGGATAAACCTGCTTGAGTGCGGTGGCTTTTCCACAGCTCACGGTTCCTTCAGGAAATATCCACCTGCTCCAGCATGGGGTCCTCCACAGGCTGCAGGGAAATATGTGCTCTGGTGTTGTCTCTTCCATGGGCTGCGGGGAAATATTTGTTCTGGTATCTGTAGCACCTCCTCCTTCTCCGCCAACGTTGGTGTTTGCACTGCTCTTTCTTGCTTTTTTTCTCTCTTTCTCTGCCTGTGTGGCATTTTTTGCCCTTTTTAAAAATACATTTGCGCCGAGGTGCCAGCATCTTGGCTGAGGGTCTCAGCTATGCCCTGTGGTGGTGTCCTGCATTAAAGTAAAACAGAACCATTTTTCTTTTCGGTTAAGTCTTTTCTAACTAACTAACTCTCTGAAATTAGTGGCATATTTTTTCAGAGAGTGTGCGCTCTGGTAGATAAGGTCTGATGTTTCTAGTCAATAACAAGGAATGGTCTGCAGGGTAAAATTCCCTACAGATTGAGTCCTTTCTAGATCAGTGATGATGGAAAGAAAAAGGGATCGATTTTACAGTTTGTTTCAAGTATTTCCAACATAGCCTAAGTGATTACAGACTGGATTTTATACAGACAGATTATTTACTGATTTAGAGCAACAGAGCTCTATTGAAGCCATCTGAGCTACGCTGATCTACCACAGCTTGGAAGCTCAGTCACTCAGAGAACAAAAATACCCAACTCTTGTTGAGCAACCTTAGTGGTGTGACACCATGGCACTGTTGGCAATGAAGTTTGTAGGTGTACAGCTCTGGGAATTGTCAGAGGGAGGGAGGAAGGGAGGCGGGCAGGCGAGCAGTTAAAACAAGCATGTAATAATGACTTCCAGGCGTCGGGAGTTAACTACTCAGAACAAATTCTTTAATACCACTGTTCATAGTTCTCCCCGTGTGAATAAGTAGCTTGTATCTGCCTACCCTCTCAATAATTAGCTTCAAGACCTGTTTTCCTGGTCATGCACTGGTGCAGTGGTCCTCCCAGACCAACTGTAGAAACTCACTCCATGTGGAAATTTGCTCCATGGGGGAACCACAGAAATCATGGAAAGAAGAGCCTGTTTGTGGCGGAATGACCTAATCTCTGCTGCAGGGAATTTTTTCGGCCAGAAATTATGATCTGATCCCTACTGATCACCTCCATTTGGTGTTCTATAGGGAGGGATACAATGATTCACCAATCCACATGAACCAGATCTCTGTCTAGTTCTTCTCCTGCCTCTCCTTGTCTGCTCCTGTGCTTCATTTTTTTCCTGACACAAAAGTCCTGGCTAACTCTCTATGCTCTTTTACGACAACCTCTTTTCTGGTGCTTTTAATGCCTATCATCTTTGTTCCTTTAGTGTTAAGTAGGAGAGAAACTTCACTGAAACACAGAAGACAAGTAGAAAAGAAACACAAGAAGACAAGCACACAAGAAGACAAGAGCTTAGCAACTCTGGGATAAAGGGATATCAAACTCCTTATGGATCTAATAAAAAAAAATCAATTTTACTTGCAGAAAAACCCCTCCACCTCAAATCAAAACTAGAGTGAAAAAAAATTATTCACATTTTCCTTGAAGTTATTCTGATTGTTAAAGAAAAAAAAATCTATTGTGGAAAAGTGAACTTTAAGATTTTTTGAGATGATTGGAGCTGGATTTGTTTTGGCAAAAAGGAAGATTTGACCACTCAAGTGTCCTCAAGTCTGGAGAAAGTTGCTCATGTTCCTTTGTCTCATTCTTCAGGAACTAACACTTACAGCTCAGTGTCTACATAATGAGCACAAACTGCATACCTCAGATGTAGAATTAATTTCCAAACCATTGCAACACTGGGACAGGTGCATAGTACAAAGCATTTTTTTATTACTGCCATTTTTTTATTACTGCAATTATTAGTGTGAGCTTTTCACATGCTGGCTGGAGTAACACTTCACAGATCTGCAAGGAAGAGACAGTGGAATAGTGATAGCTAAACCCCACTGGGTCCTTGGACAGACAGTTGAATTGGGATATTGAAGTTCTTCATAGTATGGTGGAGATTGTCAGCTAGAGAAGGACCAGGAGAGAGTAGGAGGTACCAAGTGTGAAGGTCAGGTTTGGGCTGAGCAGGTTCACTTTCTTCTGATTGTTCATTAGACAACATATCAAAAGGTTATCTTTCTACAGCCATCTTTATTTACAGGATTTATCTTCAAAGACAGATGTTAAAAAAAAAAAACAACATAAAAAATGCATGAAGACTTTCTGTGTCTATGTGTCAGACATCCTGATGGAGACCTGTGTTGGGAGGATTATCCACCCCATGAAGAAGCTTTTGGTGCAGTTAACATTTAAAAATTATAACTAAGAATGTCAGTGAGCAGGATAGTTAACTATTGTTGTATAGTCCTGGCTACCATGCGAAAACACAATCAAAATTTAGGTTCATTCTGGGGAACATTAGTTGCCTACCTCAGTTGCCCAAGGTCCATGCAAAATCCATGGACAGAGATAAGCACTTCTAGAGATCAGTTCAACTTGCTGTCTCAAACTGCCCTCTGAAGTGGTATGTGGATTTTCTGCCTTTGCCTCTTTTCTAAAGACTGCACTGGGTGCCTAAGGCTGCTTAAATCAGACTTATCAGTTAGGTCCAGAAATTTGTGTGGGAAGAATCTGTTCCCATGCGGGTTTAATTCAAGCGGTCTGTTATGGTTCCTCACACTCTTTTCTGCTGGGTTTTTTTGGTCTTTTTTCCCTGTATTTGTCATATTGTGGACCCAGTTCTCTTTTTAGTTGAAGTGGCTGTTAGCCTGAATCACACTAACTAAAATGCATTAGCTCCAGGCTAGACTGCAGTCTTGGTAGGGCTTTTCTGCTAGTGTACTTTTCTCTGTTGGGTACGGCAATGGAAGACAAGGATGGAGAAGGCCCTTGAAGTCACAGAAACATTAACATTACTAAGGTTTTCTTATGCAATTGAATGCAAGAAGGAGAAAGTCGGTCTTCTGCTGGTATAGCACTGAAATTATTGTCTATTCATTTTACTTAAAATGTTGGAAGATAGATTTTATCAAAACTTGTGGTTTCTTTGCCTTCTGACACAATACGAAGAAAGGATAACGGTGGAGAAAATATTCTAATTTCACTGACTACGTATATTTATGTTGCTTCTTAGAAAAGTTTTTATGGTCCGATTTAAAATACCAGATGGCATGTTATTGTTGCCTTTAGGTATCTAGCTTGAGGCATGTTTGACCTATATAGTCATAATTAGGTGCTCTGAAGCATCTCCTGGAAGAACCTAGTTCTTTCCATTACCCAAGTAGAAAACCTAGGCTGCTAATTTTGCACCCTAAACAGGAGGTCATGTGTTGTGAATACCCCTCATATCTTTCTTTTCTTAACACTGTATAGATTCAATTAGTCTTGCAAAAGAAGCATGTTTATGATCTTTCGCAGGTCTTTAGACCTTTTTCAGCCTTTACAAAGCCCTGTAGAAGTAAAGGTCGTCCATAATCCTTTCGTATTCCAGCTGAGGTTTACCCTTGGTAGGTGTTGGAATTGTTAATAAGTTGTGCATGCTGCGCAGTGGTAAGGCAGCCTTAACATGACTAGGGACTTATTCAGCTGAGGGCAGGTGGAGACTAAAATCTGAACGCGCAAGCATTTTCAATCTATGTAGATGAGAAAAATAGTCTCAAAAATTCAGTAAAGCCCCCCCCCCCCCGTGATACTCCTCCTGAATATTCACTGCTGCACTTAGCTCCTGTATGGGGTGTCCCTGTACAGTTTTTGCAAGCAGGTTTGAACTTACTTTCTATATGTTCCAAGCTAATACTCCAGGCCCAAGCCAGCTAGGAACCAGCAGTCATATTGCCACTTCAGCATACTTCAGTGATTAAGCTAATAGCCCCAGTCCTTAGAAAGTGGGAGGAGTGCTGCCTTACTGAGATACAAGCTTTGAAAAACATCTAGTCCAAAATCTCTTTCCTTCGTCTCTTCCATTTCTAGCAGCTTACTTCCAATAGCAGCTGATGTACTAAAAATAGAAAAAAAAAAAAAGAAAAAAGATTAATATAACGCTTTTTAAGGAAATATATTCAGAACTCTTCGTTGGCTTGTGTCAAAGCTCCATTTCCCCAGATGTTTTGAAGAACACTTACTGCAGCCAATTTTCCCTAGGATATCTTATTTTATATGGTTTCTAGCGCAGATGTTAAACTGTAATGGCAATGAAAGGATAGAAAACAAGAAAAAATCAGAGGTTAACAAGGTTTTTGGACATTTCATAGGGCAAAGTCAAGTAATCTGACTCTCTTATACTTCCCAATTGGCTTTTGCATCTCAGTTTCTTTGGTGCCTTCCTTTTTTTGCTCTACTTTGACAATCTCCATGCTTATTCTTAATTTTTTGCTCTATGAGAATACAAGGGAGATAATGCTGTGAAGCAATTGTGGGTTCAAGGATACAGTCCTCTAGTGTAGCTCAGTCCAGAAAAGACCACAGAATTACAAAATTAGAGAATAACTGAGGTGAGAAGGGTGATCATCTTGTCCATCCTCCCTGCTTAAGCAAGGACAGTAAAAGCAGGTTGCCCAGAAGCATATTTTGATTTTTAATATCTCGAGGAATGGAGACTCCACGACCTTCTTGGGCAACCTAATCCACTGTTTTACCTCCTTCACAGTAAAAAAAACCCACCTCTTCTCTTAAGTTTAAATGGAAATTCCTGTTTTTCACTTTGAGCCCATTGCTTCTTGTCCTGTCACTGGGCATCACTGGGAAGAGTCTGGCTCCATCTTCTTTAGTTCCCCTCACTTTCTTTTCTCCAGACTAAACTAAACAGTCTCAGCTCGCTCAGCCTCTCCAAGTATGACAGTTCCTCCAGTCCCTTAATTGCCTTTGTGGCCCATTGCTGGACTCACTCCAGCATGCCCATGTCTCCCTTGTGGTGGGGATGCCAGAGATAGACCCAGCACTCCAGATGTCCTTCACCAGGGCTGAGTAGGGAAGAAGGAGCACCTCCCTTGACCTGCTGGCAATGCTTTTCCTAATGCAGCCCAGGAGGCATATTGCTGGTTCATGGGCAACTTGGTGTCCACCGGGACACCTTTTTGCAGCCCTTCTCTGCAAAACTGCTGCTCAGCTGGTTGGTCCCCAGACTGTATTGATACATACTCGTGCTACTCATACTGCTCCCGAAAGCAAGCAGCGTTCATGACCTGCTCACCGTCTGCATGCTGAGATGCACTTTCTGACCTGCTCCCTGAACTTTCAGGCTTGTCAGCACTCATGGTCAACAAACTATGGATCTCGTGACTGATAAGATGTCCCTGAGGAGGTATTTGTGCAGTACGTTCATTTAGGTAGTAAAAGGTTTCAGTATTTTATGTACATCTGCAACACCGATTGTCACTTTATCCAAATAAAGTTCTTGTATTGGCACACTCTTTTGAAACAACCAAACCTTCCCACAGATTTTTAGACTGAACTGGTTTGAAAGGTGCTCGACAGCTCTGAGTTAAGCAGGAAAATATCCCCTGTTGTTCAAAAGCATTTTCCTCTTCAGCTCTCCTATTCTGCATTTCACTGTACAATACAAATTAGACTTGCAAAGGGTTAAGCAACTACACAGACTAACAAATTTGTTAGAGTAGATTTTTGTTTTCCAAAGAGTGACAAAGAAATAAGTTTAATATAAGTACCTGTGTGTGTGCTTCTGACCCAGCATTCATATTTTGATAAGCATATTTGAATTAATTCAAGGTCATATGCGCTTTAGGGTTGCAAACATATATAGCACTTCCTAGGTTACTTCCCCCCCCTTTCCTCCCCTCTCTGTAATACACACACTTTGTAATACCACAGAGGGGAATTACTGGCTTGGTGCTAACAATTCCTTTCAGAGAATTGCACTGTCTTGTGTGCCACAGTGGAAAATACATCAAGATAATTCCCTCATCACTGCCTACCCACCCACCCGCTCCCTGTAGTCTGAGATGAACTGTCTAGTCACATATTCTAATGCTGCTTCTGGTAAAATGTTTGATTTTTTTCTTTTTCTTTTTTTTTTTCCTCTCGGAGCAAAGCTCTTCTGGAGCCTATATTTATTCTGACATTTCTTTTTTTGGTGCATGCACATCACCTGTGAGAGGTTCTTTGTATATTGTCATTACTGATAACATAAGAAATTCCAGAAGTGAAGAGTATTTAAAGCGGATTCATGAGAGAGGGTTTTGTAGGGGGGTTTTTTTCAGAAGTTCCTTGCTACTTTCTACTTCGCTCAGCGTCATAATGATTTAAGAGAAACGCACTCATGTGTAGGGTGCGTGTTGTGGGATAGGAACCAAGAAATAAAATTAACCAACAAACGAAAATCTTTTGTTCTTAATGACAGAATATAATGGAAACCTAATCTCCTACTGCATATTATCATCAGGCAAATTAGTTACACATATAATAAGGTTTTGCTGTATAAATTATAAATGAAATAAACAATTCTGTCACCATGGTGTGCAATGAATACACCACATGTTATATGTAAATATATTAGTCATTTGCCTTTTGTTTATGTGTCACAGGAATCCATTTCCTTCATGGTGTAGTTCCTATTCCCTATGGGTTCTTACTAAAGTCATCTCAGCCCTTCATGTACAAGCTTTTTAAAGCAGAATTACTTTCCTGTTTTTTTTTTTTTTTCCTTTTTGTTTTTCAGCCCAGTTTTAATAATGGCTGCTTTTGTGCCAGTTTCATTTAGTACTTCAAATGGTAATTCTATCTGAGAGAGAGGAAGAAATAATAAGGAAACCAGAAAGGGTCTACATGATCTATAAGTACAATACAAAAAACATATTGAAACCATTTTTTTATTTTAGTTTTTTTTTCTTCAAAAATTAAAATATGTCCCATAAAGCAACTATGCATATTTTTTCTCTTACCAAACCTTTCCTTCTTTAATGAGATAATCTGTTTTTAAGGAATGCATCGTTCAGTCTTTCTTTTCAAGGGGTGACATTTTTATTTTCCACACATTACAGAATATGCAAGAATGATGTAAATTTGGGCTTTTTCACTGGGCACTGCACGACAGCCTGAAAGCCCTTTGAAACCAACGCAAGACGCAGCCACTCGCCGTGAATGGTGGCCTTAACATACAGATTCCAATCAATAATCCAGAATTTTATATTCAATCACATTCAGTTCACACTCATCAAGGATTATCTTTTGTGCTCCCATAGGCTTTTCCTGCCTTCCACAGGGAGACTGAGTTGAATTGAATATACCTCATTATATTTGGGGTGGCCGTGGATCCTAATGGAAGAGGGAACACTTAGCACATAAGCAGACTAAACTTTCATGATCAAGACCAGCTAAAAAGGATATTTGTCACTGCTATCTTCATTTCTCCCGCAGTGTCAGCCAACACTTTCTGCAGGGTGAATGATTGTACCTTGACATTGTTTACAAGGCCAATTATATCTTTATTTTGAGAGCTATTCCAAAGGCTATTAGAAGAGGGGGTTTTTTTTCAGCTTGTTGTATTTTTATAGGGAGTTTTCTTGCAGCTATATCTCTGTGGAGGCCTTTTTTTTTTTTTTTTTTTTTTTTAAACTAGAGCAGACAGTGGTTAGCAATGGAATACGAAAAAGCAATTCTACTGCCTCATAAGCCACAAACTGGACTACAGAATTAACGTATGAGATGTTATTTCTAATTTATTTATCAGCTCGCTCTCTGTAGTACAAGTACTCTCGAAAGCACTTACGTATGTGAAGTCTCATAGAGAGATACCAGATAATGGGAAATGGTTTGCTGTGAGAAGTGATCTACTTGAGTGCATAGAAGAGGCCTCTTTCTATCAAATATTTCACGGGTAACGTTTTACTGTTTCTCCTAGATGGCATGCCATAGAGTGTAATAAATTTCAGTTTGTTTATATTCTGTGTCTGTATTTGCACTTTGGTGATTATATTTGAATTCATGCAAGATCCTTGTTTTTAAAAAAGAACTTTAGCATAATCTTCTCATTAATCCTGTCCTGTTTGTCTGTTATTAATAGGCCACTGTACAATGTATTCTGCTGCAAAACTCCACCAGGCATGACTAATTCGGATAATTAATTTGCTAGAACATTAACACCATCAAATGAGCCTGCTAAACCGGTAAATTTAAAGTAAATTAAACTTAATTTGCAGGTTATTGCAATTAAGTCTGCCTTGTCTTTCTGAGGGATTTCAACATCCTCAGTATTTAAGAGGCAATCATAATGCATGCAAGTGGGCGGGCTTTTTGGCTAATTAACACGAGTCTAATCTGCTTTTCAATTAGGGTGGATGTTTATAATGTGCTGGTGACAGTGTTGCAATTCAGTACAGCATAACAGGAGTGCATGGCATAATTATAGCTGAAAAGAAAAGCTCATGCAGGGCCTGTTTAGGGGTTAATGAGACATTGGCAGCTTCCAGCTGAGGAGATTGAGCCAGTTTAGTGCAGCTTCAAGAGGAAACCACCCATAGGGGTTTCCTTTGAAGTGTCAAAAGGTCCCCTTGTTCTGGGTGGCTTATGTTTCATTTGTCTGAGTGGCATATCAAAAATTGATGAGCTGCCAGCAGCAGTCCTCATGACATTAATTCACCAATTGTGTTTCTAATAGTTTCATCCTTAAATACATTTGGATGATGATAATGCTAAGAAAAATCAAGGTTCTGAAAACAATGAGAAGGTCTGTGCAGTTCCAAGAAGTGTATACAGACTACGCAAATGCATCAGCTGCAAATGTTAATGATGCAGATGACCTACTCTGCTCGTTATGAGCAGGAAGAAGACAAAGATGTATTGTACATCCCTTCTCTGAACAGCATTCGAGCTGTGGCAGGGATGTGGCATTTATTGTTACTCAGGTTCTTGAAAAGCATAAAATGGGTCACAGTCGCCCCTGAAGTATCTTCACTGGCTTCAGAGAAGCTGTACCAGAGATGGATTTGGTCTGTTATACTAAGAGTATAGGAAAGAAAATAAAAAAGCAGTAGACATCTCTAATGCAGATAGAGGGTTTCTTCACCCCACTTAAGCTGTGTAGGTCCCCATATGTGCATTGTGGTCCCATATTGAGGTAAGTGGGGTCCTCAAACTTCTGTGCAAAAGTGAATGTTCATGAACAGATTGCTCCCCACAGCAGTGGTAATGCTAATTTCAGAGAATGCTAATTACATGGGCAAGCAAAAGTTATTAATGTCTTTAAATACATTTAAAATTCTGAAACAAAGGGAAGGGACCGTCAGTGTAAGACCAGCTAGATAGATCCGTCAGAGAATTCCTGATTTACAGGTTTTCCTAAGGCATTAGCAACCACGGTATGGGAGCATTGTGTACTAGAGTGCTTTAGTTGCTGCATGAGATGCCATTTGCAATATATGGTCTGAGCCAAGTACTGTGCTACATTTCTGTTTAAGCCTGTGAGCTGTACAATGTAGGGTTTCGCTTTTTCATGTGTTGAACAGCAAAAAAAAACGCACCCTGGTCTTGTCAGCTCCAAAAGCATTACTTGAACCTTTTGTAACTTTCTGGAAGTTTTGTATGGAGACTGATGCTCACAAGGAAGATTCAGCCCATCTCTCCAGAGGTTATTAGACCTGCATCCACCCTATTTAATTTTAGGCAGTATGAGGCAGCCAAGGTGGAAGCGCAATTGCCCAGTATTTCTACAGGGCTGTTGTAAAGGCCATTCAATTCACCAAAAACTATATCACGAACTGGAAATGCCACTTCTCTCCTTTGCTATTAAAAAAGTTTAGGCTGACTAGGCATCTAACTTAAGTGCTTGCATTTAGCCAGGCAGAATAAAGGTCATTATCTGCATGGGGGAGGGCACACATGCACCATTCTTTATATGGGTTGGATTATGTCCTTTTGGGGTGTCTGCCGCTTGTGGAAGACCAAGAAGGTCTTCCACAAGCGAGTGTCTCTTCATACTAAATGGATGCGTAAGTGCTAAAGTTAGAGTGTATGGAGGTTTTTTGCTACTGCAGGGTGGAAGGGCTCTTCCTTTTTTTAATCTGAGATAATTCAAATGGTTGAACAAGCTGAGGAGTGCATGAATAGTGCCTCCAGTGACAGATGACTGTATGTTAATTTGGTACCGTGCCATAGTACTGTAAACATGGATTATGTGTAGGTCAGAAAGACTAAATCCCTCTTGAGATTTTTTTGTTTTGCTTCTCTGCCTGGACTTTTCACTGTGACTTGTGATGTCATCAGTAAATGGGGTTTACTAAGGTAAAAATACTATCACTGGTGGCAGAAGTGGCTTCTAAAAGACTAAACCACTCTTACCTGAGAAGCACTTCACCGACTCAGCACATGAACATGTAGCTCAAGAGCACCTGACAGATTTTTCTGTTTAAGTTCCGTGACTGATGTATCAAATGAGAAAGCAGGAAGTACCTGTGCCAGGGAGGAAAACTGCCTTGTTTCAGAGAGACTTTCTGTCAGTCTTTCCTGACCACCAAATGCAAGATGAGACAAGTAGAGTTGAACCTGCTGTTATTCACCAGCAGAGAAAGGAGTGCAAGTCCATTAAGGAGCACTGAAGGAATCCTGTACAAATAATATATTTTAAAAAAAATAATAATTAAATGGCTTACAGTGCAAATGTTTCCAGCTTATGCTGAAGGAAAATAGCTGAATAAATATGTGGATTAAATTCTGTAGACAGTATTGAAACAAAAGCACGGCACGGGATTCACTTTAAAGTGCCATTTACTAACTTCTGTTCCCAAACTGATTTCACATTACCAGCTGTAACAACAGAAAGAAAGACTATTTACCAACTAGCTAAAGTACGTAAAGAATCATATCTTTCTACACCTACGCTCTGCAGCAAGGTCCATCTCTATTAATTTGTGCAGACATCAAGACATTTTCAATCATTTGCAAACAAAAGTAATGAGAATATGAGAGTAAAACCAAAAAGAAGGTACACAAGCTAAACTGGTTGTTGAAGACAGAGGGACAAACACATTGAGATCAATTAATAAAAATCACGTAAAAGATGTATGGTCTTCTGTTCTTCTCTTATCAGAGATACAAAAAACAGGAATACCCCAATTCTGTAGAATATAAAGTCTGTAATGCCTGAGGTCTGCAGATCACTCAGCTCTGAAAAAGAAGGGACTACCCTTAGAAACACCACACAATCTGCCACTTCTGCTGAGCTCGGTACACTTCTAACTGCAAAATCCCTCCAGAATTTTTAAAGGCCAAGTTAGTGACTTCACTGGGTGCAGTTTTGATCCAATGGAGATTAATGCATTAGCTGCTGGTTAATTAACGGACAGCAGTGAAATTTTCATCCTTCTTTTAACAGCATACGAATAACATTTAAGCGGCTATTAGATAACACAAGTTTTAAATAGTGTATGGGGTATAACGTAGCATGTTCACAGAAGAAAAGATGCATTAGAAAGATTAAAGTACACATTCCTCTCCCAGCTCTCTACCTGCCTCTCCTCTGGGATCACAGCAACACAGTGGTGCCAGGTCTTGTGTTGATTTTCAGTCTGTTCTCTGTGGGAGTCTTCCAGCACTCCTGTTTTATAATCTAGGCAGAGGAGTAGAAACTCTGAGAAGCTTCTTTTATGCAGATCCCTAATATCACTGGAAAACATGATGGGGCATTTTTTTTAGCTGGATGAGTTTTTCAGAGAGTTTGGCTCTTGGAAAAGATCAGTTGTACAAGAATCAACACTTCAAAACGATGGCTGTGAAAGAGAAGATACTCTTCACTGATAGTCTTCCTAGACTTGATGTGATTATCACTGCATAAATTAACCAATGTACTTCACATTAACTGGTTTCAAAAGTTTATTAGTTCTTTCACTTGCTTTTGTGGTACGGAGAAGTTTGGTCAAAACTTTGACGTGAACATACAGTTACTAAGAAGCAATGTATAAACAACAAAAACTATTATTTAAGTGTAATAAATGTACCTGAAAGTAGCAGTATACGTAAAGCTTTAGTGTTGACATGTCAGTAGGGCAACATCTTTGGCCTTTAGAGACTATACTGTCGCACATGAATTCCTTTTCCTGGTGCCTTGGCGTAACGTATAACTGAAGTAGGATTAGCTGAAGTTAAAGGTGATAAAAGGATAAAGTGTCCCTTAAAGTATAGTTTGGAGGTAAGAACATCCCCCTCTGACTCCCGTTTATCACAGCTGCTTTAGTCTGGATGAGAAAGGGAGTGGCCAGGGTAAAACCAACCAGTAAAACAAATGAGTTTGATAAACTGATGGGCAGTCAGAAGATAGGGACAATTGCCATGGCTGGGTACTCACACTTTTTCATGGGGATTGAGTCAAAAGGTTCCATGGACACCTTTATAGGGGAGGATTTATAAATATTTGAATAAGTTCACTAAAAGGGAAAAGTAATTCATTAGAACAGCTCTTTCTGCATGGTACCATAGAGATCACAAAGCGTAACAAAGATCTGATTAAATGCTGTAGTACATTGCTGTGAAATCAGGGAGTATCCTGGTAAGGTAACAACCATACCAGAATATCAGCTGTAGCTGGGCAGGAAAACAAATTATTATGCCTTTGAAAATGCCAGATGGACCCTCACAGAGCTTTGTGGTTATGTGCTGATTAGAGAAAACAGCTCCATAAGGCAGATCCGTTGTTGCTGCTCTCTTTCTCCTATAACTTGCATTTTATGTGATATAGAAAGCATAATATTACATGATTTAATGGGTTCACAAACATGTGGTGAAAGAAGTTCCACCAAAACGTTTCTGATACTCTATGTATTGTTTCAATAACTGATTTTTTTTTTTAATATAAACATCACTGTTTTTGCAGAGTGAAATTATAATTGTACAAACCTTGAGGACTGAAGAGAGAGATATATACACATAGATGACTTCATTTGTTTTCTTAACAGGGTGAAATAACATTTGAAGTGAAGAAGTGAAGAGTAACTATAAATAGCTTAGTATCTTATGTGCCAAGAGGGGGAAGCATTAGTAAGAAGAGTAAAAGTACATTTCACTCCAGTAAAATCCAGTAGCTGGGCCAGAGTGCCCTGAAAATGCTTTTACTGGAAACCTCATCTAGAGTTTGGTATGTGCGGATGGTGTTTATTACATTCTTAAAAACACACAGTTCCACGACTGCTGAGAGGCAAACAGCTACAAATGCAATTTATGAAGCACATGGCATTGTAATTTGACCAAGAGAGTTCCATCCAGAATCAAAATTTGAGATCACAGTTACTGTAAAAATTAAAGAACAACCCCATACACTAAGTAGAGATGTATCTAGCCAATAAGTAAAGGAACTATGGGGAAACCAAAATGCATCATTGGTTTCTTGATCAGCAGGAATCGTTAAAGACCATTTTGCTTTGTTAAGGGAGAAATACATTGTTTTCCCAGCAAGAGTTATTACTGTGTCTCACTCTGAAATTAGTTTTAAAGTACTCATGTTTGTGTTTTCCTATCATCAATCTCCAGCCAGTAGCTCATGGTCCCTCTGCCCAAGGAGGTGATGTTTTTTTATCCTGTATCTGAAAAATCAACAACAAGCTCCCACCCAAGTATCATTCCGATCTTATAGAGACTTTAATCATTAATGATTATATTCATTTAGGGTTCTTAATTCTTAAATTTGTGTATGCTGTTGATTATTTATTTTATTATAGAGATCTATTGATGCAGCTGAATTAGTTGGAAGCTTGTGACATAGAAAATCATATCATATATCATATCATATCATATATCATATAATATCATATCATGTATATGAAACATGTTGTTGCTAGTTCACGGTTCAAGCATGATTATAATGAAATGAGCTCAGAATTTCAGACATGCCCTTTTGTACTTTATTTCTTTATAATCTGTACTTTCACAGATTCACCTAAATGTCATGTTTTTCTCAAAAGCAGAGGTAAAGAAATACCAGAGATAAAGTAAGTATCCAAACCACTTCTACTGACAACTGTCTATAGGCATAGAAGAGGAAGCATCAAAACTCAAAACCAGAAGACTCATCTAGATCTTGGTCCATTATTTAGGTACAAAGAAAAAACACATATATGATAATTCTTAAAAATGGTTAACTAGGCTAAAAATCATGTAAAGACTTGAGGTTATGTGGCTGAGGATTATGTGCTAGTTTCTATATGTAACGTCATTCTGCGTTCTAAAGACTAACACAGCAACCTAAACCTGCTGTTTGTGCTGATAAACAGATACTAAACAGGCAACTAAAAAATAGGGTTTAGCACACCAAGAATTAGACCCTCGGAACCATCACTTACGCTTCCAAGCTTTCAAAGTCTTCTAGAGAATAAGGTTTTCACTTGGAAGCTCTGCTGGTCTGTCTAATCCTCTTTCTCCTACCAATGCCCAGAGTAACACCAGTCAAAACTCTCATGACGGTTCCACCTTTTATGCCTGGCAGAACTCACAGACCGAGCAATCTTCTGTTCGTTTTTCTTAAGATATCCCCATCTAGAAAGTGTTTCAAGACTGTGCCTGCTAGACTGTATTCTATGGGAGAAGTAAGTAGAAATAGAAAAAGTAAACCTTATTTATCCATTAAACCAATTACTACAGTTATTAGGTTATGGAATCAATGTAAGTCTGCCTTAAAAGTTGAACTTCTCTATACTTAGCATATCTGTTCCTGTCTCCATTGGCAAATTCAAATCTGACTGTTTTATTCTTGTAAAAATGTATAAGCTCAATCACCTCTATTAGTTTAGGAATCAATATATGGATTCATTAGATGTGAAGGAGGGGTAAGAAATGACAATATGAGCTAGGCAAGTAAGAGAGTTCCTGGTTGCCTCAGCTGTTATCAAAGAATTGACTAGTAAAAAATGAAGAAGGCATCTACCCTGCAGATCCAAAATCAGCTTGGTGCATTTTTTAGAACAAGTTATTCCTCGTGTACTCCATGCAATTTGAAAGAAATTAACTGGGTCATTTCTGCAGCTGAAGAAGTTTGAGTTGATAACAATGATAATACTGAGCACTATCAATGAAACCTTCCTCTGAGGTTACACAGTGCTTCTATAGCATGATAATTTCAGAAATAATCCCCTGTTCTTGCAGCAAGACTAGGTGGTATGTACCAGATTGATTAATCTACCCTGATTTCACAGATACGATACAAAGAATTATAAATGTAAAAGCTTGGTACAATTGTTAAATTATTTGATAATTCTCACTTAACTTCTTCTCTGTTATTGGTATTTGTATTCCAGTCCTGCTTAGAGTTCACAGTCAGAATAAAAAACAGTTGTACCAGTTAGAGTACAGGATTGTAATATGCAAAGCCTCTTCCTCCTTCTGGTCCACTGCATTTGAAGGGTACTGATATAGCCCGGTTTAAGTTAGTTAAAATACTGTCATAAATTTCAACAGGTGCCAAATTTCCTTCTAATATCAAGAGTTTATAAAGCATCTAGACCTGCATGTGAATATGGGCAGGCCTAAGGTGTCTACGTGCAAAACTGTGGTTGCAGTCCCCTTCCTGCACACATAGCTGCTGCTTAGACCAAAAGTACCCGATATGCACTGAGCTCTGCCCATGCTCAATTTGTTATGTTAAAACCTACCTTCCAACTATAAAGGTCTAGAACAGGGACATTGCTCCCAGGAAAGACGTGACAAATGCAGGAGGAGTGCTTCCTCCTTCTAATGGAGAGTGGTGCCCTGCTTTTAAAGAAATGCTCAAAACCTTCTCTCTTTGTGATTGCTATTTATTATATTGCTGTATCTGTCTGGAAGACAGAGAAATGGAGATGGTGAGAGGGAAGAGCAGCAAGAGTTGTAATGACCACCACAGCACATCTTCACCTGGTACGCGTCCCCTTCTGACTTCCATATGTGTGTGGGAGCCCCACAGCTCCCAATAACTCTAAGGTACAAAGAGAAGGGAGATTGTCAGTTCATTCCCATTTATCCCAATGAGTATCTGTGTTGGTTTTGATATCTCATAAGCACTGATATTGTCACTCTAAGAGGAAGACTGTAGGTGACCTAATGCATCTTCTTATATCATAATTACTTTTACTCAAAGTACGTAAAACAGGGAAAAAACACCATGACATCAGAACATACATTAGATACAAAAGCGCCACCATCACTTTTCATACAGCTAAAACTATCTCAGATTTGTAACTTTATTATACAAGGTTACCAATATATCAGGGGAATTTCCAGATAATCTGACTGACTGTTTTGTTATTCAATTTCATATGTACCTTTCGTAGCAAACATTTTTTACCTCCTTTTAGTTTTTTAAATATTCATTAAGAGGTATTTCTTTTTTGCAAGAAAAGGAGATAAAATATTACTCTCCAGGAAAGAGAGAACTTAGAGGCAAGGAGCAACTGCAGGGTAGGTGTTTGTGTGCAAATTGCTTTCATGGAGCTTTTTTCTTGCAGTAAATTGATGGGGACTGATATTCTTGTTGAATAAGAATGTGCACGGATTCAAGCCCTCAGTTACATGATTAATCTAATTGTAGGCTGAAGAGGGGCATTTTGTAATGCTCCCATTGGAGTTCTGTACAAAACAATTTGCTTAAAAAGCAATTGATGTCTTCTGGAAAACTTTGAAAAATGTTCTAGTTAAAAACACTTTGTCTGTGTGTCATGTAGCTTCTGTTTTTTCTTCTATCATTTTTATCATTAGGGACATGACAATATTACAGTTGCATGAGAATATACTTGCTTCTTAAGAATTTATCTGTCTTTCACCATAAATTGTTTCATGGCATCATAGTAATTCCCATAGCAACCAACTATGATGTAACAAGTAGAAGATAGGACTTTTAGAGGAAAGTAAGACTCACAGCACATATTAATGCATAAAATTAAAAATTTTCTTTTGATTAGCATATGCAGAAGGTGGTTTAAAGACAGAGTCATTTGGGTGACAGACATCCTGTGTTATTTCTTCTAAGTCAAGAAGCAATGCATTTCTTATTTGTACAATGCATATAATAATATATTTTCTCATCCAAATATTGTTGAGGGAATGAGTGATGTTAAATACTGAGGCAAATTTCATTACTACATTTGATAATGTTGACTATGTAAGATATAAGGTGCGAAGGTATAAGTGGAAGCTGTCCCTGCCCATGGCAGGGGGGTTAGAACTAAATGATCTTTTAGGTCTCTTACAATTCTAACCATTCTATGATTCTATGATTCTATAAGTTGAATTATCTTTGAAAAGCAGTCTTGTGCAAGTTATCAACTGGTGTCTCAATATGATTTATTTAGAAATATACAAGAATGTATCATACAAGTATTCTGCAGGCTGGTTAACCTCAACTCCTGTGTTTTGAATAGAAAATACCTGCACATTTTATGTAGATTTATGGAATATTAAAAAGGCCATTTACTGAAACCTGAAGTGAAGTGCTAAAATTAAAAACATGATCATCCTTTACTCCCTGTAGTTGACAGCTTCCTCCAGCGGTGATGAGGCAAGCTGCAGGTACCATTCCTCCACCATAGACTACAAATGCACTTTTAGGGTGACTACATGCCTTTGATTCCTCAGGTACCTGCATTTCAACAGAATGAATTTGTGTCTGAGTATCTTCGCATGAGGATGCTGGTGTACTGCATGGGCATGGAACAAAATAAACTAAACAACTAAAACAGTAGGCTTTAAATTTGGTCCTCCATTCTGCGAATTATTTCATGCTTTATTTAAGCTAGCTGTTATCCCAATCTTTTATAACGTATGTTCTTATCCAGATACAGCTAGGCTCATGTACCCTTAAGGTGAATTGCAAGGCCTTCTTTAGTTGCAGGGAGAACTGGAATACACATATATGAATATAGATAATGTATATAGGTACAGAAAAGTATATAGATAAAAGAAAAAGCCAGAGATGTTTGTACCCTCCTGTATGCTTTCGTAATAAGAAGTGTGTGCACAGGCTATAATAGCTAAAAATATCACTTGGAATTTTTAATGATTATTGGCTTAGGAAATAATTCATTCTGTTGATACTAATTGCCTCTTTGAAATCACATATGAATATATCTCAGACCGGGCTTTTAAAGGAAAAACCTATCCTGCAAAATACAGTCGAAATATGCAGTCATCTTAATAAAATGAATAACATTATAGATTTTAATTTTGAGCATGTTTTCTCCATACAAGGACTTTTTAATGATATATGAGAGTCAGTTATCCTTCCCCATCCCCAAAAAGGCACATAGACTAAAAAATAAAGGTCTCTTTAGCATGATCCGCTGTTAGTTTTCTTTCACATCTTTCACATTTGTTGCCAACACTTGACTAACTCAGTCTTTTATATTTAAAGGAGAAGAGTGAAACACATAGATAAACTCACAGACTCAAAGAAAAGTTTAGGCTGGAAGGGAAGAGGCATCTAGTCCAGTCTTTTTTTACTCAAAGCAGAACTATTAATCAGGTGATTAGGTTGCAGTGAACTATTACGTATTTGTCCTAGACTATTAAGGAGTTTGGTTTTGTTTTTAAATATCAAAGTGAAACCTTGGCCCATTAAAATCTTCAAAGACCACTGAGACCAATGGGCCAATCTCACTCAAGCCCTTCTGGATTTAAGGATTTATTCAAATAATACATTTTCTGTAAATATATTTTAAGAATCATGTTTCTATGTACGTTTTTTTTGTGTGTGTGTTCATCAGCCCAAAGACAAAATTTTTTGTGAACTTAGCATTCTACAATTACAAACATCGAAGGCTCCCATTTCAGGTGCAGAAACTCCAACCCGTTCAGTTATGTTGGAAGCAAACTGGAAAATTCACACTAACATTGGAAAACTATTGATTAGAATATGAGAGAAAAAAGGAATGAAAATAATAATTAAAAAAATAATTTCGGTAAGAGTGGAACCAGAACAAAGGTAACTTTTTTTTTTTTTTACTCAAAGCCCCTTTTCAAAAAGAAGATACCCATACAAGTCTCTCATTTCATCAATCAGGCTGTTTTATCAATATCAGTCTTTCTCAGCAGGGAGGAGAAGGTTAGTTCTGGTGTTCAGTTTTGAGCTGGCAGTTACAGTAATTTTGGTTGCTTCTGACAAGACTGATGTATAAAGGAAGAAAAAAACCCAGATGTGTTGCATCAGGAAGTAGAGCTTTCAGTTTATATTTTAAGGCTCCAAGGCAGCTGGTTAATTACAGATGTATGGGGCTGGAGGCTGGCCATAACAGCGCTTGTTCTAGAGTCTGGCACTCTTTCCTTGGCTGGCATGTTGACTGAACGACTCCTTTCATCATGTTGTCCACTTTTTAGGCTGGATATCCAACATACTATATTTATTCCAGCCACTTCCTGCCCTGTTACTAGAAACAATCCTTAGCTTGCATCGGCAGAATTTTTCGTAGTCATTAAACCTTTTGAAAATTCTCTTTTCCTAAAAAATATTCATTACTATAGACAAGTAGTAGCCAGATTCCTGATCCTCAATTCAAGTTCCTTTAACTTCAAACATTCCTGCAGTCAAGGCTCTCACCTTTCTCTTTTCCCCTTCCGCTTCCTACTCTCCTCAAACCATGATGGCAGTAGCACATTCCTGACCTCCTCTTCCCTTCTGCTTCCTTAGCACTACAATCCCTTCTTCACAAGCTTATGCCTTTCCCAGATCCCACAAAAGGTAATTGCACCTACTTCCAAAATGACCCCTCTGTGCTTCCATCTGTGGCTCACTGGATCCTGTGAATGCCATGACTTCTAGGTCTTCAAGCTCCTGTTCTCCTGCCTGCTTGCAGACCTGCGAGGACTCCCTGCCACGTCTGCACTGCTGAATAGCAGCAGGCAAGGCGTTGATCTTTGGATTTGGGACAAAGTGGCATCAGATTGGCTTATGGGCTTGATCCTTAGGACTAAGGAGGGACAGGGAGTAAATAAAACTATGCAGTGGCTGAGATCCTGTCCTTGAGCTTGCTCTGTGGCCCTCATCTGTTTAAGAGTACAGACACAACCCCTGTATCCCAGTGTCTAGATCTGACATCCAGCTCCAGCACCACACAGGCTCTGAGCACCCCCCTACCCCATCCAGAAAGAGAAGTGTGTCGGAGGCCACTGTGGCCCCCTCCTGCAGAAACCGAGGCTTGGAGGGGCAGGAGAAGGGGAAAAGAGAGTGCATGCCTTGATATTACCCTGACATATGGTCAGGGCTCAGCAGGAGTGAACACCAGCTGGCAGCTGGAGAGCACTCACAGCATGGTGGTGTTGGATCTGCACGCCAGCCTGAATCACTGATATACCTCCGACTACATACCCATAAACGCGCGCGTGCACTGGGGTGTGTGTGTTGTGTGTGCGTGCGTATATGTACACATACGTAGATATAGACATATACGTAACAGCTTATCTCGATTGGCCACAAGGAACTACAGAGATAAATAGCAAAATGTCAACAGAACACACTCAAGTTCTCTCCATCTGAAAGTGATTATGTTTGCACGAAGTGTGAATTTGCAGGTGATATTTGTGCAGTGTATATTCCCAAAGATGGCCTAGATGTATTCAGGTCCCCCAGACAGGTTACCCTTTGTGCATGCTAATTGTTTTAGGTCCTTTAAGAAAACACGGTATTGTTCTAAACTTGTATCTATCTCTTTATCTAATTTAATCTAAAAGTGCAACACTCAACTAAGTTACTGATGCAGGCAAAGTTTCTAGAAAATAAATTTTCAGTATAGTCTTTATATTTGCAGCTCTTTTTTTTTTTTTTTTTTGCAAGGCAATGGATAAATAAAATAAAATAGCTATAAATGTTGCCTTTGGAAGCTATAAATGTTGCCTTTGGAAACTCAGGATAAACTGAGGGAAACAAAGACAAGAAACAGACTGGATGAAAATTACCTTCCTGCTACAGAGAAAACTCACAGAATAAGAGAAATCTTTAATTGAGAAACAGACAAATATTTTACTACTGAAACGTTACAACAAGAATACTTTTCAACAGGGACCAGCAAATTGCTACATCTGTACATAAAAGAAGCAGCACAATTTAAAACTGAAACTCAGTAAATTACAGATTCTGAATGTTTTGCATAACTCTATTACGAAGAAGGCTTCATTTCTGCTAAAATCCTTTGAGTAGTAATATCTGTTAGCACTTCTCTCTGTTAGCAGATTCTCTTTCAATGGTTTAAATAAATATTACATAAATTACAGAGGCATTCTTCTGCTTTTGATAATCAGAATTAGAAATTAATGCGGGCTGTAAAAAGTGATTTTATACATGAATGTTTGCAAGGTAAAATATGTGGATTCAGAAAGCTGTAGAATTTGCAGCACTCATCTGATAGCTGTGGGCTTAATTCCGCAATGAATTAAAACCTGTGCCCATCTTAATGTCCGTGGCCAGCCCCACTGTCCCCAGCTGGTACGGCCACATGTTTAAACTCATCAATTTATGGGTGAACCAGAGCCCAGGAGGCATTTCAAACATGAACCCCATTCTCTGATGGGATAAACTGGGCAGCAAAAGCCTTCCAAGTGTTTTCATGAATCTCTACAGCATGTGTCTTCTTTCCGGACTCTTATGTTTAGAGCAATAAACATCAAAATGCAAGCTAAAGGAAAGAGTGGGGAACGTGTGGCATGTACCTTTATATTAGCCAGAACTCATTTACTGCAACACAATGCACAGATTTTTTTCTAGGCCAAATAAATATGTCCTCAGGCAAATAATCTGTCCACTTAATAATTCAGTTACTGTACATATGGAGTCCCATTTTCTGTGACCAAATGGAACAGGTTTCTGTTAAAATTAATACTCGTTTCTATCTCTTCAAATTAGCAGACTGACTCTGCAGTATCTATTCTGGCATCATTTCCACTGGCAAAACTAGAATTGGGCCTAAGTACCAACTCTATACTATTTAAGAGATTTTAACTGGGGGCTAGGAGGCTGGTATTTTAAGGTAAATATGTGTCTCACATTGGCAAAACCTCATTCAAAGAAGGACTTAAAGTCAAATTTGCAATCCAAAAATACCAGCTGCCACCTGACCTTCCAGATTCCTTACTTTTTTACTGTTCATTCCCCATCTTCCCAGAGTCTCTTTATCTTCTGACTGCTACCATTATTCCGTAAGGAGAATCCCAGTTCCTACCAATAATGACCCAAATCAGGAGCCAGATAACTAAATCCAGTGGACATGCTCAGAATATGTCCACAGTAGACTTAAACAACCATAGAATTGCAGAACAGCCCAGGTTGGAAGGGACCTGCAAGACCACCTGGTCCAACCTTTCATGGGAAAGGGAGCATAGATGAGATAATCTAGCACCTTGTCCCATTGCATCTTGAAAACCTCCAGTGATGGGGACCCTACCATGTCCCTGTGGAGATTGTTCCAGTGACTGACTGATGTCACTGTAAAACATTTCTTTCTTATGTTGAGATGGTGGTGCAATGTGTACCCTTGCCACTTATCTTAAGAGAGAGCATCTGTCCTCTTTGTAGCCACCCTTTAAGTACTGGAATATTGTGATTAAATTCCCCCAGAGCCTTCTCTTTCCCAGGGAGAAAAGGCCAATCCTTCTCTCTCTGTTTTTATAATTATAATAACTGGCAGATTATCATGCTTGTGCAGGAAGATAATTCAGAGATTGCCAGTTCCTAGAGATGCCGCAAAGGATTTGAACTCACAATTTTCCTTTCTCTAATATACCCTGTATCCCCCCTCCCAGTTATCCTGGAAATCCATTTCTGTCTTGGAATTTACCATCTGACTCAGGGCTGCAGTCAATCCTTTCTTTGACTTTTCCAGATCTCAAGGAAAGATATTCGGAAAAGAAGGAGGAAATGATAGCCTGCCTAACCAGAGAGACTGGAGGTTTGAGCAGCCCTGATGCTGCAGTCTGGAGGACAGGGCAGTTGTTGGACATCTCCCGTATACACTAGTAGACTGACAGGCCTGGTTTTCAGGGCTTTAGGAGCTGTGAATGGAAACCACATCAAAGCGAGCAGTATCTGCAGGTCAGGACTTCGATTTCTGAGTAATTGCCATAGTAATGGCGTTGTCGCAGGGAGGGTACGGCTGCTACCTCTCACTCATCTTTTGGCTGAGCTTTCAGTTAAAGTGTTCTTGAAGTGTGCTTGGAGCTGAATTAAATGTGACCGGTACATGTTGAGAGTCCTCAGAGACCACCTGAATTGTTCACGTCCCAAGGAAATGACAGGGCTCCTACTCGGCAAAACAGGGAAAGGGATCAGGACATGGACTTCAACCAATGTGAAGGCATCTCTGGAAGCTAAGCAGGCAAAGACTAACCTTCTCCATAAATTGGGTTCCCATGATGTGTCAATTTACCTGAGCAGAAAAGTTAGGCATTGCCTTTCGGATACTTTTTACACTGAGGCACTTAAGATCCACTTATGGAACACAGGCAGTATTTTTGATCCAATTTCAAATCCTGGTGATCCCTGGGTGGTTTCGCCGGAGCTCTCAAAAGCAAGCACATGGAGAAATGCCCAGGAGGTGGGTTAAACCAGCAGGAATCAAAGCCCTGCAGCATCACCAGCACTGTCAGTCTAAAACAAAAGGAAGCGGCTGTCGAAACTTTGCCAGCATTTGAACTAGTCATTGCTTGCACATATTTGGTGTTCATGCAATTATACTACTATCGTGACTGCATCTTGCCATGAGGGAAATTAATGCAGGTGCTATTAAGCATTTCGCATTTTCCTAAGTCGCCAGAATTATGGAAACATCCATAACTTAAAGATAAATCACTAAATCTAAGGGTCAAACCTTTTGATCTTGTTTCTACAGACATGTTAGAGACTACTAGAAGTGCACCCCCTCACCCAATGTATTGTGGCAAAAGGCATCACTATGTGGGAAAACTTATTATTTTGATGTCTGAGATGTGTGGGACTCGTCACAGCATGAGCTCAGATTATCTCAAATCTCCTGATATAGCCTAGGTCCATGGGTCTTTTAGACCTTCTTCTATTCCGCTTGCGCGATCCTTTCTTGCCCACACTGCAACCTGACGCGAGCAAGTGCTTCAACTAAAAGACTGTTCCCTCATTCAAGATTGGGACAATTCTGTATTTCCTGCCCTTTTATGAAAAGTCACGAAATATTCAATAGCTCTTAAAATCATCATTTATTACCTCTGCTGGGCTGGGAAAGTGATTGAACATTGGGGTACATTGTAAACATGTAGGGAGAAGAGTTTGAGACCCCTTTAGAGGGCACTTTGCTTTTTATTCTGCCTGCAAGGTACACCTATACATCTTTGGTTAGAAGTGTTAAAAAGAAAAAGCAGATGAAAGCAACAGACTTTTTTTTGTCAAGCTGTGACAGAAATCAAATGCAAATAGAGCTCAGTTCAAGACTGTTTGTTAAGTGTCACATCGGTGAGTATTAAATGCAGCACATGTCGTTTTACAATGTGCATACTGTATATGAATTTTATTGATTTTTTTTTTTTCAAAGAGGATACATCGAATAATGTACTCTTCCTTACCAGTGCCAGCTTACAAGTGTGTCTTCATACTTGCGTATGCACATTCATTAGGCTCCTAAATGCTGCTGCCTTACTTAGCGCATCTTGTTTTGTGGAGGCTGGGATTCCAGCTGTAGAAAGACCTACACAAATTACTCTCTCCCTCTGAGAAAAGTGGGACAGAGTCATTTAGACTTCCCAGCGTGAAGCTGTCAATGAGCAGCTTCTCAAAATGATTCACAATTAGTGCACCAGGCTTACACTAGGAACAGGTTCTCAACCGATTTCCTTTCCACAAAGGAGTGAGTTTGGGGCTTCATTTTCATAGTAAGAATGTTACAGATATATTAAAAAAATCATCAGAGCTGGTTAACTCTGATGCACATATATAAAGCCTTTGCGCTATACTATGTGAAAAATAAACCTGATTTCTTCATATTCATTCACACTACGTATCTTTTTTCCAGTTAATTAAGGACAGTTTTTGTCCCTGGCATAAAAATACATATGAAAAGCAACAACAGCAGTTTCATGCTCGTCTCCATGTACTAGGGAAGAGCCATTAATGATTCAGCAGTGGAGTCACTGCTCCATGGGAGATGCGATGTATGTCCACTGCGTCCACGTGCAGTTGCATCAGTATTTGTGCTGTGCTTGGTTTCATCTGTGCATTTTTTCCGTTGCTTGGCGTAGCACCTCTGACTCCACAATCACTTCCTTACAACACTCAGAGTGCTTAGAAAAACGTATTAAAATCTGTGGCAGCTAGACAACTTGACGATCTTATATATTCTGGACTGCAGTGGTTAGTCTTAGATGTTTAAATGCCAGGCTAAAGTATGTTAAAATTGGCCATATACCGAAGACATTTAATGCGTTTATTGGTGATTTTAAGTATCTTACCTGCAGGCTCAGTGACAGACGCTCAGGGTCCTTTGGAGGCTGCAAGACACACCGTGTGTTTGTAGTCCAGGCTCCTGTCTCCTGACATGTCTCACCTCCAGGGGCACAGCAATGTTACACATGAGCCAAAACAGAGGCCAGGAATTTGGGTAATGCCCTGAAATGCTGGCTAACAAAAGGCTCCTGCTGAGGAAAGCTCTTCCTCACATATTTAGTACTCTGAAGCTCTAGACTTCTGCTGGAAATTTGCCACATCTCCCCTCATCACACACACAGGTATTACGGCCTCTTCCTTATCCATTTAATCTCTGTTTATGATCTTAAAGAAAGGAGGTAAAAATAGTATTTCATACATACTGTTCTTTTAGATCCATGTCTTAAAGTCCTCAAGCTTTGCATATCTTTTCCTTAAGAAAAAGTGTCTTACTTAAGCATTATCTAAGTGATACCTAAAACAAGTTTCTGTTGTACCCTCATGATGAAACCAAAACTCATGTTATAACAGTTAACCAGCCTGTGGTCTGAAAAGGGTGCAGAAGTTAAGGATTCAGCTCCTGGAGTCACGTGATGGTACCAAGTCTGACTGTTTATCCATTCACTAGCCATCTATCCCATCTACATTTTAGAGAAAATTGATAGTCCATTAGACAGCAGCTCCTTCCGCCTTGTAGATATTTCCTCCCTTCCAAGAAAGAAGGTGAACAGCAGTTTCTCCTATAATGTAATGGAAAACATATGGGATGGTAGCCATTTAAAGGTCACTTTTTCTGTAGGTTAGGGAGGGCGTAGCAGGCTGCCTAACCCATAACTTTTGGAAGGAAATGATTAAAAAAAAAAAAAAAGCATTAACCCTAATGAAATGTCAAAGTTGTTTCCATTTAACTGAGTTCCTAGTAAACCTATTTCAATTCAAGTTACTGTGCTGTTTCTTGCTGACAATTTTACTGGGGTTTTAACTGTTATTTTTCAAACAGCTTTTTGGTTTTATCTTAAAGTAACAACTTTTTTTGGAAATTATATTTTAAATCGGTCAGATATAATTACAATGCCAAACAACATGGTTTGATACAAATGCTTCTGCCACTTACATACAGCTTTCATTCATGTCTCATGTTTCAAAGAAACAAATTAAAAAAATCACTCCCAGAATGCGGACAAAAAAAAAAGTTTTTGTGTGTGAAAAGCAGTAACCAGCCCTATTAGTTTTTCATATAAGAGCATTTTTCCTCCTTCTCTCTACCAGCGCTCCCCTCAGAAGAATTTTTTTGGTCCCTTCTGCATCTTCTCTGTCCTTTGCAGTCATGCCTCTTCACTGTTTATCTTTACATTTCCTCCAAAACATTTTTTTTTCCAATTTGCCTCCTTTAGGGAGTGCTGTTACATTTCTGTTCCTTTGCTTCTTTTTCATCTCTTTTATGATTTTCTTCCACAGCCTTCCTTACCCATCCCAAAGCTTAATTCTTGCACTCTGACACGGTTCTCAAATCTTTCCTGCATTGTTTGCCTTACCTTTTCTTGCAGTTCTTCCCCATAGACCACACTTATACCTTCTCAGTCACGGGCCTGACTGCAAAGAGAAGGAGCGCTTGGGAGGCTATGTTAAGAAAATGCAGGTACTGCACCATAATTAGATTTTTTTAAACCGCTGCGCGTCAAACGCAGCATTTAGAGCAACGGTAGAGGGTAGGCGGCCATGCCACAATTCAGCAGAACCTGTAACATATTTAAGAATATCGAACTGAAGCATTGAGGAGGGCTATTTCACATGTTTGTGAGTAAGGGCAAAGGGTCTGCGTGTGTGTTCTCTTCGTGTCCAGACATTTTAGTGACTTCACACAGATATTTACTCAAAAATACTCTTAGACCCTAAGACTAAGGGTTAACATTTTATTTTATCCTCAAACCTCCAGCAGGCATGGTGGCTTATATTGATTTTCTAAGTTAATATAATTCAGGAAATAATCTTTTAATCTGTTAGGAAAATACAGTTTTGTCAGTGTTTTTGTATTCAGTTCTTGATAAGAACTGTGTTAAACCAGGGAATCATTAATCCTGACTTTTACTAGTATGTGTCCTAAAGAAATTTGACTGCAGATAATTTACAGGAAATAATATAGTTACTGTAAAAATCCAATTTAAAAGACAAAATTACTTTAATAGCACATTGTAGTCTTCCTTAGAGAGTGACTGGACAATATTTCCATTGTGCATATAGGGCTGCATCAACAGTCTAAATGTACAGCAACAAAACCTGACAATGAATCTTGGCTAACAAGTGTTCTAGCACTTGAGAGAATGAACTTCTCAGCGTGCCACAGCTGACATTTCAAGTCCAGAGTATGTCACAAAACCCATATATTCCATTTCCCACACTTAATTATCATATGACTTTTGAGATCGTCCAGTGATGTCCAAGATTTCTGCATGAAGCTGGCAGGTATGACACCAGACCGACTGGAGACTCTTGATCTTCCACAATCCCAGACTGTTGAAGATCAACCAACAGTGAGATCTGGGCCAAGATTCAGGCATCTAAATTTAGATATGCATGTAGGTCTCAGTGTGCAAGCCACGTTTCGCACCACTGTACTCAGTAATGGTCTCAAATTAGATGCAGTTGTCCCCACACAGGCAACTACTGTAATTTTAAATGCCATAGGGCCTGCCAGTTGATCTCCAGCTACTACTCAAAAAGGGTAGGGATCTCTTGTAGGTCCTGTCTGACAGCTGTCGGACCAACAAGGCATCTCAAACTCCTTAACACTCCTTAAGAACGCTCCTTAACGTGTGTCCAGTGGCACTAGATGGAGTCAGTGTAGTCTGGGGAGCTGTTTAGTTCAGACACCTACCTCTAGTTGCTCTAGAAACTACTGTATCTAACATTAGTCTGAGCACATGAACGTAAAGCAAAAATAGCTTGTGTTCTAAAGATAGGATATCTAAGCAAACTTCACAAGCAAAAGTGGGAGACTCAGCAGAGGAGGAGTAGAGGGGGACTAGCAGACAGACAAGTGATGTGACTTGTCGAATTTCACAGAGGCAGCGCTTGGCAGAGGAAATTTACTGCATAGACTTTTCTGCCAGACCTCGTCTAACTCTCCTGCTGTGGCTGAAGGCATTAGGCAAAATTGATAGGAATTTGATGTGAAGCAGCCAGAAGGCCAAACGCTTTTTTTTTTTTCCCAAGCACTACTTCTGTCGAACTCCATAGGAGCTTTGCCATTACTCTCCGTGGCTTTGAGCAGGTTCTGGGAGATTCCCCAAGAATTTCCACAGGCATTTAGAAAAAAAATCTTTACTCAGGTAAAGCAAATAATGGTCTGACCTCCTTCCTGCAGTCAGAAACATTTGAGTAAAGGCAGAGGATCTGCGTCTATTCAGCATCTGCCAAGGTGCATGACCCGTGCAACCCCCTAGGCGTTCTACTCAGTTTGTGGACTTCCAATGGCTGCAGCTCTTACACACACTGTAACATACAATATGCTGCCCAGACCAAGTCTGTTTTCTAATTACTTCAGATTAGAGATAGTCTTGGTCAAACATGAGTTTTGCCCTGTCTTGCCTCAATGTTGCAAACTGATGGTTGCTCTCACTGTGGAAGGACAGTGGATAATTCTGGGATAAGCCTCTTGAGTGCACTCCTAGAAATGCCAGAGGACCACAAATAAGTAGCACTGAAGATATGTTTTCTGGCTACATGCTATCTGAGGTCTCTCTTCTATTTCTGCCCAGAGAGACTCCCTGTCACAAATATCTTTCAAAAGGACTTTGTCAAAAGTACGGCGTGGCTTTCCCCTGTGAGCTTGACTGAAACTTTATGACTATAGTTTATAGTTGTTAGAAAAAGCAAGGAGCGTGTTCATATTTTAAAATAGCGGGGAGCTTCTAGGGATAAGAGGAACAATTCAAGCACCATGTTCTTTCATGACTCTCTGTTGCTAAAACTGAAATCAACCCCATATCAGTGCACAATGGTAAGGGAGTGATTATCATGAAATTCGCATTGACCATCTGAATAGGTGCTAAACAAAGACATTTCCAATAACCTCTGAGCTAAGGTGAAGTGATACGTTAGACCTAAATGGTGTCACCACATATCTGACCCATCCTATTCCAGATAATGTAGCATACTGAGTGAGCATCCTTTCATGCTTTAGACATCTAAATGTTATAGATCTAACAATTCACATTTCCAGCAATAATAATCATCCTAGGTCCTGAGAGGTTCTGAACTTTCTAAAATCGTGGTCAGTGAGGACATGGGGCATCATAACACCTCACAGCAGAAGCTTGGAGAGAGCAGTGGAGCTGTTTTATATGCTTACTGAAGTTGTGCATGTGCAGCAATCTTCTAATGAATACAGCCTTCATGGAGGTGAAGCCTGACACAATCAGGGCTATTTGTTACCAAAAAAATGGTTTTTATGTATGGCTCATGGTCACCATAGTACATATGCTATATACTTACGTAGAATTATATTCATGCAATGTACCTTGCTTTCAGGAAAAAAATAATATATATATATAGTTATAGGTATAGATATAAAAATGTATATATATAAAAAATATATATATAAAATACAGCAAAGGTACGGCAACAGTTAAGGGGAGAAAGAACTTCAATGGAAACATGACATTTAAAAAAGATGTGCCCAGGAAAGGAAAATAATAATTTGCTCTCTTTTGTGTATTTATGGCAGAAGTCTTAAACACAGCAGATGTTCAATGTGCAGCTGTGAATGCAATAAACAATTTTAAGACACCAATATTGGAACACTTTGTGGTATTGTACTTGTAGCCAGTCAAAACCTTGCTCATCAAACAAACTGATCAACTGCCTACAAATAAAGGGCTACCAGTTGTGAATGAAGTTAGTAGAATTCAAGCCTACTGCTTTTGTTTCAGTTTTTTAAACATTTTCTAATTATACCTGTATTTTGTCATTTCAAAGACAAATATTAACGTGTGTAGTAGAAATGGTCTTCAAGATACACAGCAGCTCTCGCTTTTAGAGATGAGGAGATAAAGCTGCAGCTGAAAATAATCTAGGGCTTGAACTATAGAAATAGGGTTTATAGTGTCTATAGACAGTCAAGGCAACTGATAGTTTATGGAATAAAATAATATTTTGGCTTCTTAAAATAACTACGTAGTGTTTAAATAGGTTTGACAGCTAAAGATCTGTTCTGTACAGTACTGTAGAGACTAGCAGCTCCTTTTGTGAGGTGCTGAAACTGGAATACATTTTTTTACTGGCTGTAAGAAAGAGTTGTGCCAGCTGTACGAGACCAAAGGGCACCGGCCTGGATTTGGAGCATCTGGGTGCAAAAACCCCATGTCAACAGTAAGGCTGGCAAGATTTATCTTTCAAGAGAATGATTCAATGACCATTGTCATCACTGGCAGCCAGCAGAAACAATGTGACTCCAAGACGCCATTTTCTATGGTGAAACAACTTTCCCAGTTGTTTTTGCAGAACTGTACAGAACTTTACTTTGACAAAGAACATAGTTTTCAGTGTTGATACAAAATGTCCTCACTTTCATTTTACAGTCTGAAAAATAAAATTGAAAAATAAAATTGGACCACATTTAAACCTGGATTTTCTAGAGATTCCCAAAACCTCTCTTTGAGAACACTATAGATAATAGGAACTTCTGACTACTGAATACATGCCATTTTTCCACTGACCAATCTGCCTAGAAGCAAATTGTTGTTGTTGTTATAGTTTTAAGATTCATGTAGAAATAATATAGTTCCCAGATAAGAAATACTAACTTTTAGGCTGGGCCACATTCCTCTGTCCTGATTAATTTTTATTAGTTGCTCTGTAAATTTTCTTATTTACAGGACTATTGTCATGCAGTGTGAATAAGCCACCAAAAAGTCCATTAAAAGGATGAACCTAGGTTTAAGATGCACGGTTCATTTTCATTCATAGTTTTTTTTACATATTAGCAAGTTATTTTAAAATTTTGGCATTCTACCCATCAATTAATTTCCAAAAACCACAGTCACATTCACATACCCGCAATAGTTTATACTTTAGCAAAATAACCTGTGAAATTTACCTAACACTCAGATTTTAAACTCCTTACCCAAGAAATAAGACTCTGAAGAAGGGCCACGCTTCTAAGCATTTCTGTCACCCAGACGTGATGCAGTAACCTACAAGGAAAAATATTTTCTGAGAAATCAAATAACATTAAGACTAAAACTAATAAAGCCATTAAAAGTAGGGCCAATTAAGACTTATGTGAGTGGCATAGGGATTCTAGCCTGGCATTATAGAGCAAAACAGCCTATTAGGGTGGGTTTTTTCCAATATGATCTGTTTGAAACTCTATATTGTCAAAATCAGCCAGCGTAATAGCAGTATGATGTACCGTGCCGCTTCAAATGTATTTTGGCTCTTACCTGAAAATGATGACCAGGCAAAAAACAGTCCTGGGAATTGACCAGGGTACGGCAATTTCTATTTTGGCCTCTTTAAATACATGTAAAATTCTTTAAAAATTCTAAACTTCCTAAATTATCCTCAAGAATTCTAATCAATAAAAACATGTTAAAATAGAAGATTACTGAGACTGCAAGTACCGTTTTGCTTTTCAAAAAAATCTACATTTTAGTTTTGATATAAAAAGAAGTCATCATTATAGGAAAAAAATTACCAATGTGGACTTAGCAGTTCTGTTAGTCCCTATAGTCACATAATCCTTTCTTTTTTAATCGAAATAGCTTTAAACTACATCTTCTGTTTCTAAGGCATCTCTGTTCCATGTATTAAATTACCCATACATGAAAAAGTCAATTTGTAAATATGTGTTCTTATAAATAATCAGCGAAACTAAAATTGTTATGATTGATTTGAAAAAATTGATTACAGTATGACAGCTTTCTTAATTATAAAATACAATTACATTTTTGTGCTTTCATACCTGAACGTTACAAAAGCTGAGAGAACTATTTCTGTTCTACTTCTGATTAGATCAGCAATGCCACTTCTTCAGGTCTTATCAGATTGGTTTTGATAATAATTACTTGGGAAGTGTTTGATCTCAATGATGAATACTTGATTAGTTTTTCATGAAATCAGTCAACCACACCACTCAACACTACTCATGTGAGACCTTGTTGATTTAGCTGTTCGAAAGAATGCATTCTTTTTCACTGCAGTTATGGGATGTCAGTCTTTGGGGAAAAGAGGGTGGAAAAAGGGCAAGTTTATGGGTAATGATATTGCAGCAGCAGATATTTAAGGTTTGCTAATTCTCTTCTCAATTATGTTCATTCCCTGCCTCGTCACACTGCCTGCTACATGGCGACAGAATCAATCTTAGCAGTGGAATAAATTTTTCCTTTTTCAAAAAAAGGTTTCATGACACCATTGTCATCTTTGAAACCCTTGGAGGGTTTTGCCCTGATGAATAATATTTCATATGTGGAATGTTTATGTGATTTTCACGGAGTGATAACCCCGCTACCACCTAACTTTGATGCATTGAGATTGCTGCTTTTCCCTACTAAAGTGCTTTTACACACCACCTCCTACAAATTGACTTAAGAGTTAGAAATAGAAGATTCAACAAAACTTCAACTCTCCATGGAAAAAAGGGTCTTAGAGAGAAATTTATACATTGGGCACAATCTGCTTTAATTATTTAAGCAGGAGCTTTTGCTGAATAAGGGTTCTAGGCATTTTTCCCCCTCATCTTTTTTCTTTTCCTTTATGCAGTTAGAATCAGTTATCCAAAACTGACCATATATCCATACTTTTAAATGACTGGTTTTTAACCTACCTTTTTTTAAGGATTGGTCTGCAGACCTATACTCACTGAAGTCAATAGCATTGTCTGCATAAGTAAAAATTGCTCGCATAACGAGACATTCAATGGATTAGTCTCCAAGTTATAGGGAAAAAAATCCTATAGCTCAGGTACTTACGATTAAGTATCTGCACAAGAAGAGACTTTCAGGACAATGCCCTTGCTTGTCAGTCATAAAATAGCAAGGCAGAACCTTTTATCAAAAGAGGAGTTAATGCCGCACTAATTAAGAGAAGGGAAGAAAATTTCCAAGGCAGCAATATTTTCTCTAACGTTTTTCTTTTTAAAGTTGCTAATAGAATTATGACAGTTTTAACAATCAGAAAATACAATGCATTCCAAATGTTTCCTTTGTTAATTATAAGATCTCTGGAAATTGCCTAGATCTTTAAAACTTAATGTTTCACTAATAAGCTCAGATTCCTTTAGGTTGTTGTTTTTGGGTTTTGTTTTGTTTTTAATATCAACTGTTGTTTTGGTGGCAATGCATTTCTCTTTGAAGATCCAATTTAAGCAGGCTCTTCTCTCGGAGACTCAGACTGCTTAAAAAGAAAATAATGTTCCAGGACTATAATTATTTTGGTTATTGTGTCATCATGTTATTGTTGTACTGGAAGAAATGTTCATCTGAATGTTTCATTGTTTTGATATAAGTCTAAAAAGAAAGGGAGAGCAGTCAGGCTGCTGGGTGGAAAAATGGAACATCTCTCTTTAAATGGTGAAGAGCAGTTTGACTGCAGTTACCTCCAAATATAACATGAATTCAGCAATTTTTATTTAACTGTTGTGCACTGTCAAAGTACCTGTCATCCTAAGGTATCATCTTTATGTAATAGTTGTTGGCCGGCATTTCTGAAGAACTCAGCTCCCAGTTAGAAGCCGAAATGAGCACAAGGATTTTCATAGAGGCTTATTACTCTGCAACTCCCATTGTAAACAAAGGAAGCTACGAGGTGCCAGCTCCTTTGAAAGTCTGTCGTCTTTGTTAGGCCTCTTAGGAAGAACCGCAGCTGCGGTTTTCAAAAGAACTTAAGGGATTTAGGTGCCCAGTTCCCATTGAGGGGCTACAGAAGGAGAAGACCTAACCCAGGGCCTTTGAGAAGTCCATCTTGGGACCTTTAAAATTTGTAACATGCAAAACAAGAGCAAATACCCACAGTAGAGAAAAGATCTAAGCCTAGGGACATCAGAACAAACAAGTAGCTTGTGGATCTTGGACCCCAAATAAAACAAACCATCCAAGAGCAAAAGAAGGAGCACAGAATAGCAATTAATCCTCACATTTTCACTGAAGTCAACTTATTTCAAATTACAGCATGCAGGCTATTTTTAAAGGCATATGCAGCAATTACCCACAGGCACTACTAATACTGTTGTTATTCTCGAATCATTATGCATGTCAAAAAATGAGAAAAATTAGAAAAAACTCTGCAATAGCATAGGGATTCCTACCACACTGCTCTCCTTATCAGTAAAATCCTTACTGACCTCTCATTTAATTCTTCTCTCATTATTCCCTTCAAAAGGAAGCATGCATTCTGGACAACAATAAAAAAAAAATCTATAGAGTAGTACCATTTCTGTCATTTGCAGCTAATGAATGCTTTTTAGTATTGACTAGCAACTGGTCTAATAATGACAATGACTCCACTGATTTAGAGCAATAAATCCAAAGACTTGGCAGGCCTCTATTAGTATAATAAGCTCAAACATTCATTCAGGAACATTAAGAAAATGGGTAGCAGACTCTTGAATATTAGAGATTCTCATGTTTCTTTCCTTTCGGTAACACCATCTGGCTGAAAAAACACGATTTTGCAGTGTTCAATGTGTAAATTTTAGTGACAGCTAAGGTAACTGTGAGGATTATTTTCTTTCACTGTTGCTAAGAGAGTGGGTCAATTATGACGAATATTATTACTGTAGAGCTATGAGAGCCCACAATAACAGCATCTATTAGGAAAGGTTGGGGGGGGTTAAATGCCTGCGTTCAACATCTACTGTGGACAACGGATATTACCAGTGGTTCCAGATATTATCAGAATCAGATGTTTGGTACTCCTGATAACAAACAGACCTCTCAGTGTTTTATCACTAGATGAAAGGCTTAAAAGGCTTCAGATAAACAACAGCGATATGCTTGTCTTCATCAGTGATACAGGAGTAAAGATAATTCGCCAGGCATTCCTCATCTGTTTTACATAAATTTATTTTTCTCATTCAGGGAGGATATACTAGTTATTATTATTTATTTTCTTTATTACATGCAGATGAAATAAAGAAAACAGATTAATTACATTGGTAATTAATGTGCAGATACTGTTCAAAAAAAAAATAATCTAAATAAAGTAGGAAGCAATCTTGCCAGATAAAGTGAAACAAACAAGCCCGTCAGAAAAATTATGAGTGAAATCTGCCCAGTTGATACTTTAGTCCAAACTGTAAATCCCTTTGGAAGCAATGATACAGACTAACATTCAGTGGGATCCTCCTTGTACACCCACAGGATATCTCCCTTTTTTTGTTCAGTTCAGGGCTTGTATTTAGCTGCAGAGAACCCTTTCCCGCCAAAGAGAAGACAAAAGCACCACCAGGCCGTGGAGGCAGTGAGACCTAAGACGGTCCCTGCAGAAAAGCTCCACCACACAGCGCAAAGGGGCTGGTGACACCTTTCCCTGTGGTCGCATGATCCAGGAGCATGATCCAGTACTCACCTGCGACAAACCGTGTGAGGGAAATTGCCTCCTGGTGAAGGTATTGGCCAAGTTGCCTGTCTTCATGGTTGTGTTTCTTTCGTACAGCTTGCATTTGCAACTGAGTTTTGGCAAACGGGGGCTTATTCAGAGCTGTGTGGAAGGGACAGAGGCTTGCAGCTTGACCACTGGAGTGTCTGGGTGGCAGATGCTTCCACAAAGTGATATTTTACCTGCAAGTATTGTAGATAGCAGCTGTAGACCGTAACTGTATGAAGAGCAGGAAAATGTGGCTAATGCCAGAGTTCCCATGACAGTTTGCATACAAATTTGTGGCTGGAGGTGGATTCATTAATAAAGTCAATACAGAGTTTATGTCAGCTCCACCAAAGCAGATAGCCATAGGAGAATCTGTCTAACTTCATCTGATGTATTTAATTTGCTGATTTATTTAGTAATAATGAGTGGATTTATTGTGTTTGAAAATGGAAAGTGCTCTGCATTGGGAAACATCCTGCTAGAAGGGATCTGGAAACATATTGCAAGGCTAACGGCAAGGACAGAGAAGCAGCTGGAAGTTCATAGGTCACTATATGAGAGTAATAAAAGTAAAGAGCTCTTATTCCCACTTATTAGTTTATTATTATTTCTCTTATCTTGCTGCTGTGCTTGGTCCTGACGAGGTGCTTATTTCACTCATCATAGTGAATTTCAAACACATTGTGTCTTGAATCTGGTCAGCAGCCCAGCGAGGAGGCAGGACAGAGTTGGGAGTATGGGTTTAATGATTTCCTATCCCCATGCATTCCTCACTTCAGCAAAACTCCCTCGTTGGGGCTTTATTTCAGCAAAATATCAAGCGTTATTTGTCAAGATAAGTGATGTTTGTGGTCTGAGGTAACAATAAAGCACGAAATATTAAATGGACGGTATTTAAATTCCTCTAACAGTATTGCAAAATGGGGTAAGAAAAGCCAATTAAGGGTTCAGCCCACCTACAGCCAATAGAGGAGTTCGAGGTGTGGATGACCTCAGGGTCCATTAAGCGAGATACTTCCCAACCCAAGTGCCCATGAGACGTGGACGGCATAAACCCCATGTCACGTGAGATGACTAGCAAAACAGGCTCCAACAACTTCAGGAGGGTGGTTTAAGTTCCAGGGGTTGGTTATAGTCTTTTAACACTGCATGTTAGGAGGCACCTAAGTGGGGCTTGCATTTCCACGAGAAATTCATTGTGAAGCTGGAAATTATTTCAGCCAGCAGTTTTACTGGCACACGGCCAGAGGATTGCAGATGGTACAGCGTTACTCTGTCTTGAGCGGGGAAATCAAGAAAGCTTGAAATGATAAGCCTTCAAACAGGAGAAGCTGTTTCTGTGCCACTTGCTATTGCAAATACAGATGATTCAAGTGTAAGAGACATCAGGATCCACACATCTGGCCTTCACAAGAGGACAATAACTCCAGAATGAGACAAGCATGCCGCAGCTAAAAACGAACCAGAAACAGAAGCTTTGTGATGCATAGCCACATTTCCAGATCCAAAGCCTTTTTTAGGATTTTGATCATAGCCTGCCCTCACAGAAAAAGGCAATCTAGTTTTCTGTTACTTGTTAGGATGAAAAAAAGAATGCAGTTAAAATGGAAAAAATCTAATTGCAAAAACAAAAAAAAAAGAGAAGAAAAGGAAGAAATTTTGAGTCTTGACAAAGAATTGTGCGGAGACATGCCAGACTGAAGGCTAAACAAGAGCCCAGTTTGGATTTAAAGAAAATGCTTGTCCTGTTTGGAAAAATTGTGTGTTTATCAGGCTGAGTTTTGATTCACGGGGTACAAATAAAGACAGTTCTGAATTCATTCTGGCATATGCTTGCTGCATTTCTGGGAGGAAAAGGGGACTTATATGCTGCCTGTGACAAGGGAAGTCATCCTAGTTCTGTTGATCAAAGCCCTCCTTAGAAGTGGGGCTGCAAAGGTTTCTTCAACCACAGAAAAGAAGCTTTTAAAAAGAAGGATGATGCAAAGAAGGAACAAATTCCTGAAGTAAATGAGGTAATTACCACCTGGACACAGTGTTTTACACTTCATAGGAAACTTAGTGGAGAGACAGTAAGCAGATTGCATAGGTAGATGTTATCACAAACGTGCACGCCGGCTGCAGAAGCAGCTGTACCAAAGACAACGAAAGAGCTGTGGAATAACAAGTAATAAGCACTCATGCAAACAAGGAATAGGTTTTGCAGATACAGCTGCACACAGTGTATTTGAAAACATAGACTACAGGTCATATCATAAGACAGGAAAATCCTTTGAAGCAGTAACTCTGGGAAAAGGTTTAGATGTCAAAGTAAGGGAATCAGTTTTCAATGCCACTCTTTACCCAAAAGGGTAACTGCTGTTGTTTGCACAAAGAGATCTCAAGTAGCAGTTGGAGAGCTTAAATGACTTTTGCTTGCACTTACTTGGAAGTATCTTTGTTGATATTGAAATTCTGTATATATCTCAAAACGGATTTTAGGGAAATTAAGAAGATTTGGAAAAAAGCAACAAGAACACTGAAAAGCATCTGCTATAATGAGAGTTATGGAGCTAAAGCTTTTTTAAACAATGATCAATCTACTGTGATCTCAGCCAATAAGAACCTATATGAAAAACAGAATTCTGATAATGAAGGTTCTTCTACCCTTTAACCAAGGAATAATAAAATCCCGGGGAAGAAAATCAGGTTCAAAATACACAGATCTTTAATACTGAGCAAGCTAACCACTGGAACAATTTCTGAAGGCTGGTGGTAACAGTTTTATCATTGCTAGCAATTTTTAATTCATATTGTCGGGTTTTTTTACTGAAATTTTGGCCTAATTGAAACTGGAATATTTTAAAGAAAATCTACAATGCCCGTTAAACAGGAGATCAGATGGGATAATCACAGTGGCCATTTCTTGCATATGGATCCACACATTTATGAAATGAATGAAGAGCAACACAAACAATGAGCTCTAACAGTGCTGTGAATATCGGTTTGGGGGCAACACAATGTTTCCAAGGATGGGAGTGCAGCTTGGAGCTTTGTGGATATGGCACTTCCACACCCCGTCTATGTCCAACCTGAGGATGCACAACAAAGTCATAGAAATACCAATGAAACACACAGACGGAATGTTGCCAAGATCAGTAAATTCCATTCGAGTAGGTAAAATGTTGCCTTTACTGATAGTCCCCAAACACTATGAGAAATCTCAGCTTTTTGTGGCTTTAAGGTTTGCACCAAAATTTAGACGCAGCAGAAGACAGAAGCTGTCATACAGAAAACTGTAGTATTAAAGAGAATATCTGATTCTAGAAACCAATTAATTTATCAAACACTGTTTCCAAGGTGTTTTTTTTAAAGGCATTACCTGCATCTATGAATGTCAGCCTTGAAAGAGCTAGTGGTTAGTTCCTTCTCAAGAAGAACCTCTTATAGTATGCTCCTGAAGAAAGTTAAGAAGAAGCTTTCTTATTTGTCATACCCAGAAAATGGGCAACTGTTTGCGCTCCTCTATTGTAATGCTGAGGTTCACAAACATCATTGAAAAACCAACTAACATAATCAGAAAATTCATCGACATTGCTAAATCTGGTGGAAGAAGACACGTTTCTGTATTGATGTTGATGGGACACCTATTCCTCCCTGAAACTCTGGAGATGGTACTGAGAAACATCACAGCCAGTCTTACAGAGCTGCAGTACACACTGTGCTTGTCCTCCCACTTTGAAAACCACTTTTTTCTTGATTTACAGTGGCACGTCTGTTGTGGGAATTATGTCATGGCCATTCATGTTCCCTGAAGTACATCTTAACAAATTCCCCACATAATAATTAGATAGCAATCAACAATCACTGTTGCTTCGTTGTTTTCTAGACTGTTAAGCCATAAAACAAAGGATAAGTTTAAGCGATTTTCAGCAGATTACCACAAGGACAGTAAGTGGCATGAAAGTCATCACAGCTTCTGATATACAGATGATCTGATATACAGCTTTCATTCTGAACAGTTGTACTACCTGTGACCAGGCACTAAAATGTTCACTTTGTTTAAGGTTTGGAAAAACTGAAGATATTTAAGTGCTCCTGAAGGCGAGAATCTAACACCTACAGCATTTTCTGTTAGTAAGGACTCACAGGAAGACTTCTGTTTGTGCAAAGCCTCTGGTAGAGTTCTGTATTTATCCTCCAGTTAAGACCAGCTCTTCTTGTTGTTTCTAGGCTGAGCCTGTCAGATGCTGAGGTTTGATGGCTTTTATGCCTTCTCAGTGTGAGCCAGTCTCTGGCAGGGCTGGGACCTTGACTTAGTCATGTACTGAGAAGGGACCGTCTGCCATTCCGAACCGTGTGGCTGACCCTGGGGACCAGACAAGGACACACCAAAGTATTTTCACTTGTGACCTGAATCAAATTTAGACACTACTGTTACACAAACAACTGCACTGCACTGCAGTGCTGCTCAGTTCCATCAAATCTCAACCTTCTCACAGCATCTCTAACTAACAACCGTTTGGCAGGATCATCTTTTTGGTTTTGTCTAGTGTATTTGAACTAAATTGGTTCTTTTTTTCTGGTTAGTAGAACTAAGTCTTATGTTGTGTCCTCTAGTAGCCAGAAAAATGGACTTTGCCATCTGTTGTTTATCTCTGTTTTCAGATTTTGCTGCAGTCTGTTACCTGATCAACAGCATGCACTGGGCTTTGTTGTATTTCTTCCTCTCTTTTAACAAGGTGCAGGGGAGAAGTTTTCTTACCAGCTGAGAGCATTTAGGGCCAGGCTAAAATCGTCTCTTCCTGGGCTATCACAGACTAGCCCAGGATGTACATATACACACTTGTATAAATATATATCAATATAGATACATGAATATATAGCAGTCAAGCCTGGTTGTTCTTACTTGTGACACCTACATGGAATATAAATTTGCACATTAATGTATATCTGAATTTGATGTCTCTGGAGAATTTCAGAATCTCTTCTCGAAGGCTTGTTTCATGTTTGTTTTTTGTTTCTTTTTGGGTTTTTGTTTATTTCAGTGCTACCACCACACTTCTGTTATCCATTTCGCAGGCAGCGAGTACATGAGTCCTAAAGCAGGGGTAATGGAGAACAAGGAAGGCATAAAGCCATTTCAGGGATAGAGCAAAATATAGAAATAACATGATCTAACACATGGGCTGGGCATCATAGGATCTTCTGGAAGCCCTCTGGTCCCACACATTCTGACTCCTACATCCTGGAGCTGGAAATACTGCTGAGGGATGCCCAAAATGCACATCTCGCTGCCAGTCATGCGGCGGGGCGGGTAGGCATGCCCTATCCCACCACCCAGTAAGCATTCTTGTCACGCGACAGGCAATTTGGACATACGATGGCGCAGCAAGGGGAATTTCAGGGTCCCTGTAAAATGGAGGCGGGGCTTGGGGCATGGCTATATGAATTTTGGAGGTAGGTTGCTCCGGGTGACTGTAAATCAGGTTTCCTAACCCACTGGTTAGAGACCAGAACTCAGCACCCCCATCTTGTCTCCGTCTCATGCCTGGACTATGAACTTCGATACGTCACTTTGCCAGTTTGTGCCTACATTCCCTCTCTCTTATTTTTATAAACTGCAAATTCTTTAGGGCAATCTCTTGCTCCAGTTTTTCACAGTGCTTTTTTTTGAGCAGGAGCCTCTGGGATTACTGCAATACAAATAAATAACACTAAACCTATAACAGAGGTATTATGTGAAACGAGCTGAGATTTTGTATATGAGCCATTAGATGTGTGGGATAAGATGAATTCATTAAATCTGAAAACTTAAACATATAAAGTGTGCATACCCTCTTAGCCTATTATATCATACTGAGCACATATAGACGTATATATTATATATCCTTAGCCTGTTATATAAAGTGGATCTAAAATGCATTACATTAGATAAAGTGTGTCCTCTAGTACCACACACATTATAGGCACTCAGCAAATAATAAATACAATTCAAATGATATAAAAATTAAAATGGACTGTATTCATCACTTCTTAACAGCTATTCTTAATGACGCCAGCAAAAAAAGGGCAAAGGTATGTCAGCCTGGCATTCCTGAGATACACGTGACTGGAGTTCATCCAGACATATCTGAAAAGCTTTGAAGCACCTAGCACAGCTGTTGCACCAGCACAGACTTGAGTTCGGGCTGCAAAAACCTTCCTGTGATCCCCGTCAAACGTCCAGCAACCGAGTCACATATTGCCCCAGCTGTAATATTATTGGTGTAACAAAGCATTAAACAAGTTTATTTAAAGCTAGTGTACACATGTCTATTTGCAGTGCATCTGGGACTCTGGATTACTGTGTAAACAAGGTCCAAATACCATTCTCACTGGTTTTTATCACAAAAAAACCATAAAATTCAGTCTTTTGACTTTGTGGACTACTGCGGTACTACATCTATGACTGGGTTTGCTGCCTCTGCAGTTTCTACTTCATGGGCAAAGTGAACTAAACAAGATTTTGGTCAAGTGAGCTACAGAGAACCTTTTATATAGTATCATATCTTCTGCTTTGGCACCTGTATTGCCCCTGCCCTGGAGTATTTGTCCCTTTTTGCCTCCCTACCAGCCATGACAACAGGATGCACAATGAAAATCTGTGTTTACAAATCTTGCATGCAAATGGTTACCGAACAGCCATGATATGCAGCAATTTAAATTTGTTGACAGAGTTGCTAAGAAACATACCTTTTGATTCTGTGAAACCCTTTTTGATACAGCTCCACGCTCTGACAGTTGAAGTTATTGAACAAGAGTGAGGACTCTTTAAAAGAGGAATTTCTGACATTTGCTATGTTTTCAGAGGCTGTAACATAACATTGAATATTCCTTCAGTGTCAGTTTTATTCAGTAGTGGAGTGTCTGATTCCATATATATTTAAACTATCCTGTATTTCGAAAAAATGGCTTCGGCACTTCAGTACTACCTTCTCCCACTCACATGAACAATTGTTTTGCAAAGAATTGTGATCTTTACATGCTCCCCTGCCAAATACCTTGCAACTTTCTATATTTTTTCCAATCTGTTCTTTAAACATCCTTTCTCCAGGGCATTTTCACAAAGGACCTCCTAGCATGCTGCTCGGATATCAACAGTAGAATACACCGTTATTTTGACATTCCGGTATTACGGAGACAGCTGATGTTTTAAGAACATACATTCACACTGTAGATACCTAACCATTAAATAGTGAAGCAGAGCTGGAGAAAAAACAGGGCCCAAATTCATCCCAAGTCAGATTATCTGTATCATTTAGATGATAAAATTAGAAGCACTGTCATGTAAAGTCTTGTCAGTAAAAGAGGATGATTTAGCCCTTAGGTTGGATGAAACACATTTTGGAGGCATCTAACATTCACTTCATTACTAAGGCAGCCTAGAGCGATTATAGTCCTAATTTAAACACCTCAGGTAGTTAGGTGTTTAAAGTTGGGCAGAATTAATCCTAGCCTAATTGATCATAACCTTATTTTTCTTAGCAGGCTTAGCAGTTGTAATTACAACCTGCCTATGCTGATACTACTTCTTGCGCGCGGCTGTCACACTGTTGCGCTCAATGAGCAATAGGAAAAAGGCAGGTGCACAAAAAATTCAAAATTTTGTGAAGATAGTGATAAGGAAAGTCAGTTATGGGACAGAGGCAGAAATGAAAGGCTCAATGAAAGAACATGTGACATCTTCCCCCTCTGAAGGCATACATTGCTTTCCAGGATCAACATATGACTTATAGGGACATTTTGCATTTTTCTGGTGTGAAATAGAGGAACCCAACATCATGTATCTGCCAAAGTGCTATTTTTAATCAAATAAAATGGCTGCACAGTCATAAACTGAAATTGCAAAGCAGAAGGATGATTCTGGGAGGAGACAGATCAGTCTATGATAGTCGAAAACCACAGGAAAAGAGAGTGGAGTAGGAAAGAATCAGTCACTTTTGGATTTACTCAGAAGCACTGAAGACTATCACAGCCTACCATTTTCTCTTCACATTTTATTCATAAGGACCATTTTTTTTTCCTTGTGAAAAAACACATCTCCTGAAATTGTGCAAAAGTGTTTTGAAAAGGATTTTTAAAAATGTGAAATAAATGTAAAAATAATGAGTCATACTCCGTAATGGCCATTGCAGAGTGTGCATTAGAAGGCAACCAGAGCACTCTCAGCACGCACTAATAGCTTGCTAATGCACAGCCTTCAGTGCCTTATTGCTATAGTCGACATTTACCACAACGAATACTTTGCAGCAAGAAATATTTTGGGCTCCATTATGCTTTCACAACCTTGAGCTGTGCTGGGAAGGGCTGGAAGTAGAGTGCTGTGAGCAATGGTGGCTGAGGGCCTGGAGAAATAGCTCACACCTTTGCCGTTTGTTAGTAAATAGATGGCAAAGACCCACCCCAGGCTCAACCTTCGTGAGACAGGAAACACCGTTGGGGAAGAAAGAGACACTTTTCATCCAACCTGGCTCTGTAGGCATCTGCTGGAAGGCAGTGGTGCAAACCATCTTGTGACAGGGCCTTGGCTTGAATACCTCACAGGGTTTTCTCCTTGGAATCACTGCAAGGTCCCTCATGTTCCTATCCCTATGCATCCAGACACCACAAATCGCATTTTGGTTGCTTGTGTTTAAAGGCTCCCTCTTGTCCTAAGCATCCCTCTCTTCTTTGTCCTGTGTGTGCATTTGTCCGTGAACGTGTCCAGCAGGGATCGCACAGCTGTGACTGTAGCTACCAAAAAAATGCTCCTTTAGCTGGGCTTTTGCAGCTCAGTACAGTTATAAGGAACAACCTCATAACCAGCATGGTTTGGATTGATTAGTTTTCCTTCTTCGGGGTTTTCTGCTGCCGTTGTTCGGTTCCTGTTCTTTCTCATCAGCTGAATCATCCACCAGTCACTAGAACAAGTGCCTGCCCTGATGGGGGACTGCCCTGGCCCCAGCACAGTACCTGTGCCGATGCACTTACACATGCAGTGATGGACTGGCACTTCGTATGCCCATGGTCACGGTGCTCCTTTGGGAGGGGGACAGCACTAGTAAAATCTCTTTTGGCACAGCAAGGGACTGAGCTTTCACCCAAGGCCACCTGTGTGAGACCTCTGGAAGCTATGTTTAATACTGGAAGAGGAGATGGAGAAGGAGGACGACTTTGGGGGTTTTTATTGGCTGATATATAGGACAAATAGTCCCTTAGAAACAAGAAATGTTACAAGTATAAGAGAAAGCAGTTCCAAGTATGACATATCACTTATAAAATCTCAGTGTCAACACCCATCTCCCTAATGCAGTGCACTAACGGACTCAAAAATATTTAAGAATGGATAATTCAACATTTTATTCTGTAAAACCTTTGGTCTTTTTTGTTCCATTTCCAGTGATCTCATACACCAGTATGAATAGGAACTCTTGTTATCTGCAGTGAGTCCCACATCACCACACAGCTACTGCTCAGCCCTGGGATTTAGACTGTCTTCTACAGAAGAAGAAACAAAGTGTGGAGTTTATGATAACAATGCCAAGAGATATTATTACCAAAATATATCAATCCTGTTGGCCTAACCCCTTGTCTTGTAAATTCTTCATGTGAATAATCTGTAAAAATAAGCCTCCTTAAAATATCCTTAAGCCCCTTAAAAATAAGTCCTTTCGTTTTTGAGAGAAACCAACCCCAGCTCACAAGGGATGGAACTACAGTGGTGCAGAAATCCAGGTTCATAGGCCATCCTAGTGGGCTGGTACTGTTTGAAAGGATGTTGCTCATGCAAGTAAAGGTGTGGAGGAACATTTCCTCATTTACAAACGTTTTCAGTGAGAAGAAAGATAAATGCCAGGAAAAGACAAAATTTTCTCCGCTGCAGGTTTTGTTGTTGTTTTTAATAGAGCTGCATATTTCGGTTTATATGTGATCTGGATAAACTGTTCCTATCAAACAAGGTAATGCAAGGAATTGTATTGAGCTGTGTAAGCCCTAGCAGTCAGAAAACCAATACATTTCATGGCTGGCTATGCTTTGTTTTCCTTTAATGCAGACAATTTAATGTTAGTGATTGAATCAGTGAATTTTCCAGCAAAAATGACAAGGCAGTCAACTTGAAACGTAGCATTATTAGCCGTGGTCTCTTCTAGTTTTGTGTGCATGTTGAGTGATCTGGGATGAAAAACTAACAAGCACCTGTCAAATCTGAGACATCAAGTTTTTTGACAGAGGGCCCACTGGACATTCCTATCAAGAGAGCCTTTATGAGTAAACCGTGGAAATCTCTCTCAGACAAAAAGGAAACAGAGCTCATCAGATTCTGCAGACCCTTGACTTGGAGGGCATGCTGTCTCCAATGAAAGGCTTTTGATCACAATGCTTTTTTATTCAGATTTGACTTCACATTATGGCTAATCAATACCTTGCAACAGTCGAAGTCCCCAGTTAGATGCACATCTCGCAGTCAGGCAGGGAGACCTACTAATTGAGAAAAAGTCAGAGACCCAGGTACCATCGCCCTCGGGCCATAGTCTTGCCTCAGCTCAATCCTTTTTCCTATCCCTGCCTCTCTTATCACAGTGCCCTAGAAATGGTGGAAATAAAATTTAGAGACATGACAGGCATGGAAAAGCAGGATCAATTCCTGTCACTTGCCACCAGTGTTTACTGCCTTCCCAGGTCTTCAGAGGGTGTTTTTCTTTCATAGCTTAGGGGAACTTAACCTTTTATAAATAGGAAGATGGTACCTTCATGAATTTTAAATTCTTTGATTTTTCTAGGCCTGAGATTATCTCGACTTTCTGAAAATGACTCCCTCTTTTAAAATCTTGTTTGTTTATATAGGGTCAGAAATAGAAACTGGAAGGTTTTTGTCATGTCTTCAATTTTTTGCCACGTGCCCACTTCAAAAACTACCCTTCTCACCTTTCTGCATCGTTTTTTACCAGCCAGACAGTGCAGGTGAACAATATGAACTCCTCTGTGGAAAAAAACAAGGTAACTGAAACTTGGACATGGGACGTGTCCTTATGCAGGGCAACAGCAAGAGATTTTGGCAGCAGCAGAAGGATGTCAGTCTGGCCTGTCTCCCACAGTACCTGACTGAGGGGTTGTGTTCAGTGGAGCATCACAAGGGAGGTACTCAGTCCTGGTCCTCTGTGGCAACAGGTATTAACAATTAAGTTTTTTGCTTTTATTTGTCTTCTGCCTCCATTTGGCATCTTTCTGGCATCATTGTTTGCCTAGCCTCTATCATAGCTGGCTTCATGAAAAAAACATGTATTTGTAGACTATGGTAACCGCTGGAGGGAGTCACAGATTAGGGAGCTGCTGGAACTACCAACTGCTGCTGGATGAGCATATTTTACTTTGGGAACCACATTATATGTCTGTCATCTCTCTGTAAGCCTTATTAGATGGACATTGTCATCATATGGCCTTCAACATAAGCAAGCAGAGAGATGCTACCCATGTTGTCGTCTCTTCCATCACCTCTAGTGAGGACAGATATTTCAGTGGCAATATATTAAATGGTGGAGAGAGAATGAAAGTTCAGGCACAGGTTAAGAACAGAAAACAGAAAGGGAGAGGGATGAGATGAAAAACACTAAAGAAAAAAGCAGGAAGAGAAGCAGAAAATTAGGTGAAGAAAAAAACCAAAACAAAGAACCTACACGAAGGATAAATACTTAGGTTTTACTCTATTAAGATTTTTTACTAGAATCTCAATCAGGAGCTCCTGTTCATTGCTTCCTGTTCTTTGTGACATTCTCAACTTTTATAACGATAAGGTCGTCTTTCCAGAGCAAACATCTTAGAAGGTCAGCTTGGACAGCTGCATGCCTTGCAAATAAAACAGTTTTTTAAAAGATGACATTCCCACTAACAAGCAACCTACCTTATATATGTATTTACTTGAAAGTTCAATCAAGTGTAGGAATTATTAAAAAATAACCTGGTTAAATGGAAATATCTTAGTAAATATGCATACATATTGGTAAATCCCTAAAAAGACCTTGTTTTTATCAAACCCTGTTTTATTTTCTTGGGTCCACGTTCTCATTTCTTGTTAGATGTTAAAATATTATCTTCTTGGTTTTTAAATATTTTGGAAGGATGGGGAAAATTAAGTTACTTCATTCTATGAGAATAAGCAATTACTTAAAATTATTTCAAACCTTTATAAAGGTGTTTAAAAATAAAAGAAAATGGAAAACCTTTAAAGTTGAAAGAAAAGATCTACTGAAAAAGAAAAAAAAGTGTTTGGGTTTTTTTTACGTACACTGAAGATTTTACGTGCAATGAAGATTTTTATAAACATTTGTCTTCAAAATAGTGACTTGAACTGTGAACACTTGGTAACATGAATTGAAGATGTTCAGAGTTTCCAACAGAGCATTCAGGGTTTGGGGAACATGAATTAAACAACAAAGGTCATACTTAGGGGTCCATGTCCTACTGACAGCACAAATCCTGAGAGAGTCCCTGGAATCACTTCAGGCTTAAAGTAAGGTTTTGATAAACCTGTTTTTTGATAAGACTGTTTTTGAAACAGCTATATTCCTAGAAAGGCCCTCCTAGAAAAAGGCAAAGTGCAGACTATTTAAGAAAACACAGAAGGGTGGGTAGAGTTCTTGATGGTATAAGATAAGGCAAGTATTTTCCAGCATGCGTGTCTGCTTCTTGAAGATCTATGTGCATAACTACTTCCACTTATCTGAAAATGTTGGTTTGTGTGGTTTACCAAAGGCCAAAGTGGGATGAGTTTGAGAGGCAGGCTTAGTCTCTAATTTAGTTAGCTAGATAGGCCTTTTGCGCTACTGAGGCAGTCTCTCCTCCCCTTTGCTCACCAGCATTTATGCCAACTCAGAAACACTAGTTCTAGCCTAACACAGGCAGCGGGGACCATCAGAGCACTACGCTGTGCCGGGGGCACCGTTTCCAGCCACCGTCAACTTGATTTGTTGTCCTCTCCCCGCCAGAATAAGAAAGCACATGTATAGATTTGAGCCTTTGTACAAAAGTGCGTGTGTGTCTAGAAGGTGCAACTGAAGCAGGCTGGGGACAACGAGCAATCTTAGGAAAAGCCTCAAAGGAACTCTTCCTGCTGAGGGGTTTATTAAGTCTCTGCACCTTCTCAGGCACCTACACAAAGAAAAGGCTCTAGACAGGTACTTAAAAATATGCTCCTTTATGTATCTTGAGTTTTCAGTTTAGTCCAGGCTTGTCAGAGACTTTGCCAGCAAGAGGAATCAAAATAAAAAAAAAAATATATAGTGCCCACAAGCATCACTTTACTGTGGGACTAGCATACTTTTAGCTACAAGCCACCCATTTTACCCTGAAGAAGGGAATCGCAGGTAGCCTATATTCAAAGAGAAGCAGTGGAATGCATTTGCTCTAATTCCCTCCATTATTTTGCTGTTAGCTGGGGACAACTGTTTGGCAGGATGTTAAATGTCTGAAAGTACGGTAGAAAAGATTATTGTTTCTGAGGCTGCAATGTGGCCAGCGTCCTTCTTTTTCCCTCACTGCTCCCACTTTTTGTTGACTGCCTCATGCATGCTATTTTATACCTGTATCTTCTCTGTATGATCACATTAATTACATTCCATTCTTTCCACTTTGATATCTCATTAAAATCTTATAAATGATCATGCAGTGACCTTGAAGGACATGCATAATACATGAAAGTAAACCTGCAGTAAAATGTATTCTTTCACTCCTGACTGGCTACATCCCACATTTCTTTTTTCCTATCCCCAATGACCCCAATGTGGGGAGTTATGCTAGCTGAGCCAAGGTATGCAGTAGTGTGCAAATCCACTAACTCCATTAGCTTTCCCTACTGATGACAGCTGCAATATGTTAATGGCTTGTGTTTGGATGTGATGGCCCTGCTACTACTTAGGGCACTATGCTAATTACCATAAGACGGTGACAACAGGTGCAAGTGTCACTTCATATCAGCATCATGTGTATGAGAAAAATAGCTAGCAGCACCAAAAGCAACTCGAGAAAATGTAAACTTTAGTCAGCAGCCTGTGATTCTCTGAAGAACTATTCTTTAATGCTTATGATTAAAGGATTTATAGTCAGATATTGTTGCTTTTTCTGCAAGTACAGTAATTTTGAATTCATAGGGATGTCTTCATAAGCTATTTAAAGTTATGTTTCAACACCATGCACTTATATGGCAGTTCAAGTAAAATGCAGGAGGCCCATATTTATGAAGGTTTCCTTACAGAATAAAAGTTTTACTAAGCCACATTTGCTGCAGTGAACAGATATTGGAACAGACATGATTTCCAGCTGAATGAAGTCACTGTGCCTTGCTGGCCTTGTGCTCTTAACGTAGCTCTGCTTTATTGTCAGATTTGCTTATGTGTATGTATACTTGTCTTCCTCCCTCTTTGTCAGGGTTTAGTACATCCCTTTTCTTGATAGCAAGCAATTTACTCGCGCCCAGTGGTGGCCCTCCAGCAGGCTGAGCCAGCGAGATGGTTACCGTTTTGCCTTTAACAAAGTGCTGCTATCATAAGAGAAATGTAATGGAAGGCACATGGACACACCTTATTCCTTTGTTAGAAACAAAAACAGCTTAGGAGACAGCTTTGTACAAAGTGGTGAGTAGCTATTCTATTCTGCTAACTATTACTGGAGTAAAAATGTTTTCCACAATACTTTTTTTTTACTATCGTTACAAACATTTGTCACTACATTAACCCACTGAAAGCTAAGATAAAACCTGAGAACAGAGCCACTCTTGGATTTCTAAATAAAACGAGTTGGTCCTGAGTAAGACTGCATTGACCACTCTCACAGCACTCAGACAGAATCACGATAGGGACGTTGAAGAAATTAGACACTTTTTCTTCAAAGGTTAAAGCGTGCAAATGTCAAGATAAAATTTAAGTTGTGTTTTAAAATAGAATGCAAAGCTGTACAACTGCAGAAAATTTCAAATTTACACAGAAAGAAAAAAAGAGACCTAGTTCATCTCCAAGCTGAAGACCAGCACACATTTTGCCCAACTTTGAGAATTTCTGTTTGTATCTGCTGTTTCATGGAACCAACGGTCAGTTGCTTCATTGTCCCTATTCTCTTACGTAGCTGAGGCTCACCAGGTGGACTCCTCTCAGGGTACCTTTACCCCTTCCACATAGGAAGCTGGGCACATAAGTGGAACAGAAATTTCTCCAGGGATCCAAGTGGACCAAGTTAAATAGGAGCAACTACAGACCTTGTGAGGTCATATTTTCAGTAAAAATAACAAATTTGTCAACCTAAATATTACTTCTCTTACCAACACAGTAATCTCCATTTTTTACTAATGTTCTACAAGGTTTGTTGGTTCTGGTTTTGGTTTTTTTTTTTAAGTACCAGAGAAAGTTTCTGGACATGCAGTGTTATCTGTCATCTGAGAGGCGGATTTCCTCATGCCCAGAATATAATAACACTACGTTGTGATCAACTTCGTACTAATGAATAAAAATACTGCTGGGTAAAACAGACAAAGGAAAAGGTCAGTGATGGGCCTCAATTCTGAAATGAAAATAGTGGTGAGATTGCTTGAAAACCTGCCGCTTATTGATACTCTGTGCTCCTTACTGATTTTAAGGCTGTGGCAGGAACAGCCACAATGACTGATTTTGATCTCTTGCACAACCACAGCCATCGAATTCGCGAGTAATTTTAATGAGTCCAGGTGATCAATTTGCTGTATTTCAGTTGAAAGGCTTTTGTGTCATTATTTTTTTTTTTAAATTTAGCAGCACTGATAGGTAAGTAAAGATTAGAGAGGGATTAATAAAGAGCAACTAATTACATATGAATTTCCAAAGGTAGTCCTTAAGAATGAAGAAGTTGTTTTACTAAATGCAAGTGCACCTTGACCCATACTATACAATCTCAGAGCTCTATAAACAGGGAGGACCAAAATTCAGTTCACTTGTGTGCGTAAAGCCCAGCCTGCGTCATACAGAGCTCTAAGTGCTGCTTTATCCGGCTCGCTCTTGTGTTCTCTTTTCCTGGCTGACCCACCGTCTTCTACTTGATAGCTTTATGCTGACTGCACATTGGGGTGCTTTTGATTGCATTTTCCCCCCTTGTTGTCCAAATCTCTCATTTGGGAACGCAGATGTGAACTTGTTATCTTATACTAAAAAGTCCTATCTTTTGCCTGCATAGACGTGGTGTAAGAGGTATGTGAATTAAGATGGAGTGTTCCTATGCAGAATGAAGACCAGTGCTTCAGGCAACCCCTGACATATTCTACAGGTGATGATCATAGAATCATAGAATCATAGAATCATAGAATCGTAGGGTTGGAAGGGACCTCTGGAGATCATCTAGTCCAACCCCCCTGCCAGAGCAGGGTCACCTAGAGCAGGTTACACAGGAACACGTCCAGGTGGGTTTTGAATGTCTCCAGAGTTGGAGACTCCACCACCTCTCTGGGCAGCCTGTTCCAGTGCTCTGCCACCCTCAGGGTAAAGAAGTTCCTCCTCATGTTTAGGTGGAACTTCCTATGTTCAAGTTTGTGCCCATTAATCTATTAGTACCCATTAATGTGCCCATTAATTAATGTGCCCATTAATCTATTAGTACCAAAAATTAGTCTATTTGTGCCCATGATCTATTAGTACCAAAAGTTATAAGGAATTTTCAGTGGAAAACTAAGGAATTTCTATTTCCAGTGCAATTTTTATCTACACCCAAATTGACAGAGACTATCAAGGGATTCACGCCCCTAATATACATATCTGCTGCTGAAATAAAATGTGTCAGTGACCAAGAAACATCAGAGCTGAAAAGCGAATATACAAATGGAGGACTGCCTCCTGAAAAACAGCTTGCCAGACACCCATGCCACCATGTGTGACCAAAAAGTCTGATTGCTACATGCAGGTGTATACATTTTCTGGGCAATAATTGCTGCATTTATTTCTGCACTTCCGGGTTTATTCCCTTTGCAGCCAGCCAGCCATGGTGCCACATTATTCCTGGTGACATTGAACACCATTAGAGGAACTTCTTCCACACATTTGCCGTTACTCAGTGGTATTTCTGCGAGCAAGAAAGATTTTCTGACACTGTATTCAAAACATTATTCTTCGTATCTGTTATTTCATGCAGGCAATATCAGGAAACCAATTTCAAAATGTAAGACAAATAGTTCAAAGCCTTAATTCTTACATGACAGTGAAGGTGCATGGATAAATTCTGTGCTCTCAGAAGCACACTGTAAAAGCACAAAGCTAATGAAGTTGCAGACCCTCCCCAGAAGCAGGACCCATTCCCTGATCGCATAAAGCTGCACTGCACATGCTGCTATGAAACTCCCTTCCTATATTCCTTCATGAAGCCAATTGTAGGCACCACAGCCAACCCCGAAGGCCAGCCTTCACTTGGCTTAATCATCCAAGCACAACCCTGAAATCAATGACAACCTTACGTAAACCAAACAAGACACAGAAACACATCTTAGGACAACTCTTCCCTGTATTCCACCCATGAAAGAGTGTAGCAGAAGGAAGGTACTGTTTCCTCATATATCACGTTAATTCCTTAATGCCTGATAATCTCAACTACCCCTTTTTAGTGACCGTTTCCATTGCATTTGCTGTCTGCTGCAAATGTGCCATCTGTGAGGAAGCCCTTTATTCATACCTGAAACATTTTGTGTAACCTGCTAGTTGATATTTCTTCTTGCTCTTCTAATTATCTTTTAGCTTCTGCAATTTTTTAAAATTGTAAGTAACAGTCTCCCCCCTTCCCAACGCAGACATTTAAAAATGTTGTTATTGTCACTCTGTTTAAGCACATTGTCTCAGCTACATTCCCCCGTTGAGACTTAGCCTGAATGAATTGTAACTGCAGCATGTCCAGCTGTTTCTTAAATAATTCCCATTTTTTCTACACCAGATTTCCCACACAGTCATGAGATCTTGCATCATTTCCATCAAGCTCATTCAGTTGTTTATGTTACCACAAGCTATTCCTTCTACTTGAAGTGAAGGTGTAAGCAATTCATATTGTGCATATAATGAAAACCTGTTTATCTTCCAGAAAAACATCCCTAATTTATGTAGTTACCTCCATCAAGACACCTTATAGGATTTTTATTTTTACAAAACTTCCACTGAGCCAAAACTAATTGTGCTGCTGCTTCTTTTCTTTTCTGTATTGTGAATTTGTGATCCCTAGATCAGCCCTGCTCTATTTATCAAGATGGGCTAATTTCCTAGCTCTGGGTGCCAAGAGCCTCTGATCATGAAGTTCAGTCAATAAACTGACTTCAGTAAGTAAGCAATTATGCATTGCCTCTGGAAACATGCTTCCCACCTTACAGGTTTTGCATACTTGTTATCCCAGTAAGTATCTGTGAAATTAAAATCCCCCATGATCAAAGTTTCAGGGTTTTTTATAAGTATCTCTTAGCTGTAAACATGTTGTTTGTTGCAGTTATTCTAAAACACAATTTACAAGGTAAAGTGTCTACAGTCACCACTGTAACTTGTTTCTTTTAATCAGGCAGCTACGTACCAGAAAAGTGAAACACTATTTTGCATATACACAGTTAAAATATACAAGCCATAAACAATAATGCTTCCTCTGAGCTCATCCTTTATTAAATGTAACAAAATTAAAATGACACAAATTGTGCTGTAACCTATGAACAGCCAAGAAAGACCAAGCACGGCTCCCGCCTGTCATTTACTTAAACACCAATGAAATTACCACTTCCAAAATCTTTTTATTAGGGATAGGATAAGTACTGCGTAAGAGTTTTAAAGTAACAAAACTAATTTGGAATCACGTAATCAAATATCCAATTCTAATATAAAAAAACTGAATTGTCACTTAACTAAATGTATATGTATTTGAAGATGATACTTGAAAAAAGAGATTTTAACTTTTGCATCTCTGCCTGTGTTTCAGTAGGGTACTTTAATCCCCTGAATACCTACACATTAAACCAAAAAAGTATAACTTTTTGTTGAAGCATTTCTTCTTTTTTTTTTTTTCTTTTTGCCTTGAACACAAAATTGGGACACTGAAATTGCAGAAAGTTATTTATAGAGGAGAAATACATACCAGAATATTTGAAACTTCCACCTGAATAATTGTTGGTGGGTCCCTTATTTTGAATGTTTGTCACCTACTGAATGCCACACTGAGGCTTCAGGAAGCTACAAAGTAGGCCTAGATGTTAATTGAATAGACAGGTAAAATGATTATTTGCATTTTCCTCTAATCTTTCTTCTCCCACACCTTCCCTGCTTCTTTCTTAGTTGATTACTGTGGAAAACACCATCATCCTACTTACTGTTCAAGCCCATAAACAGGTCTTCAAGTTGGATCTCTGCCTAGGTACTGTCATCTGAACTAACATAATTGAGATTTTATTTTTAAACAGCAGAAGATAAGGCCTTTCCTGCCCACTTACACAGTGCACAGTCTTTTATCACTTTGTAGCTCAATTATTCCTACTTTTTTAGTCTCTGGCCTTGAAAAACATAACATTTCTCCACTCATATACTTGCTACAGACAGCATACCTACCTGTATTTGGCCCCATTTGGCTTATTCCATTGGATCATTTTGCCAGTCACTTCAATTTTGGAACTGCTTCTTTTCACCAAGCATATCCCTCACGTGGAGATGCTGAGGCAAATTCTCAGGATAACAACTTCACAAGTTTTCCATGTTGCTGCTTAGAAGATCCCCCACTCCTGCAAAACTGACCCTCGGATCTCCTTTAAATCTCTCTCTAAAGTTCTCTCTGGCTACAAAAGTCTCTCGGGAATGATGCAATTATTAGATCATCAGGCTCCACTTGCCTTCTCTTTTTTATTCCATGTACCCTCCATATACCCTGTGCATCTCTACCATTGTGCCTTGTCTTGAGCTCTGACTGTCTGCTGTTTGGAACAGGGGTCAAGCTTTTGTTTATGTTCACCCAGCCAAAAAGTGCTGGGCACTTTGTACCACTAGTAAGCAACAACCCAGCAAGAGAGAACCAGGGGAGGGATTCAATTCACCGAAACCTACATGTAACTGTCTACATGTGAGATTAATCTACACACCCATTATGGTAGATAAAATCTAGTTCACACCATCAGGGTCATCTCAGTCGCTTAAACACGGGTTTCTAGCCTCATGTGAGGTGCTGTAATGCATCTCAAGCTTCTGCAGCAGGCTAGCAGATACGGCACAAGTACTATGGAAAACCCATGTCCCCTGGACATGGCAGCTAGAGACAGGGCAGGGTACTCTAGAAAGTCTCATGTGGCAGTATATATTCTTTTTAGGCAACTCTATTGAACCCCCCAGCCAGCGTAAGAGTAGTTGAAACACTTGGATGACATATACATACCTACATTTAAATGTTTTCTGTTTTAAGTGACTCTGGAGCTGAATCTCACCTTTGCTGACTGCTGCTGTTTACTTGTGTGTTGCTCTATCCTCTTCCCATGCCATTTTGTTGAAAAAGGGAGCTGGAAATACCTGTTCATCTTTTCTACCAATCAAAAGCCAACGGCCTTTCCTCAGCTTCAGTTTTACTGTGCATTTAAACATCTATTTTACTATAAGTACCTCTACTGCCTTTGCAACAGCCATGCTATCCATGGTGGAAGTCCCCAAAGGCAGCACTTTACCAACCCTCTGCTCACCTGCTGGAGAAGGATCTGTGACGGGTGACTGACGTGGGGAGAAGACTGCCAGTCACTCTGCCCCATTTCTTCCACTGCTCCTGGTAGAAGATAGCATTTTCAGACAACGTGCCTTGCAGTTCACAAAGCTGCATCACCGCTACCACTGAAATGATCAAAAAGACTTTGCACTTGTGTCACTGCAGTTATTTTCAGGAAAACTGGAAACAAAGACAAAAGGAGATGAAAGCTTCTGTGAAAGTATCTTTGAAAAGCATTTAACTTAAATAAACCTGTCCATTTTTCTTGCCAAAGGAAAAAAGTGCAATCCCTTTAAAGCCAGAACCTTTGAACCACAGCCTCTGAAGAGCGTTCAGGTAAAGCTGTTGAAGTCTTCATGCAAGAAGAGAAGAAACTCAAAAAAGGGTTGCTTTTGCCATCCTAGAAGCCTTCCTTGTATCAATTTCCCTGTTTGATATCTTATACACGACTTAGGTTGTTAAGACTCCTGTGTTGGACTTTTCTTCATTGTAAATTGAACAACTAGAGGCAATGATGCCAAAATAGGCAGATTTTCAAATGGAGGCGATAAGGAGGGGAAGGAAACCAGTCTGGAGGGTTTAGCCCAATAAGGACTGAAAGGAACTAGAGAGATTGTGGTGCCTAGTAAGAAGGAGGGCTAAGCAGAACTGATAAGGAATAGAATGTAACCAACTACCAGTAATTACTGCATCAAAGTAAATGTCCATCCTGCTCCTAAGGAAATCAAGTGCTTCAGAAAATGAAAAAAATCTTTGAGACCTAGTTCTGGAGGTAGTCTGGCAGCTAGCTAGATTTGTAGAAGGCAGTTCCTTTGCTTCCTCCATAAGAAAAAGCAGGGAGAGGGGACAAAAGAGTCTATTTCATCTCCCTCCAGAATCTGTGGCCTCTGGAGAGCCAAGCAATGTGCTTCCAGCATCGGCTGGTCAGTTGTGCACCGTGGTTAGTTTGAAATCCCTTTGGCACATTCACAGTACTCTAGGTGCCATACTAAAAGAAGAATGCATCTGCTGCATTATGTAGCTAGTTGCTATCCTGGAGCAACCAGCAGAGATACTATTAAGCAGCAGTGATTAATCTCTTCACAGCAAGATTCCCCACAGTGAGAGCTAAGCTAGAGGCTGAAGAAATATGGAGATTTTTTTTTTCCACGCTACTTTGCTGTGCACCGCAATAAGGTTTCTTTTCAGGTCTTTCAGCTCCCATTAAACATGTTTCTTGGGACTTCAAAAAGTGTGAATAAATCAAGTTTGTTTTGTGAATATTTTAACCTTCCATCAACCTTCCAGTTCTTATTTTTTCCTTTCTCTTAACCTCAGATAATTTTTGAGACAGAAAATATCAGAAATATACCATTTACACCTTCTTTTTCAAATCCACCCTCTTCTCTGATTTAACATAAAAGGATCTCAGTAAAATCGATTTACTGTCCTGGCCCTTGTATGCAAAGCTCATCTCATACACCCTGCCTTACGTGGAAACAGCAATGCAGTAACAGCCGTCATGTACTGTATATTACTGATGCTTTCAAGGAGCTGATCTCATTCAAGGAGCTGTGCATTTCATCTCTGTATTAGTTTCAGTGAAGACACCTTCTGTATCCTGACTGGTTTCATTTTTTGTCACTGATACTGACAATAAAAATTTTTCTTCATGTACCAAGGGAGTTCACTGGCTGTTCTGAAAAGACGCTTTAAGACTCTACTCCATATTCTGTTCTCATTGAGTTATTGAAAATATGAATTAACGCCACTGAAATCAAAAGGTGTTTACGAGTATAAAACTGACGTGAATCAGCTCAGGAACAAACTCTTGTCTGTAAACTCAAGTCATGTGTTTGGTTCAGATGTAATATTTAGCCAGAAGTAATATTTAAACTGCATCAAGATTAAGGAACTGATTCTGACATCTTTATACTCATGTTGAGAGTTTCTGTGTTGTTCATTGATTCCAGGGTGAATACATAACCAGAGAGAATCAGGGCACTGAACACACTGTCTTTTAAATTCTGCTTTCTTGTAGCTCTTGCTTTGCCCCAGTGTCACAGCCCAAAGACATTACTGTAGAGCCCAGGTCAAAATTCGATTCACCGCTTCGAATAGTAAAAGGGAACAAAACCAAAAACAGCCCCCAGAAAATTCAGTAGCTTAAGGCTACATTCTAGACTGTGTGCACACACTGTAGTCAACTAGAGCTGCTTTGGAGTATCTGAGACAAAAACTTGGGCTGCAAGTTAATGCCATCAGTGACATAACACAGAAATGAATTTATTTCATCTTTGAGCTTTTCATCATATACACGTGTCAGTTGCAAACTTCATAATGACAATCACTTCCCCTCTTACGAAACACCTTCTGAAATCTTACTGCTTAGGAGTCTTTGAAATGTAGCACCTGCATTTGCAGTCGTGCAAGTAAACACAGACACGTACCACAAATCTGTGTGACCCGGTTACTCTCCTGGTGGAACCACAGATGAAGTGGGGGAGCCTATACACCCTCCTTGTAAGGTGGGTGTAAGATCCCACACAACAGTTAGCTCTTTATGCTTGCGTGATGCATACCTGCCCCTGCAGCTAGCGTGAACTTCATGACCAGGAAAGAGACTATAGCTCTGTGATCCAAGAACCATGGCACACCGCAGCAAATCAAGCCCCATCCTTCCGTCTGTGCATCGCGCCAATCAGTAAGGTAGACACATGCTTTCTGTCCTCTTTCATATGGTGATGAGGGGCAGTCGAGGGGCTCCTCTGTGCTGCTGCTGAGCCTGGAAATGACAAAAAGAAAGGCTGAACAACATCTTTGGAAGGAATAAGACAAGTCTGAAGTAAAAGGGTTGATCTGACAAGTACAAATCTGATAGCTGAAACTATCACATTGCTTTGGCACTAAAAAAGCAGAGGAGAACTACGAAGAGAAAGATCAACTATTGCATCTCGGCAGTTTACTTGGGGCTGAGGAGATCTCCCTTCTAATTTGACCCCGTTTGCTCAACCTTACTTAGCCGGCAGAAGGACAACATCAGATTTCAAATTACACAACATTTACAGGTATTTTAAAAATTGTTGAATGAATAGAGCACCCCTTCCTCAACCTTAGACTGCAACTGAATAATTTCTGTTCCTTACATCAGCAGATCTTTCCTCCAACACGTTTCTTGAACTATCTACAGATGTCTTCAGCTCTGTGGACCTCTGCTGTATTTTCATGACAGACTCCACTAAGGACCAAACAGCCCCTCTCTACCTCTTGGGTTCCACTTGAGATATTTCACCGAGTCTAGAATGAATCTTTACAAACTACTTCATTTTAACAGATAAAAAAAAGTAAACCTGCATACTCGTTCTCAGCACACTACTCTAAGCATTTAGGACTAGGAGGCAGTTCCCAATATGAAGGCAGTTTTAAAAATATATAAAATCTATATTTTTAAATACAGTCAACATTTACACTTTCTCCCGAAGTCCATCACAGACTTCATAAATGCCGAGAGGTGCTACCATTTGACTGGGGGAGATATGTACAGCTTGAAAAATATTGGAGTATCGTCATTTCTCCCAGAGTTGGAAATACTGAATTTACATTTCGTTGTAATCCATTCATTGGTTTATAGACCTCCAGTTCTCCAGGGAGCATCACAGATTCAGATGATCTCCCTGAGTGCTGGGTTTTGCATTTGAATCTCTGATTTAACTGAAGGATGTATTAAGAAACCTTATGTAGCCAGACAGTTCCCTATTGACTACACATCTGAGGAGGCTCAGGAGTGCAAGTTATTCCAGCAAGGATATGGAATAAATTGCGCTCAGTAATTTGCCTCTAGATCAGCCTTTTTCCACACAGTGGAATAATGTGTTCGTCTGGACAAGCAGACCCCATTTCAGAGAGTGTTTTATGCAGAGTATATATCTTGCAAGAGAGCAGAACAGATCAAATATTTGGCATAGAGACTTACTTTCACAATCCCTCAAGAAAACAGTACTTATTTCAATTTGTGAAGGCTTGCACTGTCAACTGGAAAATTCAGGTCTTATGTATCTGTATGACATTCGTACTTGGATTAACCATCACTTTAAATAAACTGTTCAAAGGACTTTGACTTTAAGGATAAACCCCATGTTATCCCAGATGGGAAAGGTATTCAAATCTCAGGAGTTAATCTGTGGTGGGGAAGCCACAAGGACTGTGACAGTTTGTTTTAGGTAGACATGAACTGGCAGCTATGGGTAAATGTCTGAATTCTGAAATATATTCTTCACTTACCACTTATGCTCCTCCTTCACAGCAAGACTTTAGTCTGTTTATCTCAGTGTTTTGCTGCCTGAATGATAGGTCCGTGTGTTCTCAGTTCAGTGATAAGCCCATAGTAGGGACAGATAGTGTCCTAGCTACCCCTTACTAAAAATGCAAAGTGTTCCTGAAATCTTCCTATGTTTGAGAACTAACAGGCTCCAACACTGCAGAGCATATATTGGATCCCGCAAATTTAAAAATCCTAGAAAACTTTCAGTCAATCTGAAAAAAACAGAGAGATTACAGGGCTATAACAAGCAACTTTTGTTTTCAAAGGATTTTGACTATTTGTCTTCCCCTAAAAAGAACTCCGCTATTGGGAACATACTGCTGAAGAAGAAAAAAAAATAATAATAAATTTGTCTTTCAAGAATAGAAGGAAGCAAAATAAGAAGGCCTCCAGGACCTTTCACAAAGTGCAGTTTTCAGTCTGGAGATTTCACAAAGTGCAATCTTCAGTCTGGAGATTCACAGTTCTTCTTTCGACAGAAGTCACTTGCCCCTTGCTGGTGTGAATAGACCTTAATAGACAGAGGCATTCTGATTTCTATGGACAAATGAAGCAGTTGTGCCCAAGCAGCCAGCCAGATGATGCGAGTTAAAGCTCATTCTTCTGCTGAAAACTTGCTCAGCCTCCAAAGTTTCATCCTTCAGCGAATGCTGAATCGCTTGCCTGTGTTTCCAGGTTGTCTCCATGCAATGTCAAAATACTGCCAACAAGGCTGTTCATACAGCATTTCTGGCAGCACCCAACCCACAAAACGCTTGAAATGTGGTTCAAAATCTTGTTCACTTGGCATGAGAATAGCTGCCCTCTCTCAGGCCTTCTCTAACCATATGTTCACATCACTCCTGCTGACATTGGTGGGAATTACGAAGAACCCAGAGGAAAAGCCTATTAAAAACAAGTGTTGTTGTACAGGTTATAATATATGTTTCAGTCAGAAAAAGAGGAACTTAGCCTTTTACTCTATGTGAGTCATAGGAAACTGGATAGAAGTGGAGTAAGAAAAATCTCTTACCTGGCTGAAATCTACTTCTTGGGAATGAATGAACTTTTGTCATAGGTCATCCAAAAGTGTTTCTGCAAAGTGTTGAATTTAGACCCAAATTCATCAGGCTTTAGAAAACTCCTGAAAAACCTAAATTAGGTAAAACTTAACTTCTGTTGCCTCTGTAGTCCCCGGGGAGAGTGGTAACTCCAGAAGGTGAGCTCAGACTACTTAGAGTTTAAAAGAAATGTAGAAGTCTTCCCTACTGCAGTAACTTGAATAGGGATATTCACGACATCCAGAGCACTTGCTGCATATTGCCTGGAGATGATTTCATTCCTAGATTTTTAGTGTACTTGGGAACATTACCTTAACAAGTAGGAAAGCTAGATTTTTTGTAAGATAAAAACTTAGAAATTGCTGTGACAAATTTTGTTCAGTTAATCAGTGTGTTTAAATGGTCCTTATATATAGACACCACGTTAACAAAGTAGCTGATAGGGGATTTAATAGGCATCTTTAGAATAGTCTATGAATTAAACTTAGGTGTATAGAATCTCAATTTATCAGAATCTGCATGTGTTAGTTTTACCTACTTATATACACGAATACACTTCAACCCTTATACTTAATACCTTATACTTTATACATGCATCAGCTGGGTTAGATAAAATACTCTCTCTCTAATATTTAGAGCTGAAGAAAATAGGTGAAATATGGAATTTCTTTTTGGTTCTATCTTTGGGAGTAATTTGTTTAGTTATTCTACAATTTTATTCCTCCATCTGTTAAAAAGCATCCTAGAACGACATAAAGCACAATATAAAAACAACTTGACACAATATTTTACTGCAAAGAAAGCAATATGAAATATAGAAAAAGTACAGATTTTTTTCATCAATATAGTTAATTTCTACTCAGCCTAAGCAATCTGGTTTTCCACATTTTGTGGAACATAAATGTATAATATGTATCTACATTGCTATCAAAAATCAGATTACTTTGGAGCACTAGTAAAGAAATTTGATTATACAGTCAGTAAAATGAGTTTGAAACTAATGACCAAGACGCCATGTTTCCACTCCTTGTATTGACGCGGTTTCATTAAATTGTTGTAGACTTTTTTCTGAAAATTCTTCCTTATAACCATTAGCCCCAGGATCACCCAGGACCAGTTGAAACCTTTAGATAACCTATTAATAGCAGCAGAAAGTTGTTCTTTTCTATATGGCCTAGAATGGGTGTCTGGACAGGGCATTTATAGATTAAAAGAGAAGGAAATACTACAACCATTAGATAACACAGGGCATAGGAGTTCCTCCAACCATTTCTCTTGAAACTTGGAAAATACGGATATTTCTATTTTAAAGTTCTTCCCCAATGGAAAATTTGCAATATCTCTTCATAAATTATAATGGATATTAACTTGCACTATTAATAATGAACATTATACTTTGGATCTGAATTTGTCTGGCTTCAGATTCTTTTAACCTTCTCTTTGATCAGCTGGAAAGATAGAGATCCCTGAACTGTCCACCACTAGTAAAGTGAATTTCTATCCTGTCAGTGTATACAGAGCTTTTTTCTGCGGATGGTTTTGCAGATATTTTCTGATAGAGAAAAAGGGGATTCAGCTCACAGTTTTGGAAAGGCTTGTGCTCATTACAGGTAGTCCTTGTCCCTTTTCTACCTTTGTCCAGATATCATTCTGCTTTCTTCTGCCTTCTCAGCCCCCACCTTGTTGCTCAGTGCTCCGTAGTCATATCATCTGGCTCCCACAGTTGTAATCCAACACTCCTTTTCAATCCCATTCCCTTTCTGAAGGTAATTCTAGCTCCCAGTCTTAATTACTCAGGCAGTCTTTCCTTTGCACTCTACTATGTTTTTATCCAACCTACTTTGGACCAAATCTCTGAGCTTCTTGCTCTGGTCTCCTTGTCAGGCAAAACTGTCTGTTTTAACCTCACCTCTTTGTCAGGTCTATGCAATCTCCTCTCAGTTTTAGCACATTTTCACCGTTTCCTTATCTTGCTAGCACCAGCATCTGTCCATTCACCACTGAGTTAAGCAGGTTTCCCTTACCCAAACCCTACCCAGCTCCTCTTCCTGAAGAAGCTGGGCAGAGTTCATGTTCTACAGCCTTGGCAATGTTGGAGGTTCTGAAGGAACGGGCCACCAATTTTTATTTTCTAACAGATAGGTGTATTAGTGATTGTTTGCTTACCTTAACCACTTCCATTTTCAGAAAGAGTTGAACAGTTTTATCTGAGGAGTACTCAGGAATTTTAGCCTGAAGATGAGATCTAGAATATAAGATTTCAGGTCACTGTTAGAATTTGATGAATTTATAAGGAATTGAAAATAGTTCGTTGTAACAGACGGTAATGTATTCTACTGTAGTGATATCAGTTCTACCCATAGCATATAAGCACAAAACATTGAAGCAGATTATATACACCCTCCAAATAGAAACACTTAAGCCATATTCTTTAAAGAGCCATGTGATTCATGAGAGGCTTACCAAAACTGTTAGCAACGTTTAGTTTCATCATCAAGTACACACATCTTGTTGCAGTCTCCAACAAGGCAGTGTAACTACTTGTGGAAGTTTAAAGCTTGACTTGCATGAAGCTTATTGGATAAAATAATTGAGATGACTGAGATTGATAATATGTGTAGGGTGGGATTCTTTCCTTCTAACTTAAACCACTAAAACATATGTCTCGTGTAAGCTAATATTGTAACCTACATCAGCAATCGGCGGAGAGAGACAGCATCTAGTAATTCATCCTGTTTACCCTAGACTCTACCTGAGGAAGGATCAGGTCACCCTCTAGCAAACTCTGTATTCAATTGCCTGACTGTAGATTTAGCCCACATAAGACTCAATGTCTACATTTTGAAAGCTAATAAAGTGAGATGAATAGTACTCTGAGAATATAAAATGATAATTTATGTTTATTCTGTATTGAAAGAGACTTTTTATAACAATGAGCTATCTCTTTGAGTCGTGACAATTACTGATAGTTTTAAATCATATATTCCTAGGCAATTTCTGTATTAAAAGATATGTTATTCTGATGCTATAATTTAACAAAGGTATTTCATTTGCAAATGTTCTTTATCTAGGTATACAGCTTCTCCCGTTAAGGGATTCGTATCTGCTAGATATTCAGCAGCAAAACTGCTGGGACTGCAGAAGTGGCATTTAGCTGGAAGAAATGAAATGTTGAGTATGCAAATGGATCGTGGATGCTCATTTGCTCTCAGCCTTGCAGGAAGCATGTCTATATTCAATACTGCACATGAACATCTTGGGGATGACCCAGAATGTAGTATTTGTGCATTTGCTCATCTGTGCAAGTTCAGGTGTCACTAAAGCATCAGAAAACTTAAACTAGACAGAGGGACAGTAGCAGATTATGAAAATCACAAAACTAATCAAAAATGCTCTATCTTCATAATTCAGGTGGTTTTTTTCTTTTTATGATAGCAACCTGTAGCTATGAAAAATACATAAATTTGTTTGCAATGGTTAGCCATGTGAGACTACTCTTGTAAAGCTGGTAGAGTCTTTAAAGACATGGAAGGAACTAGAGTGGTAGAAGTACAGGGGCAATTGCCCTCTCTTTAAAACTTTGCAGATTTGCATTCCGACTCCTTGAGAGCAAGTATCTAGAGAAGAAAAAATACTGTTAAGTCCTACACCAGTATTAATTTAAAAATAGCTCTACAAAATGTCATGTTAGGTATTCATCTAGATCTCCTTTAATTTTAGGTGTTAATTATCATTGATACCAGTGACACTTATACGAGAGCAAACACAAAACATAGTGGGTGTTTTGAAACATGTGGTATCAAATTTTTCTGTTGACAGATAGACAACTTCTAATTCAAACAAAAAATGTGTTTCATTTGCTTTTGAAAATACTTATAAAATGCTGTGTGCAGAGTTCTGCTGTAATCACAACACAGACTGCTGTGTTTTTACATTACAGCACAGATCAGCGGGTACAGTAAAGAATGGGGCCTTGTGAGACCAGAAAATTGAATTTCAAGGTTACTGATACTTTTCTGGGCCCTGTTCACTTGCCTATCTATCCCACTTGCGTTTTGATGAGCACAGACTAGTCGTAAAATTAAGACAACTGTTCAGCTGATGCTAACCATTTTAGGGAAGGATGCTGGATCATAAAATCATAGAATGGTTAGAGTTGGAAGAAATCTTAAAGATCACCTAGTTACAACCCCCCTGCCATGGGCAGGGACACCTCCCACTAGACCAGGTTCCTCAAAGCTCCATCCAGCCTGGCCTTGAACACTTCCAGGGATGGCACAGGACACTTCCAGGGATGTCAGTAGGAAAATGAAAAGGGCATTTGGTATGGGACCACTATGGTTGCTGAAGGGTCTCTAGTCAGAGGTAACCACTGAAAATCCCATGAACACATCACAATTGGCCTCACGGACTGGAATGAATGAAAATTCTGCAAGAAAACCATTTCTGCCTGGACCCCTCTTGATAGCTATTATCTAATTCACCATGGAATAAAGTTTCTAACTTGTTTTTGATAAAACAAAAAAGTTTATTTCAAAGAGATAAGTACTTCATTCTTTAGACTGTGTAAACTAGCTGTTTATTCCTATACATACCTAGAGTATTGAACAGGTGATTCTGCATCAGACAGGAAATAATTTGTCTGTTCTACTCATCTAAGTGCCAAAGTAGAATGCAAAGCTCAGCAAATATCACAATTCTCTACGGAGCTACTGAAAATGTGTTATTGAAGACGCAGACTAAGCCTACTTTGCTGGAGATGTGTCTCCACAAAACAGAGGAGCAGCAACCACTGACATCACTGCATAGGCTAAGGACAGGCAAGTCACAAAGACAGAATCAATGTCTCATCTTAGGAGATACGGTATTTTCATCTGGTCCTTACTAGTCTGATTAGCATTATGGATACCTATGCACAAAGAAGAATAGTTTCATTCTCTAGTATGATCACACCAGCACTTGCTGTCATATAGATACAAGTAATGAATAAAAAGGCCATTTTTCTCAAGAGAAAAACGTTGACATTGTGGGTTTCAGAAACAAGCCTACAAAGTGGCATGTTCCAGTGCAAACATCTGTAAAAGCTTTAAAAGTACATAGGAATACATATTTTTATATTTTAACCTATTACTCCTTTTGAAGCAGAAGGAGAGTCCTGATCATTCCACATTCCCTCAGGTGAATTTCATCTGCTGAGAACAAACACTGTCTGCAAGGAAAGATGCTGTTTATCTTTTCTTGGGAATGAATTAGGCAACAGATTCAGGATTATTACTGATATTTCAGATTGGACAGGCATTTCCATCAGTTGTGTTTTGTAATAATATCCTACCAATAAATCCTAGTACTTGACTGTTGGAAAACTATTGCTTCCTGTAAATACAATATTGTAGAAAGTGTACTTTTGAAAGAGATAACATAACGATTTTCTCTCAATAGTTAGTAGCAATTGCTGCTAAATCACTTTGGAGTAACTACATTTTCATCATTTTTTTATGAAAATGTTTTCTCTGTTACTGTAAGGAAATTGCAGTGAATTCTTGAATATTCATGGCTGGATTATATGACAATTTCTCTGCAGGTGCAAGCACACTGAAGCAAGAGTGTTGCTGCTTGGTATTGACAATAATGCCACCAACCTTTCTTCTCTTTTCTCCATCTGCCATTATTCTATTTTCTTACTGCTTCATTTGCATATGTACTATCTACAACTTGGCTCAATCCAGGTTTTTCTATCCCAAGGGTGCCCCAGATAACTGGGATGAGTATAGAATATGTCCACGTGGGGCTATGTTGCTGTAAACATGTCAGACAATGAGTCAAAAGCAAACGTAAATACACTTCCCGGCATAAGACCCACAAAGTCTGATGATCAGCTATCAGAGCTGCATTGCTCCTAGCCCGTTCAGGAGAGGACTTTCACCCAAAATTAGACCAAGCCAACTAAAAGCCAAGCTGGAAAGAAGTCATGATAACTTTGTATGAGGGGAAGGTTCATTTGGATTAGTCTTCTCTTATGAGAAAATGCAAGTCAGTGCGTTGTGTGCTCCTGCAGTTTGAGTTAACAGTAGTAATATATGCTACTCTTAAATTGCACAAGCATTTAACAAAAACAATAAGGATTAGCAATGAACTTGCACAAAGTTACTGGTCTGGTAAATATCTGTTTGTTTATTTGTTTGTGTATTTGCAGTTGTGTCCTTTTAGGTTCCATAATTCTTTCAGTCCTAGTACTTTAGTCTGAAGTCTAATAGAATAGCAGTATGTTGAAATAACCAGAAGTACCCAAGAGGAAAAACTGTAAAAAGGATGTGCAGGTCACAAAGTTCCTACACAGTATACCAAAGCTATCTTAATAATTATTACTCACTATTTCTATTAGTAACAAGTAACGCCCATATCGTAGCATGGTCCCAAGGGCAGTCTCTGTGTAAACAGTTAACGTTTCATACCTTATCTATGGCTAGCTCACACTTGGTTCTGTGTGGCAGAGGCCTTCACATCGTTTAGCCTCTAAATCAGCAGATCATATATGCATAGATTTAATCTTAAACATACCTTGAGACCCACTTAGATCCTCTGGTCAATCAAGAATTGCCTACAACTCATTTGTGAAGTCAAGCATGTGCTGAAGTGCTTTGCCAAACTCGGATCTAGGTAGCTAGGGTCAAAAAAGGTGTATTCAAAAAGCTCTCAAAGGCAAGAGGAGGCAAATAACATGGCAAATTGTTTCACATGGAATACAACTGTTAAACTTGGGTTCCTGCAGGTTTTCCTGTAGCTCTGCCCCTCCTAACAACAATCCTTACTTACTTCCCACATTCCTCTGTGGCCCGCTTCACCTTTTCAAACTTCCCAGTTCCGTTTTCCTGCTTGCAGCCTAGGAATCACAGCCCTCACACACATTCCACCTCCAGCTCTTCCCTGCACTCTTATCCAGGAGGAAGGCACCACAGTGTTGTAGCTGGTTGGGATGGTGACTGCGCAGATTGGCCAAACTGCAGCCTAACCGAGCAGATCACCCCTGAATTCAGACCGACTCTATTCCTTCAGAGGGCTTTGATTTGACTCTCTTTCCTGTACAGATCCTGTTCCTTCTTATAGTTACCTATCAACGTGTCACTACTGCTTCTTAACTATCACTAAATCAACAAATGGCATAGCAGCAGTAGAGATAAGATACAAAACTTACCAGGAATGGAAGGCTATTATGATGTAAATATGTTAGGATGCCATATTTACACATCAGATTAAAAGATGACTTATAGAAACTATTTATTTCTTAGTTACTTCAGTGAAAATTAAATTTTTATTGCTGGTTTGGACATGACAATACTGAGCTTGAATAAAACATGACGGTGATACTGTCAATAAAGATACCGTTCCCCTGAAAACTGTTTAGAAAAGTTGCCTAGGAGTCTTAGTGAGATGAACTCACCTTGATTCTCTATAGGACTCCTAACACCACTCAGTTTTAGTGCACTGAAATTAATCACTGAAATTAACCGCTGACACCTGCCTACTACACCCATAGGTACATCAATCTTGATTGTTTCCTCCTCGCTTGGTATTATGCGAAGACTGACTCATAGACTATTGTATGATCATTTGCATAGAGTTAGGTCTCATTGCGAAAAACAGGTGCAAAGCATAGCCTAAATGTTCTGAAATGTACTTTTAAGTATAAATAAATAATAAATATATAAATATCCTGTATAAGGAATAACATATCTTTAGGATTTATCTGGAAGATAGATTAACACTGTGATGGATGTAAAAGGAAAGGATTAATATGAAAATAAAAGTATATAGATGCTAAGGCTGAATCTATTATGCATGTCCAGAAAGCAATGAACAAGTCCAAAACTGCTGTCCTGATAGATCTGATATGTTACATTTTATAACCGTCTGTAAAAGATTTTAATAATTCCAAGGAAAGGAAATAAAAATGCTTACATTTACTACAAAGTTTGCGATACAGCCTAACTGAAGTAATAAAGTAGCGCAGTTTATGCTGTACTCTGGTGCTGATACTGTCGTCTGTGCAGCAACTGAATCAATAAGGGATTTGTTTGTGCTGGTACTGAGGTAGCACGTGTCCTGTAGTCAGTCGGTATCACCTGAAAAGCAAGAGGGCAAGCGATATTTCTTCACCCATCTTTCCCCCAGGATCTGTCAAATGAATTTTGAAGCTTAAGGAATCCAAACCCACCTCTCAGGATCATCATCAGACTACACAGAGCAAGATGGCTGCTCTCGCTTTGTTAAGCTGAATCGTTACTGAAGGGCCACCAGCAGGCCTTCGTCAGGACATGTTTTTTTGTTACTTTCCTCCACCTTGGTGCATGTGCCTCCTCTTTTCCAGTTCAAGATCCATTATGCCATCCTCATTTCCTGGCTTACCACCAACATACACATCATTCATTCTTTTTCATGAATGATATACAATCTCTCCTGTCGGCCTCCACTGCAAGTTCACCCTTTCTGCTTTGATGCTTTCCCAGCTACCATGGTCTAGTTCAACTCAGTCCCAGGCCCACAGTCCCAGGCAACTTTTTACCACTTTTAACTCATTTCTCAGATGTTCCCCTTTTCCTTTTATTTTTGTTTCCACCACAATTTTGCTTTTCTTCCAAGCATAGGCAACCCAAGTTGTGACCTTCCTTCCTCACCTTGCCATGCATCTCCATTTTCCTCCTCCTTTTACAGATCTTTCTGTCATAGACATTGACATTTCTCCTTTGCTCTCTCCTCCAAATCCCGTCCACATGCCCCAGTGACCCCATTCTATTCCAGCTCCTTATGTCCTTTGTTCCCACACACAGCCACTCTCTTACTCTTCTCTTTAACCTCATACTCTACTTTGACTCTCCCCTCACAGTACAATATGCTTTAGATGCTTCAGTCTTCAGAAACGTCACCTTTGACCTTTCTTTCGTCTCCAAGTACAGCCTAAACTCCTTTCTCCATTTCATTTTAAATTAATGAAATAACTTGTTTACAATAAGAATCGGTAATTCTTCTCCTCCCTTTCCAGCTGGCACCCTCTCCAACACAGTTTTTTGCCCCCTGCCCTCTATAGAAACTGTTCTTGCCAGACACTCTAAAAACCTCTTCCTAGCCATTCTTGTTCTCATCCTCTTTGACAGGTCCACCATCTTTTATGCAGCTACAAGGCCTTTCCTTTACATAAGATTGTCTGCTCCCTTTTCATGATATTGTCTTCTACTAGTCTTCCTTTCTGCTCATGCTTTTCTCACATCCATCTCAAATTTCTTCCCCATGCAGAAAGGAGTTACAAAATGGCTCTTCTTTTCTTCCTTTATATTTATATTATTCATATAAGAAAATGAACAGCAGATATTCAAAGACATACCATCTCTAACCTAGACCATCTTTTTCACTCCATGAGAAAATCTGCTTTGTGTATTTCTACTTGATTGTGGATCACTAACTTCTTTGCAAGTTAAAAAGGCCAGGCAAGACTCTTAGTTATCTTCTGGCAAATACTCTCCAATAACACCTTTCTGGATCACTGGATCGTGGTTGCACCTTCCTAAAGCATATTATAAAAATACCTTTTTTAATAAAATATGTCTTTTAGGTCCCATCCAGGCTGTGCCTGTTTTCTAAGACTTTTGGCAAAGCATTTTGAAGGTTAATTTTTCCTCATCCTCTCACTCAGTTATTCCCATCATACACACACACACACAGAGAAGTCCTTCATCACCTTCCATCCAGCTTACCGCAACACTGTGTTCTCCACCATTAACGAACACTGTTGTGTCGCACTTCGATTGCTGTTGCAAGGACCATCTTCCCGCTCAGTGCTTTCGTAGTATTTCCTTTCCTTTTCCTCTTGCCTCTTTCCTTGCTTGCCGCAGTAGGTATTATAGCAACCGGTGAACACTCTTCACTCTTTCCATACTTCACTATTTTTAATTTTGTATTGATTATTGGACTCTGATGCACAGCCAGTGTCAGGACTGGTTGTTCCATTTTCAAGTAAGTTTTTTCCCCCAATCTGCCCTTCATGAGTCCCTTAACATCTGCAAATACAACTTCTCCTCTACTAATTCTCCGTTCCAGAATTCCTCTTTTTTCTGTGATGCCCACGAAAAAGCTTGACAACATATTTTATCGTTTTATTACTAGAAATATCATGCTGTTGTTAAGAATAACCACTAAGCTGGCAGGCATAGCATAATCATCTCTCAGTATTCCTCCGTCTATGCCCATCTACCTGTAAGTATACACCGTTTCTTGTTTTATGGTTAAACTGAATGGTCTTTAGGGCAGGGACTAGCTCTTTCTTCTATGTTTGCACATTGCTTAATACAATGATGTCCTGGTTCGTGACTCCTGGGTGGACAAGTAAATAATAATGATAATATCTCCACTCTTCCTTCTACAGAGCTCACCCACTGAGCTGACGGCCTAAATGAAACCCGGGGTGATTAATAATGCATCCTTTTACTGACTCTTACACGTTATTATTCTTGTCACCTGTCAGGATCCACTTTGAGGGAAATCTGTTGTTTTCTGATGAAAAAGGGAGTGAAAAAGAGGCAATTTCTTTTGCCCGTTTCTTCAGAAAAAAAATTAAAAATGGATGAATCATGGTGACAGTCATGAAAGAATTAACCCCCCCCTCCTGGATGGTCCCAGAAGGTGCCAGAGTTTTGAGGGGTTGTCACAACAGTCCCTGGACGTTATGTTGGGAATACAACTTTCAGCCCTATTCCAGTGCTAATTAGTGTTTATTATTGTGTGGACATTTGCCCGCTGAAAACTAGACGGAAAGACCATCAACCCATTTCACATAGGCCATTGAACCGTAAGTAGATGATAATGAATTTTGGTTCCTACCAACCTGGGCCAGATTTGAAGCAATGACCTAGAGGTGAGAAACTCTACATCTCATTACCATTCCCCTGAGTAAACCAGTTCTCAAATCATAGGATGAAAAGAAGGAGGGAAAACCAAGCCTTCCTGGTGTGAGTTAAAGGTCTGCATGAACTTTGAATTTCAAAGCTTTTTCTCAATCATTAATTTAATTCAACTTAAGTAGACTTTAAAGTCTTTAATTTATACAACTAAGAATCTCAATAGTCAAAATAAAGAGATATGAAAACAATTTCAAAAAGAATGGGAGGGTAGTTACTTCCTCTTGCTCCCATTCACCCATCCCCCTTCCATTTTCCTTTGTCACAACAAGCCCGATGAGGGAGATCGGATTAAATATGATTGCCTACTATTCTGCCTAGCTGACAGCTCACCTACAGTGCTTTCAAAAAGAAATGTTATGGCTGTTTTTGTACAAGCTTCAAACATGTATTTGACCTTTTAATATTTTATTTGGTTTTATTGATTTTTGCTTTAATACTCTAAGTTTTTGTAGCTGAGGAAAATTGCCAGCATAGTGAACTACACAAATGGACCAGTTTACATATGGATGCTTGTAAGATCCTGAGCTTGATCCTCCCTAGCAGTGGGCTCATGGAAAAGTTATGGATAGATTGTAATGAACAAATGCACATTTCAGCTTTTACTAAATGGGTCTTAGGAAAAAAAGCTGTGAAAAGCTTGCAAACTGGTGCCATAGAAATGACAGCTACAGAATAAACATAATGCAATCAAATTCATTCTCACTAAACTTTAGACCTTTTGCTGTAATTCTTTATACAAAAATCTCCTTTATTTCTTGACCGTTAATACTGATAATTATATCTGTATTTCTTAAGAATATTATGAGTTGCCATTTCTGCATAGTAGCAGATTGAATTTATTCACCTTACGGATATATTATTATCACAGATAATAACTGCGGCATGATAATTATCATTAATTATTCATTTGGATTAAGAGGCAAATAGGCTTGCATTCAAGGGTCTTCCAGAGCAGTGTTCATTGTTCCAGGGCCCTGTGTGCCAGTGTGACTAATTCATACTCCTTTCAGTGCCACTGTTGACATCTGACCGGTCCCATATGTATTTATTTCAAAATATTATAAAAGGAATAAGTGCATCATTTCAGGACATACCCACTAAAATAGACATATGGTTCTTTTCTGCCCTCTGAGTGAAAATATGCAATTTTCTATTAGAGGATATGCTCACAGAGTATCATTTCAATAGATCTGTATGTATGCCCTATCTTTGCATTCCTGTGTCATCCTATTTAAGCTTATATAAGCCAATATATTTACATAATAGCTTTTAGCACAAATAATAATGTGTGAAGCTGTACAATTTGTCATTCGCTGAACGTAGTATTTAGTCAAACTGATTTTAATCTATTCTGAAGCTGAACTAGGTTTAATGTACAAGGATCTTCTCAGAGCAAGGTTAGAAAAATCCAAGGGGAGGGAAAAAATTAGAAGGAAGGGGGGTATGGCTGATGAAAAAGGGACAATAAATAATATAAATGCTAATGCCTTTATGTGGTTTTCACCCAATACTTATTAGCAAGCCTCTCTCTCTCTTTCTCATTCGCTCTCTAATCTTTGCTTCATATCTAAAAAAATGTCTTGAAGGTAGTAACACGATCATCTGAGGACCAACATGACAGCTCCAATATGCACAGAGTGATAAATGTCAGTCTGGCTTTTATAGCTCTGAGGCTGCACTTATATATGCCCTCTGTGACTTACCATCTTTGCTTCCACAGATGATTCCTTTTTATTGTTAATATGTCAGCACGGGTCCTGTGCTATTCGATATGAATTGCTCTGGAACCCTCCTTCTCTAACTTCGGTTTTAGCTTGTTCCACTATTTCTATGCTTAATTTTAAGGTCACGTCCCTAGTGTTCTGGAACAAAAGCAGCAGATTCCATGTGGGGCAGTATGCGCTTTTATCGGATATAAACACAGCACACGGAAAGAAGAAAAGATGCAGAGGCAGCAAAAGGAAGTAGTGATATCAATGCTGTTAGAATATGTTATGGAAATGTCAGGTAAAGATTGCAAATTTCAACAAGATAAAACCAAACAATCAGGAAGGTTGTTATCCTAGTAATAATCGTAATCCATTTTGCACTCACGTGCATCACCAACATGTTATTAGGTGTATGTGGGGTGGAGAAATACCTAGGTACTCAGGCCAAAATCCATGACAGGGCACAACAGAAACAATGTATTTGCAGTTGTACCCTTCAAAACAGGCACCTAGAGAAATCGGCACCTAGAAAGAAAGAGAGAAGGCAGCAGAGTCTCACAACCTGCCTGTATTAGGTCATCTGGATAGTGACACATCACTGCAAAACTGACTGTGGATGAAGTCATCGACCGATACTTAAAAAAAAAGGGGAGGCAATCTACTGGATTTCGAAATGGAAGCAGAGCTAGAGCAAGATTAAGTGAGGGCTGAGATGGGGTGGTTGCAGTGAAGGACTCTCTATGACCAGGGGAGAGGGAAAGAACTGTTTGCTCAGACAGGAAGGGGCAATGCAAACTGCGGCACGAGGTGAATGGTCTACAGAAATACAGCATTTACAGTTTGTATTGTGGAAGCACCTAGAGACTAGAAACCACGACGGAGACATTCCCCCAGCGTCTCATGAGTCTTGGTGCTGCAGATGAATTCTTCTCCTGATTAACAAGGGAAAGAGGTCAAATGACATTAGTATATCAGGGCATAACTTGTATGTGGCACTGGCGGACAAAATTGCATTAATCGAATCAAGGCGAGTGGTGCTCCACGCATTTAGGAAAGTCAGGATATTCATGATTTGTTTCCAAACACCTGTTCATTCAGAAGGTAGAGAATAAAAGGGAGGAATTTAAAAATTGGTGATAAGTTTTTGGGGAGCCAGGGATAAGGCTCCTAGGCTGGGCAAAAAAATTATTTGAAATTAGTTCTACAGTGCAATACTGTACAGCAATACACAGCAGCACAACATTGGCAAAAAAATGTGGTGATGATGCCTGCAGGAATCTTTCAGAAGATGCCAATAGCATCAGGCCCAATTTTGTCTTTTTTCAGTGTAACTTCTGAGTCTTGGTGTTGAATCTTAGCCAGTGCCAGGAGGAATGTTTTTCCTGAAGCCTCCTGTTCTGTACAGAACTTCTAAGCCATAATACTATGAAGTTGGAAGAAGAATCATTTTACTTTACTGAGTAACTTCATTCTTATAAATAAAGGAACAGCAGTTTTTAGTGTCCAAGTTGGTCAAGAACACGGTGATGGGTGTGAAAATCTCAGTCTCATCCTCTCACGTTATATTTTTTGTTATAGTTCATTATTTCGTACCAAAATAACGGAGTCCCTGTTGTTCTGCACTTTCTTATAATCACTCAAATTTATGCATATTTCTTTCAGAGGGGTCTATTAAGTTTGAATGACGGCACGCTTTTTCCTTTTGTGTTAGCATTGGTGGCTCTCCAAGATGAAGGCAATGAAGCAGCCAGCACTGGTTGCAATGGAGGGTGCAAACTAAATCTCAGTATGAGTTCATGGTAAAGAGAGACAGAGGAACAGAAACTTTTCAGTTTCTAAATGATCTAATGTGTACTAAAATCAGTCTGAAAAATCTTCCAAATAAAGTCATTGTAAGTTTTCAAATGGAATCATAGAATAGTTTGAGTTGGAAGGGACTTTTAAAGGTCACCTAGTCCAACCTCCCAAGCAACGAGCAGGGATATCTTCAACTAGATCAGGTTGTTCAGACCCCCATCACCTAGTCCTCATTGAAGGCTGTCTCCACAGGAGAGCCTTTTTAATGTTTATTGCCATTATTTATCATAGAATCATAGAATCATAGGATTGCTGAGGTTGGAAGGGACCTTTAAGATCATCGAGTCCAACCTTTAGCCTACCCTGACAAAAGCCACTTCTAAACCATGTCCCGAAGTGCCCCATCTACCCTTTTTTTAAACACCTCCAGGGATGGTGAATCCACCACCTCCCTGGGCAGCCTATTCCAATGTTTAATAACCCTTTCAGTGAAAAAATGTTTCCTAATATCCAATCTAAACCTCCCCTGACGTAACTTGAACCCGTTTCCCCTCGTCCTATCACTTGTCACCAGGGAGAAGAGGTCAGCCCCCATCTCTCTACAACCTCCTTTCAGGTAGTTGTAGAGGGTGATAAGGTCTCCCCTCAGCCTCCTCTTCTCCAGGCTAAACAACCCCAGCTCCCTCAGTCGTTCTTCATAAGGTTTGTCCTCCAGGCCCCTCACCAGCTTTGTAGCCCTTCTCTGGACACCCTCCAACACCTCAATGTCCCTCTTGTAGCGAGGGGCCCAAAACTGAACGCAGTACTCGAGGTGGGGCCTCACCAGTGCCGAGTACAGGGGGATGATCACTTCCCTAGTCCGGCTCACCACACTATTCCTGATACAGGCCAGGATGCTATTGGCCTTCTTGGCCACCTGGGCACACTGCTGGCTCATATTCAGCCGGCTGTCAACCAACACCCCCAGGCCCTTTTCTGCCGGGCTGCTTTCGAGCCACTCTGCCCCAGTCCTGTAGCGCTGCATGGGGTTGTTGTGACCCAAGTGCAGGACCCGGCATTTGGCCTTGTTGAACCTCATACCATTGGTCTCAGCCCATCGGTCCAGCCTGTCCAGATCCCTCTGCAGAGCCAACCTACCCCCAAGCAGATCAACACGCCCGCCCAGCTTAGTGTCATCTGCGAACTTACTGAGGGTGCGTTCAATCCCTTCATCCAGATCATTGATGAAGACTCACTTTCAAACCCCTTTTGAAATGGGAGAAAAAATAATTGTCTCTTTTATACTACCTTCCTCATCAGCAACTTCCAGAAAACAAAATATTTTGCAAATTAAGAAAAAAAAAAAAAAGACTTTTCATCCAGACAATTAAAAAACAGATCACTTCATTCCTTAAAAGAATGAAGAGCTAAACTGGAGTTTTTAATGGAAGCCGTTCATAATCTTAATTAGCAAGTTCTAAAATAAGTTTTATATAATCAATTATTTTTTCATCTGTTAGAATGTCAGAGCTTTTTACTCTGGGTTTGTGAGAATTCTGGTAGTACTACTGTGTAACCCTCCTCAAAACAAAAGTGATTTTTTTTTAAAGGTTGGCATAAATGTCATAATTACATACAGTATTTGTATGAGAAAACAAAGTAGATCAAAGAGGGTGACAGAGAAGAGACAAACAGCAGCAGCAACAGAGATTTCATGCTCAGAGAAGGAGCCAAAATAAATTACATTTGATCTCTGTTAACGCTGTTATAATTTCACCAGGAATAATCTCTGGATCTTGTGTATTGCTTCTAATCCTCCTCAGGTACTGGGCTGTCTGTAAAAGTCACTTCTTTCTGATGCTGTCGTACTTCTCCTCTGCTGCTGCAGCGCTGAACACGTTGCAGGCAAATGCACTCTTGATCTCTCTGTGGATAATTTTAGTCATATCTAAGTTGGCAGGACATGAGTGAACTAGAACAGATGAATAACAAACTGGGCGTGACTGGACATAATTGAATCTGGAATTTTCCACATCACCAGGCAGAGAACAAAGAAAAGTAGCCAAAAGCTGACTATGTCCCAAAGTTACGAATACTGACATTTTGAGAAGCAGTCCGCACAGGACTACATTATGGTGTTATTACATTTCCCCTCCTAACCCCCCCCTGTATTTTCCGATCAAGCCCATTAGAAGAGGCTGCTTGACTGTTGGGTTTTTTTTTTTTCAATTTATTTATGGAAAGATATTTTTACAGGCTAACCCAGTTAAGCCTGACAGCTTGTTTACAATAGGACCCAGAAGACACATTACTCTATGCGCAACAATATAAATATACAGTTGAGATGCACACTTACGCTCATAACATTTGTTAAACATCTGAAGTGCACAGTGATCAGGTATCCAGAATGATCTAATCCTCTATTTAAATATTATGAAGGTAGAGGGATTGTTTAGCTTGCTAAGATGAGAACAACACATTACCATAATTAGCATGTGTTTTAGGAAAATTGTATAACAGCTACTTTCTTAAAAGGTAATAAAGATCTGATATAAGAAGTTTAAAATTCATCAGAAAGTCAGAACAGGGATACGTCTGTTTGCATAATATTTTCGATTTGGACATTCAGACTACCTCAAACTGAAATTATGTTAGGTTATTGGCCTTTTCCTTTACTGAGCATATATCTACTGTATCGATTAGCGTGGACAAATAGGAATGGATTTATAGATCAAAGGAGTTTTTGCTGAGAACCTGAAATCCACTCCATGCTCACCCTGGGGGAGGGGGTTGCACTGGACCTGTTCCAGTTTGGTCCTGGGATGTCTAAGCCCAGGTGCAATCCAAGAGTTCCTCCGGTTTCCTTCTATCCGGAAGAAATCTGATGCGTGCACCTCATGACTGCTTCAAGATATGGACCTAACCACTGGGTGATCACTCCAAAAGAGCTCCCCTGAGCCTGCCGAAAGGGCTGACAGAAACTGGGTCTTAGAGCAATTAATGCCATTTTTCACTAAAATTACACTGCCGAATCCAAAGTAAAGAGTCAATAAAGACAAATAAAGGCTCAGACAGTCTGCTCTCCATCTGGAAGCTCAGTAGAGATCTGAGAGTAGGATTTTGTATTTCTTTATACCAAAACAAGTTCTCCTTTAAAAAAAAATCTATAGATATTGTTAATATCTTGTTTTAAATTACTCCATTTAAAGACTGCACCATGCTGTTACAAGTGAATTATTAATCTGCTGCCACACTCAGGGTATTAACGCTGGGAAGCACTAACAAACACACTCAGTGGCAGCTCCAAAATGCATTACTCCTCAGCCTTGTTTGCCACTGCATTAGAGTACAGTAGAAATACAGTGGAAATACCCCAAAGTTTGTTCTGTAATTAAAAAGGGACCGTCCACTGCCAGAACACGGAGCTATGCCGGGTGTTCATTTTTCTCCATCTGTGCAGCATGAAACTTTAATTGCGAAACGGTTTTTGAAAGTCCTGCGGTGGCATAACCTGAAAGGAAATGAGCTAAAGCGTGGGATGGTGAGCATTTACATATAACTTTAGAACCTACCCCTAGCCTCCAAAAATGACGGCTGCATTACAGATGATGGGTTAACATGAGTTGCTACCCAGCCCTCCTTATATTTACGAATGAAATCTGAGTTCCCACTCCCGTTCAGAACAGTCTTCTCCCCAAACCATTGGACAGTGCTTCTGCTATTCCTATTACTGCTCGGTTCCCTTTTTCCTCAGGGATGACTGATGTTTAATATAAATGAAGCAGAACAATTCCAAGGGATAGCTGGTTTGTGGGTCAAGTGCACAGTGCACAACTTCTCCAGCTATTTTGTCCCAGTTTGCAGGCCTCTCTTTTTTCATGTTTGCTTTCTGCCGACATTTATGGAATTAAGCTGTCCTGCCAAAAGTATGTCAAAGAATAGACTTGCATGCTACTTACCTGAATATTCATGGAAGAGGAATATTAGAGTAGCACAGCTTTGAAATTCTGAGTTTTACATACTCGTCCTGTCAGGGAAAAATATCACCGTGTGCCTTATGCTGAATCACAATGAATTCAGGCTTTGATTAAAAAAAAAACCCACAAACAATGCTCAGGTGCATAACCAGCTGGCTTGACGTGTACAGGGAGTACCTCAAGGTACTCCTGAGCTGCACAACACTGTGGAGGGGCTCCAAAGGGCCTCTCCCGTCTACACAAGACCCTGCAGCTCCGTGCACCCCAAATTGTCAGCATCCCCGAGCCGTAGCAGTAAAGTCTTGTGCTACCTCAGGGCTGTTTCTACCCAGGGATGGATAGCAGGGTTAGAGGTCCGCATTGCCACAGTTCTCGTGCTTCTTCCTGTCCTAAAACTGTGACTATTCAGAGACAGCTCAGCAATCTCTGCAAAACACCGCGCTGTGTAGTAGGCACATACCGCAAGCCACCAGATTCGCATAGGATAGTGCACGTGCTTTTGTTAGCCACAAGTCTGTAGTCTCTAAACAACCAGGACCCAAAGAAACCTTGGTTATCTTGGATTATCAGAACATTCTCGGTGATCGGTTCACAGTGTTTTGAAAGTTCATTAAAAGACTCATTGAACAATTAAGGAAATAGTGATCTCTTTGTGGCTATTCCATGAGCTGAAAGAAAGGTTAAATTCATGGGATAAATTATTCATTGTGAGTTATTCACTCAGCTTTAATAGTTTGTAATTCTATAAAGAGCTTTGCTTAAGAAATGCACTATATAAATCAATCAATAGCCTAATAATATGCAGGAAGGATTTTCTCCTTTGTGATCTGCTTTTCAATAAATTGTACCCCCTTGACACTTCAACTACCATCATATGACCATTCTTCTCGCCTCCGCTGCCCCAGCCTGTCTGTCACTGGGCCACAGCTGTGACGTTCAGACACCCACCCTCCTCACACCAGCTTAACCCGTTGCACTTAAGGGTCCACCAGTGCTTGTGTATACCTTTAGCTTCTCCTTTATATATCTGTTTTGTGAAGAATTCAAGCAAACACGGTTACGCACACACTCACACATACATGTTTTGTTACAACATACTTTAGTTGCATCGTCAGTATACTGGAACTTGAGCATCATGGCACAGGCTTCACGCTATAAAATCTGAACATCAGCTACCTCCTCTGCAGCCATATAGTAGAGATGTTGAAACCCCCCTCATCTAACGCCCAGAGCCTCCCGATACTTACAGCATGCCTGCGGTGGTTTGGGGAGTGATGCTTGGAGGAGACAGAGCTACGTCTAAGTAAAGCTGCAGCAACACACGCTTCAGGGGATGGCAGCTACTCAAGAAAGTGCTCTGGTCCTCTGCAGGCTTGTGCAGCCCGCGCTGAAGTATATGCTGTCACAGCCTTAGACCCCCTAAGTAGTATCCGTTCAATCTAGATTAAAGCTGGTGTGAATACGTATATGCACGCCAAACCACAGTGTGGCCATACCCTTAGGCACAAACAGCTTTACCCTTGCGGGCAGTCTATTTACTACTTCTCTCCCGTGCTCCGGTCCTTGTTAATTCACAGGGGCCTGTCACTGCAGCTCCTGAAATGGATGTCAAAACTCCCATTAACTTCTGTGGGCAGAAGTCCAGCCCTTTTTACTTTCTATTAGAGTTCAATCCCCTTCAGATTCAGATCCTTTACATTTTTCGCCTCCTCTTTCCTTCCTGTGCAACCCTCCCAGTACCTTCCAGATGCCTCCTTCTTGGCAGCCAGTTGCTTCTTTCCATCCAGAGGTCATCCGAAGGCAGCAGGACTGAGAAACGTGCAGCCTCTGAGGCTGCAGTGTTTGGCTATGTCTCCAGAAGTCTTGCTTGTAGAGTGATGTGAGTTGGCTGCTGTACAGGATTAGGATTCGTGTAGTCCTGCTCAGATGGTACTGTTGAATGGGATGAACTTCTTGCCCAAGCTGGAAAGTAATGTCAATAATACTTTTGTCTCTGGTTGCCAACCCCCCCTCATACATCCTTTTGGTCTAATCATTGCAATCTGACCCTCAATTTGTCTATGTAGGAATTTTTTTTATTTTTTTCTCTGCTTCATACACCTATTGCTACTGAGATATGTTAATATATTTATATTTTTCCAGTTAATTCTTTTTCTCCTTTACTGGCTAATTTAAAACTTTTTCCTGAGTGGGATCAAACTGCTAATGCTTTAACAAAACCCCTCAAAAATTATAGGTGCTGGCATAATTTAGATTCTTTAAAGCATAAATCTAGATTGGATTAGTTGAACTGGAAATCTCACAAGTTTAGATTCTCTTGAAATATTTATTTGACTATGATGATCCAAAAATATTCCTTTTTGGGCACCTTGTATTTCTAATTCCAAACAGATACAGAAAGTGCAAAGACAAGTGAAAAGAACAAGCTACATTCTCTCTGTGTCATTATTCCAGTTTGAACTCATTTGTCTTCACCGTGTATAGTTTGACCTGTACCAAATACTTCAGATGAGAACCTTTAAATGTTTCCTATGGTGCCTCTAAAAAATCACCTGTAGAGCTAGATATACCTTGCGTTTTCAAGCCTATTGGCTAATTATAATTCTTTTATCGACTAACACTCTCAAACTGTATGATTTTCAGTGGATTGTACGTTCATTTTCTGAGCATCAAGTTTGAACCTTCTCAGTTTAATTTGTGTGAGTACTGAGCAGCATCCCTGCATACTGCACAATCTTCAAGCTCTGAATAAAGACTAGATGTTAGCTACCTCCATTTGGACACACAAACTGTTGGATGAGTGATGGAAATATCACAGAAGAAATAAAAGTTATATCCACTTGTTGACCTATGGGGATGCAAGAAAATTTAAGGGAACTGCTCAAATAATGAACGTTGTTTATCCCATACAATAAATGAGGAAGGTATCCTGTGGAAAAAGATAGGTTCCAGATCGTATTACTGAAGACTGTACCATAATGTGTCTCCACCAGATGGACACGTTTCTGTTCCATATGCATAATAACCTTAACTGTGTTTCTCTTTGAAGTTCTTCAATCTTAATCTTAATATTGTTCTTTGCCTGCAAAATTTGCATGTTAATACTAAACCAATTTTTTATTACTATTATTTTACAATATGCCTATTATGTTCAGAGAAATAAATAAAGTTATCTGTTTCATTCTACCTTGACAACCTATCAAACAGGCAGGTAGAAAATACACCATATCTTTTTTCAAAAGTATATACAGAAAGGTTAGTCAGGGAGATGTATTGCTAGTGAGGGAACAAATCTGACCCCAGAGAATCTGAGTTTAACCTTTTAAGCATTCCTCCTACTGAAATTCGTGAGCACCACCATGGAGAGTGGTTAACTGCATATTTGTACTTTTCTTGTATTATATATAGTTTTAATACCCCACAAAATAAAAGTACTGAACCATGTCTGGCATTTTATTGTGCTCCTAAACTATTATGAGTTAAGTATGACAGATGCCCTCTGCTTCTAACTACAGAAGTTTTTTTTTTCCCCAGCTCAATCACAAAGCATTTCCATTAAAAGCTGAAGACCCCATCTCTAACCCTGGCAATGCCTTCTCCACATGATTAATTATTTTACACATTCTGTAGTCTATTAGGGAAGTGTCTGATGGCCTCGGGACACAGATATCTGGCCTTTATATGCATTATTTTGCCAACCCCTTTTTCTTCTCTGTTCTTTTGCAGTGAAATAGAAAACAGCATATTACTTTGGGTTTTCATTGTCGTGTTTGTTTCATCTATTTCTAATTAAGTTTTTCATAAAAGTCATTAACTTGCACCTTCAATAATTTATTTTTGTAAAAATTCAAACACCCAAAGATAAATATCTTACCAAATATCAGGTAGTTCCAGAAAAAAAAACGTAAGATCAATGAAGTCTGTAAAAATATGTGTATCTCTAATTAGACGACAGGATCAAATATTAGTTTCAGTAATGATAGTGTAAACTAGAAAAGAAGGTGCAGATACTGAGATCAGTAGCAGCATAATGGAGAACAGCACTGCGCTTCCAGTCTGTGCTGATGATGTTCGACGGTCTGTTGTCTTCTGCTTGGGTAGTTCTAATGGCAAAAAAGAACGTATCTGAATTTTATCTGTTGCGGTAATAGTTAACTCTGGCCTGCAAAATGCTTTCTTCCCTTTTTGCATTTCAGATACAAAATAATAAGCTTTTAGTTAAAGGAAGCACAAGGTGAATTCTGTTATTTCCTATGCAGTTCGGTATGCTGCCACATCCCGGGACTGGAGAAAAAAATATAATCCTGGCTGCGGTGAAAAACCCTGCCAGAACTCCCTGTACTTTCAAGACAATGCAGATTCCATGCAACACACTGGCTTGAAGACAGAAATGTCACAAAATCTTAGTTAAGGGATTTTCTTGAGTCAGAAGAGTACATACCTTTCTTTTCTCCAACATTCTGAAAACTGGATCACTGTTTAAATTAGTTGGTTTTGCTTATGATACCAGAGAGCACTAAAATGTATCTTATATATTGAATTATTGGGGTTTTGATTTCAGGATTTTGGTATTCTTTTTTCCATCTGTTGTAAAGCACCTCAACCATCTGAATAATTGCAATGGACAGTGAGTATAAAAACTAAAAATTGCTATTCTGATATTGACTTAACCATATACTAAAAAAACTTTTGAATTTAAACCTGGAAGTTTCAGACACTGTAAGATTCATTTTTGGTCTTGTTAGCTAAATTTCACTTGTCAGAGGTTATGGTTATCGAACCTCAGAGGGTATTTTCATTCCCAGTTGTAGATAGCAAGAGTTGAGGCGAATACACCGCATAAGAGGACTTGGACATGAAGATGTTGATCTTTCCCCAAATGAAGCTACAGTGACTATGCACCTTATTTTGGAGTCCCATCTAGGTGCCTAAATTTAGGTGGAATGAACACAGCTTTCAGCCACATCACTTAATTTTCTTGACATTATTTTGCACAGGTTGATTTGACTAAATCCCTTCTAGGAGAGATGAAGAACCTGCCCACTGGAAAAACCTTTTTGGCCAGAGTTAAAATTCCCCTCATAAGTTCTCAGTCTTGCTCCTACTGAACACCTTCAATGAAATTTCTTGTGCTGTAGTAAGTCAAGATCACATCTGACCTACACCATCATTTAAAAAATTAACTTCAGTCTCACAACTTCTCCCTCTGACATTCCAAAATATTCTCTACAGTCAGATTCCTAATGTTTTGATCAGTTTGTTTTCAAAGGGACATTTGCCTAGGTCAAGTCTAAGCATCTATTAAGTAGATGTCAATATCTGAGTGAGTCAACTTTGATTCTCCTTAAAGTTAGTGAAGAGGTGATGAGAAATACACACTTTTAGACCGAGATTTGTCTGGCTTATTCCAGAGAGCTACATTAGGATGAGATAAATCACAGTTTGTAGGTGACAGTGTATCTTCATTGATTGTTCTAGGAGTTTAACAGCTACTTTAATGCAGACATCTACATTTGGTCAGTTAAAACACACAAGAGTAGGCAATTCTTTTCTGAATTCTGCATGCATCTACAAAATAATGCTATCTTGGGATTTACTTGTATCAAAACTTCAGTTTTCTCATTTTATATCTACCAGAGCAAATTGGAAACAAAAAAAAAATTAGTCCAAAGGCAATTTTCACATTCATTCCACGAAATTGGAATGAAAAGCAAAAGCACTGACTTCCCTTATGGAATCAAAATTCTTTAATAATGATATGTGGCCCATCACATTTTTGTCTCTAAACAAAGTAAATTTTTAACATAATAGCAAAAATATCATAATAGAACATAAAATCAAAAATTTTGCCTTCAAAGTCAAACAAGGAAGTTGAAATAATTCATTACAGCTTGGTTCAGGAATTTTAAGGTAGGCATCTAAAGCAGTACAGATGCATCACACCCTAGAAATGCTGAGTCCTCTCCACGAGGTATAGCTGACAAGTTCCCATTCAGACGTGTGAAACACAGCCATCTCCCCGTGGTTATGCCGACAGCTCCTCTCCCGAAGCATCTCTGGAGTTTGACCCTGCCAACAGTGTCTGGACCACTCCAGGCAGCGTGGGAGCCTTTCCCAGCCTGCGCTTGTGCCTCGCCAGTCGGACAGCCAGACAGTCGGACCTTGCTCACTGAAACTATCAGTGGCCGATGCTGGTGGTTCAGAGCAGGGAGTATTTGGACAGGGATGTGGAGAGAAGTAACAACCGCAGGCCAGCGTGCTTACTCTCACGATTGTCCGCTCTAATTTTCTTTTAGGCGAAACTTCTCTTTGTTTCCTACTCTCTGTCCTTTCTCCCTTTCTCCTCTACTCTTTTTATTCCTGCCTTCTCCATCACATTACATCAATGCCACAGAAAGCTTCTGAACTGCATGCAAATCAGAACCCAGCATTTGCACCTAGCTGAGTAAAAGCTAAAATTCAAGTGTCTTTCTTGCTGAGGTAAGTTGTTTGTCCCCAGATACAGCATGTTCTGGGAAGGCAAACACCATGACAACTAAAAAAAAAATTTAAAAAAAAAAATCACAGGGGCAAAGGCATTCTTTTTTCTGAAGGCTCTGTTTTTACAGTCTGTAACCATCACTGACTGCAGTATGGGCTGCAGACGTAAGACACCTGAGCCAGTACATTTTTGGTTTCCATTCTGGAACCAGTCAAGAAGGCAAATAAGTTCCCAACTAGCTCAGAGACGCTCCTGGCTCTTTATTATAGCGTGTTGATATTACATCTGGACCTGTTCATTAATACACTTTGAAGACATATTTAGTCTTAGTTATAGCAGCTGTGGCATTGCAAATGATCTGCCATTCCACCCCAGCTTCTCTTCGCTCTCTGAACACCTACGTTATATCTTCATTATAACAAGATTTTCACTTTCATTTGATTTTTCAGATACCTGCTTGGTGTTGCTTCTTTTCTTTTTATTTCTTTTTCCACTACAGCCAGGTGTATAAGTGATTAGTTTATACAAATTTCAGAGGGATTTTTTTTTTTTAGATCTTAGACCTATAGGGAATAAGTAGCTAATTTAAAATGCTTCACAGATTTACACTGAAAGATGCTCCATAAAAGAATGACACTACAAGTTACATCAAACAAGCAAACATTTGTTATGGGGACAGTAAAATTTACTTTTCACAAAAGGAGCCTACAGTAATAATGCATTCAATTCTATTTCCCAGAATGCTTCTTAAGTATGTTAATAAAGTCTTTATTGTGTCTGCTTATAAAAGTCGCCACCATTTCCCATTAGAAAGTCTCTGTTTATTCATCAAACATTTACTGACAGTGACTGCTGGGAGCAGGCTCAGATTTCCACTCCATTACACGTTTGTGGCATAAAACACATTAATTATAGATATATTACAATATTCAACTCATTGAGGAAAAATTAGATGATCAAGGCTCATTTTCCTTGACAATAAGCAAGTTAATGAAAATACTAATTACCTGATGATGAAGTGGAGCCTTCAGGATTGAACGCTTAGCATCTGTAGAAGAGCTCTGTGAATCTAGCACAGAATATTAAAGCCAGAAGCACTGGAAGTCTAAAGGGTGGTTCCTGAGGTCATCATGTGCCCTTTAATCACAGGACAGAGAGTAGTTTGTTCATAACATAAACTTTTATATGCGGCTTTGACGGGTGTCATGAAAAGCCACATAAGCGTAGTGTTCATTTATAACTAATTATTTTCGTAAACTGATGTTTTTGCATTGGTAGATACACTGTCTAGCTTAACTTTTTTAAAGGAACCATGGAACCTATCCATGATGAATTTTGGTGTACAGACACACGAGAACATTGGAATGAAGAAGAATAAGGCGCAGAGACAAGACTTCCTTCATTTTCTCTGATTTCAGAAAAAGTCATAATCAAAACTAACAGCATATGAAGTTAAACTGTTTCAAATTCAGGAAATTTCTCCTTATTTATTTATTTTTATTACAACCATTTTTGCTTTTGTGCTTGTACAGTTCTTTTTACCATTTCCAATTTAGACTTGCAAATTGGAATCCCTAAGCTGATGATGTCATCCGTTGGTTTCTTTCCAAGATCAATTTTACTTCTCATCTGCTTTTGACATTTTACCAATACATCTGTGTAACCGTTGGGGGCAGGAGGTTCCCTTCACTCCAGACTGTTCACGCTGTCTGTTAAAGACAGAAGTACCATTTGTGTTTATTCAGTTTAGTTCATTTTTTCCCCTACTACTGTGCTTGATAACAACTTTTTAGCAATTGCATATTGCTAAATGGGATTCCCTTGGACTGCTAAACAGTAAATAATAACAAAATATTCCCAAAGTATTGTTTCTTTTCTGAAGACAGCAATAATCATGTTTAATCAACAAATTCCCTTCTTAAATTTTCTGTAGTCATTAGCACTGAATCACCTAATAAAATAATATTATTATCTTGTTACTACCCCAGAACCCTGTTGTAAGTCATAAATGAAAATACCTTCAAAGTAATTCTTTCTACCGGCACTTATGTTTTTAATATCTTCTTCTTGTGGAAACATAAAACCATGTAAATCTGACAGCTTCTTTTCTAGGGGCAGGACAGTAGGGAGTTTGCAGAGCAAAAATAATCATACTGATTCAGATCTCGACACCGCATGAGAAAAGTTTCACGGAAATACCATGCAGGTCTTGAGTTCACTTTTCATCTTCAAGCACCTTACTTTTAGGCTTACAACATGCATTTTATGTCCTTGGTGTAGACCGTCACTACTGCTTTGTAGCTAGGTGTTGTCTGTAGTACCATACGAAAGAACCCACCCAATATCACTTCCCACATAACAGGAAAATCTACCTGTAACAATAATCCAGCTTCTTTCCAAAGAATTTCAAACAGTCAGTTCTGAAATAATTTTCAGTAAATATCTTTAAAATGTTACATCCCTCTTGTTCCTTATAATATGTTTTTGTATCACTTCCTCAGAAATCACTGGCAATGGACTTGTACTGAAATTAATAGAATGAGCTTTTGACTTGGTAAAAAACAATAAGACATGCAACTCAGACTTCTCGTGTTATTGATGTTTAGCATGTATCTATATGTGGAATTGCATTGAAGCTTATATTTTATATCCCTGAGTTTTTGTTGAAACGGGCCTCAAACAGCATGAGTACTATGATCACTGAAAACACCCAGGAAAAATAGCAGTCACAGATCTTTCCACTGTCTAGGCGGCAGATAAGATTCAGCAGAAGCTTTCCTCAGAATCGTTATCTAACATTAGTTATATTTCTTTATTTTGCTGTCTGGCTAAACCCACTTTACACACTGAAGAGGGTCAAGGAGAATACTCAGACTGAAAAGATGCAAACTGTACTTCTTACACTGGCACTCTCCACCATCTTCTCTTCCACAGACAACAAATACATCCATAGGTATTTTATAACAGGTTTTTTGGTCTCTTTGTGGTTTTACCGTTCCACAAGTTTATCAGAAATATTTTAAACAGTTGCTTTACTTCAGACAGAACTCCCACCTATCTTGCCTCTGACAGTTACCAGCTCAGGAAAAGAGAAGCAAGGATGCACTTCCATGTTCTTCCTCTCTCAGATTTCAGAAATCTACAGGGTGAATGCTGTTCATCATCTGACACTTCTCCACACAGTTTATATTTGGTTTACTATAACTTAGATACGCTACAAAAATGGAAACTAAGCCTAATCTATATTTGCAGTCTAAAATTTATGAGCCTCACATTATTCAAAGTAGTGTCGCAGCAAACTTACAGGCTAAAAACCCAAAATGGGATATAAGGTCAGCATTGCAGTTGTAACTCCCAGCAATCTTACTGCTTGTCCAGCGTACAGGAAGAAAGAGGTACCTAAAAACACGTGCACACGAACAACAGGCCACCGAAGTCATTGAGTGAGAAATGCCATGGAGAAGGAGGTATCTTTAAGCTTCTGTATTGAGTGCATATATTCATGCTAGAAGGGAAACACACATCCATACGCCATTTCCTGAAGCCAGCTCCGAGTATAGGTTTCTAGTTAGAGTTAGGCTTTTATTTTGAAGGAAACAGGAGAAATGTTGACTCTTTTTATATTGTATAAGATAATGTTTACTGGGGAAAGAGGATATGAGGATTTCAGGCTTTTCCCATGAGATTTAAACCCCGTAAACATGTGGGGAGAGGTAACACAGGCAAATATAGGTAAATAATATAGGAAAAACAGATAGAGGAATATATGAAACTTGTTGGGGTTCAGGCATGAGATAGATGTGTCATACAGTGTTATCAAGACTTCCCACCTCCTCTGCAGGAATGTAGACAACATACACTACACATACGTTGTTGAGTATAGCTGCTCCTGGGAATGGTCCTGTCCCTTAGGCTACGTGGCACGGAAGAGTCTGCATCAGTTCTGCTAAGGAATAACGCCCTCAAGGCCAGCTGGCCACCTTCACAGTGCATGACATTTGGCTCTGCAGCTGCCTAGGCTCCATGGGCTGCCCTTGTGACCCTGGAACATAATAATTATGCTTTGGGGTTTTTTTCAGCTCAGACTGTCCAAGACAGTATGTTTCTTCCCAGCAAGGTGGCATACTTCTGATAAGGATTGAGTTGCCTGAGGATGCAAAACTAATTGCCCTAGTGTCGGAGGACTGCGTAGGACAGAGGGAACCAAATCTGCTTACTGTCTTATCTATATTGTCAGCCAAAGTGAACTATCTCCAGAATGACTTTTGGGGTTTGTTTCAACAAGGCCTAATTGGTCACTCTGAAAGAGAAGTCAGGAGCGAACTGAGATGGCACTCAGTTATTCGACAGCATAGAAAGTATTTTAAAACCACAGAGATCACTCCTGCCATATTCTCTTTCTGCTTTGACCTGTTCTCGCTTTGTTTTCACGTCCTGCAACCACAGATCAAAGAGCACCTCTCCAATACCTCTGTGCTCTGACAACAGCACAAATTGGAATTGCAAGTAGCCAAGTATCTAGTGCCTTAGCTCTTCTACTCAGGGCCGTGCTTACATACACTATTGCTTTTTCACGTTCTTTTGCATTTAATTGATTTTTCCAACACTTGCAATTCTTTTTAAATATTGCTGCACCTTTATTCGTGTCTTATTGTTTCACAGAGGAACACATCTCCCGAGAAGAATCGTACGTTGAGAAAAGACCTCTTTGCACAAAGAAGAAATATCAAATTGCATTATATGCAATACTAAGTTTTGATATAAAGGGTGCAGACACATTTTACACACATGCACGCACTGGGTTTGTGATGAAAAAAAGCCCCATAATCTAAATTTTGGAACTGGTGTTTCCATAGACAGTAGTGTGGCAGTAATCATGGAAGGAATATGTAGAGTTTCATCTTTGTAAAGATCCATCCTTGGTGTGCTGATGCGGATCTACCCAAGCAAAACAAAAGCTTCGTCAGAATTTAACAGAAAAAAAAATAGATTTCTATTGTGTGAAATTGCATTAAATATTTTCAAAAGAAGTTTTGCAAAGTGGTTCCCACTAGTTTCATAGACTCTATAAAATTGGCCGTATTTTACTTGGTTCAATAGTCAGAATTCTCATTTACAGCAACAGGAATTTTAGTAATTCCCTGTCACTGGGTCAAGTCAGTATGATGTGATGTTTCTGCCTCCATTTCAGGAGCAAAAAGTTTAATCACAATTGAAAAACAGCATTCAAAATGATGGGTAAAGTAGAAAACAGAGACACCTATTTCTTTGTGTGTGTACGTTAAACACAGTAGCATAGATTTTAGAAACAGTTTGTCACAGGGATGCCAGAGGATATAATGACACATGATTACATTTCTGACAAAGAAATAAGCAAAAAAGGCAGCTTCAAGCAGCATGAAGAGGGAACCGGCAGCTACACATTGCCGCTGTGGAATGCCATTTTCTGCACAAGCCGAACAAACTCTCCTAAATTTTGTTTAAGTTATGATTCAACATCAGCCACTATTAGAATTTGTGGGTTTATAAGCACTAAATTACTGCCAAATTCAACCTTTGCAATTTAAGTGTGAAACCCAGTCTACCTTTCCAAGGCATAGTTATTTCACCTGTTTCTCAAGTTTTACCAGTCTCAGCTGACTGTGTCGGGTCCTGCAAGTGAAGAGATTCCAGTGGATGCCCTGGGCCACGCTCAGACTTAGCTGTGGTAGTTCTCCACAGTTCCTGTCCAACCGGTGGTCACAGATTTCCTTGTGAAACCTTGACAATGAGGTGATCATAGAATCATAGAATCGTCTAGGTTGGAAGGGACTTTTCAGATCATCGAGTCCAACCATCAACCTAACACTGACAAAAACCATCACTAAACCATATCGCTAATCACTATGTCTACCTATTTTTTAAACACCTCCATGGGCATTCTGCTGGAATCAGGACCTCAGAAATGCTCTCTCATCTGGAAACATGAGCAAAGCCATAAGAAGTAAGTTACACAAGACACCCCAGCCAGGGGCTCAGTTGCCTGAATTTATACATCTGGTCTCATTTGAAAAAACCCAGATTGTCCTTCTACTCTTGACCTGCAGTTCCAGGAGGGCATAAGTTCTTCAGGTCCTATGTCATATCTGGGAATCCTAGGGAGTTGTCCCACATATCCTATGACATCTCTGATGGCACTAAAGGCTTCTGTTTAAAAAACTCTCCTAAATTTCTATCTAGTGTGTAAAATTAGACAAGAAGAATCCCAACCATGGTGTACGGTCCCTCCACAGCTCATTGTGCATTTTTAGCCAGACTTTCAGGTGTATTTAGGTGTTTACATGGGAGGATGGGATACCGGAATGATTTTTCTAAACAGCTAAGCAGCTTAGGTGCCTATTTTCCATTGAGATCAAGAGAACTTGGTCACCTAACGCATTAAGTAGTTTTAAATATTTTATCTGCATCTCTCAATAATTTATATTTTTAGAAATCCTACCTCTTGCAGTAAAAATGTACTGGTATTAACAGCTTAAGCCTATTCACATTTTCCAGTAAAAGACAAACTAATAGCAGAAATCATTCAGGTTTCTCCTTTTACACACAGGCTTCAGCTCCTTTTGTATTTTACTCCATCTCCCAAAAGCCTGAATAAAAACCCATTTTGTTTTATAGGGTTCAACAGCCTGCATGAATTTCAACAAAGAGTGGAAACAAATTCCAGTTGTGCAAGTTCTTTGAAAGACCACTCAGCTATCAATGCTCTCATTCCTGGGGGTTGTTGTATCATCCTGGATATGACTGTCTTTCCAACGAGCACTGACTACTACAGCAGCAATTAACCTTCTTTCATACTTTTAGGAAAGGATTCTGATTCCTCAGAAGGCATTTTTATATTGCTTATATTTCCACTGTATATTTTTGGGATTTTTGACCATATCTCTCAGTCCCATATAAATGAAAATGTACTACAAAGAAGTCAGTGGAATAATACTGTAAAAAAGAAGAGTATTATTCCATGAGGTGAGGGAGCAAGGAATCAGGTCCTAGTACAGGTTTCCAAGTGAGTGCTAGAAATGTTCAGCTTGGGAATTAATGCTGTCCATTGTCACATGAGTGTTGTGTTGTGTTGTGTTCTCTTGATTGCTTCAAACCACAGGCACGGCACAGCTTTCTGCTGTCCTTGCTGAGAAATTTACCATATTCATAGCAGATTTGCAATCAGATAATATACAAATAATGCCAAATCCTGACTCTTACCAATGGAAAACCAGAGATTCTACATGACACCCACCATGACACATCACCATTCTCCATGTAGTTTACCATAAAGCAGAAACCCAGGGTAAAAACTTATATGACTTCTCAATAATACTACCCCAAAAAAGCAAGCCATCCCTCCTTCACAGACTTTTAAAAATCATATCTGTGATTCAAATAGGAGACATTTTCCCACTGCTAATATGTTAGATGTTTCTGAGAGAGGCACATTTTTCTTCACTAGTTTAATCTCTAACACTTTCAAAGTCTTCAGAGGCTTAGTGCCTAGCTCTAGATATTTGTTAATGTGGTTTTTCTGACCTGAACATTTTTCTATAATTTTATCCCTCCAGCACGGCATGTTACATTTAAGTTAAAAAGACTGTGGGGATACAAAGAAGCAATTATTGTGCTAGAGTCTGAAGTTAAATTCTAACGTTTACAAAGAACAAGTTGAAAAGAAACCTTTAATGTCTTAATTCATAAAGATGTTAATTTTGACAGCTAAAATATAATACTCGCTAAAGAATGAAGGGATAGAAGGAAAATAGTCGTCTTCACCTCTAAAAAGCTTTCTTCTTTGTATGTAGCAGGTGCCCCAAGACACGTTATACTGCCTGCTTTAATTTGTCTTTAATATCAGATGTGCCTTATTGATTTCTTCTGTGTATGTTTTCATTTTGAATAATTCAGAGGCACAATTTTTTTCCATTATGGTCAATAGCCAGAGAAAATTCTGAAGATAATCAATTGAGCTCTGCCTGACGATTACTAGTGTTGATATCCCCTGAAGTGAGGGAGTCGGAAGGGCCAGGGATAATATGACACAACAGTCAATCAGTGCAATCAGTGGAAGTATCAACACTGGCTGTATGGTGAGAGCCAGATCCATGCCGAGGATCCATAGTGGCTCCTAAAAGTTCAGATGTTTGACTTCTTGTCATATGCTACACCAGATGGACTATGTAAGATTAGATTCAAAAAGCCTTCCTGTCTTCTCTCTCCCCCTTTCTCAAACTGATAGGATCATAAAACAGCTGTGTGGTATGATTTAAGTAGCATACTCAATTTCTTCATTTTACTTTTTTCTGTTTTTAAACTTTCCTATTAACAAATGCCTTCAAAGAAATGAGCAGGGTGAGCGTTTGGCCCACAAACACTCACAAAACCAGATAGAAAGTTATTTTGATTTACACCTAATGCTGATGGGTAACGTCTTTAGCTAGAGACCAGATACGACCACCCTAGTAATTCCCATCACATCCTTCCACATAGTCAGGGCACCTCACATTCAATTTATAGAGAAAATAATGGGGTTTTTTTCAGCGTAGAAATCTAATGAAGTTGCCAATAGTAGCTGACAAATGGTAGTCCTAAGCAGTGTGCAGCTACTGACTTGAGGTTTGAAGCAACTTCAGCTGAAGTCAAGGCAAGAATCTGATTGACAGTAAGCACACAGATATATATATATACACATACATAGATACATACATACATACATACATATATACATACGTACATATATATACATCTGCTCAGGTGGATAGCCCCAGTGAGTCTCCTAAGTAAAGCTATTGCTGTGCAGGGCAGTGAGCAGTAGCTCTGCAGCTCACCACATCTATTACCTAAACGCATAAAATGGCAATATATGGAATTAAACACTAAATAGCTTATAACTAAATAGTTTAATGACAATCCAACGTGTACAAAGTAAAGGAGTAAATTGGCAGCACTAGCTCAGTTTCCCATGGATAACTTATTTATAAATCTCTCTGTGATTTATTATTAATCTCCTTATGCAATAATCAGTCATGCATATAAACATGGCTAAGCTTAAAAATTATATTCTGATTCATGTTTCTTTACAAAAGAAATGTTTTGACTATGGAACTCAAATCATCACTATTTTAAAGGTTTTGAAGACATTAAAGTGAAAAATTATGGAAAATATAATTTTCAATAGTTTCAGGTTTCTTTAATATTTCGCTTTTCATCAAGATATTATGTAAGAAATTAGATGAGACCCTTACTCTCAGTTAAACATATTACAGTTAATCTGAAGCAATTTTTTAAACTAGAACTAGTTTAATTAGAATTGACGTAGTTTGCTTTTAAATCAGAGACCGGGTCCATGAAAAAACACAAAATATTTTTTTTAAATTTATCTCATAAGTAAAGGTACTTCCTCATAAATATTAATATGCTTCCTATGTTACAAACATACGTGATATGCTCCAATTATTTTCATAAAAGTAGGTCACTATGCATTTTACTCCTGCTTTCCGTATTCCCATGATCACAAAACACGTTATGATTCTTGTTCCACAGTCCTGGAAAACACAACCATAAAAGAAGTGATGTCTAGAACCAAAACGGCACACATGGTTGGGCTGAAGTTTTTATACTGTAAATGATCCACTCCACTGCTGCAGTATATGAAGCAATAACCATATGCTGCAGCTGATTAACACAGGAGTGAAGCTGAGGTGCTTAATCAATCGCAAAAGCCACTTATTATGACTCTATTATAAAGCAATAGGGATTTTTACTATTATTCAATGAGCTAAAATATGAAACAGAAGGAAATAAAAAAAAAATATAACTTTATCCTTTCCTGTAGAAAATGGCCGAGTGCCTTTTAGCATCCTTTCCAGCAAGGGGGAAGCAAATAAGGTTCAGAAACTCTATGTATAAAACTAGCTAAAACCAGGGCAGACTCTTTCTCTGCCCATGGCACGGCACGGCTCGCATCCAGACATCCAGCCACGGTGGTATGCTGATTTCTGGGGAGAAGTTCTTGTCCCCTGCCCCAAACCATGCCCTGGCATTGTCAAAGAAGGGCAGGTCAGGATGGACCAAGTCCACACCAAGTCCATGACTGTGTTAGGGACTAACCGGTACCACCTCTCAAGCCTGAGCCTTGGACCTCCTGGGTTTATAAGGATAAGCCTAGCCAATGGGAATAAAAGCATACCTCTGGCAGCTCCAGGAACTGGGGAGCAAAGAAAAGAAATTCAAAGAGGCTGAAAGTTAATTGTTTTTAGGATGTGTTTCTTGTCAGAACAAAATACAAGTTTTCAGACTCCGAGGCCAGGATTTCTTGCTTCTGATTAAATGTCAGACACTTTGTTTAAGCCATAACCACAGCGAGTGAAGGACGATCCGTACTTGCAGAGAGCAATTCGTCTCATCTGTCTAGATATCTCAGACTGAGATGAATTGTCTTCTGACGGCAAAAAATGCCTTTTTGTCTCCTGTTGTGTCATAGCCTCTGTGTTTTTTTGTATTGGTATCCCTAAAAGTGGTCGAATGCCCAAGATCCGTACAGTTCTCCTTTCTTACATTCAGCTATGCTTATCCGCCTCCCTGAAATAATGCGGCTGGATAAGAGTATACTTCAAGTCTTTATGGAAGACCATCAAGTACACCCTCTTCAAACCGCTCCTCCCTTTTGTCTCCACAATGTTCCTGTTCAGCCGCTGGTCTAGATCTGCAGCAGGCAGAGCGCCAAACTTTCCTCCTTCTGCCCCACACAAGTCCTAGAACAGTGTCAAGAAATTTGTGTCGCAGTGAAAGGCATCGCCTCGGTGATACTTCCAGCCCTTGTGAAGAAAAGGCAGAAGCAAGGCAAACTAATAGAAGAACTTCTGAACCACAAGTTGGGGAAACCATTGAAACACTGGTGTGCAGCTGTTGAGTCTCTTCATGTGCCCAAGTAATACACCAAGAGACACCACTGTTTGAGTTAAAAACTTTCCTTGCAGCATCCTTTAAGATGCTTTATTCTTCTTCTGACCCCAATCAGTTCTAGATGTTCTGTGACTCATTTGGTAGACATATCAACAGCCTTTGGAGTCTTTTTTTTACTCTAAAACAGATTTTTTGTCAATACAAAGCAGAGACACATTTGTTTCAGGGATTAGTTTAATTTTGTCAGTTCTCATTTGTTCAGAACCAGATGTTACAAAAAGAACACAACGCTTAATTTTTTACTTAGCAATGTTTCTTTATTTCAGAGGGAAGGAAAAAAATTAGAACTTTTTGGCTCTGAGCCTTTGTCAGAACAGGGCAACCCAAGGGAATCATTAACTGTGGGGTAATCTCTTTGCTCATGGATGTAATATTAATGTAGTTTCTATAGTCTACCTATTAAACGAATTGGAATGAAGGATTTTATCAGACCATGCTACTGTGAATAAAATAAATCTTATATAAAATTCACTAATTAAGTATATTACCACCAATAATGTTGCAGTGAGCACATTAGTGGAAGCTGACTTTCAGGACTGATATATTTCATTGGGGAAATGATACCAGTAGGTTTGAATTTGGAGAGCTAATTCTTTTTTTCTCCATGTGAAGCTGATTTCTTAGAAAAACCTTACATAAAATACGTAGAAATACATTAAGTAGAATAGTAGAAGTACATTAAGTAGAAATACATTAAGGTAAGCAATGCTAGACTTTTAATTATCAATATAATTTACTGAGAAGTTGGTACATTACCAAACTTCTGTTACTACTCTGAAAACTATCACATTTTTCGTATGTTAATATTCTCTTTTATTAATACTGAAGGAGAATAAGTGAAAACAGTAATTTCACAGACATTTACACTCATCTGAAATCATTTTAAAATGACATTTCTGAATAAAGCCTTACAACCATTTTAGTAATATGCTTGATAATCAGATCCAATATGTCTCATTACTTCCTCCTACATACTGGTTTTAAAAAAATAATAATGCACTTTCATAGAATGTTTGTTTATTTTTGTATAGTTGTTTAAAACAGTCTATAAAGGTGTCTATAAAAGGATAACATGCATGCACACCACGCTCAAATACTTGTGCTTGCATCTCTTAGATCAAGAGATTACAGTAGGCATGCATTCAAGCTTCGTTAGAGGGAAGCTTTAAAAATGTTACATGTAAACTCCATTCTCCTTAAGGTCTCATGGGATATATAACCTTCATACTTATTGCCTGTTTCCCCACTTTTCTCCAGTACATACAAATGCTCGTGTACAATTTTTTCCCATCAATTTGGTCATGAAGATCTCTTTCTGAACGCCTCTTCTGCCTTGTCCATTTGTTACTATATCACATATAAGGCTATATACCATATTGAAGCTCAGGAAACTTCAAGTTGCCTGTTGCATCAACTTTTCCTTCATATACTCTCCCATTAAAACTTGCCTTTTTGCAGGGCTCTGGGCCAAATGCCTTGTCCCCATAAAAATTTGCATGTCATGGATCAAGTGAAGCGTACCTAAAATTGCATCAAGTTTGCCTTTTTTTGGTTTTTATTTTTTTTCCTTTTCTTACCTCTCCTTGCATTGCACTTGTGTTTGAAATTGATTTTGCACATAGGGGGCACGAAAGGATAAATATCTCAGGTAACAGTGATGGACCGTATTTAGGGTGACTTCTGGTGCAGAGCTGTAGGTGCGGTAGTATCTCTTGAGGTGTGGAAAACAGTTTGGTGCAGGGATTATAACTAACTCCACAGTAGGATCTCTCAACTGTTGAGGATTTATCTGAGAGCAAGCTGAAAATAGAAACAATCAAAGCAATCTTCTCCTTTCACTCTGGTGTTCAGAGTGAGAGCAACGAAGTTATCTTCTCTGTATTTCTTGCCACCACTGTCTACTTCCTTATATCTATGGGCTCTTGGAGCTGAGGGGGCCCTGGCTGGAAGACAGATGTAGCTGGTAGGGCTCAGCGGCAGGTATGAGCTGCTTATAATGGGTGAAATTCGCTGCTGTCAACAACAATAGACTCCAGAGGGGCAAACCATCCAGTAAAGAGCAACCCAGGCAGGCGAATCAGCTGGCACACAAGATCCAAGCTAAACTGGCGAGGAAGCAACAGGGAACTGAAAGTCAAAACAAGCAGCAGGGTAAGTGCCCTGCTCAAGAGGCTTTACAAAATAAAAGTATAGAGTAACTTTTGAAATTTATGAAAACCATGTTTTCGCTCTCTGGAGGCTAAACTACATGATTTTACCTTAAAAATTTAAGGCATTAAAAATCTATGGAAAATTAGGTATGTTCTCCAAATATACATAGAAATGGACATGAACACCGCGTGCCTTCAGCATACAAGGATAACTAAAATGTTATTAAACAATAAAAGTTAATATGGAGGACATTGGTAGTGCATCCTACTGATCCTTTGAGGCAAGTAATCTGAAGTAGACACACACCCCAATTCCAAAATTAATTAGGTGGCTTGTGTGCACAATTGCATCAAAGTTACTTGTTGCGTTTGTTTTGCTTCTTTACTTGTATTTGGACTGTAAATGCTTGGGAGCAGGAATTTTCCTTCTGAGGTGTTTGAAGAGGATACTGTACAGTAGTAGGAACAAACAAGTAATATCCTGAATCATAGTGATTGGACATATGTAGACTGCCTACTCTAAGTGCCTGTTTGAGATGCATTTCATTTTCTGACCAGAATCACTGCTCTTACCCAGGTGCAATAATTTTCTCTAACCTGTTTGCCGTAACTCTTAAAATGAGAGTAAATCTGTAGACTCTAAGGTCTCAGTTCAGACGCCCAAACACAGATGCTAGCTAGTGTTAACTGAGATTCCCAAGAGTATTCCAAGACATTCATGTAGGGCTGGCAGATAATTCTAACTTTGTACTTTTGTAACCTTTTGTGTTGCCAGAATAAACCTTGTTTTCCTGCTTAGTTTGCTTAGCAAAACCCCTTTAGCTTGATTCAATTTGCAACTGCTGGTTCGGTATCACCAAGTATCTGACATAAGAGAGACATTCCCGTTTACTCCCACTGTCCTGTGTTTTTTCTGGTTAGACAACAGTGAAGAGGCAACTTAAACTCGGGAAATATCCACTTTTTCATGTACTTCCTTTGTCTTCCCTTTCTTTTTCACCTAAACATTATTGATTAATTCAGCCTTTCTTTAGATCTTAAGATTCGTAAATGTCATATCATTCCTGTGCTCGGCTGGACCCTTGCATTTTGTCAACGTCCTTGTTCAAGCGTTGAGCCCCAAACCAAGCACAGACTTCCCCCGAGGCCTCACCTGCAGTGCAAAGTAGCCATCTCCCTATCTTATATATAACACTCTTGTTAACACATCTGAGAATGACATTTGCGTCTTTTTCACCAGAGCTGATTGCCACCCCTCTTCTATACCTGCAGTGCTGCTGCCTGACTAGATATTCCCCCATGCTGTTTGTGTGCTCTTGAGCTCTTTTTTGCTGGAGGTTCTTACTCAGCTCCATCGTGTTGATTTGAAGCCAAATATATTTTTAACATAGCAAGAACATTTTGAATTCTGATCTAATGCAATTAGATCCTGTCTCCCTTCTCGCTTACAAAAGTCCTAAGTTTAGTGTCATGAACAAAATGTACAAATGTAGTTTCACTTCCACCATCCAAGTCATAAATCCAAATCCTGCTCAGTACAGATATCTGCAGGATCTGTTTTGAAATGTTCTCCTCACGATGCAGTTGTGAGGAGCAAACTCCTACACGAGAGAGTTCAAACCAACCCAACGTTAAATTATGTCACATACTTATAACCTACCATTACATTAAACACTGATTTTTTTTTTCTCTTTTTCAATCAAAAATGAGGTTAGAATGGCTTGCTATTGATTTGTCTGTATTTTCCTCATTTTTCCCCTCAGTTTAGTTCTAAATGAGTACACCTGCATTACCATTCCAGTTCAAATCAAAGGTATGCCACTGAAGTAAATCTCCTGATGGTCCTCATGCTTTAGTTCACACTGAGTTTCCTGAGTTCCTTCTGGATTAAATTAAACTGGAAAACACCCGTAAAAGCTCACCATGTGTGCTGCATGGGTCCAGCTGAAAGTCAGTTTGAAGAAAGGCATTGTGTGGACTTCCGGTCTTCAATGCCGACTCTGCCTCTACCTAGTCACTCCTACTGAGCTGCGCTACTTGCTGATTTAGACATAGCCTATTTGCCTTTCTTCCAATTTCACTTAGTTTCCATTAATTCCCAAAAGTGATAGCTCAGCAGCTTCTTCAGCTAACATCCTATGAATTTGAGGGTGCATTTCGTCAGACTCTGCTAGCATGTTATGCTAACTCCTCTTAATTTAGTTTTGTTAATTCAGAATTGGGGAAAAAAAAAAGTATAATGTGCTTTCTCTGTGCCTTCTGTTATTTACTTTCCTTCCCTCTTCAGTACTAAACTGATGCTTTTTCTTGTTTTCCCTCTATTCCCTTCCTAATGTATTTCTAGAACCTTGTCTGGTTGCCTCTCATGACCCTTGCTGGTTGTATGTCATTTTGCATTTGAGCCTTCCTGAGTTCATCCCTACATGCTTGTGCTATTATCCTCCACGCCCATCCTTATTCATCTGTCCTTGTTTCCACTTTCAACATATTTCCTTTTTTTTTCATTCTTTAGTCCTTAAAGAGTTCCTGATTCAGCCACATTGTCTCTTGCTATGCTTCCAAGCTCTCCTTCGCATCAGAATACTTTGCTTTGTGCCTTTAATACAGTCTCTTTCAATAACTGCCAGGTCTCCTGAATTCCTTTATCCTTTATGTTTTCTTCCCAAGGGACCCTACTTACCAGTTCCCTCAGCTGTTGAAGAGTGCTTTTTTGAAGTCCATTATGCCTACTCTGCTGTTCTCACTCCTCCCTGTTCTCAGTATGATGAACTTGTGATCCCTTTCACCCAAAGCTGTATTCCACCATCAGATTTTCAACGAGCTTTCCCATGTTAATTGGACTCCTACCTAAAAGAGCCATTCTTTCTACAGCCTTATCTACAACACCAAATCCTGGACAAGGTGATATAAAGAATAGTTTAATAAAGAGGAGTGCGATGATAAACTATCCACAGCCCAAATCAATCCATTTTATTCAGCTTTGGTAGCTCTTCAGCTGCATTATGGTGGTCAGTGCACTTCAGTGAAAAGGCACAACATCTGGAAGGAGTTCAAAGCACAAAGATGATCAGAGTGCAAGAAAATGGGGACTACAAGAAAAGGTTGACATAATCAGGTTGTTCAGTCTACAGAAGTCCTGAGAGGCGGTGGGATGACATTTGCTGTATTTTTAAGGAAAAGTAAAATTATCTGAAAGAGAACGAATAATCTGTTCTCCACAACCACAGTGGTTGGTGGAAAAAGGAATTAGTTTAGGTTGTTGCCATAAGATTCAGGTTAGTCATTAGGCACTTTCTAACAATGAGGATAATAAACAGTAGAATAGATAGGCTAGGGGAGAATGGATTTAAGAACTAGCAATGCAGTTACCTGGCAGGATACTATAACCACAGTAATCCACCAAAGTCTCCCACCAACAATCAGATCACCCTCACAGCCACACAAAATAAGAGCAGCGTCAAGCTTCGTGCTTGTATAAGGAGCTCACAGAACAAGGACTAAAAGGAAACACGCTCTGAACAGACAAAAAATGGAGTGTCTGACATCCTTGGCACGTTTTAAACAGCAAGCAAATAATGAGTTCCAATTTTATCCCCCAAGCATATTCATTCTTCTATTTGCCAGTATCCTACTGCATGACACAAATTATGAGGATCCCTCTTGCACACAAACTTTTATTGCCTTCAAAAAAGGAATGTTTAAGTCACCTCTGCATAACATTAAGTATATAAACACTACAAGCTATTTTCAGGGACTTAGGGTGAGACTGCGCCTTCAGGCCTGCAGAACAGAAGAGCATAAACCTCTCTTCTCACCACTTTCCTGGCAATGAGCAGACTTCATTACAGTCCTTGTACTCTTCTTGGTGGGTGATATTTCCATCAGGACCTCATCTGAGGTCCCAGGACACCATGCAGACCAGAGCAATTTTAAGACAGATCATTAAAATTTTCTCTTTCAGGCTGCCTGAAACAAACACCTGTCCTTCTACTAGGCAGGATAGCTGTCACACAAGGTACACGAGTGGTGAACCTGTCCCAACAGTATACAAATGTCCTCTTGAGACACCCTAAGATGTGGGGTAAACTGAGAGTTTCCCACCACAGTCTGCCAGCTTGGTTGCTAAAGAGTAGCCACAAACCACACTCCTGTAAGCCAAGTACAAAGGAGGGGACATCGCTTTGACTTCATGGTAACTCCTTCAGAAATGCTGCTAAGGCCTTTTCTGGTGCAATTATTTCACAGAAAGCGAGGCAGGCTCACAACACTGAAGGGTCTCAGGCTCCAGGAGGGTCTTCTGAGGCCAGGAGACTGCGTTTGGAGCAGAGCACGTGCTGCACCCCATGTAAGCAGAGAACATTAGCTGCATCCCCCAGGAGCTCCAGGAGGTAGAGTGCATGCCTGAGGCACAGCCCCTCCTGGAGCTCCTACAGAGGTGATGTTCCTCCGCCTTATCCCCAGCTTGGCACCATGCCTTCAAGGCACAATTGAGTCCTCAGTGTTTTGTCCAAGCTATTGCTCCAGAGCTTGAATTTGTGATATGAACAGAGATAGCATAGCTCTTAACCAAAGTTAATCATCAAATATTTATGTACATTAAATACTACAGTTATTCATAGTCAGAGACAAAAACACTGCTTTTTAGACAAGGCCACCATTTACTGTATGGGTTTTAGTCTTCGATAAATTCCCCAAATCTTCAGTTCTTATCACAAAAAGACTTTCCTATGGTTCTTTTTATATTAGAAAAATTAGCCATAATTGCATCTCCAGACTTGGTCTGCTGACTTTCTGCTTAGTCCATCTCATCCCTTTCCTTTTCTCTCCATGGTGAAGAGCATCTCCCTCACAGTTACTACTTTTCAGTTGCTTATATGGAAAGTTTTGTTCATTTATTTAAGAATACTCAGGGGGAAGGGGGGACTTTTAGGCACATTTGAAGATCAGATTTAATGCATAACCTCATAACTCAGGAGCTGAGATTTCCAGGAGGGCTGGTTGGACATTGCTAAAATGAATTTGCTTCTGCCCAGCACAAAGGACAGAGAATAATAGCATGGGACCATGGCTTTTGCACGTGTAGGCTTTGCACAATTATCATAGAATCATAAAATCATAGAGTCATAGAATGTGTTGGGTTGGAAGAGACCTTTAAAGGTCAACTATTCCAACCCCCCTGCAGTAAGCAGGGACATCTTCAACTAGATCAGGTTGCTCAGAGCCTCATCAAGCCTGGCCTTGAATGTCTCCAGGGATGGGGCCTCCACCACCTCTCTGGGCAACCTGTTCCAGTGTCTCACCACCCTCATTGTAAAGAATTTCTTTCTAATGTCTAATCCAAGCCTACCCTGCTCTAGTTTAAAACCATTGCCCCTCATCCTATCCTGCTTAGGTCATGGCTTCTCAAGCAATAGGTCTCATCCAACAGCTCCTCCTAAAAAGGGGAAGATGCTCCCAGTCACCCCTTCCTGTCCCTACCTTTCTTCTCCCCTGATAACAACAATATGCTGATTCTCTCTCCTTTTTGCTAATCCTGGCACTTGTCAGACTGATTCAGTTTACTGACCTACTACTAGCTAGCTACTTGTTGATGTCGTTGTTGTGTTATGATGGGGTAGTTTTCAGAGGGTTGGTGAGATTAGTCAGCTCACTGAAGATACAGTGAACATCTGCGGTGGCATAAGGTGAGCACAGATAGCAGCAGAAAGAAGAGCAGGACTTTACCAGCAGCAGGCAGCTTAGCCCACGACACACTCCAACACCCCGCTGAAACACAGTCTAAGCAGTAAAAACTCAAATGAAAGATGCTTCCAACAACAGATAACCCAAAACGAGAGCTGATCTTGACAGGAAATCTCCTTGGATTTAGTACTCTGTACCTTGTTAATAAGTAATAGCTTAGTTATTGACTGCTTGTGTTTACAGTATAGAGACCAATACATAAGAAAAGATTTTATAGCCCTCTGACATGAAACACTATGATCACAGGAACACAATGCTGAACTAAACTAATTAGCCCTGCAGAGAAAGAAGACTTCTTGTTTCAAGTCCCATAGTGCTCTAATATGGGTATATTTTTTCCAGGACCAAAGCTTGTATTTGTTCTGCATGGTGCTGCATCGCTCAGCAATAACAGCTGCAATTAGTGGTAGTCAGATAAATCCAATTGCCTAATGCAGGTATACCTCAAGAAATGTCAAGGTTTGTTTGGGTCTTTCTGATATAAGACAGTATCAAGACCTATTTGCATAACTTTGTTTCAAGAAAAATATCAGTCCGTCAGTAATCTAACAAAATAAAATTCTTCATAATGTGCCTAGCACTCAAACCGAGTATGTTGCAAGTAGACAAAAGCCATTTTTTCAAGCATGCTCTAATTTAATATTGCTTATATTTCATGGTCACAAATGGTGCTGAGTATAACCCTAAAGCTGCACGTCTACCAGGAGACATTCAGACAAATACTCTAAAATACCTTTGGGGCGAGGGGACATCTGTAGTCATCACACCCCCACAATTTTGGGTGATAAAACAGCTAAAGTAAGATCTTATATTTTACAAGAAAGCAGTTACAGAATTGTAAGGTATTTTGTACACACGTTAACATACATTTCCCCATACATGTTTGAAGTAGCTGTGGACTCAAATTATCACCCTCCAGTTTCGAACATTGTTATCCCCTCTTCAAAATTTGGTGCAGAGTAAACACAGGTTGTGCTTTTATGTACAGTCCAGGCTTAAGGTAAAAAGCAGAATTTAGAGAAGCAGATTCTCCAGTATGATTAAAAGCAGATGACAAAAAAAAAGAAAAAGAATTTTAAAAATATTTGAAGCTAAGTTGCCTTTTCTTGAGCAAACTCCTAAAGGCAAACTCCATATCCTATGGATCTCTTCTGCCTTTTCATCACTGGAGTATCATAAAAGGGGTAAAGTGGAACAGAGCCAAAGCCTCCTTCTTTCTTAGAGTAAAGCCTGTTTTACAACAAATGGATAGCTTTTAGAGCACCAGTGGGATAGAATAAGGCCAAAGAATAAGCGGCAGTACATCACATCAAGAGCAGTAAGCAGAAAGCTGAAGAACCAACATAATGAATATACACTTTTTAAAGGGTATGGGAAGGGAGGGGTGAAACTGGCTTTCTATGGTCACAGGAAAAGCATCTGGAACTGAGAACCAGCATCACGCTGGAAGTATTATGTCATCTTAACTAGCCCAGACATCCCGAGAGAGCTGGCCAATGGCCCTACTTTTATTCTGGGAGAATCAGATCTGTTTGGCAAAATCCCCTTAAATGGGAAGGTTCATGATAGTAGATGTTTAACATTTTTTGTCTGCAGGCACTCTTTTCAAATGCCTATTTTGGGGATTATCTCTGCATCTGAATTATTTCATAGCTCAGTGCAGAGACTTCTAAATGCCACTGACATTAACAAGTTGTACAAAGATGATAATCTCAGTTGGGCGCCACAGATTGAGAACGTGCCGGCTTGTATGAGTTGCACCGACTGTCAGGGATAAGAAACGGCAAGTGCATAAAGCCAAGTGTCATTTCCATAAGAACTCTCATGTCTGAGGAAAAATCTATCAGAAAGGGGTGTCAAGACAGATCCTACGAAATGCAAATCATTCTACAAATGACTAGTTTGAAAGCAACAGTGAAGCAAAATAGAAGTGGAAAGCTTTTGGGGGGCAAGATAATCTTTTCAGACAAAGTACCATTAACAAAATTCATATTAAAAAACTGTAGAGTTGTCTGGAGAACTAAATTGGGCAGAGCAGCCGACATAGAAAAGGTTATTTACTTTGAAACTGACTAAGAGATTATATGTTTCCAGGCACTGAAAATTTTTTCTATAGCTACTAGAAAAGGCAACTGGAAGCAGTATTCTTATAAAGGACAACTCTGAGCAGTGACCTGAAGCACATTCAGATTAAACACCCAATTCTGATTGTACCCATTGAGGACTAGCTTTACTCAAATCTGGCTATGAAGGTTTTCAGGTTTTTTTATAAAATATCTCAAGGACTGAAGCTGGTCACAAGGCCTTGCCAACCATTCCAAGCAGGGTATGCAGCAGGAATAACTTCATATTCCAATGTTATCACTAACATTCAAAAAGGGTGAGCACACCTGTGAATTCCAGCAAGTCTTTTCTTTTTCCTTTTTTTTTTTTTCCTTTTCCTTTCAAATGGTCAATTTATTCAGAAAAGCATGGCAGATTCAGTGCTAAGGAGAGTGAAACTGAAAGCAATATTGAGGGTCAGCATAGTGCGCTTTGGGACTGCCCAACTTTGCAGGGTGACATGCGTACCGAAATGGATCTTGCAATCTGTGGCCCATATTAGAGTTTCACAATTGAAAAAATTAAACTGTGACTGAGCATCACATACACTATGGACAAAAGATAGGCGAGTCTCCTCAATAGTTGGCACGCTGTGATCTCATTTATAAAGAGAATAATGATACTTAAATCTAGTTACAAAAGACACGTGGGATCACAAAAGAATGGTAGAGGGAGTAAGGGAAAGATTCACAAAGGGATTTAGGTAACACTTAAGTGCCTAACCACGACTTTGTGCATTTAAATCCAGAAGTTATTTCTTTAGGATCCCTGTTTAAAACCTGTTTGATCCTGAAAGCCCTCCCCATCCATCATGCTCCCACTTGCTGACATTCAAGGTTGCCCAAGAATACTAACTTCCTCTCCCATTCCAGAAGCACCCCACTGCTGTGCAGTACCCATTTCATGCCTCCAACATATTTAAAAGGTTAGGCTCCCTAAGAAATACAGGTGGAAGAATGAGTAATGGTGACTCTTGGTAAAGTGGTTGCCCATGTTGTGCAAGATCAGGGTCCAGGCCCTCTTTTGCTTAAAGGAATTTGAATCCGCAACTTCAGGGAAGGTATCACAATCCTCTGATGCCTGGGTAGCAAGGCATCTCTTTTTTGAAGCTGTGTCACCTTGTATGCAAAGGTTTCAGCTAGAAACTCACTGTCACCTGCTATTTCAGCCTGGGAGGGGAAGTCTAGAGACTCTTGGGAAAGTAAAATCTTTGCAATTAAACTTTTTAAGGTACTCTTTCAGTTTTTCTGAAAGTATCCGGTAGAGTATATCACGCTGAGAACACAGTCAGCCGCAGCGTCCCCTAGAGCCTCATCCCGGTAACTGTATGGAGATGCAGTTCTTCGCTGTCTTTCATTAACAGCCTGTCCTTTTATGACAGTAGTTTGTTTCCTGAGTGCTTGGCAAGTTCAGCATTTAACCTAATGTGAAAATTTGAGGAGAAATTTTAGGAGGAAAAGGGAAATTAGATGTGTGAGAGTTAACCATAGAGATTGTTTGTCAAACAGATATGACTTCGTATATAATGGTCCTTGGCAGAATCCTATGCCCTCCTCTAGGGACCATCCAAAGAGATTCACTACTTAAGCCAAATCTAAGAAGCACTCATTAGCCGAATGGTCAACTGGCCCAATCCATACCACTACATAATGTGAGAGCTAAGGTTGGCTGTTGCTTGTCGCCAAAGTCCTCTGAAACAGCACTTGTGGATACAGGGAAACATCATGTCAGACTCAGTAGGTTTTGCAGCTTGTGTAGAAGCTAATCAGCATTTACCGAACACCCTCCATGCCGTAAACCAAAGCTGTGCACATGCTGTTTGCTAAAATTGCAGGATGTTTTTCCATCAAGTTGCCTTTCCGTTACATTATGCCCTGTGATTTATATTGCTAGCTCTGCTGGATTGTGAGTATTGCCACGGAGGGATATCTGAAACATGCGATTCATAATTGAAGCTGTGGATGCATGCTATCATATCTAGGAAGCACTATTTCCTCGTTCGATTGCTGTATATACAGTGTCAGTTAAGAGATGATCTAAACATTTTTGAGGGAAGTGTTCAGAGTTATTTCATTAGAAAATTTCTTTTGCCATCCTCGAGGAGATTCTGAATAGATCAAAACCAAAATGGAGTTTTGAATATTGTTATACCTCTTTCAGATGATAATATTATGCTTTTTATAAATAAAACATTTTGGCTTTATCAAAGTAATTATTTGTAATAGGATTATTTGAAGTTACTGAATAAAAAATGTTTCAGGTTTTCTATGACAGGAAATAATTTGAGATTTCAGCATTTCGCACATTATAAAGGAAAGCACATTCTGAAATGCGAAAATTCCTGTAAAATGGAAACCTCATTTTCCAACCAGTTCTACTAATTGACTTTTTTTAGTACTAAAGAATGCAGTTACGTTTTTCCAGTGAACTTCTGATGTCTGATTTCAAATACTCATTAACTGTGATTTTTCTTATAAACATTTGTTCCTATTTTCTTACCCTCTTTACATACCGTTTCTCCATCACCCTGACTTGCGTAGCTATTTGACAAACTATATGCTAAGGCAGACATTTTAACTCAAGAAAAAGGGTATCTTGGCAGGTCAAATCAGCACCACCAAGTGCTTCTGGATATTTAACAGCAGAGAACCCTAAGTGAAGGTAGCAGAAAAGGATAGCACTGCTTTGCCGTTGCAGCTCTTGCGAGTTATTTTGGAAGACGGAAGACAGGTGCTGGCAGGTCCCAACACAGAATAGTCACAAATTGGTCTGAATTGTCAACAATGATGTAAATACCTGCAAAGAAAGTATTGTGTCCTGACATAGGGGTCTGCAAATGTAACTACATATCATCCAACTGAGAAGCCTCTTTGGTCTTGATTATGATCTAATGTGCATTCTTCCAGAAAATTTATTCTGGATGGGGCAGTATCTTTGTGAGGTGTCCTCAGGAGATAAGTCACCACAGAGATAAAGATATCCACTTCTATCCCTCCTGTAGCTGGCTCTACAGTCCTGCCATTCTCACAGCGTGTGACGGCATCTTGAAACCTTGCCTGGCAAAGGAATTAAGCGAATAACTTTTCCTTTTTCATCACCTATTTTTATATTCCTTACCCCAGTCTTACATCAGATGAACTGATGCACTTTGGTATAATGAAAATATAATAGGAGTGTGTGATTAGATAAATGAGAATTTTCATTTCAGTTGATGAGACGTTTTGTCTTGCTGCTCTTTATCGTATATGTCTATTTTATACTCAGAGTAGCAAAACAGAGTTTCTCCCAAATGAAATGAGAAAATATTTTCTGAGATTTACCTCTAAATAATAGTTTTAAACATCTTTGCAGACTGTCAGAAATAATTATTTGGTTGGATTACATGTGACAAAAAAGGTTATCTTATGACATTTGTGATACATAATATTCATGCTGTGCAGACTGAAAAAGAAATCAATTTTACCTTCCAAATGTTAAAAAATAAACTGTTTCTCACCTGCAAGAAATAATTAGGATTCTCATTAATTGTCGAATTTTTTTGTTTCACTATAGCTCTGCATTGGGAAGGAGCAAAATCAATTTTGTGATGTAATTGCATTTAGAGGGAGAAAGAGAACAAAAGAGTCAGATTACTAATATACAGGAAATATATGTATGTGTATTCCTTCTTACCATAAATACTGACATTTTATTTATTTGAATTAATCAATGCATAGGAAGCCTACCAAGAATCATTAAAACACTGCACAGTGAAGACAAGCCAACAACAGACGGAAAATTTTTAAAAAATCAAATATCAAATGAAATACTTAGCTAAACAGTACAGAAATAACCATTCTACTCAGAAAGAAATCAATTTCCAGTCAGTCAGAGGAGAATGAAAAAAATAAGAGGGTGACAAACAAAATCAAGAGGACAATACAATGAGCAAGCAAAGACAGGTCCCTTCCAATAGACTGAACTCCCCAAACCATGGGGATAGATATAATCAGAGATACACCGTCACTTCAAAATTTTTGAAGGTACTACATGTGTGAAACCAGGGGAAGTAAACTGAATTGGTTGCATTAATTTTCCCTCTAATTTGAGTGTTTTCTTGAAAGCTTTGTTTTCTATTGCTCAGTATAAGCAAAGTATGCCCTAAATTAAAAATAATCTCAAAATATCCATAAAAATAATGCACTAAATTCCAAAGACCATATGAAAAATAAGTTTCTCTTAAAACCATTACAAAAAGTATTTATTTACTGTTCAAATACAACTGTGCTAATTTTAAAGATTTCATATAGCTTCCTCTTTTTTGGTCCACAAAAAACAAACAAATAAATTTGTTTGTATGTAATGTAGTTTTGTATAATTAATATACCATTAATCCCTGTATCAGCAGAATAGGTCAAACAGAGTACCTCAGGCCATCCATGCCACTTGACTCCCCTGCTTGATCCCCATCACTCCCCTGCTTCATTTTGGACCACTCCAACCATCTCCTTCAAAAAGTAGTTTGTTCTAGAAGGTGTCAGGAGGGGATGTGTTAAGATTAACAAAGCTGGCATACAAGAAGGCCCAGCTGATGAGAGTGCTGAAATACCTCTGTACATTTTAGAGGTCTATTTAAGTGATTTTCTAGAATGGATGCTTTCCTGAATCTATACCTGAAGGAATCCAATATGGGTGAGGTTCCTCTCAGCCAGCCTGAGATGTTTTATGTGTCCACGTTTAGATATAAATTAGTTGTCTAGATATTTAAGCAATGGAGAGCACTAGACATTTGTAGATCTCAATTCACCTGACATATTTAGACATCCAGTTTCAGAAGAGGAGAATCCCTCCCCAGAATGTATTTTTTTTGTTGTTTGTTGCCTGCAAAAGAAGTCTAGGCAATTAGCTCTGATGGAAGCGTGCAGTGCTAATCCCACCCTAACTAGCTAAAGATATGTTTCCATTTCCCTTGACCTTCACCATTCCCAAAATACTTTAACAAGAATGAGCTACCTTAGACACAACCTCTATAACATGAATACATATTGTCATAGAATCATAGAATCATAGAATTGCCTAGGTTGGAAGGGACCTTTCAGATCATCGAGCCCAACCATTAACCTACCTCTGACATACCTCTAAGCACTATGTCTACCCATCTTTTAAACACCTTCAGGGATGGTGCCTCAACCACTTCCCTGGGCAGCCTGTTCCAATGCTTAATAACCCTTTCAGTGTAAAAATTTTTCCTAATATCCAATCTAAACCTTCCCTGACACAACTTGAGGACGTTTCCTCTTGTTCTGTCGCCTGTCACTTGGGAGAAGAGACCGACCCCCCACTTCTCTACAACCTCCTTTCAGGTAGTTGTAGAGACTGATAAGGTCTCCCCTCAGCCTCCTTGTCCATTACATGTCTACAATCTTGGTATAAACTGTTGTGTATTTTCTTTTGGGTATAAACCCATCAGAGGAAATGAAAGCAAGGCAGTGTCTTATACTCAAAAACTTGCAATTAAAACATAGTTTTACACACTGGTTTGTTAAAACATGTCACATTGATCCACCTGTTAGGTGTCAGGGCAACAGTCTTCCTGACATTGAATCCAGTGGATGTGGGCTCAACACCGGCTGTGCCAGGAAGATGGTAGCAATGAGTCAAGGAAAGCCGTTATTGGTTGTGAAATGATCTGCAACAGAGATAAACTTGCACATGGGTTGTGTTTTAGTTGATAATAAAGGAGAAGCAGAGAAAGGGCTCTGGAGGCTTCTAGCAAAAAAAAAGTAGCAGGCAAATGTGCTGAATCTTGAAGTCCAGAGCAAATGCATTTGGGTCAGGAAAAGTATGAAGGATAAAAAAAAAGAAAGGGCAAAAAGACCTGAAGATCTACATCAGCAAGTTTATATTTCCTTGAGACAGTGGAAAACAACAGTAGTCCCTGATTTTTCCCTCTAGCTCCATTTCTTCTTACAGCATTTAGGTGGTCAATGCAGCTAATCGTATAAGCGTGCACACAAATAACAAGCATATATTGAAACCGCAACTCCTTTTATTCTACTCTGAATTTGCTTTTCTTCCTTTTACTTACAGATAGAATAAAGACAGGATATCATGCCAGACTGGACAGTACTGTGACAGTACACAACCTAATACTTCTCAAATTCTACTGCCTGGCTGCTTTTATACCATTTGTAGTTTCATTTTCTCTGTGATGATGAACTACAGGACTTGGTTTTGACTCTTAAAACTAAGACCTTCGTTAATATAGGCTGTGATTCTTCTCACATCTTAGAAATTAAGTAATTTGCGGTTAATTTCACTGCTGTTTTTCATTAATTCTGAGTAGTACTTGGCAGGGTGAATTTTGAAAAGATTCTGAGTTGGTTGAGGGGATGGGGATGGCTTTTCATCAAATGTTCGTCTTTTCTCCAAACCAGTGACTTTAAAGGTATCTAGAAGTGGTGACTGGCTGGCCCAAGTACGTCAAAACCTTTGTGTCCTGGAAACTTCTTTTTATTAAAAATGCCCAGTCAAACTACAGTTGTCTATACCTCTTCCTTTATATAAACCACTTTTTGGGATAAAATCTGCCTGGAATATTTCAGTTTTTCAGGAATGTCTCCAGAGTATCAGGAGTTCTGACTAGGCTGTAGTGACTAATGCCTGAAAGTGCTATTAAGCAAATTACCAGAAGAAAAATAAATTCCATGCAGTCCCCAAGTTCATAGACTTCACTTACTGTTTTTCAGATTTAACAGCAAATGGCAAATAGTGTATTTTTTTAATTTATTTAATATGCTTAGATAGTATAACAGGCAACATGTCTATATCGAATATGCACATAAATATATGGTATTTAAATGTTCCAGCATGATTCTGATTGAATTCTACCTTGAGTACATATATTCCATCTACCAAACACTCTCCTGCAATCTCAGCTCCGTGTTCTGATTGACCTATTAATATTGTTGCTCACTACTTCAAAATCGTTACATCCTGGTTTCTGCTGCCTTCTGCCACAAGGCTGAGGACCATGGCGGTTGTAACTGAGACCCCATATCTTCTGTAATTTAGCAATTATTCCTCCTTTTTGTGTCACTGTAATATTTTGACACCAGTGTTCTTTATGATGCTCAACTTCTCCCTTGACTACTTCTGTTTTGAACAGTTTGCAGGCACAGTCAGTCATGGAAATGAAAGGTTCTGCTGCTAAGTGTTCTAAGTGTAAGTCACATTCTTTTTTTTCTTATTCTTTTTTTTTTTTTTTTTAAACGGGATGGCTTTTTAGAATGCAGCTTTGTGTCTATCAGCACTTTGGAATGCTAATAAGAGAAGTTCCCAGGAGAACCTGATTTGCTAGACCTGTTCAGACTGTCTGTCTTTTATTTGTTCGGACTCTGCTGAATATGATACCAGTGTGACTCCCAACTATTACACACTGGTCTAGCAGTTAAAGCAGTTAACCAGGTTATACTATTATTATTCTAGTCTTAAAGTATCCACCCAGGGGGTGGAGTAGCCAGGTTCCAAGTGCACTTCAGCCTGCAGTACCACCCTGAGAAGATCCTCCGCTCTGTAGGTGTATATTCAGTGTGTGTGTGTTCACACCTTTCCTTCTGAAGTTGGGCTGAAGGGCACAATTAGAGCATGCATACCTATATATTCATACCCTCAGACTGAGGGGGCTGTGGAATACCTGTTCTTCTTCATTAGAAGCTCTAAACACCCAGTTTTGTCACGAATTGAAGTTCTGATGTATAAGTACTTAAGAGAAGGCAGTTCAGGTATGCATTTTCCCCTTGTTGCCCCTTTCCTACTGGTTGCCATTGGTGTCACAGAAATCAGCACGCAGTCTCTCATGAGTCCCTGCATAGATGTCTAATTATCTTTCTTTGGCCACTCTCTATGCCAGAGTGGGACACCTTACCTAGCCTGCTGACACTCAAGCATCTTTATTGACTCTTTGTCCTACCGACGCTGCAGAGCATCAGTAGTTCTTCTTTTGGTACTTCCATCTCTTATGGTGTCACACCTTTCAAATCTGGAAAGAATATCTCAGGTAGGATGACTGCCAGAAACTGAATCAGAAATGTAGGAACAGAAGTGGAATCTCTGATGTTTTAAAGCTCTCGATGGATTTTTCTTCCATACCATTGCTTCGACCGCATAGATACAGGAACAGCCTGGCATTCTTAAATTACTTCAGAAACACTCCTTTAAAATGAATGGCAGCATGTCATGGGGTGAGGACCAGGCTTTGCATTGCCAGGTGGGAGACCTGTCTTTGATTGCTTGATTAGAGGAAGAAGGCTTAGGGAGAAAGGGGGAATGAGGACAATAGTAAAATAGTTACGAGCAAAATTCTTTGATGAGCTTCCCCATGTGTTCCAAGAACCTTCTGAATTTTAATTAAAATGTGACCTAGAAGCAACCCTGAGTACTTCCCAGTTTAGGGGTTAATTGGAACATGAATCTCAGATGCCAGGACAGGAGTGGAACACCAGCCAAAAAAGTGACAGCTGCCCCCTCAGACTAAGCCATGTGCATCAGCTCTTCTGACCCATGCCAAGGAACAAGCTTGCTTGCTGGTTTCTCATTTCTTCACTTCTTCTCTCTTTTCTTAACATGGCTAAATTTGGAATTATTTAAAATGTCTTCCATAGTTTTATTTTTCAGAAAGGCAGGTAGTGCAGAGAGCTGCTGGCATGTTGAAGCTAAAAGGGTCATTAACAGCAGAGAAGTACAGAGGCTTTAGGGAGAATTGCTGTATCTCTTGCCCCATCCTATCCATGTCTCATCCTTAATCTTGCTCTCTTTCAGCCTGGAAGAGCACACACTAGCTTGCTGTAGCCTAATAGTTTTCCTTTCTAGTCCCCTCTCTTTCTCCTTTGTGCTTTCAGTAGATGCAAAGATCAAGGCCTAGATATTTCTTTTAGGTTGTTGAACTTTAGTGAATAAGAACAAAAATGAACAAAGCCAATATGTTTTTCATAAGTGATAGCCAACAGAAAACTTCCTCTGGCTGAAAAGCTCAAAGACCGTGTTTTCAGACAAAGAGAATCCTAGCTCTCCTATCATGGTTTTCTGGATAAATATTTTGTACTATTGGGACAGAAAAAGTATCTGTGCGTGAGTTTGCAGACAAATCCTTCATTTAAAGAGGATTTTGATGGTCATTTTGTGCAAGTGAGTCTAGAATGACTATGGTTGGATAGAGGGAGAAGAGTAAAGGAGGGAAGAAAAGAGAGAAGAAGAGAAAGAGGGAAGAAATCAAAGAGAAAAGGAACCAGTAAAGGACTAACAGTAGGAATAAATGAGAGAGAGAGAGAGAGAAAGGAGAAAATACAAAATTTGAAAAAGTAGGTATTTCATGTCTACTTCGATTTATCTTCATGAAAAAATAAATCTAGTTCCTTCTCTTTCCTGAACCACTTCTTCCAGCTTCTTTCTGAGGCAAGAAAAAAAGGTTATTCATCTTTTAAGGTAAAAATTTACCTCTAGTTCATATTGTGACATTGAGAAGATTTGCCTGGTTGGTCTTTTTAAATTCTTTTTCAATGTGTTCTATAAGCAAGTCCACATTTATTTTGCTTTTCTTTCTCTCACTGCCTGATGCCCGAGGGTTTCAACATCCAACAGGTCTTTTCTTGAGCAAATACAGATAATTCAGGTCCTGAGTCAGCAAGTTCATATACTTAGATTAATGCATATGCTCAGATTCACCCCATGCATCAAAACCCTGAAACTTCCTAGGTCATCTGCTGCTGAATCAAAGACACACATCTCCATGAGGCATGCCAGAAGTTCAAATTATTCGCATGAATGTACATAATTTTGTATTTGTCAGCATAGAAACATACATGTTAAAAAGAAAAGCAACCACAACCAAAAAACAATCAAAGAAAGAAATCCACCAGCTTTGTATCAAGAATGCAAACGATCATGGAGAGATTTATTTAAAAGAATATATACTCTAATATTTCTCCTTTTGAAACCTCATGGGAAAAGTGGGGTATAAAAGACATCCCTGCTGGTATAGTTCTGCCCTTTCTTAAATCCGTGGTAAAATCTACCCTGACTTCTATAGGAGTTATGGAAGCAACGCAAAATGTCTTTGAGAATTTTACCTGAAAGGGCAGATCTGCAAAGGACTTTAGCTAGACATCGCAGCACCTATCTGAAAGGTACACCCTTGTAGTAGAATCTGCCGTCTTGAGTTAGATGTCTGCTTCCTTATAAATCACACAGGAAAGATGGAATCCACAAGGACATTCTGAGCAAGGAAGCACTTCAGGAAATGTTGAGATTAAGCATATGCTTTAAACCCTCTCCTTGCTCTGAAGCTTATTTTTGGATTAGAGGAAGTACCTTCTTCCACTTGGAATTCATGGTTCTAAAGCCCTAAGTTACAACGTTTTACTCCCTAATGAAAGGGCGCTTTTGGATAATAAAGGGTCTGAGAAATGCGCGTCTAGTATTCTTTGCCACATGGAACTACAATCTCCCACCTCCCAGAGGGGTGCTCCTTCTCCCCAGCCAGAACTTTCCTGGATAATTAAGTAATCACCGCAACAGACAGAAAGTGAGAAGTACTTGATAGTCAATCCCCCTCCCCCCAAGAAAGAAGTAGCTGGGTTCCAGTTCGTGAACCAGTGTATGTATTTAATACTAAGTAATCATTACAGCAGTGACTGGAATCCAGATCTCACTTTTTCCCAGATGACTGCCTTAAGTACCAGACTCTTTCTGTCTTCTGAGAAGCTTGTTCTTTCACTAGCTTAATGAATATTTAATCACTCTCTGTGAAGTGGAACATCACATCTTGCAAGGAGAGGCTGTGAGCAGCCAACCCCAGAAAATCTACTAGCCTGATGCTTAGAACATTTTGGTGAGAGATGCAGTTTCAAATCCCTAACAAAATAGAATGAATGGAATCAGAATTTTCTACCTTAAATGAAAACAAGTTCAGACTTTACTTAAAGCTTATGCTCTATTCTACTTTTATGCAACAAATCCTGAAGGACTTGGCATCCCCCATTCACCTACAGGGCCACAGAACTCCACAAGGTGTATCAGGAGTTAAACCTATTCCTATCATATTGCATATACAATAAATTGTGTTGGATAAAGTAACTTAAAATCTAAAGGTTGCATAGGCATGTCCTCTACATCTAGCCGATCAGGATTTAGGCAATTATCAGATTGTCCAGAAGCAGATTTTAGACTCTTGGATAATTTTAATGATGAAATAGTAGCTGCTTGGGCACGGACTCAAGAAAGTATATCATCTCCTAATTCCTTTTTAGGTGTTAGGAAAATTAAGAACATTAATTAGGCAGTCACAGACTGCCTAAATTGGGTGCTTAGGCTTCCTAATTGATTAGTGGAGAGAACTAAGCACCAAAGAGCAGTCCAGAGAGTTTACCTGCTGGGAGTAGACTCACTTAAAGATAGCTGTTATGAAACATTAGCCACAGAATATAGCTATGTCACTGCCTCCCTCTGAAGTTTAGACACTGACATTAGGAGCGTAATCCAGTTGCCTATACATAGGCATCTAGAGCTGTATGAGATGGTGCAGGGTAGCCCTCCAGCTGCCCTTTAGCTGACACACCAGAGGAACAAAGGTCTCACTTAGATGCTACGTCATGTCCACCAGCTCCGCAGACAGATAAACTTAGGGTATTTGAAATAGGACTAGGGACTTCTGCATGGACAGCTGAATCAAAATTTGAGTAAAAGATTTGATACCAGACTGTAGCACTGTAAATTTAGGAGTCTGCAAGTATGTTGTCTAAGGTGAAGTAAGGTAGTTGTCCAAGTGAACGAAGATTGTGTCCCCATCTTGAATAAAGTAGAATATCTGAGATAGCACTGGGAGCCAACAAGTGGAGACTTGAATCTAGCCTTCAGCCAATACAGACAGCAGAGTTCAGAGAACTACTCAGGTGACTAAATACAGCAGGAATCCAGTGTACTTGGCTGAAGATAACCTCCTGAAAGAGCAGCTTTCATATGACAGTGATGACTGCAATCAGTTACAATGGAATAATATCTCACAACGAAGATTTGTGGGAACAGAAGGAAGGCAGACTTAAGAAACTATGTATGACTCAAGCCTGGTGGCTAGGCTTCTCTACTGGAGGAAGAAAACTAAAAAGTGAACTGGCCGATATTTTTAGGAAAATGTGTGTCTACTTCATTTTATATAATTATTGAGTACAATTCATAAATTATACAAAAAGAAGAGACTAGATTGAAGAAGTCCCAAAAAGCAACCCACCTACGCTAGAATTTCTTTGCACTCCCAGTGACCAATGACTAATGGGTGTTCCTTGGTTGTCCATCTCTAACAGGAGAGAACACAAGGCCTTTAATCCCTGCTGACCTGACAGTGTAATAAACAGAATATTCCTTGGGATGTAGTAGGTGAGGTTCAAGTCATCTCAAGGTGCAGAAGGTTCTGAACCCAAATCTTGAACAAGTATCATAATGATAAGGCTTTCTTAGAGAAAACAGGACGATCACCTGCAATTGTGTTTTAATTGGCATACTTGACAGCTGTAACCCAATAAGACCTTTGTTTAGATGATATGGCATCGATACACTCTTTGCTTTGGAGCTGGAGATCTATTAATTTATGATCCTAAATCCTAATTTAGTTACCCAACTTCCCAATGAAATTCAGGCAATGAATAAGAGTTAGAAACATAAATATTTTGTGGGCCTCCGAGGTCGAACTGGCAGCTAAGCAGAAGTTTAAAGAATTAGGTTTTGGACTTGGGTCTCAAAGGTAGAATTCAGCTCACCTAACTTTAGTTCTACAGCTTAAATGCAATGACTAGGCCAGTCACTCTAGATTTCCTTTATCGTTGACAAAGGCAACTTCAAGGGTGCAAGTCATCTCTCCATACAAATCAATGTTTAAAGTAGGTCAGTGAGGGACTCCCTTTCCTAAATATAGTGTCTAGTGCCATTCCAGATACCACAAGATATCATGCCTGGCCTCAGCTGCAATTCGGTAAGTCTCAAGTATATAGGGCCTTGTTTGTACCTGATGGTCCAACACACAATGCAGGTATCTTGGTTACTCTACCATGTCTCCAATGGCACTTGGCACCTCTGTAAGAAAAGTAACCAAGCTCTTTGAGTGTCCTGATCCAATGAACAGAATCACCTGTCACTATTCTGTCTGAGACTTCCACGTCACCACTTGTGAAAGTCACATGAAGGTCCGGAGTAACGACATTTTTAGCAGTACCACTTAGTGTGACTGAGGAAGGAACATTCTTATAAAAACTAAAGCCATCTGTATTTCACCACAAACCATTTTACAGTTAAACATTTAAAATTTAGTTCTTTAGTCATTTTGAAATATAACTGTCCTAGAAAGCTCTTTTAAAAGGGAAACAAAATCAACTGTATACTCATTAAGTATTAATACTGAAATGTAAACCGTAAAAAACACATAGTTTTACCTTAAACCAACAATGTTGTATTTTTTTCATTTTTGTGTTAAATATACAACATTATTATGGATAAACAACTACTATAAATATTTTACAACAAACTGGTTATAAAATAATATCTTTTAAGGTCTATTATTTTCTCATACCTTTAAAAATAGGTAAAAATAAAAATGTATATTATACATAAAAGTGATACATAAAGAAACTACATAAAGAAACTTTAACAGTAAATAATTCAAAGTTAAGGTTTATATGTTGTATCTTTCTTGTTTGATATGAATGTTTATTATATGGGCAAAGTAAGATAAAATATATTATTACTGCCTTCCTTGTTTTTAAGACCATGGTGTTTATGAATACTGTGATGAGTAGGAACATGGTCTGGTTTCGAATCTTCAACTCCTTTTTAAAGTGTTTATTTCTGAAGATATTTTCATTAGTTTTGTTGTTAAAACTCTTAATGCCCCTTCTATCCATACATATTAAATATTTTTTTTTACAAATAGTACGATTCAACCAATAGTCATTACAATTCTTGTTTACAACAGCAGTCTGTTGGGGTTTAATAAATGCCCACTTATAACTTCCACCCTCTCCAATCTGTCTGCTGTTCAAGAGTCTGAAAACATAGGCTTCTCAGCTTCTAACAGGGCTACTGAACTGGAAACCTACTCCAACAGAGGAAGCAAATTTTGCCTTTAGATTTTCTCCACTGAAGCTGTTTTGATATTGTTCCTCTCCCAAATGAACCTCTTCAAGACCCTCTACTGCTTCTGGCTTCTGGAGCCATATGAACGTGTGCATACTGGTGTATGCATAGACTATGATACATGTTGTACAATATACTCCTGCCTGCATTTCTTATGGTCAGATGGCTATTGAAATCACGTAAATACTTTACAGGAGGGAAAGAATTAATTCTCCCTAGCTGTAACCCTGTAAAAATGAAGAGAAATAGGTACCTCCAAGGAGCGATTCATCCATCCTACATGAGATACTTGTTCAGAGGTGAACTGAATTCCCATGAGATGTTTATCTCTTTATACTGACTCCAAAGAGACCCTGAATAACCAGTTCAGGTTCAATGCCTACTTTTTGAATGTCTAAAGCCAGCTGAAGGGAATCCCGTCCTAATTAATTGTTCTGTCCTGAAGGAAGATATCAGTATATCTGTATCGACACAAAAGGAATTGATGATATCCGAGTAGCTAATACAGTATAACTTTGAAGAGTAATGCTGCCCTCACACCTGCTATCTGTTGTTGCTTCCTCACTGTCTCTCTGGGAGAGCTACTTATCGCGGACAGCTATCTCAGCTACTTTTACTTTCTTAAATGCATCCATGCCAGGAAATCACCTCTGACTCACAGGCCTGGTGGTACAGCACCATCCTGACCAGGACCAGTGTCCTCACATTGGCAGTGTGCGCACTACATAGCACTTGGCCCTTGATCTTACCTAGGCCTTCTGCTGGGTTCATGTAGCCTTAAGCCAAGTTCTGGAGAGGGAAGGGGGAGAGGAAGGGAAGGCAGACTGTGTTTACAATATCTGAAATAACATGAGGGATTCCCACTGGAGTCGTTTTTCAGAGCAAAATGGAAGCAACAAAAATTTAAAAGCAGCTAAATATATAGTCTTACAAAATACATTTTGCTATTGGCGGCAGGGGTAACAGGACACTGTCCTCTTTTTATCCACCTTTTCTCTCCCGTCCTCTTTCTCCTCCCCTTCAAGGCAAAGAAATCAGGATGGATCTCTGATAAGGCAATGAAAACTTCTAGCACATCAAGCACAACCTACCAACCTGTTGCTGTTCCTTTTGCACGAATGACTGTAAAGTAATTCTCATAGAATCATAGAATCGTCTAGGTTGGAAGGGACCTTTAAGATCATCGAGTCCATCCATTAACCTAACACTGCCAAAAACACCACTAAACCATGTCCCTAAGTGCCACATCTACCTGTCTTTTAAATACCTCCAGGTATGGCAATTCAACCATTTCCCTGGGCAGCCCTTTCCAATGTTTGACAACCCTTTCCGTGAAGAAATTGTTCCTAATAACCATCCTAAAGCTCCCGTGGTGCAACTCGAGGCCATTTTCTCTTGTCCTATTGCTTGTTACTTGGGAGAAGAGACCAACCCCCACCTCGCTACAACCTTCATTCAGGCAGTTGTTTTCACACATCTGCAGACAAAACAAATTCCTGAATGAACAGACTCCCTATATTCCCAAGCTCTTTTGAGACATACCTGAAAGCCATATAGACCTAGGCCACAAAGGATGAGGTGAGGATGTATAGCTCTCCAAGGCAGGTTAACCAGCTGAGGCTTTCTGTCTGCGCTAAAGCCAGTGGAAAGGATAGGCACCTCCAGAGAGCTATTCATCTCGACTATCACAGTCAGCTGTCTTCAGATGAAACAAATCTCTGTTCAGAAATGCCTACCTCTGTATTCATGAGCAATAGCAGAATGCTAACTGTTAGCTTAGACTAGGCAACTTATCTCTTTTACGGTTAAAGGTGGGTGAGATGAACGTACACCTCATTGACCATTTTCTTGGGTTATGAGGTTCATTCTGTGCCGACTGATAACTATAGAGCTGCCACACAGCATGACAGATGTGCATATGAAATCGGTCAACACGCGGACTCCACTGGATTCACATTTGGGCCATTAATTACAGCATGTACCTTGGGGTCTCCCACCTGCAGATGACTTAGTAGCGGTGGTAATCACATTTATTCTGATAGTAAGAAACACTTCCTGAGTCGTATACAAAGCATTGTGCCCAACCTAAGGCACACAACACAGGAAAAAGAAGAACAGTAAAAGATATAGACAAAAGGATAAGTGGGATGACAGTAAATATAGTGTTTCCTCTACAAAGTGAGAGGTGGGATAGGAAGAAGGAGCTGAGGTAAATGGAGTAAGTTACGCGGAAAGACAAGGTTAGGTGAAGGGACTGAAGGTCAGAAGGGTGAGGGGGATGTTTTCTTTGTATCTTATCTAGACAGTATCAAAGAAACCTTTTCTTTGGGATCAGTGAGCGCTCCAAGTCCATGTGCTGCTTTTAAACTGAATATGGGGGAAAACTTCAGCTTGGTGGTGTTGATTATTGCCCATTAGAGATTGTGTGGAGACCACCAAGCTCATTTCACTTCAGATTACAGAATGAACTAAAATTGAGGTCCTGAAGGTGAAAAGCTAGTTTTTTCATCCACTATGCTAAAGAAGTCATTTCTTTTTTTCTATTAAGCAACTGTGAAAAGAAAGATTGTGCAATGACTAGAGCTACGCTGTAAATATCAGGGTTACCAAAAGTCACAGAGGAACCTTTCAAATAATCTGAAGTGGTGATAGAAAGAGTAATACAGTGAATCAGCATTGATGCAACAATCATTAACCCTACACCTTCACTGTCATTTGCATTAAGGAAGCAGATGGCTATATTTTTGTGACGTTAATTGTTTAAATCCTACCGAAGCCGTTTGGCAGGTTGGCAAGTTTGCTGTCTATGAGTATATATGTGCATATGTGTGTTCGTCTATGTGTTTAAGCGTGTGTGTTGGGAAACATATTTAATGCTTTTAAGTTCTTTATGTTACAAAATAGTGCACGTATATTATTCAAATATTTTAAATATGCACTATTAAAGACCACTCAGGGTTGCTCAATTACGTGAAACCAGATTCTGCCATTTTAACAGCTGCTAAGGGCTGTTACTTTGGGCAGTCCTACTGAAATCTATAAGACTCTCGGCAACTGAGTTAAACGCAGAATCTGACCGAAACTGTTATTTCCACAGATCTCTATGAACTACTGTTTGTGTTCTCAGTCTTATACAGAGACTGCTGTCACTCCTGTCTCTCATATATTCTGTGGCTTGTCCTGTCCTTTGTAGATGAGCCCTTGTAAAGCTGGAGATCGTTGGAACGTCTGACTCCATTATCCACATAAACCAGCAACTATTCACATCATTTTTCAGTGACAATGATTTGCAATCCTATACTGGGCAGGCAATTTTAACTGGAAAACAGGGAAAGGCTATTTAATACTGAAATAAGTAATCAGGAAGCAAGTAGCCTTGAATCATTAGGATCGTTAAGAAAAAATAAACAGAAAACAAGCAACTGAAAAAGCAAGGATAAAATTAAACAGTAATGATGATTTATAGTAAGATACTCTGAGACATGACAGAAGTCTCAGTACACCAAAAGGAAAATCTTGTTTGCTCAAATTATTTGTTTCTTCTGTCTAATGAATGTAATTCTAATATACAAGTGATAACACTGGCATTTCTTTGAAATGTTGATTCAGTTTAATTATGAAAATCACCAAGGTATTTTCTGGCTGCTGCATCACTCCCTGTACTAAGATTAATCACATCAACATCATTCATTTAATCTTCAAAGAGGAAGCAGTTGTCCACAAAAGCCTTCAAATAGCTTCATTAGTGCAATTTTTCAGACTCAAACACTTAGCTGGCAGCATATGATTGAGAGTAAGGAAGGTCATTATATTCATCTGTTTCCTAATCCAATTTATTTTTTTTAATGTTTCGACATTTTTTTGTGGATATGTGTAAACTCCACATTGTAACCCTTTGTTTTGGACAACCAAACTATACGCAGTTCAAATACAGACAGAATAGTTGGTGTCTATCATGCTTTACTCGGTTTGCGATGGGATGAATTTGAACCAGAATAGGCTTCTCTCCTGAGCCCGGCACTGATTTAACATACAGACTGGTTTTGTCACCAATCACGAGCACAAAAGACCTTAAGATGTGTTTACTTAAACATGCAAACAGGGTTAAAAAGGTGAGATGCAGAGCAATGTGCCTAATGTTTTCAATGCCAGACTGAGACCTACTAACAATGTTTTAGAGAATAAAAATAAGTCAAACCTCTCCCTATTATTAATATTTAATTACATGCTAAGAGCATCACCCTCCTCAGTCTCCCATGGTTGCTGAAAAGACCTTCCCTTGCTTCATATTACTTAAAAACTTCTCTAGCACAACCCTGTGCGTTTTCAAAAAATCATGATGCCCAAAATCCAAGAGCACAGCCTCTGAGTTGTTCCAATTTTTAAAAAATATAGCTTTGCAACCCAACGTACTCACACCGAGCATGGCAGCTCACCACCAAGATCACGATGACAACATGGTCAGACACAATTAGTCTACCTGCATAGCACTAAAATGAGCCACTGATCAAAATGCACTTAGTTCTGTTAATGAGAACCAAAACTGCCAGCTTAGTTCTGAAGCTTTAAAAACCAAAGACTTTGTTTAAGTTTGTGCTAACACATTTGCCTGCAGCTGTCAGTGGCTTGTGCAAAAATCAGTCAATCCAAAACGGGGAAGCCTTGAGATCTCAGGCAGCAAATGCAATTTATTTTTTTTTTTAATAAACCATCTAAAGGAATTAAATTTTTCCTTCCATTCAGTTTTAGGTGAGGAGAAAAATCAATTTTATATTCAAGAAAAAAACCTGGGCAAATTTTTTCCAAAATGGATGCTGGTGAATTGCCGTGATTGCAAACGTGCCCCTCATTCAGAGGCTCCCCATAAGGATGGAAAGATGCGTTTGAACCACAAAGATGTTTGTTTTATTAACTATTGGATTTAGTTTAGAGACAGGAGCACAGGGTAGTTCCATAGCTACAAAGCTATATGCTTCAGTTGTCTCTTGTATCTCACGTAGCTATTTTCATTGCTTTCCCTGGCATATAAACAGCGCTCATGGTCCACCCTTGGTTCACGGTGCTGTCTAAAATCAATTGCCATATGAAAGAACAGCATAAAACACAGACTCCATGTGGTTCTCAATCTAACCACTCAAACAGTGTATAGGTGAGGCTTTTATAACCAAGGGTCCCCTGCACATGCAAGGATTTTCTTTGTGCTTGTACGTAAAGAAAAAAAAAGGAAGGAAAATCAATATTCTCAAAAGCGGTTGCATTCGCTAAAACCCCACTTGCAACCTTTTTGTAGATAAGACTTCCCCAACTCCAGGGCAGGATGAAGAACTTAGGGTGGTGTGATATTTGTTCTCAGCAGAGAAAATTAAGGTATATCACAAGATGACTTTACATACGGACTTCAGTCCTTGAGCCGATCTATGAAACCCGGTGGGCTATTTTTTTCCTAGTGAGCTCTTTGGCTACGGAAGAGTCATGCTGGGGGAATCCTCACTCCTGACAAGAGACTGAACAATAGTTGTGGAAATCATTTCATCTGGGGCAGAGGTCAGGGGGTGATAATGGACCAACATAGCGGGAAAGTCACGGCAGCTGGAATAGCTACCATAGCTGAAGTGACACAGGAGCCACAAGAGTTTTTCCCCACTGGTATTTTTAAGGCATTTGTCACATGTATATTTTAAGCTGTGTTGATATCCCATCTTTAGTTCATTAGACTCCGTATATACATTCATTGCTATTCCAATATATCAAAACTTTCCTTGCAGGAGCTGAGGGCTTCTGTGGAGGATATTTTTAAAGAAAAACAGCAAGTTTGAGGTTGGAGTAACTGCACTTTTTAAAACCTTTCCACGGATTGCTTTCAGATCTTGTGACTGGATCTTGGCAGTATGAGGCCACATCATTTCAAGCTGTGAACAACAGAGGGAATGACCAGGCTCATACTGCAATTTGTCCCACTTCACTGGAATACTTAGAAATTGTTATGCAAAGTAAGCTTATTTCTGCTTCTACTTTCTCTCTGCAGGACATAGAGGGGGAAAATAACTATTCTACTGTGCTCTTTTAAACGTGAGTCTTCAAAAAGAACAACTGGGTATCCCTGGAATCTTTCCATCCACCGAGTCATCTACCCTTATAGTTCAGAACTAAAATGCGCGTGTTTCTAATAACTTAGACTTAAAGGGCTGTACTCCTTGGGTGACATTTAGGCTCTACCCTTTTTATTCAGATAGTGTTATCCTCAAGAGTCCCAAAGCTTCTTGGTCTCAATCAGGCCCTAATAGAAGGAAAATTCTTCAAACAGATCTTGCTGTGACCAATGTGGTTATTATATGCTACTGTTCTTTACTGTTCCCCTCAAATCTCAGTTTCCCTAATTACATGCTACTTCTCTGAAAACTCTGAGTCAGGTAATGAGTCTAACCAAGACTTACGCTGCAAGTACTGCTTCAGTTATTAGGCAAAGATAAGAAAATAAAGTTAATCACAGAGAGAGCATTTTCAATTAATCTGCCTCACACCAGCCATTTACAAGGCATTCATTTATGGTGGATGCTTTTAATTTTAACAATAAATGAACTCTTATTATTAAAGTAGGAACAGATCCCTGAGTAAGCAACAACATGCAGTGCAAATGAAGAATCAAGGAAGGAAGTATTTACACCAGAAAAGTAAGAGAGAAATAATCTGTAACCTGTAAGGGTGACAATGAATAAAAATATATTTAGATCGCTGCTAAAAACAAATTGGGATTCATCCCACCAAGGGTCATGGTCTGCCTTTTTTTTGTATTAACAATACACAAGTTTTCAATCAAAATTGGTACCAAGTGAAAAACCTTCTTCACAGAGCATGAAGAAGTAGAGATTCACCTTTCTGGCCACCTTCTTTCCTGTCTTCTATATATCCTCATAAAATATTTACTCTGCTTCTGAATGACCACTCTGATTATCCTTAGACTCCTTTTCAGATTCCCTGATGATGTCATGGAAATGTTAAACCCATTATGCTAAGCTAGGACCTCCATCTACTGTGACCTCTTGGCACTAGCTTCTAAGGACAGCATGATACTTTTACATAAAAGTTAGTCTTCCTTCGGGCCATCAATAGATGGACTGATGATGCATCAGCACTTCAATCAACGCCAATAAAATTTAAGCAAGGCCACGTAAAAAGTCCAAATCCGCTTTGTGTTTACAATAAAGTGATTAAAACGTCTATTAAAAGGGACAATTATTTTTCTACTGGAAAATAAGCATTTGTATTATTTCATGGATCCACCCCATAGGTAATACATGACGTTCCTTTTCATTAAGCTATTAGGGAAGTGATTAGTGACTAGCACCCTGCTCTAATTATCTTTAATGTAGTGTTTCAAATTGATCATGCATAATGCAATTAGAAATCATAATTAAATTAATTTATATTGATTTAAGCCTTTATAAGTTGTTAATAACTATAGCCCATTACATTAATTCCTACAAGCCAACATTAATATTTTCAATATGTTGAAATATTCCAGGTTTCCCCCCCCCCTTTCCCCTTAACTTCATTAAGGGGTTCACGGGGGGTGGCTACCAGGGAACGCTGCCTGGCGAGTGGCCCGGGAGCCGGCGGGCTCCAGCTCGGCAGACGCGGCCCCTCCGTGGTCCCGGCACGAGTGGGTGCTGGGGGAAGGAATCGATGGCTGATTTTCATGCGGGAATAATGACCGCTGCCCGGGCTGACAGATTTCCATGGAGATGGAAAGACCCCGGCAGCCGCCCAAGGGGAAAACTCAGGGGATGGGAGTCAAAAAAAAGCGAGGGGGGGGGGTGTGTGTATTGAAAGAAACAAGCCCCCCTCTCCACCCCCCCTCCACCCCCCCAAAAAAAGGCAGCTCCCGGCGGAGCTCCCGGGCGGATGCGGGCCCAGCCCTCCGCACGCCGGCAGCCCCACGGCCGTGGGGCTTCCCCAGGCAGGGGGGCCACGGCCGGCGTCCCCCGTGGGGGGAGCGCCTTGGCTCCCTGGGGTTCCTGTTGGTGGCTGAAGGCGGCCTCTCGCCCGACGGGAGGCTCCCTAATCTCTCCCCTCCCGAAAGTGACCTTCTCCCTTCCTATCCCCCACCACCCCCACCCCACACCCAACCCACACCCAACCCAAAAAGCTCTCGCGAAAGTTATTTCCCCACACACACACACGCTCCAATTAAACTTGTGCAGCCGTCCCCACCCCCACCCCCCCACCCCCCCACATCCCCTTGTCGAAAGAATTATGCATGAAAATAGAGGCAGTAAATCCCCCAGCGCGGAATGTCACGGACTAGACAGGGCTCTCAAACGGGTGCGCTTCCATCCCGCCCTTGTCTGACACCTTTCAATCAGAAACGGATGGGCCGGGGTCAGAATAAGTTTTCCAGTGAGAAAGATGCCCGGCTATAATAAAATCTTACGGCGGGGGGGGGTTAACAAATCATTTAAGAAAACAATTTATGCTTAAATAATATTTCTTTTAAAATAAAATCGGGGTTTGCAAATCAGCGTTTGATTTGAGAGGCATGAATTCTATTATATGTACAATTTAATCACGGAGTATTTAAAATAGACATTTCCATCTAAAATCCAATCAGAAATCAACACAGTACCTCGAGGCATTAAGATGATCATCTCCATTTTGCATTTGTAAACTGGTAGAAATAAATGTGGCTTGTGGATACCAAGAGGTCAAGTACGGCTGCTCAAATATTTTTCTTACAAAATGACGGATTTATTAGACAAATAAGTAGCCCGGCTGATGCAAAACCCCCAGTGATTGAATTTTGACGTTGAGTCAACAACAACTCGAACTACATCAGTGCTCCAAGATTTAGTTATGATGGTAGAGATTACTGAACAAATAGGAGGCAGAAATGAATACAGATTTCCTAGGATCTGCCCCTGGCACCCTCTTCTTGACATTCCCCTCCATATGCTATCCCTATTCACAGTGTATTCTAATTAAAGGACTGGGCTATGTCTTCTAATTTTACAAGAACTTTTAAATAATTAGTCTGGTGTGTGTTAAAAGGGAAAGCTTCAGACATAAGGGGATTTTGAGTCCCTTTAGGATCTCTCCCCGGCTTTGCGGTTATCACAGTCCCTTCCGTGAGGAAGGGTGGAAAACGCCTCTTGATTTGATTGCGGAAAGATGGGAACCCTGATCAAACTGCCGTATGCAAACACAGGCGTCCGCGGTTCATTTCCAGCCCATTCAAAGAGGGTGGTTTGGTGGGGTTTATTTTTTGTTTTGAGATTTTGCTGAGACTTCGCCCCCCACACACACAGGCGCGCACAGTGGAAGGGATGTCGGGCGTCCGGCATTCCTGGGAAAAAATCTCTCCACGGATCCCAATCGCCTGTGAAACCAGGGCTGCAGCCTGCCCAGCCTCGACAGCGGATTTTTTTTTCGCGCTGAACCTGCCCCCTCCCTCTTTCTCCCCACCCTCTCTCGTCCCCCCCACCCCCCCTCCTTCCCCACCCTACAGGTGTATGTATCTAAGAGAGTTCCCCGGTCTGAGCGTTGTTAGCCGGCAGGGAGCTTGGCGTGTGCTGAAAAGCCTACGTGAGCTGTGGGAGAGCGATGTTATTCTTGCTTCATTTCTTCAGCGCTTTGGAGCGTTACTTTTACTTGCTAATCACGAAGGGGCGCTTAAATAATTGAGAGTACGTTTAAGCATGAAGCAGTCAGTTTCTAATCTTTTCAGGGGAAAAGGGACTAATCTGCACCTGCTGTGAGAGCCCTTTTTTTATTTATTCTGTATATTACTTCCACTTCAAGCTGGACCTGATGGCTCCAATTACAGTTGAGCCTTGCGGAATCTACACCCTCCCTTTCGCAGCCCCTTTCCCTGCTCCCCTCTTCTCCGCAGGTATAAACTTTTCCTTGACAGAGAAGAGGGAGAGGGGAGATCTTACCAGACACCATTTAGCTGAGATCATAATTTTATTTCATATTTTAAGAGGAGCTCTTCAGAATTCCCAGGCTCCCCAAATTTGCCTTCTTTCTGTTGCCTCCACTGTATCGCATGCATATTTGTAGAAAAGAGACTGTCTGCCAGGGTGATCTGGATTATTTTTTAATAGGGGATAGCTGGAGAGCAGGGTTTTAACGTAGATTTTCTCATATTTAGCATTTGGGAAGAAATTGTTTCATAAAAGCCTTTCTCCTACTACGTATTTTCACTGCCGAGTTTTTACATTGGGTAGAGGCTTCTCAGAGTATTGCCAAAGTTAATTCCAGATTTATATTTCTGTAACCTACTTAGGATGCAAAAAGAAAAAAAAAATCCTGTCAAATTAAAGTGAGTCCTCCTGTCTTGCCTGCTCCCAGCAAATAACTTGCAGCACCTAATAAATCCAGATGGAGTTCCTCATATAGCCCGGTGCAGAAATAATTATTGTCCTGGCTTGTTTCATGTCAGAGGCCTCTTCGGCTCATCTGTCATGAAACCAATTTCACTTTATTTACATCCATTTGCTAGTTTAATTACTGTGCTGATGAATAGCCTGAAGGAATTAAGTTACGAGTCTTTGGAAACCTAAAACGACAGATATATGGGTTACCTTTTAAATAGAGGAAGAAAATGATGGGTGGTGTGTGCACCAAAATTTAAAGGTAATAAGAGCTTTTCCCTAGATAGGTGGAAATGCAGAATCAACTGATGCTCAGCCCGTGCATTTGCCTCCGCAAAGTACTGCTTAGAAAGGCTTTCATATTTTTTTGCAGGTTAAATGTAATCTGTATTAAAGTAAAGGTTCCGCAAGACGGGTGCCAGCTTTAGATCTAAGCACAGATGCACTCATTATTTTTCCGGCCCCCAAAAGGGGAGAAAAGGTCAGAAAATAGGTCTGTCTTAAAGACTGACTCCAACATAACTTATGCACCGTACCATACAACACAGTCATCCAGGGATGTTATCCCGTGTCTGCAACCGCAGAAATTGTCCTAAACTCTTCTTCCCCCTAACTTGCCTCTCTGCGATGCCCTGTACCAGCAGAGGGAATTTCAACCAGCAGGAGAGTCTTGTGCGTTTTCTGTAAACCTACGGAAAGCAGAGTTTATCCTTGTCTTCCGTGTCCCTGGTCTAGCCCACGTCCTTTCCTTTTCTGCGTGTCTTTATTCAACCATTTCCAGTACGTGCGTGCCCGCCGCTTGGCCTGGAGACCAGGGGTAGGGGATCTGCCCGATCCGCCCGCCCGCCGCCCACGAGGGGACCCTGCTGCCGGGTCCCGGCATACCGAAGTGGTCCTGTCCCCCGTCCAACCCCCCCCCCCCGCCTCCACCACTCAGTAACTTTCCTGAGCCGCTGTAGCGCTTTATAATAACCTAGAATTTCAAAACTTTATGCGGCATGTGCCTGAGCGAAAAGGTGTCGGTCTCTTTAGTGTTGCGCCTCATCCATGATGAAAGAAAAGAAAGAAAGAAAAAATAATAATGCAGCAGTCTCGGAATTAGGCTGGGAGTGCTGATTGCCCGGGCTGTGCCCCGACGTGCCACCTACGGACTGGCCAGCAGGGTCCAAGAGGAGCCCGTGTGAGTATGTTCATTCTAACCCTGAAGAGAAAGTCCCCCAAAACACCCCATCTTCTACGGGAAGAGCAGAAAACAGACCCGAGAGCCCGTGCACCTTCTCGGGCGCTAAGCCTTGGCGTTGGGTGCATCTGGGCGTCTTTATCTGCCTGAACCGCAGAAGTTTGGGTGGACCCGCCGGTCCCTTTTTGAGGGCTGCGTGAAAAAATCACGTACACGCGGACTTTTACATCGCTCTCCTACACAGATTGCCTCTCCCCCCCCGGCTCCCGGGAATTTTCTGGCTCCGGTGCTTTTGTGGATCTCAGGGGTCTAGTCACCGTGGGACAAAGCCAAACCTCCCGTGAAGAAATGACGTGCTGCAATAGGTAATAGGGCACAAGTGAAAGTGGTGAGGACGGCTGCGTGTAGGGGAGGGGATGCTTGCCTGGCTAGAAAAAAGCCTTCCCCTCAGAGGCACCCTGCGCAAGGAGGAGGCTGAAGGGGCAGACAGAGATCCCCTTTGTCACAGAAGTTGAGCAGCACTTTAAAACCAAATCCTTTTGCCGGGGGAAATGTGACACATCTCCCCTCCCCGCCCCCCCCCCCCCCCCCCCAACCTCGCTATCGGCTGACCTGAGCTGGTTACAGGAGGGTATAAAAGAGCGGATCAAAAGAGAATTACAGATGTGTGTTGGAGGTACTCGGGGTCTTTATCTCTGAGAGAAATGAAAGGAAAGAGTATACAGCAAAATGGGGTGGGGTATTTAAAGCTCCCTTCCCCCCCCCTCCGCCCCCCCTTCCCCCGGCCTCGCTCCTCTTCCCTCTCTCCCTCTCTCCCCCTTTGATTAATAGATCCATGTGGCTAACGGCCTGACATATGGCGTGCGAAGCAGCTTGAGATGGTACCTCAGGCATACCCTACGGCCATTAACATATTACAGGCTCCTGCGCAGACGGAGGACGGACAGACAGACAGACAGACAGACAGCCTTCACCCCGCCGCCCGCACCGGCCCCCGGCCCCGGCGGAGCTCTCCGTGGTGCTGAAGCTCCGCCGCCGCGCAAACGCGCCCGCCCGCGCCGCGGAGCCTCCGCCGCGATAAGAGTTTCAAAAAAAAAAAAAAAAAAAAAAACAGAAAAAAAAATCGGGCGCGCACATACACACACACAGACACACAGGGATGTGAAAGTCCTGCGCCGCTTTCAAGCGACGGCAGCATCACTCCTAGTCCCTAAAACAGGGATTTCTCTCGCTCTTTTTTTTTTCTTTTTTTTTTCTTTTCTTTTTATCTAAGGAAAAAAGATATTGCTATATATAAAACCTTTCCTACAGAGAAAGGTGCCTCGTGTGGAAACCGGTCACATTTAAAATGCAATGCCAACTCGCAGAGCAGAAGAGAGAGCTTTCTGCAAATAACCCAAAAGTTAGGAAACTCCCATCTATAGCACCTGGCAGTGGGGGACAGGGGTTACTCCCAGCCGTGTTGTTTGGAAGAGGGAATTACAGTACACAATACAGTGGCTGAGAATGCGGCAAAACCTAAGGTTTGTTTAATCCATTTCAAGGGTTTTGGCAGAAAACATAAATCATTCCCTGCACTTTGCCTTTTAGTCTCCTGTAGATAACTGCCCTAGCTCTTTTGAACTTTGTTCTGTCTGTTTTGTTGGGAAATGAATGCTAACACTAGATTAAACGTTTCAGGTAGCTTCATCTTCTGATTTCAGGGAAATAGTGTTAATAAGGAGCTTTGATGTTGTTTTACTTTCAGACTGTATGCCTTAAGGCAGAAAAAAGCATAAAGGTAGCTGGGAAAGTAAATCGCCAGAAGCGAAGAGCACCCTCCCTTTCAAAATCGTGTAAGTACTCCTCTCTCCTACATCAAACCGATCCTAGGCAGAGCAGCACTAGCCGGGATGAGATTTCCTGGCTTTTGCAAACATCTCTCCTTTCAATGCTCACACGACGACGTGTGCGCCTGTGTTTACGTGTGTGCACTCTGGTATTATCAGTTGTTAATGACACTGAAGATTATACGGGGAAATACGAAAGGCTCGTTGCAATAGCTGCTTTTTCCTTTTTTTTTTTTTTCTTTCCCTTTTCTTTTCTTTTTCCCTAAGAAGAATATAAAATCCCGTGGGGAAAAGAATCCTAGAGGATTTGCGGTGAGGAAGTAAAGCCGATGCAACGTGAGTGGAGGACTGTAGACCTCCGGCGGGCTGAAGCAGCCCAGAATAAAAGTTTCGCGTACTGGACATTTGGGGGTCTTTCTAGCTATTCTACCAGTAGCCTCCTCCCGTTCTTTCGGGAGCCCAGCACATCAGCATCGCAGATTCCTCGCACACAATCAATACATTTTGCATAACGCCAGTCTCCCTCGCACGCTCTTCTCTCTCTCTCTCTCTCTCTCTTTTTTGTTTGCCTCTCGTAGGTGGCCGGGGTTTCTACACGGGGCTTTTCTTTTCAGAAATTCGCGCCGACGATACAGAAGTCTCAAAAGCAAGCCCTGCGCGGTAGCTGGTGCTTGTCGCTGCTTCCCCAGGTCAGAATTTTCGCTGGAACCCACCACAGCAACCTTTCAAGCATGCAGTTCGGTTTCAGACAGACACAGCTTGCCTCTCTCCAGCCTCTCCTTTCACCCCCCTACCCCCCCCCCCTTTCTATTCCTCTTACAGCAGTGCTTTAATAAAGTCACATAAGTGATTGAAATTAACATAAATCATTATTAGTTATTAGGATTTGCTCTAAATTACTCTGTGAATATAACACCAAACCCCATCTGCCACTCCTGCTCTAGCAGCAATAGATTGCAGATAAAATAAATGTCCTTACCCCATTAGAATGTTCCTGTCTCTGTAGCCAAAAGCCAAACAAAAGCAATAAATACAGAGCTTTTTTCTCTCCACTATTCAGCTGTGACTGTTTTCATCAGCTCTTCCTCTAGAAAAGCTCGATAGCTGCCTGAAAATATTGCATTTTATATCACCAAAGGGCGATTAATATTGCATTAACTGTATTTAACATTTTTTAAGCGCGAGTAATCTGAAATGAGTAAGTTTCTGTTACTAAATACAGGGGATGTCAGAGCTGGTGAAAACAGCTTAAAATATCTGTATAAACAGATTATTTGTTTCATACTTCGTATTTTTATAATGTTATGGTATAGTGTGCTCTGTTTGAAGTAGAAGAAGCCATGCTAATGGTCTGTTTAAAGTATTCTGACACTGTCTGGAGACATCCAAGTCTCTGCCTTCATTAAATGTTTATTGTCAACACTTCAGTGAAAAAAAGACTTGTGTAAGTGAATTTCCACTGCTGGATGCTGTCAACACTTTGTTTTATTCTGATCCGCGTGTACAAAAGTTTGTATACATTACGCTGGAATTGAAGAGAGGCAGAGATTTAGTGAGCTATAATTAGTTACCAAACAAACTTTTGTTAGTAATTCGGCTTACATAATGACCATAATCAAGGGCTAAGTTATGTATATCGGCGCCTTGTCTTCTTTACACGCAGCCGGTAAAAGGATGTATTCATGTTGACACGCTATCCTCTTGTCAAGGAACATCTCTTTTTTTTTTATAAATAAATAAACAAACCCCAAACCCACAGCTTTTACATATCTTAGCTCTGGCTTACACTTTTAAGTTGCTTTCTTGTGTCCGGGCGAGGGATGCGCGTACGCCTCCGTCCCTCTCCGCGCCTCGGTGCCCACAGCGCGGCGTTTGCCCGGGCTCCCGCTGCGGACCCCGGGTGCGGGGCGGTTTGTCGCCGCACCGGGAACCGCTCTGGGCTACACACACATACACCCCCCCGTACGAGCAGGAGGGTCTCTCGGCGTTCCCACTGCCGGAGACTATTATTGAGGCTTTTATGACTCGCTCGCGAGACTCCGTGCGAAGTTACAATTTATCTCCAATGTAGCAGGGCAGTGCTTTTATTAATTTTATTTATTTAATTTTGATAAAAAGCCTTTTAAACACTTCAGTCCTTAGACTGATTAACAGCTTACACCAGGTTTTTGGGTTTCTTTTGGTTTGTTTTTGTTTTTGTTTTTGTTTTTGTTTTTGTTTTTTTAATAATTCCCCCCCCTTTCTTCCCGATATGGCTTTTTGGTTTTGTTTTTGGTTTTTTTTTTTTTTTTTTAAAAGGAGGTGTTTAACAACTTTTCCCCCAGAGTTAGAGATGCTTTGGTATACTTCGGAGAGCAGGCTGAGGGAGTTAAAACGCAGTTCAGAAGAGGACTCCTGCTTTCCCAGAAGGGCTGTGGCTCCGCGGAAGTCCAGAGAACGATTTGGGAAGCAGATTTTACATTCTCAGCTGCCCCTTGACGATCAGCCACGACAAGCTCCCGGCCGAGGTTTGGCTGGTGACATGGCCATAAATCCGCGCTGCTACAGCAGACCGGGCTCCCCGGCCCCCTCTGCCCGCGGAAACACCGCGCTGAGTCCGCCTGAAAGTTCCATCTTAAACCGGCAGGAGGACAGACACACCGCAGGGGGGTGGGTTGGGGGGCGGTGTGCATCCCGCGGCCCCTCCGCCCCCGCTGATGGAAGCGCGGTTAGGGTCCCGCACCGACGGCGGTGCTAAGGGAAAGGCGGAAAATGCGTGCCTCTGCCCGCGGGGCGCTGCCTGTCCCCAGCTGCTGCCTGCCCCTGCCTGAGCACAGCCCCTGCCTGTCCCCAGACGCTGCCTGTCCCTGTCTGTCCCCAGCCCCTGCCCGTCCCCTGCCCCTGCCTGCCCGCCCGGCGGCGGGGCTGGGGCCCGCCTGTGCAGGAGCCACTTTCCGCTGGTGCTGCTGTCTTTGCTTCTTCAGTGATTTATATGTGACATCCGATTTTAGATTAACTTTTGGGCCCTGGATTTCATTCATCCGCCCGTGCGACCATGTCTATCTGCCTTGCCATGGCGCAAAAAGTCTTGTTTGCAGTTTTACCACCTCGGTGCCATCGCTGGGACCTATATATTCAGCTGTCCTGTATATTCATCCACTGCTTTTCTCCCAAACCGATCCTCCGTCAGGTGCGAAGGGGTTGCGAAGGAGGGGGGGAAAAAAAAATAAAAAAAAAAAAGAAAAAGAGCTTTCCAAAAGCGGAAGGGGAAGAGGGAAGGAGGCGGGGGGGGGGGAGGGGGTGTCGTGCAGCACACCTCCCATCAAGCTGTCTTGACAACAATTACTAAAGTTTTTAATTAGCCTCTTGTTATAATTCATTTTATTAATTTTCTAAATCTCAGCCCATGAATTATTAACGGCGGCTCGGTAATTGTGTTTGCAGCGGCGCACGTGATGATGGCGGGTGGCGGCTCCTTCTTCCCCGCGTGGGTCCCCTTCGCGCCCGGGCTGGGGACCGGGCCCAGGCAGCAGCGGGCTCCCGTGTTTTATCAACTCCTAAATAACGTAATTACCGATAATCAGACGCTCGTCTGGCAGGTGGAAACAGGTTCCCAAGCGGATTAGAATTCTGCCGCTGATCTTTTTAAAAATCAATTAGGCTTACCCTCCGCTTTAGAAGCAGCAGGTAAATATAATAAAGCTTTAAAAAATAAATAAATAATAATAAAAAAAATAGCGCCGGCTGAAAAACGAGACATAAATAACTGGAGGGATTTAAAATCGTTTGGGAAATGCCAGAATAACACAGGGCAGCAGCGGCGGTATCAAGCTTTATGCGCTCGAGTCCGTCAGAGTTAAAATAATTATCTTTCGACAAATCTATCTCTCTTCGGAGGAAAGGGGGGACACGGGGAGGCGGGGAGGGAGGCACATAAACCATAAAAATCTGTGCTGTAGGACACTTCATTCCCCTTCTGGGGAGCCTTTTTACTTGTTGAACCAGGACCGAATTAGTCTTAATATCACAGGAGAGTAAAAATCAATACGACCGTGGCAGTGGGTGTCTGTTATTCACTTATGATGGCCTAATCTAAGTTGAAAGGAATCGGAGAGCAGAAATTCCGGGAGTCAGTCCGGGTCTTGCGGACTTGAGGCTGGAAAAATCGCGTCAGGAAAGCGGCGACGTACCTCAGGTGTGGAGAAAAAGGCCATTCAAGGGACGGCAGCACCGAAGTGTCCTCGGCACAAAGGGTCACAGATGCCGGACTGGCTGAAGTTCAGGAGCCATCAGAGGTGGCAGCGGCCTCTGCCCCTATCACAAGTGGGGGTGCGGGGGGTGAAATGTGTGTCTTTTTGGTCACAAATTGCATTTCTGTATGCAGGCGATTGCATACTGCTGGGGAATAAATGCCAATGTATTTTCTGCCTCTTCGTCTTTTCTCTCTTACTTTTTTTCTCGGATGCAAAAGTTTTAACAGTCCTAGGTTAGACCTTACAAACACGAATATAAACACCTACCTACCTTCCTTCCTTTTCCTCTCTCTTTCTCTCTTTCTCTCTTTCTCTCTCTCTCTCTTTCTCTCTCTTTCTTTCTTTCTTTCTTTCTTTCTTTCTTTCTTTCTTTCTTTCTTTCTTTCTTTCTTTCTTTCTTTCTTTCTTTCTTTCGTGAGGCACTCATTAAAAAGGCCTCATGAGTATTTCGTGGTTTTACGAACTATTCAGATTCATTCGACGGAAAGCAGGACATTCCGGTTTTGCACAGTTTCCTACCATGAAAAATAGGAAACTCTGCAAAGCTTTTATTTTCACGATCTGTTTTATTAACATATTTTTTTTTTCTTTGTACTCGGTAAGGATTGTACTTATTACAAAACAAACTCCTTAACTTTTCAATACATACATCGGTCATTACTGTATAATACAAATGTTGTATCGCTTGTAACATTTCAATCGTTTGGGGCAGATGAAAAAAAAAACCCAACATCTGTAATTATTTTTATTTGTTCATTCCTGACTCTCCAAAAATGATATCCGGTAATACTTTTCTATAAAATAATATTTTTACAAATGCATTTATTAAAAATTCTGATGACATTTCAAGTTAATAACAACAGAAACAAGTCGATTTCCGGTGGACGAGATCTATGTTTTTTTTAAAAATACCTTTAGTGCTTATTTTTTAACATCAACAGTTGTTTAAAATCACAGCTTTTTGAACGTATTATTCTTTTCTGAACATCACGTGTCTTGATTCACAGATTTACCGGCGAAATTAAAAAGATTTGGCTAAAATATGTCTACAGAAGAAATAATCCCAGCTATTAAGTAACTTTTTACATTTGGCATCTGATCTAGTCACAGGTCATCAGAAAATAGAAAGAGGTTCTTTGATCACTTGAAGCAGTAGGTGGCATCCTATACGTTCCTAATGAACAATTGCATTTACAACGTAAGGAGAGATCAGTTTAGGATTTTCATATTTATTAACCCAAAATAAAAATAAAGTATCTTGTTACATAATTAAGTGCAATTAGGCCAGTCAGAATAACATATAAACCTGAAACCACCCAAGCTTTTCTTCTTTATACATATTTTTGTAGGTGCATAATCCTTTCCAGCAAACTGAAAAGAAATACTTCAGAAGTCCTTCTTAAAATTTTACTTTGATTTATATTCTGCAGTTATAGAATAAACTTCAAGAAACACACGCAGCTAATATATAGTTAATTTTATTCAGAGCACCGATTTTCACATAAGAGCTATCTCAAAGTAATGATTTCTGGATTTAGCAGAAAAATACATCTCTCACTATTTTCTTTTTGGTAGAATTAGTCTTATCGTCTAACGGCCATACCTTGAATTTACCAGCCGCGTCTCGGAAATATTTTTTTTTTCTTTTTTCCAATGCACCCAATAATAATAACTATTCTGTTTTCACGTTTGTTTTATTTGTAAGTATGCTGGGACGCATCTCCCTGTTGTATTTTGGCGTACAGAAATATTTCTGATAGAAATAAAATTAATAGAGTAAAGACACAACCAAGGAGAAAGCTCAGCAAACATACATGGACAGGTAGATTATTCAGTGAGACATTTCAGGATCCACACGTGGTTGCAGTTTGTAACCTTTTTTTTTTTTTGTGCATTAAAGAAAATATTTACAATCGTCTTTCTTCTTTTTTTTTTCCTCTTTTTTTTTTTTTTTTCCTCTTTTAAGTCTAAATACAAGAACGTGACAAGAATGTTTGTGTTTTCGGTGAAAACAGGCAGTTAAACTGTGAAATTACACCATCCACAAAAGATTCTACCAGAAGCTAGTCTATTTAGTGCTCAGTTTCAAAATGCATAGAATGTTTGCGCTGCAAACAATGATACACAAAATAATAATAATAATAATTATATTAATAATAGCAATAATAATAATAAAATAAATAGATAAATAAATAAATAAATAAATAAATAATATCGAGACTTTATCACGGATCTTTCTATGCCTTTTCTTTTCCTTTTTTTTTTTTTTTTTACTAGGTCATGCATAATTTCAGTCTATTGTTTGTTTTGATTTAAAAGGGGAGGGTATTTTCTTTTCCGAAATTCCTGGTTACTTTAAAGCCTTAACAGTCTTTCTGTTTCAGCCAGAGTCAGCAATAGCTTTTGCACGTAGCTGGCGTGCAAAAACGAGCTCTGATCATTTTTCTTTCTTTCTTTCTTTCTTTCTTTCTTTCTTTCTTTCTTTCTTTTTTTTTTTTTTTTAAATTTCCAATCCGCGACACATATAATGCACCTTGATTATTATTAGTAGTAGTACCAGCATCGTTATTACGGAATAACATAATCGCTTCCAATCCGGGAGACTGTGATAGTGCAAATTGAAACATCGCCCCATACAACACCCCCCAAAAAGCCATCCTCTACCTGACGTTTATTATTTACAATAAACGACTCTTAAGACCAAATGGGGTGGGGGTGGGGGGTTGCGTGTTTGTTCCCAACATGCAGACCCCTCAGAAACAAATGTCATTTCAAACCCTGCACCGGTGATTTCTTTTGCCTACTGGGTGCAGTCACCCCCCAGCCCCCGGGAGAAAACCCAGGCAGGACCTTTTTCCCCCACCGCAGCCCGCCGCTAACCTAAACCCAGCAGATTTGGTGGTAGTAGGGATGCCGGGGGGCAGAGCGGGGGGGAGCGGAGGGGGGTGGGGTTGTGGAGGGAGGGGAGAGGACATAGTTAACCACGAGCTTTAATCAATCCGAACATATTCTTTGGGAGAGCATCCCCGCTCAGGCAGGTATCTCCTGACACATCTCTGCAGAGACAGGGACCTGGCCTTGGGCATAGGTGGAAACGCCAACCACGCAGGCGAGGGCACAGAAACAAAAGGGGCTGTGGAGTAACTTTTGTTTGTTTGTTTGTTTGTTTTCCTTGAGCTAGTTAGGATTATTGAGGCGACGGGGGAGAGGGAAAGGACCGCTCCCGAGCCTCGGGGAGGGCCGGCTGCCCCCGCCGGCCCCGGCCCCGCTCCCGCCGCTCCCCCCGCCCCGGCACAGACAAGACCCATCGCCAAAAAGCCTCGCGAAAAAAAACCGCATTCGAGGGGAAAAACAACAACAAAAATTCCAAAACTAAACAAATTAAAAAAACAACAAACCAAACCAACAACAAACAACTAACAAAACCCAAAACACAACCCAAAGCCAAGCCAACCAAAGAAAGAGACCCCCCCACACACACACCGAACCACCGCCGTCCTCGTTCATTACCAAGCCGGGGAAAAGAAAGAAAACCAGAAAGTAATGAAAAAGAGACCCAAACCAAACGTAGCGTCATCACCGACAGTTTCGCCTTCCGGGTTTGTTGGTCGGTTTTGTTTTCCTTCGGAAAGTTGGTGACTTAGGTTTCTCGGTTTGTGGTTGTTGCTGTCACGGTATTTATTGGTGTGTGTCTGTGTGTGTTTACGCTTTAAGTTGCTCTTTCTCCCGCTTTCTGTCGGGGGGTGGCGGGGGGGCAGAGGGGGGATGGGGCCGCCGAAGTGACCCCCCACGGGTTTCTAGAGCGTTTTTTTACCTCCTCTCTCCTCCTTCTTCTCGTTGGTGTCCCGGTGTCTTTTTCTTTTAATAATTGATAGCGCAACACCCCCCCCACCACCCCCACCCCACCCCCCGGCAACGTCCCCCCTCCCCGCTCATCGAGTAGTTCGCCTTTAATTTCTAACATCGTCCCTTGGTCCCCAGGAGCTTCCCACGGCGTCTCGGGCGACGGCGGCGGTGCGTGGGCGTCCCCCGCGGCCCCGGCCCGGCCCGGCCCGGTCCGGCCCCCCCCTCCCCGGTGCCCCCGATGCCAGGGCCGCCCCTCCCCGCCCGCCCTTAGTAGGTGGCGGAAAATTTCATCCGTTTCTGCTTCTGTCTCTGGTTGCAAAACCAAACCCGCACCACGTTCTTTTTGAGGTCCAATTTCTCGGCGATGGCGGCGATCTTCTCGGAGGAGGGCCGGGGCTGAACGGCGAAGTAAGCCTCCAGGGAGCGCTTCTCCGGGGCGGCGATGGAAGTCCGCTTGCGCTTCTTCTCGCCCCCGTTGAAGAGCTCGGGCTTGTTCATTTTTTCCCGCTGGGCCCCCTCGGCCTCCTCCAGCCAGGCCTGCAGGATGGGTTTGAGGGCGATCATGTTGTTGTGGGAGAGGGTGAGGGACTCGAAGCGGCAGATGGTGCTCTGGCTGAGGGAACCCACCCCCGGGATCTTCAGGTTGGCCAACGCCGAGCCCACGTCGGCCTGGGTCACCCCCAGCTTGATGCGGCGCTGCTTGAAGCGCTCGGCGAAGGCCTCCAGCTCCCGCGGGTCCGTGTCCGAGTCGCAGATGGAGGCCAAGCCGGCCGCCCCCACCACCGCCGCCGCCGAGGCCACCTGCCCCGCGGCCCCGTGGTGCGCGGCCACCAGCCCCGGGTGCGGCAGCCCCGACGGCATGTTCATGGCGGCCGGGTGCGAGAGGTGGCCCAGGCCGTGCATGTGCGAGTGCGGGTGGGCCGAGGTGGAGATGAGGCCGCCGCCGCCCCCGCCGCCGCCGCCGCCGCCCCCGCCGCCGCCGGCCCCGCCGCCGCCGCCGCCCGCCCCGTCGTGGCCGCCGCCGCCGCCGCCTCCGCCGCCTCCGCCGGGCATGAGCGCCAGGGAGGGGGAGGTGATGTGGTCGAGGAGGTCGCCGGGCTCCAGCGGCTGGTGGTGGTGGTGGTGGTGGTGGTGGTGGTGCGCCAGGGGCACGGTGGAGGTGGAGGTGCAGGGCACGCTGTTCATGGTGTGGTAGGTGGCGTCCGGCTTGAACGGGTGGCTCTTGCCCTGCGAGACGGCGATGTCGACGGCGGCCAGAGCCTCGGCCCGCGCCAGCAGGGTCTCATCGAGGCTGGCGAAGATATTGCTCTGCAGCTGCAAGGGACACAAAACAGAGCGGGGTGCGGGGAGAGGAGGGCAGGGGGGCGCCGGGGAGGGGGACAGAGAGGGGGCAAAGCGAGGAGAGGGGAAAGGGACGGTGGAGGGGGAAAGTGCGGGATTGCGGGAGGACGGGGTGCGAGGTGGGGAAGGAGGGGGGGAAGTCGAGGGAGGGGGCAAAGTTGGGGTGACCGTGCGGGGGAGGGGGGGGAGCCGGCAGCAGTATGTGCGTGTAAAGGGGTACGGGGTGGGGGGAGAGCCAAGTGAATGGGGGAAGCGGTATATAGCAGGAGGCAGCACGGGGAAGTGAGGGGAAATAAGGGATGGGGTAGAATAATAGGGGGCAAAGCGAGGAGGGGGAGCAAAAGAGGAAGAGAAGAAACGAAGAGTGGAAAGGGCAGGCAGCCGCGGGGGGGGCAATCCGAAAAAGAGAGGACGAGGATGTGAAGGCAACAAATAAATTAAAAAAAAAAAAAAAAAGGAAAGAAAGAAGAAGAAAAAGGAGGAGAAGAAATGGATCTGTAACTCTCAGCTGGGGAATTGTGTCAAACACAAGAGCACATAAAGCGCATTCCTTTTCAGAGGCCGAGTCATAAAAATTAATACAGAAAGTGGATGAAGTCGGAGACTCGTGTGAACACCGCTTTCAAAAAAGATCACAGGCGCTCAGATGATTGCAGAGGAAGACATGAAAAAAACATTAAGCGCCGCTTGTCAAAATGTGCCTCGCAGCGGTTTTTTTATTAATGCACATACACATACATGCAGTATACAGAAAAGAGAGAGAGAGAAAGAAAGAGCGTGTGCGTGTGTGTAAGAGAGAGAGAGAGAGAAAGAAAGAAAAAGAAAGAAAGAAAAGAAAGAAAGAAGAGAGCTGCAGCTGTCTGTCCCTTACCGGTGGAGTTGGTAGACATGCTCTTCTTATTGCTTCCGAGCTGGAGTGTAGAGAGGGGTATTTGTGCTCAGGTAGGGTGGGATGCATGGCAAAATGCGGCTGTTTGCTGTTCATGGACATCATCTTGAAGGCTTGGCATGTAAATCCACAAACACTCCTAAAGTCGGGGGAAAAGTGCTCTCCGGGCGCTCTCCTCCCGCCGCGGGGAAGCGGCCGCCGACGGCGGCGGGTGGCGGTGGTGGCGGAGCCGGTGCCGGCGGTGTGTGCCGCAGCGGACCCTGCCCCCGCCGCCGCCGCTGCCGCGGTGGCCGGGGCTGGGCTGGGTGGGTGAGCGGGCGGCGAGGCTCCCTCCGGCCCCCGCCGTCTCACTCGGCTGCCTGCCGCTGCCCGGCGCCGGGCGCGCTGCGCTGCGCTCTGCCCGCACCTGAGCCCCGCATCCCGTGGCTACCGCCGGGCGGGCTCTCGCGAGAGCGCGGCGGCTCCGGCTTTGACAGGCATCAGCTGTCTCCCCCCCCTTCCTCCTCCTCCTCCTCCTCCTCCTCCTCCTCCTCTTTTTCCTCCTCCTCCTTTTCCTCCCGCCGCCGCTGCCCCCGGTCCCTGCCGCCCCGCGCCTTGTTGCATCTCCCGCAGCCCTCGCCCGTCTCGCCGGGGCGGCGGCGGCGGGGCCGCTCTTATAGCCCCAGCGACGCCGGGGACCGGGGGTGGCTGCGGCACCTGTGGGCTGCCACACGTGCGCGCTGCGCGGCCGCCAGCGCGGCCCCGGGGCGCCCCGACGGGGCGGGGATGGGCGGCGGGGCGCGGAGGCGGCGGCGGGCGGGCGCCCCCGGGGCGGGGCCGGCCCGGCGCCCCTTCCCGGCCCTCGTAGCGGCGGGGAGGAACCGGGCCCGGCCCTCGGCAGCCAAGCACAAAGGTGCGTTGCCCCTTTTGCCGAGGCGAATCCTCCCTGAGGACCCTTCGCCGCAGAAAGGGGCGTCCTCCAGCCGCACCCCGCTACTTTCGGGAATCCCACACCGGCTCCTTGAGGAGAACCACGGTGGCGGACGGTTGTTTGAAGCACTCGGAGGCTATTGATTTCCACACCGTTTCGTTCCCCCCTGCCTCACCCCCCACCCCGTGTAGTTTTGTTGCAAATATTACGGTGTCGGGCACGGCTGGTGACAGCCGCGTCGCCCACGGGGAGCGTGTGCTTCCTGCACGGGAAACACCGCGGAGGTGAAATCGTGCATTTCCTCCTGGCTTCCCAGCCAGCCCTCGCTCCTTCCTTCTCCGTGGGAAAACCCAAGTTTCACCGGCGTGGTCTGAAGCAGAAAATAATCACATAAAGAATTCCCTTCCTTCCTTCCTTCCTTCCTTCCTTCCTTCCTTCCTTCCTTCCTTCCTTCCTTCCTTCCTTCCTTCCTTCCTTCCTTCCTTCCTTCCTTCCTTCCTTCCTTCCTTCCTTCCTTCCTTCCTTCCTTCCTTCCTTCCTTCCTTCCTTCCTTCCTCCCTTCCTCCCTCCCTTCCTCCCTCCCTTCCTCCCTTCATTTTTTCTCTTTCTCTCCTTCTCTCTCCCCCATCTGTCTTTCTGTCTTTCTTTTTTTCTTTCTCTTTCTCTCTCTGTCCTTTCTCTCCTTCCTCCCACTTTCTCTCTTTCTCTTGCTACCCAGGTACTTTTTATGCAAGAACCGAGTCAAGTCCATCTTATTCAGCCTGAAAAAAAGAAAGGAAAGAGAGTGGTCTGGGCATATGATTTTTCTTTTCTTTCTTTTCTTTTCTTTTCTTTTCTTTTCTTTTCTTTTCTTTTCTTTTCTTTTCTTTTCTTTTCTTTTCTTTTCTTTTCTTTTCTTTTCTTTTCTTTTCTTTTCTTTTCTTTTCTTTTCTTTTCTTTTCTTTTCTTTTCTTTTCTTTTCTTTTCTTTTCTTTTCTTTTCTTCTTTCTTTCTTTTCCCTCCCTCCTTCCTTCCTTCCTTCCTTCCTTCCTTCCTTCCTTCCTTCCTTCCTTCCTTCCTTCCTTCCTTCCTTCCTTCCTTCCTTCCTTCCTTCCTTCCTTCCTTCCTTCCTTCCTTCCTCTCTCCCTCCCTTCCTTCCTTCCTCTCTCCCTCCCTTCCTTCTTCCTTTCCTTTTTTCCTTCTCTCTTTCTCTCTTCCTCTCTTTCTTCCTCTCTCTCTTTCTCTCTTTCTTCTCTCTATTTTCTGTGGTTTACTCTTTGAATATTCTTGTATTTGAATGAAACAGTTCAGGAGTGACACTAGGGTTATTAACACACGCTTGTTTTTATGAGTGGTTCGGGGTTACTGTGCCCTTTTAGAGCAGATTTTTTTTTTTCTGTTTTAGCTACTTACGAAGCTGAAGTTAAAACTGTCGAAGGAAGGAACCTGCTACTGTGCCTGTGGGATTAGCGTGACTCCCTAGGGAACGGCCCCCGGTGAATCCTGTCCCCTGGGGCGCGCTGGAGCCGTCCCCCGGTCACCGAGCAGATGCTGCCGGGTTCGTTTCAGCGGGGCCGCAGGCGGGCAGGCAGCGGGGAGAGGCGGCGGGGTTGTTTGCATCAGGGATGTGACAGCCTCGGAGTGCATCGGAATTGCTCTGTTTTTCCTCAACGCCTCTTATTTATGCGCATAAACCCAGCCGAGAGGGCACGCAGGCACACACACACACACACACACACACACACACACGCACAGAGCACACACCACAACCCCAGGTAAAGTCCACATTTGTCTTCATAAGCCCTTCCCCAGCTCCCCATCCAGTCCGGGAGGAAGGAGGGAACGGCTGCCAATTACTTGTGCGAAAGGGAGCCAGGTCTCCATCCATTACCGCGTCCCCTGGGGGGGCGGAATGCAACTTCATCTCTGATGGGGGGGGGGGGGTGAACTTGAAACGGAAAGACGCTGGTCTGAAGCGGGGTTAGGCTCTCCTTATATATCGAAATCACTGCATCAGAATAGCCAAATCACACTTTATGTGGATTTCTTTTCCTTTTTCTTTTTTTTTCTTTTTTAAAGCCATATGACTTATTTTAGCTATTTCTAAGCTACCATGCCTTGTCATCAGAAAGCCTCCTGGGGAAAGGGATGGAGCGGAGCAAAATAGTGGGAGACACCACTGCTTTTGGCCAAGCTGCCCACAAGCGACCAGCTCCAGGAAAAAGGCCCGAGCAGCCTGCCTTTCCCTACCAGCGGCGAGAAGCCAGCCAAAACGCAGGCACCGCGGGGCTCCTCGGCTCGTCCCCATGACCCGCCTTCCTCCCCACATGCCACCGGGCTTCCTTTGCCCCTGGCCCCGGGGTCTCTAGCCTCTCCGGCGGTGGGCTGGCAGAGGTTGGGACACCTCTCCACCGCTGCAGGGAGCCCGGGCCCCGCTCCTGCCCGCACCAGCGGAAGCAGGGACGGGCGGCTGGGGAGGCGCCGGTGGGTGAGACCTTCTCCTTGGCCGGAGGAACATCAAACTCCTTCCGTAGTTTTGAAACAACCCCCTCTATTCACGTGCTTATTTTTTTCGGCCAGAAAGGTAGACAGTTCAGCCACTTTCCCACCCCCGCCCCGAGCGCCAGCCGTAGGCTGAGGAGGCGAAGACCTCCAGATGTTCTCAGGATCTTCTGTTCCACCTCCCGGGGTCTTCTGGAGGCAGGGATGGCGGTGGACACTTTGTCTCTGCAATCTGCGATGTGCAACCCGCTGGATTCTCCTCGGTTTGACAAATAGAGGGTGAAGTAGTCCCGCCCGGCCGGAGAGATGCCCCTTCCCAGGTGCTCCTGGGTCCTTCATTAAAACCTCCCGGGACGCGATCACGGCGGCAGCCCGAGGGCCGGAGGTGACAGCGTGAGGTGGGGGGGGACCTCGGGGAGGCGTCGAGCCGACCGGTCCCGGAGGCAGAAGCTGCGGTGGGGAGTCGCAGCCAACTTTCCGCTCTGTCTGATCTTTCAGAAGTGCGGAGAGGAGAGGGTAGAGGCCAGGGGGAGGAGGGAACTTTTTGCAGGCACCGTGTGGTCTGTCGCTTATCAATGTCGCTTATCAAGCCCGAGAGGAAAAACTTTCCTTCGCAGTAGTTCTTGGGACTTTTTTTTTTTTTTTTTTTTTTTGGAAGAGGGGCAGGGCTAGCCTTTAAAGCAACGCTTTACATTACAGATTACAGCCCCTCCTTGATGCTGGCCCTCCACACCCCAGCCCCCCCCTGTTCCCTCTGCCCCACCGAGAGCGGGAGAAGCTGCCCGGGGACGTCCCCAGGGCTCGCCGGGGACCAGCCCCGCCTTATCACCGGCCCCCGGCAGCCCCCCCCCTCTCGCCGCCACACGCAGCCGGCTTGAGCCAGGCTCAGCGTCGCACGGGCCTGGTAATAGATTTTATTTTAATGTTCCCTGTTATTTCTATTCCTCGTGGGTACGGCCAGCCTCATGAATACTGATGGTAATAAACTCGCAGGCTTTGAGGGGCGAGTTCATTGGAGATACGACCATCTACGCCCTACTTTTACGGCCCAAGATGCTCAATCAAGCGAGGGAGGCATATATATATATAATATGTATATATATGTGTTTACTTGTCTCCCGTAGTTTTCTCCAGCTTCAAATGCAAGAAATAGGCAGATTTCCTTAATTGACTGAACTGCCTATCTCGAGAAAGTAATAAAGCAACCCCTTATTCCCACAGTGAAACAATTTATAAATTAATTACTGTAACCCATTGTATTTGATTTCTCTTTTTAGGATTCCCCAAAGATGAATATAGTGAAGCTCGGGATATTAAGTATTAACGTCTGATCAGCTAGATATCCCGACTTAAAAAAAAAAAAAGTTAATGTGGAGCTTATAGAGCCACTCACTCTAAACCTTCTGGATATTTTTATTTCACCAAACGTTAGCTTTACATTTTTTAGTCGCGGTATTTGTCCTACCCTGAGTGTCAGTGAGAGCACTGAGAGAAAACCTACAGTACATATGTTATTGGGTGAAGTTCACGGAAAGTCAATATCCCATTTAGTGTAAAAGCTATTTTCCCTTTAGATGACAAAAATCAACCTTCAGAAGGAAAAAAAACAAACCACCCAAGCAACCCTTTGGGTGAATGCACAAAAAGTATTTCCATGTCCTAATGAGGACTTTCTTTACATCAGCAAAGACCTGCTAATTACTGATGTACAAGCCGCAATAATTGCTTTTGCAGCCAAAGTGTAGAATGTTGTCATATTAAAAATTGAAACGCTTGATGGCGATTTAAGTCCCAAGGTAGTTCACAACGTCCCCTTTCGGGAAAGTAAGGAGACCGGAGGATGCGGGCAGAGGTGCGCTGGAAAACGCTGCAGGTCCTGTTGCTAGCAAAGTTTCTCGCTCTTCCTTTTCAGTGATGCGGGGGGATTACAAAGCCCACCGAGAAGCCCCACCAGCAAAGAAACACCCCCCCCCCAGACCACGCTCCCTTTCCACACCGGCTCCGTGGGCGAACCGGTCGCTGGCTTTCACCCGCGCCCCGCCATCGGTCCCGCTGCCGGGACGCCGCGTTTCGATGGGGGAGCCGGAAAAACTCCACTTTCCGCCCCCCTCCCAAAGACCCGGGCAGGGGCTCGGAGGGTGCAGGGGGTGGGTCCTCAGCCGAGTCTCTCACCGCGCTCCAGGATGCTCTCGGTTGCCAAAACCGGGAGCGGAGCGTTCGGCTCCCCCCCACCCCCCCCGCGCGAATCAAAGCACCTTCCGAGGGGCTGGGAAGTAGTTGCCTTGTCATGTAACACATTGCCCTGATTTATTATAAAATTTTAACGAAATCATGCATATTTTAACAGCCTTTAATCACTGCATGAAAATTTAATTCATGAACTGTAGCGCGTTTAAATAAATGAAGTGTTAATTCATTAGGATTAATTAATTTGTTAAAGGATTGTGTGCAAGGTTAAGGTGGAAGAAAAACTCTTTGTTAGTTTCGCGTCTTAATCACCAGGTTTTGTTAACAGGGAAGGGGAAGCGGGGGGGACACACACATCCCGCGGGGAGGGTTTTCGTGGGGCGGGGGGTCTCAGGGAAGGGCAGCGCCGGCGGGGGGGGGGGATAATCCCGTCCTCCCCCGGCCTTTTTCTCGTAGCTGGGGTCGGGTGGTGCCCGGTAGGGTTCATTAACTTAATTCTAGATGAGGAGGTAGAGGCGGGTGCCGGCGAGCCCCGGGCGGGAGGCGACGGTGGCCGGCGCGTCCCCCCGCCACCCTGCGGGCCGGGGATAAGGAATCCGCCCCGCCGTCCTGCCGGCGGCTGGGAGCCAGCGCCAACGCTTCTCTCCCCAAAATTTGGAGACAGCTCTAAACCGATGGGGGGGGGGCGGGAAGCGGGGCGAGGTGGTGGAAAAAAATCCCTGACGCCGTTTTCGGCCGCCCGGTCCTGCAGCCGGTCCCCGCTGCTCCGGCGCCCAGACGTGGTTCAAGGGGACAGGGACCCGGGAAAGGGACAGGGACCCGGGAAAAGGACAGAGACCCGGCAAAAGGACAGGGACCTCCTCTCTCGCCCGTGTCCGGTCCCCAGGCTTTCCCCGGCACATTTCGCCGGCTGGAAACCGGCACACGACGACCTGGCTGATGAGCATCAGGTGCGAGCAGTAGCCACCCAATGGATTTTGACATTGTCTGGCTGCCCCGAAAAACAACAGACAGCACTCACACAGCCCGTAAAAGCATTAGAAAGGAGAAAAGCTGAAACAAATCAGGAATACTAAACTTCACTTGTTTTTCAGCCCAGTCTCATCCTCCCCTACTCTCTTCCGCTGCATTCACAACTCCCAGAGCACACGCAGGCTTTCCCTCTGTCCTTCAGCTGCTGAAGATGGCTTTTCCAGTTTAAGGGACACTGAGGCAATAGCCCGGCCTTGAGGCAGGAAGGCAGGACAGACAGGGACCCCTTTAGGCCAGGCCTGACAAGCTGGTGGCTTGTCACTTGCAGCACAGGACTGCTGCAAGGCACCAGGGCGCAGATAGGGCCAGACCTGGATGAGGAGCCAGAGGGGATTGCTTATCACCTCCGACTGCGGGCAATCCTTGGAATAACCGTGAAGCCCCCCACCAAGTTACCCTGGAGCTGCTTTTCCTGTGATGGAGGGGAGAAGGGAGAAACCTTAGTCTGTTTACATGGGACAGTCCTATGCCAAGAGCAGCAAGGAAGGGGTGTCATCTTCACAGTTTGTGAAACATTTACCATAACTGCGCTGCAGGAGAGGTGCATTAAGACCGTTTTTCAAGCCTATGGCGGATGGGAGTCAGAGGCAGGACTTCAACGCTGTGCAGGAGTTAGGATCAGACTTCGTTGGTTTAAACTGCCTTTAAATGTCATTATTCGGTGAGGGAAACAACTGTAAAATGAAGACGGGGGAATGAAGGGAGACGCAAGTTAGCACACCTGGCATTGCGTATCCAAGCTATGTGTTGTCCCCCTTGCCACCTTTTTAAAGATTTTTCAAAAAGGGACAATAAAGCCCGTTAAAAACCAAACACAGTCAGGTGTCAGTATCTGGTGCTGGTAGGTAGAGCAGCCTTTCATCTGAGGAAGCAATAGCGAGCAGAACTGGGCTCTCACAAGGCCTTCGGGGAACCGTGGAGAAGCAGGTCACTTGCCAGACTGCGTGGAGGCAAAACTGCCTGCAACGAAGTGAAAACCTGCCCCTGGTGCTCTTGCTCTTAGGTGTAACCCATCATATTTCACCGGCAATGAACTGAGGCCCACAGCAATCTCACTCTCCTGCATTACCAATGCTCCTGGAGAGCATCCTCCTGTGTTAAAACCTGCAAGTTGCCTCGTATTTCGTACAGTATGTATTATTAGATGAAGTAAAAATTTTATGAGCTATTAAATATCATTCGACATCATAGATCTCATTTCTACATCACTCTGAAACATCCATTGTCTCAATCAAAATTGTAAGAGTGAAGTTTTAGATCTTGTGTATTCCAGTTCTTCATTACTACATAACTAGGTAACTATCGTAAAAAATTAACAGCAATGGACTCTCGTTTAGGCCCTTTTATTCAGAGAGCATGATAAGTGCAGCAGGAGATTAAGCAAGCACGGCACCGACAGAACACAGCCTGGAGAACTGCGACCCCCCCCCCCATGTTTGGCTAACAAATTTATAACTGCAGAAACCCTAGTCATTACATACAGCTTAAATTTGTAAATTGCCATCGCACCGATCACTCTGTCAAACCTCAGTCTGCATTAACCAAGTAAAATGCGGAATTTAGAGTGTGGTAGTTGTTTTAAAGGCATTCAAGTAAAAAAAAAAACAAAACAAAACACAACAAACAACCAACCCCCCCCCCCAAAACAACAACAAAAGCCGAGCAAAATCCAGCCAAACAAAACTAGAGTAAGGCACAAGAATTTAGATCTGTTTCAGCTTTACAAGTTGAGAAACGTAAAATGTTTCTACTTATATAGCACTGGATGCAATCACAATGTGCTCACCGTATCTGCAGTTGAGATCTGAGGGTACGAGAGAGCTTGGAAATCAAGTAATTATGGGTAACGACACTAACTTTGTTGCCACAAGGTAGGAAGTTACCAGCCCAGAGCTGGGAGGCTGTGGGTGACAATATGCGTTCCACAACCATTCCAAGCGTAAAGCCAATACGTTGCCTAAAATGCCTCGCTCTCTGTCCCTGCTTGAGGATAAGAGACGAAATTTATGACCTTGACCTTCAGCAATTTTTTAACCTTAGGCTCTTCTTTTCTACCCATTCAAGTTGCATGACCTGTAGCATCAAAATATCCATATTGAAGAGGAAGCCCATAAGCGGTGTTCCTGTCCAAAGGACTAGAAAGTAGCATGAAAGAAAAAGCAAACCACTTTCCTTGATTTTAGTTTGATTTCAGGTATGATACCAGTTGTATTCATGTTTCCATCACTGAAAATTACTCGTGTATCATAAGTAGACTGGAGTATAAAATGAAGCTCATAAACGCACCCCCCCCCCAAACCCACAATGAAACAAAATGATCACCTTATTTACTGCATATTTGTCATTGCTTTGCAATACAAGGATGTTTTCAGAAAGGTATTAGAGTCGTATTTGTAACCTCTTCTCCCAAAGGGTTAAATCACAGAATGGTTCAGGTTGGAAGGGACCTTAAAGATCATCTAGTTCCAAGCCCCCTGCCATGGGCAGGGACATCTCCCACTAGACCAGGCTGCTCAAAGCCCCATCCAGCCTGGCCTTGAACACTTCCAGGGATGGGGCAGCCACAACCTCCCGGGCAACCTGTTCCAGTGTCTCACCACCCTCACAGTAAAGAATTTCTTCCTAATATCTAATCTAAATCTCCCCTCTTTCTGTTTAAAACTGTTACCCCTCGTCCTATCATTGCACTCCCTGATAGAGTCCCTCCCCCAATCTCCTGTAGGCCCCCTGTAGGTAGTGGACGGCGCTATAAGGTCTCCCCAAATCAAGGCCGTATTTTCTTGACTTATTAGTAAAACTAGTCAAATCAATTAGCAGCTCATGTCCAGATAGTTTTGCAAGCTCCCTAATTTCTGAAAAATACGTTAAAATTGAATGACTGGATTTTTTCTGTGAAGATTAGAATTCGGATGGTATAGTGAAAGCGGTATATGAAAGCCCAATGGTCATTGTGCCTGTCCTACCAGGAAAGGGTCCTTGCACGTATGGCTTGAATGGTGATCCTTTGCTAAACCCGTTTCTCAAAAAAACGGAAGTCCCGGTTTAGAATGAACACACCACTTGCACAGATGCATCCACACATTACAATGTGAAATGTAGTTCTTGTTCAAACCGCTTACAGGACCTAACTTCACAGAAGATGAGCCAGTTTATTGAAATTTTCCAAACGGTTATCCCTCTTTTCAAAGGGATGAAAGGCAGCGTATAGATTTTTCATATCATAGGTATTGATGAAGCAAGGATGTCTGTTTGTAAGAAATGCCATCAGAGGCCTACATAGAAAGAAAAACCTGCATCTTACAATTAAATATGCCCTTAAAAAAACCCCTTAAACACAATAATGCAAAGAAACCAATTTTGCTCTGCTGCTTAATTAGGTCTCCTGCCTGTAGTAGGCCATCACATTATGTTGACCTATGCAATACTTCATGGAAGAGTCACCTCCAGAGAGGCCGAAAGCCATTTCCATCAACTGTATCGATGCTGACACTAGAATGGTAATATGTCTAACAAGGAGGAGGAAGGGAGATGTGATTTTTTTTTTTTTGCGAATAAGCTCACATTTTTGTTTTACAAAAGTTAGATATTTTCCAAATGATGAAAAAAAAAAAAAGTTTCCCCATTCTCCTTTTGCTAATTCAATATTTGAGGCAACATCAAGGATTACAGTGCTTATAACATGTTTTATTCAATTCACATAGAAAAGCATGCAGTATTAATGTAAAATGGTACAGTATTAATGTAAAATGTTCAGTGCACATTAGGTAAACAAATCATTAGCATACAAACCCATTTTTATGGTCTATACAGGCATACTGAACACATTCAGTATAGCAATGCTTTTTAGGAACTAAATTAAAAATTGTGCTTAACTTCGAAAAATACAAGCCACGTTTGCAGTGTTAAAGAAGACATGTTTTCTAACTGAAGTGCTGTAACCCTGAAAAGAAAAAGGCTGTTACCTTACACCCACTTAAAACAAGAGTTTCAGTACAGTACAGTGCTATGAAACAGTCCAAGCAGCAACATTTCCTCTGGGAGGCAAGTTTTATGGCAACTGACATTGTTTTATAGCAGTTTCATGAATCCATAGGATATATAGCCAGTAGCTGCCTTACACGCGCAAAATGTAATCTTTAGGAATGGGAAACGTAACCTTTAAAACAAATTCTTACATAAATGACTGATTTGACAAGACCACTTAAAACAGAACTGTCCTGTTCAAGGGAGCTGTTAGCTGCGTTCACAACTGGAAGATCATGTAACCTGAAAACATAAAAGAGCACCCAAAAACCCCAAACCCCCAAGTAAACAAAGTGCCCAGCCAAAGAAAAGAATCTGGAATGGTTCTTCCCTAAGAAAGAGCTTGTAATGGACAAGGGAAAGTTCAGTTTTCACATAGTCGAAAAAGACAGGATCAGATTGCATGGAAGTCATTAAAAATTAAGTTCACCTGTAAATATTAAACATTTGCAGGTTGAAGACTTTGAGTCACGTTCGATTTCCAAGCAAAGTCAGTTTTTGGTGGTTTTTGACGGACTAGCACTGGAAAGGCTGCTTTGTATTTTCCTCTTGGTCGACTGACTGGCATTTTTATTTTTCCTTTCAGCTATAAAGGAGGACACCCAAGGAGGATTCAGCGGATTGTGCAGGTCAGACGACATCTTTAGAAAGCAGGAACCAAACTTTTGTTCCTCAAACAACCTTTGTGAGTTACTGAATAGCGAACTCTGGGAAAAGTCTCTTTGAAATAAACAGTTTGGAGGTTTGATATCACTAGCTACTACGTTTTGGCTTGTAAACAGCGGAAAGTGGTCATTCATATCTACCTCAGATGGGGAGAGGATAGAAAACATAGCAGGTTTCCAGCCAGTTCTATCAACTGCTAGATCGCTCGTCTCTGGACACTTCATACTCTGTTCCTCATTCATCTCTTCCAGTTTCTTCTCAGTTTCATTCAGAAGCTTAGAGCACTCTGTTGACTTTGAAGAATTATCAAGATCGGAGGACTTGAAATTATAGCATGGACTCTTGCTGTTGTCTGATTCGGACATCATTGAGTCCAACTCAGAAATTTTATCGAGGTAGGCAGCATCCATAGATGCCTCACTGGAGGTTCTTGTGCGATTCATTTCGGAAGAGCAGAGAGTATGTAACCTTTTAGGTAAGCAAGAACTTGTTTTATCACTGGACTTTGCTGATGTCTCATCTGACTGACCAGCGACTGAATTTTGCTCTGATTCATCAAAATCTAAGTTATCAGCAAAATTTGTTGGGCAGGTCCCCCAAAACCCTGATTTTCCTGTGGTGAAACAGTTTAGCTTCTTTTCGCTATTACAGCTGCTTGTGCTGTGCTCTGGAGAATCTTTGCTGCAATCATCCGAAGTGTCACAAAACTCTTCAAATTTCAGTTTTCTCAGGAATGTTGATGATTTCCTTGCATTTTCTTTTCCATCGGGAGTGTTCAACTGAAGGCGGCTGAGAGACAGAAAAGGAGTGCATGGCGGTGGAAGATCATAAAGTTCTTCATCCTTATATGGGGTACATTCCTCAATTTTATTCCACTGCTCTTCTAAGCAGGCATCCATATTTGTACTATTTTCATCCAGGAGAACCCCCTGACACCCTGGAAATAATTCTTTATTTGGGGCACACTGGGTATTTGAGCCATTTGAACCATCTTGACGAGAAGAGCTTAAACAAGTTCCACCGCTCGTCATCTGTTCAAGACTGTCAGGACTTTGACCGGTAGTCAAAGCTTTTTTCTCCTCAGTTTGGGTTTTCAAACATGTTGTGTCTTCACTGCTCTCAGCTCCTTTAGCATCTGCGGAAAGTGCTCTCTCACTAACAGCACTCACCGTCTGGGCTCCTTCGCCTGCATTTTTCAGCTGTAAAAGCTGACACTCCATTTCTTCTATGTATTTATCGCTTCTTTCCAGTGCCTTTTTTAGACGGTTCATCTCACGTTCACTTTGTTCTACTTTGGACTGAAGCGCAGCTACTGTAAACCTACCAAACCTGCAAGAAGTAAAAAAGAAAGAAAATATTAAGCTGGAAAAAGACATTCTCGTGGTGCTTTGCGAGCTCGTTTCAAGAAAGAGAAAAGCTATTAAGTATTGTGTTAATTTCAAAACAAAAGTCAGAACTTTTCTCTGGTAGTTACGTGAAAAAAAAAAAAAATCTTCGTATATAATTTACAGGTGGAGGTGAATACCTGAAAAGCCAGAATTAAACTATTAGTGGTAGTAAGGCAATAACAAGCAGATTACCCTTCCAGGGGCTGGTTCTATCAATTCAACTCAAATATGCATGAAGAATTATCCCCTAAAACAATGGCAAAGATTTATGATAACATTTGAACAGTGGTCCACATCTTGAAATATTTACATTCAATCATTTTCCTACACTACAGCAGTGTTTTACAATACATTTCTTACACAATGTCACCTTGTCAAATATAAAATGCCAATACGAAATTCAGAAATTGCAATAATCCTTTGAGGTGGTTTAAATACTTATATAGACCATTTCAATTATGCTCTTGTTAGATATACAGCTTTTCCTCAGCCATCGCGTGGATGGTACTTCCACTTACTTCAGAGCTACTTGTTTTTTTGAGCTTTACAACCGGAACAAACTAATTTCTTCCCTGACACAAAAAAACTGCTACTTGTGGTTTGCGAAAGTTGTGTGTTCGTGAAGCTTCCAGCTTGAGCACGTATTCAACTGCCAAGATACGGACTTGCCTTCTCCCCATCCTCCACCGGCTTTCAAGACTGACCTTCCCCAGAGGGCAGGTGAAGGTTTCAGCTATATGCCCTGACTAATTCTGACCTGTCACTGACAGGTGGTCACCAGGGAATTCCCTTCTCCAATCTGAGGCTCTCCACTTACAGAAACAAAAAAAACAATTAAAGTTGTGGTATTATTAGGAAGGAGGGAAGGACCTGCAGCCGCCCTGCAACTCTGACACATAAGGTTTTATATCACAGACAAATGACAATTCTGCATGTGGGCTCACACTAACATCTACTTTCCATCTTGCAGGTCCACGTTACAGCACAAGTTTATATTCACTCTTCCAGCACAACCACTACCGGGAATTTCCACCCTGTTTCTTATCTGTCTGTCTGTCTGTCCCTCCTTCAGTATTTTTCAGAGTCACAGGGAATTCCCATTCCATTTTCCGCATTCCATCCCCTCACCCCTTCACAAAATGCTCCCACTGCAGCCCTTAAACCAGTAATGTCTGGAGGTGGTATATCTGTGGCCTGAGACTATGAATCTACACGTGCGTTTCCAGCAAAGAACCGAACTGCATTTTGTTTCTTCAATTCCTGAGCCCAAAGCAGTGGCAAACTGCTCTATGCTGACAACTGCAATACCGTTAAGTGAGCAGTCAGGGAAAGGAATAAGGGATATCAGAAGCCCCAGACAAGCTGGGCACAAGCGACCAGATCTAATGACATATTTCACCATTCAACTGATTCTACATATTTAAAAGACTCTGAAGATTTTGGTGTAGATGGTTCAGTAGTGGGGAAGATTCACACAACAGTCTAAGTCAGTTCTTTCACAGAGCTGCTACCGGACCACTTCTTAAATCAGACCAGCCTAAGCTTCACACAGTTTTGGTACGTACCACTCACTGCTTTGTAGACATGAAATGGCAAGGTAGTAGCTTCATATTTAGAATAGGACTGTTCATTTAGTAAGTCGTTGGGTTTTTTTTTTCCCTCCCTAAAAGAAGCTGTCTGGATTGGAAGTCTATTGAGGCAAGGACCCCCCACCTCTGCATTACATCTACCCAATTCCCTTTGTCTTCATAAAAATGAAGGCAGACCATTTTTTATTTGCTTACTCTAACAAGCAACAGGTTTTCTCAACTGATTATAGTAGTTCTTCAATTTCTGGTTGCATTCTAAAGGGAAACGGGAGAAAGGGTGCACAGGACTTCCTCCCTTTCCCCTGTGAAACTAGATAAAAGCAGAATCACAGACAGCTCAGGAACGTTCCAATTGTGTTTCCAGATGAAGGGGGTTACAATGAAAGCCACTCCACAAAGGAGCCACTGTAGCACCACATAGCCCAAGCAAGACCCTTCCTGCTTCCTAGGGTGATTCAAAAGTATTTATTTTGCCTTCCTCTAACAGACTTGTCCACACACCCTTACAGGAGCAAACCTTACACTGCTTAATAAAGGATATAAAAATGATCCAAAAATACAATTTAGCTTAATAGCTAAGCAAGAGATGGGGGAAAATGCTTATGTAAAATAAGCAGTATTTTCTGGGGTCTGCTGTAACAGACACTTTGACATAAAAATTAAACATGTTTACATTTATATGCATACCTGGCAATTCCTTTTTAATGGAAGAATGGTGTAATATGTTTATTTAATGCAAGTAGCATTAGTGACAGCCTGAGATTTGCTTACGAGGAAGAAGCACTGTATTCTCAAGTGCGACTTCTATAACAAGTGTCCTCAGGTTAAAAAAAAATACAATATGTTGTTCAAAGCCAAACAGCATCACTAATATGTTAATTGTTGTAGAGGGATGTGCTTGGGAATTTTGGTTTTCAGAAAAGGAGTATGTGACACTGCCTACAAACAGTTCCCTCTGCAGTTAAGCAGCAGCACAATAGTTGCTTTCTGTTCCTGCTTTGAGACTTGCATGCATTTATTTCCCAAATTTTCGAGGACATGGATTTTTAAAACAGCCATATTACAACGCACATATTTAAACCAATTACTCCAGACCAGAGCATGACATAGGTGTTTTAGTGACTGATCTGGCAGGTCAGCAGACAGTTTAAGACACATGCACATTTTGGTTAAAGAAGCCAGAACCCTCCCCAATCAAATCAAACCAGAGATCTTCTCTTCTTCCCTTCAGATCTACAGTGAGCTGTGCCATAGCCAACAAGTTATGGTCTGATGATAATAATAATAGAATGCAGTACAGTTACATGAAAATAAATTAAAGTTTGGCCTGACACTCTAGATAAATTATCGTTCCTGAAGTACTTGAACCATTTCACACGTGGTAACAACTTGATACGTTCTTCAGTAGAAGTTAAGGTACTCAGTATACACGTGCAAAGAGCACATTTCATATCCTCCCACACGGACAAAGCCTCTTCAGGGTTAGGATCGTGTTCCTTAGTCGTATCACTTAAACAATGAGTTTGTATCTCACTGTATTTGTTTCAAGTACACTCTTTCTATAGAAAACTGAAAACCCATAGAAACTAGCGCTCACTCATAAAGCAAATAGAAAGACATTCCAGGTGGGATTTGGATCCTTCAATACAGACACCTAATGACATTTTAGATAGGCTAAGGTCTTTTACACAGCTGCTGGCCTCCAGCTATCACTCTGGAAGGATAGAGGTCTCTTATAGGTCCCGTATCACAGCTGCCAGGTCCAGGCAAGTGTATTGAATATGTTACAGTGTGTGAGGTGACACTGGATGTCTAGATGAGCACCTGAACCCCACATTTTAGGACCCCTCCTCAGCATCCTTCTTCTTGTCCCAGCATTTTCTAACTTGACGCCAAACAGAAAGCTGCAGTCAGCTCCCATCTACTGTGAGCACAAAGAACTAACATTATAGCTATAATGTTTCAGTAAACCTCTTTCACATTATTCCACAACTACTCCCTCAGTTATGTTCAACTACTCCCAAAGATGTCCATTTAGAAACTGTTTAGGAAGTTTAATAGTCTCTTACCCACCAAAGAAAAAAAAATTAGTTATTTCTTCTGTTCTTATCTATCAGTTCTGCAAATTCAGCTTTAGGGTTTCATTTCCACACATCAGTGACTACTGACTGTAGCAGATCTGTCTAGTTGAGCCCTTAACTCATATCAACTCAGTTTAAAACCACACAACCTCATATAAACATTTCTCTTTGTGGACAGTAAGCAGCTGCAGCAAATAGCTTTCCTGTATAACCATTTACAGAGGACTGGGGCTGCAAGGATGCCACGGAAGATGACTCTCCAGTTCTAATCAGCTGACGGCCCAGACTGGGGGCTGCCCTGCAGCTCAGATACATGAACATGATCCATCCCCCAAAGGAAACAAAGGGTGAGAAGTAGGAGATGACAACATACAGTCAGGGCTTGCCACAGTTCAAGATCAGGACAATGCCAGTGTGTACAACCAAACACAGTCCCATCATTTAGATACACATTTTCACTTGGGTTCTACGTTAGATAGGAAGAAAGAGGTAGGAAATCCAAGAACAAACTATCTGAAAGCCCTACGAGTTTCTACAAACCTTTTGTGATATCATGTACCAGATGCAGCTGGATGAGAACGAGTTCTGCAATCATCCTCTACATCAACTATGAAAGGTGATCTACAGCAACATCTTGACAATGTCCCAGGTTATATACAATTGCCTTAAAAGTGTGTCATATTCATGTAGGCATTTTTAAGAAGAAAAAAAACCCACATCAGTTATTGTCCTTTTCCTAGCACGCAAAAAAAAGTCAAGAAGAGATATACCTCAAGCAGGTTTCTCTATTAAGATCTGAAGCCAGGAAAAAAATGAATCAATAGTGGAATTTGGTTCCACTGAAGAAGTAGTCCTGGGTATAGCCTACTACTGCTTTCCATTCTGCAGACCAGGCTGGCTGACAGAAGAAAGTGTACAATGGCTCCTTCTTGAAGGAAGTAGTAGAAACACTTGCTACGGCTAAGTTTCTAAGCTTGTAAAAGAACAAATTATTTTCAATATAAGCAAGTACTGGGCAGTAAACCCCCTTCATCGTACAGTTCACAGAGTACAAATCAATCTGAAGACGCATGGCCTTCCTCATGAAATCTCTCCTGAGCATCACGGAAATCCACTTCCTTCACATCACAAGGGTAAGGCTAAGCTTTACTGTTTGTTGGATGACTGTAGAGCAGCAGGATTTAAACAGAAGAACAGCTAAGTCAGGTATATTCTTTGAGAGAAGCTTCTCCTTTCATTTAGGGAATTGGGTGAAATCAGACAAATATGCAAAGCCTCTCCAAGCATTTTAGCATATTTCAGTGAAGCAGCACTGGTCTTCCACATAAGAAAGCCAGGTCATACCCCAGGTTGGTGAATAGCATAAGCCAGAAAGGGTTACTTCAGAATTGCTACAAAAAAAACAAACCAAAACAAAACCCACAAAAAAACCACCAGAAAACCCTCAAAACCAAGGAGTGTGATCTCAATATCGTTACCCATCTGCTTAAGGTTTAGATGTTCACACCAGGAGTGGGTGCTTCCTCAGGATTTAATGCTATGACTCAAGAACTCAAATTTGTTGTGAAGGCTATGAAATAGCATTTTCTCCTGTTTACTTTTAAAGCCACACTGCAGCTGGTCTTTGAAAACGGCCATCCCTCTGGGACAGCAAGCTTGCAGGGAGGTGAGAAAGTAGCCCAGTTTTCTATCAAGGAAGATAGCAGCGTTCTTACCCTCTGCACCCTGGACACAGGTTACTAGAAGCCTATTTGTAGGCTCAGTGAAATGCAGAATGAATTACACAGTCTGGCATGAGCGGAAATATTTGAGTTAGATAAAAACCGAATGTTGTACAGAATGAATCAACAGCCTTATTGTTGATTGTATTGTATCATTCAAAAATCAACACTTCAGTGTGCAGGTACCTGAAGTCACAAATCTAGACAACATAAACAGTAAAACTGGAGAAAGTAAAGAGAAAAAAAAAAAAAGAGACCCCAAAACAACCACAATAAAACAACTCACAAACCAGAGAAAAGGGATAATGCAACAACTTTCTGCATGTTACAGATAGTTTTTCAGACTGGGATTTTAACTGGCAGAAGAAATTAAATATTTAGGGAAAAGACTCCTAGGAAGCCTAGAAGTCTGGTTCAAGCTAATTTGAATCTAACCATTCATAAAATACACTATACCCTGGAGTAGATGGACTTGCTAGTTATTTTCCTTCAGGTAAAAAGCAAACATCCCTTTGCCAAAAATGCTTTTAGATCCATTGTGCCTTGCCAATAGACCTAACAGTTTTCTATTTTAAGTAGAGCTGGAAGTAATAGGGCTTTATCATCCCGCAAAACTTAAGTTTTAGGAGTTTTCCTGTTCTGTATCAGGAAAATGGAAGTCACTGGACATTCCTCAGGAGAAAGAGCAAACAAAAAGCAGGCAACAACCAACCAAATAATCAGTCTGATCTGCCTGAGAAATGGAAGACTAACACAGGTCTTTGGTAAGAATCAGAGCAAGAAACTTAGCTCTATTTGCTTCTCAAACCTACGTCCCAACTATATGCTGGTATGGTATTCTGGTGAAGATCTGTTCTCAAAAATGTTTCAGGAAAAAAAAAAAAGGTAATCAATCAGCACCATCAATTAAAAAATTGTGTAAAAATCCCTGACATGGCTACAATGTCAATTTTATTGACATACATGACGTTTTTCAGCAGGTTTTAATGGATATGAAGAAAGAGAAAACAACTTAAAACTATGATAAAAGTTTTTTATTGACCACTGAAGACAACTAATTATATTTTTCCTGTGATGTCAGAGGTAGAGTGTGTGTTACAAAGGAATCATTCACCTGCCATCAGTGTTTCCTTTGCTATAAAGCAAAGCCTGATAAAATAATCTAGGTTGTGATATTTAGCTTCAGTGTCATTATGCACAAAATGAACTACATGTGGCATAAGGGGACTGAATGCTGACAAATTCTTTCAAAAACAATTTGATACAAGTTTTAGTTAGTTACCTAGCCAGTTGTTTAAGCATTAATCCATACCTGACATTCTGAAACTAAGAAATTTATGACAAATGAAACAACGGTGGTGACACCAAATTATGAAGATCCAATCTGGCAGCTATTTTAAATTGCACTAGAAAACCATTCAGAAACTTCTTCCAAAAATTGCCTTCTGAACAATTCGGAATAAAGTACACTGAAACAACCCTACTGGCAAATCAGTGTACCTGCACAAAACGTTTAATTACAGTGACATTATCGGGCTCTGATGCTTATGCCTTCAATTCTGATTTCGTAAGCAAGGTAAGAAAACAGCTATTGCAACCCCTGTTGGGTTTATGAAGCCTATTTGAAAGACTTTTTAGATACTATCAAAGTTTGCCATCAGAACTGGAAGAACATTTAAAAAATCTCTTGATGTTATGTGTGGTCTAGATGTTGACCAGACTAATTACTACAGGGGTGAAAGTTAATTTATAAAATCTGCTAACAACACTAACACGGGATAGACTTCCTACCACCTCAAGGATGTGACTGAAATTTGAAATAACTGTTTTAAATTTGACACATGCATCAAAACATCAACTTGAAGAAAGCCAATATATGGGTAAAGTCCCACAGTTTGGGAGGGGACATTAGCAACACAAATGCAAAATGAGGTAGGAAGGCACTTGCTAAGTAGCTATTTAGCAGAACTGGTACTGGCCATTCATGCTAGAAGTGCCAGGTAAAAGGCAACGAAAAGTGTATTGCAATATATCAATATAAGATGTTGTGGTAAGACAAAAGGCAGTTTTTCTGCTCTACTTAGTGCTACTGAGACTTCATTTGGAATCTAGTACCCAGTTCTAAGCATTATTGCTTCCGAAAACAGTAGACACTGGAGAGCTGTGAGAATACAGCAAACCCAAGTAAATCACAAGTTTACATGTTCTCTTAAGTCACACTTACCTAGAAGAACTGGACAAATTCAGTCCATAAGACATGACTAGGACTGAACGGGTACAGGTAGGGTGAATCAAAATTGCTAAATTTAAGGTGTAGAAGGGTTTCTTCCAGGACAAGTTTTGCCTTACATATACTTAAATTGTTGTAGTACACCACAGGACTCAAAGAAAACCTAAGCGGAAGGCAGCAGCAGCAGGGTACTGACATGCATCTGTCTACACTCCTGAAGCGTTTGAACTGTTGCTGGCCCAGTTTAAGCCCAATTCAAATCATGTACTCAATTCCTATGCACAATTCTGGAGTTAGCATGGGCCAAAGACCATTCCCAACAGGCAGGCAGGATGTGACCATTTGTTCTGGAGACTGAAAAAAAAATAATAAATTTTTAATGGTAGAGACACGGACAGGCCAATCTAGGTGGCATCTGGGTTGCAAAACAGACCTTGACACTGTTCAATTTCTAATAACATTTGGCTATATCTGCGCTTCTAAAGAAGAAAGTAACTGGCTATTGTTTTAGGCCACGCTGGTAAAAGCTGGAAAAATAATCTGCTTACAATGAAGACTAGTTCCTTACCCACATGCCCCTCCAATATCTAATTTTTCTGACCAACAGGATGGTGAAGTGTGCACAAGCTAGAAGAAACGGAAATTCTCTCCACTAGGGAGTTTACCTGCAATCAGTAAAGTCAAGTTAGATGACCTGGTCTTTTCTAGCTCTTCTCCTCTAGGATTTATTTACATGTATTTACTTTTCAAGTTTGCCACCCTTGCCAACTCACTCTCAAATCTTATGGGAAAAGATATTCCATGCCATTAAAGCCTTCTCCATTGCCAAGACCTTAAACAGGGCTCTCACACCCTTATTAGAGGACTTGAGGGCAAAATGTACTTTTATGCATTTAACAGCATGGCACAAGGATCATGCATCTTCTTTCCTGTGGTCTTGAATGACAAGCAGTCTGGCAAGCAAGCTCTCTATAAGGATGAACTTAATCTTCCAGCAACTGAGTTGTGAACTGGAACAAAATCCAGAGAGCTCTCTTCTCACATTACACAGGTACCTCTCAACCGCCTTCATCAAAAGCACTGCACAAACCTTGGGCCAATGCTGCTCTTAGTTTTCTAAATTCCAAACCAATGAGAGAAAACCGGTAGAAAACCAACAAAAGAAAGCACGAAATGCAACTTTGAAAACATGAACATGTTGCTTCACATAGTACTTCCAAGGAGAGGTACCTTAGCATGCAGCTGCAAATCAGTAGGCAAAGTTTCTGCTTTTTGATGTCATTGATATTTTAACCACTTAAGACAGAATATTAAGCACAGGTGTCAGTTCTGGGAATTATGTTCTCATGATACAGAAGTTCGATTCTACATACCTTGCCCAGACACAAAGCTATCAGGGACTTTCCTTAAATAGGGAGCTTAAGTCCACACAACAAACCCTGAAGGCAGCAAAAGGAAGAAGAAAACAAAACAAACACAACCAACCAGAATCTCTGCACTCAGTAACAGGCCTTCGAGTTTGACCATATACCAGATATAGAAATTTCCCATTAACAAAAAAAAGTTAACTGTAGAATTCAACTAATAAACCCAGCTGTTCAATATTGTCCAGATAACGCACAGAATAGCACTTGGAGTCATATCATGTTCCTTCACTGTAGATTTGCTGCTATTCTGTAGGTTGCATTTGTCACCCAAGTCTATGAGGACAAAAATTCCAAAAGTCTACCTGGAGACACATATGCAATACCATATACAACACCACAGTTTTAGGTTAAAGTCTTGCAACGGTTAAACAGTCTATAAATAAAATATGGTAGCTTTTAAAATATTCACATACTTTTGGGGTGATCTACTATCAACTTCAGCTTTTAGTCGCAAATTCTCTCTTAAAAGGCTACTGTTTTCCATGCTCAGTTTCTTATTTGCCTGCGGAAAAGAAAAGGAAAAAAATAAGTATACAGTAAAACAGAAATGACTTCTAATATTTATAGGACAAGCTGTTTCTCCTTTTTAAAGAGACAGAACTAGAAATGTGAAGGCAGGAAACAGCCTTCAGACAGGGACACCACTTAAAAATCACCACGGGAAATGGCTTGCAAAACTGAATAGCGAACAGACATTTTTTATTTATATTCCCAAAATACATCACAAGTGTCCTATCTAGGGAAATAAACACAGCTATGTTAGTTAGTACAGAAAGTCATTAAGGAGATGTACTAATGGCAATTCCATGTTTTTTTTTTTCCACATGACTAAATACGTTAAGTACATTAACATTACAATGTGCAGGTATCAGCAAAACTAATGTTGAACAGCTTCCTCCATTCCAAATTAGAGTAAGATTACTTTGGTTTTTTTAGCTTGTTGTTTTTAAAGCACAGTTATCCTAGGGATGTAAATCCATTACGACAAGCTATTTGCAGTCTTTCTTCACTTTCTTCCAGGACGTTGTGATTAAGACTCCTGATTCACAACCCTTCTTGCTCCTTGAATTGAGGTCAATTTCTTCTTCTCAATTCAGCAGACACCCTTGTTAACAAGATACTTCATATAAAGAGAAGTTTTCCTGCTGCCGTGTTTCGGAACAATGAATGCCACTATCCCAACAAATAGAAAATACTCGGTGTACTTCATAGTCTGCTCAATCTCCGTATGCTGAAAACAGCACCACGGTCCAGGACTTGGAATTCATAGCCTCAACTGTATGACGCTTCCACTGCATAATAAAAGTATGAGCTAGAGTTAGACCTGAAGAAGCAGCTGTGCAACCGGGCTCAGGAGTGGAACGTACTTTTTCAGAAGCATGAAACAGTGCAAGGAAAGAGGCAGAAAACTCCGAACGTTTATACAAATATCCCCGGCAACCTCTCCAGGTGAGGCTAAGACACTGGGAGGTAGGGTGAATGGAGCAGAAAAAACCCCAAACACCACCACCACCCCCAAATACCACAATATTCCTAGGGGCAGAAAGAGTAAATAGAAACTTCTGATAAAGAAGGAATGGGAAGCGTAAGCCCAAGACTTGGGTGTCTGAGTGTCAACTATTTGGTATTTAAAAAAAAAATGCACAAAAAACTATCCTGAAAGGAACGAGTAAGAATCCAGGACACGTCGCTTCCAAAGGAGCATCAAACCATTTGTCAACATGGCCAACACCTTTCACTCTTTCCAGAGACACATTTCCCTCAGCCACACAATCAGATAGGAAATTGCATGACTTGTGTAGAGATGGTAGGTAGGGCATCCACCTGGCACACAGCAAGGCAGGACTGAACCTCTTCGGCCTCCTTCCTCCAGGCAGTGCTCTACCCTCCAAGCCAGTAACCTGCAAGAGATCCCCACCTGCAGCACAATGTCTAGATTAATGAGTTCATGTAACCGTGTTACTAATGAGTATACTTTGTCTAGTATTTCTGCTACTGGGTTTATATCACCACTTCCATACTCATTATGAATCTACTCAAAGTAATAAATGCCTACTTTGGGAGACTCTGCTCTAGGACATTAAATGATAAAGGTGGCTGCTATTTCCTGACTCAGTCTGGTTTTAAAAAGAAAGTGATGGCAACCACATCTTCTGAGGGACCCTGTCTCGCTGGGAATTGATGCGTGGTTGAAGCTCCTGGGTCAGGTACGTTAGGGCATAAGAAGGTTTCTGGTTCCCGATTGAGTGTATGTGGGAAAGAGGTCTTGCTGTTCAGACTGGGGTTGGTCAGTGCATGCTCAAAAGCGAAACAAGTTCTAAAAGAAGAGCCAAGTGGCTTTAGGTACCTCTGAAACTGAACAGGGAACAGATGGGAAGAGAGTGTTGGACTTGATCTTAAAGGTCTTTTCCAACCTAAATAATTCTATGACCACAGTTTAAGACTTGGTCCCTAAAACCCATCTAAACCTCTATTCGTATCTAACTGTTAACCAAATTCAGAGACTCCATAAATTTAAAACCGTTTCTTGCTAAGGCTGAAGTTATACTTCAAAAAAACCCCAAACACACCCTTCCCTCAGTCCCTGCTATTTTATTCTTTTTACTTACCTAGGGTAAAAGTTAATAAACTTAGTCACCACAAAAAAAAAAAAGAGAGGCAGTACAGTTTAACTTTACAGAAAAAAAATACAAAAATATCAGGCAGACAGAACTCCTTGCTGCAAATCCCCTTTTGTCAACTACAAGTGACTCTCAAGCTCCTGGGAACCTCTTAGGAGGGCAGAAGATGTGTCCCAGCCTGTAAAGCTGAAGTCTGAGTCTAGCTAAGCTATTGAAAAAGCTAATTTTGGAAACTCAGTTTAATCCTTTTAGTGTTTACAGTCCAAGCAGGGCCAGAATTTGCTTTAAACTACAGAGGCAAATCTAGTAGTGTCCCGTTAACAACAGAATGGCAGAACGGTATAATGTGGGCCTCTGAGTCTGTAGCACAGGAAAAGTGTAAACACTATCAATGCTTACAGAGGGAAAAAAAGATGCCCTAAACCACGTAACACTTTGGTTTTGCGGGAGGCAGTCCAGAATTGTTAACAGATGAAACAAAAGCGGCATTTCGAATAGATGCAAGTCCAGTTCTTTCCACCTTGACTTTCAAATTAATCTTGAAATTTCACTCAATCTTCAGTGTTTGAGGTGATTCTTCTTGTGCCCACAGGTAGATTTTGCAAGATATTTTTATTTAGATGTATTTTCGCATGACTATCTCCTGCATCCCTCCTTCTGCAGTATCAGGTTTTCTTTTATATTACATTCAAGATGTACAAAAAAGCCGCAGGTTTCCAGTAAAGGATATTCTGGTCATAAAATGCTGAAGCTTGTCTATTTTCGGTCAAAGGGTCAAGTTACTCTGTCTCAGCAAATTGCACCAAAAATATCGGCTAGCAAGGAGGGCAATAGTGCAAAATCTGCCTCAGCCAACTGTACTGTGTTTGGCCACTGAATGTTGTAAAATAGATATATTATATAGATTATTGCAAGCCTGAAAAATCTGGTCATCAATACTGGTGACAAGTGCTACTATAATCCAATTACCCAGCCACAGAGTGACAGAGGAGTTGAAGAAGAGTCACATGCAAGACTCACTAGAACAAGCAATAACATCTGACACTTGCAAAGGCTATATGGAAATACTATGATACACCAACAGTCACTGGAATTCAATTTTTCCCTCTTTCTTCTGGATCTATGAAGTACCCAAAGGTCATGCTAGCTCTCACTCCCGTTTAACTAACACAAAACAGTTACACTACAAGATAGCTGAGGAAACGTATTTATTACCTCCTTTAGCTTTTCCACACTATCCACCACTTTTTCATACATATCATTGGCAGCTTTCAGCTTTTTGCTCCATTCCTCTGGGGTTTCTGGGCCACTGGTACTTGCTTCATTTGCTGACTGGGTAGTTTCCTCGTTCTGGCAAGACAAAGCTGATGCCGTAGGATCCAGAAGAGATTTCAGCTGTGTCTGTAAACTGAGATTTTTACCTCTCAAATCTTCCACTTCTTTTTGCAGGGATTCGATTTCATCCTAAAGGTGTCAGAAATTCACAGGAATTAAAATAACGTGTAAGATTAATTAAATAATACTGGCAAGTTCCCACAGCACTTTAGAAACATGGGTTCTGGCAAGCGCAGACGCATGCCTTCACTTACACATATATCTAAGTACGCTTATGTATTGTGCTCTAGGCAGGATTTTAATCAACCTGCATACTCAAGCATAGTGAAGGTTTTAGTGAAGGGAATCCCCAACTACATAAAGGACCCTGAAAAACTGGCGGGCAGACCAAAAGCTTCAAAGCATTCAGCAACATGAATCTATTATTAGGGCACTCTGTGGGAGGGTTTCCTGTATCAAGAGTGTTCTTAAGGTCGTCCGCTGCTGACTCATTTGCTGTTATTTGAGAATGTTTCTCTCATATCATTCTGAAACATCACATGTTCAGATACTGAAAGTCTCAAGATTCAAAACAGACCGAACACTGCCTGGAAGAGGCTGCTCCAGCTACACAGAAGTAGCAACATCTTATGAAAGACTCTCAAAACACTCTTAGCTATATCAGTCTGAAGCCACAGAGAAGCAAAAACCTTCAAAAGCCCATTGTTAGAGAGATAAAAGAAATAATTTATCCTGAAAACATGTCTTCTACACTGTTCACCAACTTAAATACTTGAGTTGCCCAAGGTCAGATTACTAAAGGAGGCCTTATATGGCATTTAAATAAATCCAAGGCATATTTTCACAAATAATCAAGCTTGGTCCCCCTGCCCCCTACCCCATGAATAAGAACAACCAGTTTAAATTTTGTTTTTTGGAGAGATTTATGTTATCCTATGCCTATCTGTGTGATTTTGGAGTTGATTCAATAGAAAGGCAGGAAACCTCCTTCTCCTGACTCCTTTCATAGAGGATGAAAGAAACTGAGCTACAGGCAAGCTTGTCATAAAAGATAGCCCTCACTTCCCCAGTGTTAAGGATATATACAGCATCCGCTTCCTTTCTCTCATTCTCCTCCCTGTGAGACAGGCTTCCTTGCAAAATATGCCACTTCTTCACACTGCTGCTACTAAAGAAACAACTAAGCACACTCCTTATTAACACCTTTTCACCTTGTTTCTAAGAGAATATTTTGCCAGCAGGAGAGTGGAGACAAACTTTCAAGTATTCACTCACTTTCAGAAAACAATAAAGCAACAATAGTAAAAATTAACCTATGCAAGAAGGTTCCAGTGAGTAATATTCTTGAAGAAGGAATTTCATCTCCTTGATGAAACAACAGGGAATTACTTCATAAAACGTTGGCATTTCTATCGAAGACGAAACAAAAAGTCCCCAACACCCAATATGCATAAAGAAAACCCTCCCATATCACCTGAGGGTGGAATTCCCACAAAACTATAGAATTGGCTGTACTTGGCTACCTGCAGCATAGAAAGAACATCACCATGACTTCAGTGGGACCACTTCAAGCACCAGCAAACGCTCTATCATAACCTTAGCCAGAAGGTGGGATTTTAAGGCAGCTGAGTTTCATGCAGATTCAGTATAAACTTCTATTCAAATTAAAAACAACGGGACTCAAAGCAAAAGGACCAGTTGTTTGCAGAAATTTAGCAGTTGCAGTTTATCTGGAAAGTCACAACACTCCCCATGTCCTTACCTCATATTCTTTGTGAAGCAATTCAAGCCTTGTTTTACGTAGGTGTTTTCTGACGGTTGGACTAAATATAGGATCACTTTCACTCGTTCCTCCTAAAGCAGCAAAGGATGAAACAAACACTATTATTGTTTCTTTTTCAGTCAATTCAATACTAGTAACCCACCTTATAGTGCTTTTCATATTATCAACTACAAATACAGCTAATATTGGACCAATCTACTGCCATGGGAGATTGAAAGTCCTTTCATTTTCAGAACAGGTTACACAGGAGTACCTATTAGTGATGTTTACAAGTCAAAATCCTGCCTCACAGCAGGAAGACATCTTTTGAATTTTTCAATTTTGTATTTTCCTTGACAGAATCCTATCTTATTTAAGACCATACTATTAAAACAGAGCTAAGGGGGGTGGGGGAAAATCAAGCATACATAAAATTAGTACAAGATCGTGTAAGTTTCTAAAGTGAGATTGTTCAGATACATTTTATCTCACAACCAAATAGCAGAGCTGACACTTTATGTCAAATAAACACCATAGTATTTTCTAGCTCTGGGGAAGTTCAGATCCTCATTCAGGTGTTGTAGCTTTGTCTTATTTCTGTGCTAAGAGACATTCTCTTACAAATAAAGCAAAGGGGAAGAAACGGTGAACAAATCAAAACACAAGAAACAAAAAAAAAAAAAAAAAGGAAAAAAGACCACATACTCATTCAAGATTCTGGATTTAAGTACACTTATTTCTCAGCTAAATGCTGTTCTCTTAGGTGAACAGGTTACAATGCATAGGTAGAGTACTTCAAGCAAGGTGCTTTTTTTTTTTTTTTTTTTTTCTCCAATTAAAGGCACCATCCAACCAAGACTTAAGAAACAATTATTAGAGCCACGGGGTACTTGCTGCCGTTGAATAATCTAGCCATTAATATACACACTACCTTTGGAATTTTTACCTGGTAGCTATTATGTATGCTTCCAGAAAGACTTAAAGTCAGACCTTCCTTAGACACTGATAAAAAAACACAGAGGAAAAAACATCCAGGTATCTTTGGACTCAAAAGAATCTCCTTCAGCTGTAAATACCAGAAAGTTATTTCAAAGCCTAAAGTTGTCCTTACCTATAATTTCCTTGCAAGGATTTTCAGGCGTGATGGGAATCCTGCAAGCTGGACACTGATTATTGTTCTTTAGCCATACTTCAATACAAATGGAACAGAAGACATGGTTGTTGACACAGATGACCGGGTGACGGACCTTTTAGCATCAAGCAGGGGAAAAAAAAAAAAAAAAAAAAAAAAAGAAAAAACATGCAGAAAGACACTATGACTACTTCAAAACTCTTTCAGGTAACAGAATACAAAAATACCCTACTCCTCAGTGAAAGTCTGGTCTTGCAGGGAGGAGATGCTTGTTTTACAGGGCTAGCTAGGAATGATGTCTTGACTTAAAATACCAAACCTCCCTATTACTGAAGGCACCAAAGCTATAACCATTTTTGCAAAACTAAGGTCCTTGATTCTAGGAGCTCATTAATAAATTAAAAAGTGTGGCAGGAGTTCTTCCTTCACCCCTCAACCTCGAGGAAATGCAGCCAACCACTGCAGTGAAATGCATTTGCCTCCCTAGGTAGAAGGGGACCAAAAGACACACATTAACTGATTTCCAAAAGTCAGGGAATGAGTGATTGCTCTTAGCAACAACCAACACTTTGCCCTGGAAGAGGTGTCACTAAAACGGATAGTGTTACAGATTAACTCTAGCCCACACATAATCAGCTTCATGGAAATCAGCTTTAAAAGGATAAGGGCCAAAACCACAGAGCAGAAACATGAACCAGCAATCACTAATTCAAGCCTCCTGCTAGATATGCATTGCTACTAAATAAGTCATTACCCAAGAATGGGGCAGCTAACTGAAGGATTAAATATTCCAATCAGACACTGATCCCTTCAAGAAGCTTTCCCTCCCCTTCCAAAATAGCAGGGTAAACAAACTTTTAGAAAATATTAATGACAATGCCTTATTCTCCCTTGTCATTTAACTATAAACCCTGTTTGAAAGTAAGTGTGTGTGGAGGGACCAAACATGATACAGAATAAAAAGACTTTCCCCTGTATCTATGCCTTATTGCAGCTTCTGTTACAGCTTACTGTAATACACACTCTCAAATCTCTTAACACCTAACATTAGTGTCTGTGTTAGGGGCCTTAGAAATAATTATTTGTTTTTCCTCCACCCCTGTCTTTACCCAAGAAATGTGTTTTGAAACACAGAAGTATCAGTATCTGTTACTTCAGAGTCTACTATGTTGCACCTAAACCCCAAGTGAATACTTTCAACTTTAAAAAAAGTCCTCATCATCCCCAAGATCTTCCTCTTTCATTCTGTTAGTGAAGTAGTCAAACTAAAAACGAAAAATGAAACATTGGCAGGGAGAAGCAAGCAACTTCACAGCCAAAAATCACTTCGGAAAACAGATTAGATGTGTCCTGTAGTAATCCCACCCATACAATTAGTGTTGCGCAAGCTAAACCCCAAGCATTCTACCACTGCAATACACATGAATCTGAATTAAGGCCCAGATCTGTCAGCTGCTTCTCCAATTTACTATCTATGACTCTGTCACATTACAGGATTCACAATATTTTTAAAACCTATGATAGCCCTGGGAGCCAAAGGATTTATCTATACACAAACAGAAACTCAAGTTACTGAAGGTGTGAATAGAGAGAGACTAAGCGATTTCTCCAAGTCTCTGCACATTTTCACCTCTAATTAAGGAGGCTTTTTTGTGATTAATGCAAGCATTAGCACACCCATGCTTTGTAAAAGTTTAAATAGTATAATTTTAATTATTAAAAAAAGTTATCTTGTTATTTACTGTTTTTCTTTATTCAAAAAAGAGCTTTCTCCAGCTTTCCCATCAGCAGCTAGAAGAAAAAAAACCAAACAACTTTTTCTCTGCCCATACTTCTTTCTTACTCAGAAGCAGCCCAAGAATAGTTCTATGGATGGCAATGATAGGATACAGAGCAGAATAACATAAAATAATCCAAACAGGAAAAGACATTTCAGGAGTGCAGGTCTCCCCCCCCAGGGAGCAAGAGACCCTCAGTTACCCCAAACCTGACACAGAAGCGCACTTCTTGCAAGTGAATGATTACTCCATATCTCTAGCAAAATAGTAAGTCACATTTATTACTCTCCAGGGTACCGTGCTACTGATTTACACACCTTTACAAGTTTCATTTCAGGGCTGAGGTTTATACTTCCGTTGTCTCAGGATCCACACAAAGCAACCCACGCGACAACAGCAGAAGCTGCTATTGAAATGTCACACAATGGCTGGGGGTGCCCCTGCCCTTCACCGAGTCCCTGAGCCACTGACTGTGACAAGCCCGGGGGGGTGGGAGATCGCACAGCACAGTTTCAGTTCCTTAATCGACTATAGTGTCTAGAAAGACTACAGCTCATTTGGGAAGGCTTTATCAGCTAGGTGATTTTTACCAATTTCCTCATTTTTCCCCACACATAATGTGATTCCTATGCAGATCAAAATCAAATCCCGTACACACCTATGTCACTTTGAAGGCACTTCTGGACATTCAAGCAGCATTAACGGAGGAGCAGGCACACGGAAAAGTAGGCACACCAATACCAGTGAATGAATGCCCAGACATCCCAGGGGCTTTCAACACGCACAGAATCCTGTGCCTGAGCCCAAGCAAACTGTCAACACCAAAAATAACAGGAGACCCTCAGTCATTCTAGGTGGAGTAAAACTAACGGCCCAATGCAGATGGCTTCTGATCTGCTTGCTAATTATGAATAAAGTATGTTAGAAGGTAGCCCAGGCCGTGTTAAAAGAGCATTCAGGTAACAAACATGAAATTTATCCAAGCAATTAACTCTTATTATAAATGGTTATTTGCACATCCTGACAATATACTTTACGACACTGCTCACATTAACAAAATGGTGTAATGTTACGCCCCCCAAGATTTCTGCTTCATTAACAACGAGTGGTTGACATTATTGAATGGGTTTGTCTTCAATATCTCTTTTTATCCCCTTACCATCATGCACTGTGAAATAGTTTCTGTTTTGCAGTCAGTCCTTTGCAAATTTTGCAGAGATAGCAAGAGGTACATTCTGAGCGTAGGGTGGGCCTTCTACTGAATTTGAAGCCTATGCTACAAACCACAGAAGTATTAGAATATGTCAACTCCCATGACATTTTCTGCTCCCTCCTTGTCCTGGCTTACACTGTGATAGAGATTATTTTCTTCCTAGTAGCTGCTGTGTTTTGGATTTAGTTTAAGAATAATGTTGATAACACACATTGTTTTAGCTGTTGCCAAGTAATGCTTATATTATGTCAAGGACTTTTTCAGCTTCCCACAGAAGCTGAGAGGGAGCATAGGCAGGAGAAACTGGCCAAAGGAATATTCCATACCATAGACGTCATGCTCAGTAGATAAATGGGGGTTGGCTGGGGGGCAGGAATCTACAATCACTGCTTATGACAGGCTGGGCAACTGATCACTGGGTGGTGAGCAAACTGAACTGCATCACTCATTTTGTATATTCTTTTATCACTATTGTTATTATGATCTTCTCTTCCATTACTCTTCTATTAAACTGTCTTTATCTCAACCCATGATGTTTCTTTTTTTTTCTGATTTTCCCTATCACACTGGGGGGAAGAGGGGAAGAGTGAGTTGAATGGCTGCATGGTCCTGGTTACTGGCTGGGGTTAAACCATGACACCCCTACAAGATAGGACAAAACCAGTAAATTTTTCCCATAATTTAATTTAAACTGCATAACTTTTTCTTCCTGTAACCTTACTCTTGATAAGTGCTTTTTCTGATTAAGTCTTCCAATATACTTCCAAGCTAGAGATAAAGATATTTATTAAAAAAAAAGACAGCCAGAGCTGTCAACTTTGGCAAAATTTAAACAGCTTCACACGTCTATAAAGGAAAGCATTCAAACACCTTTATTACTGATATCACCAGTAGATTCACGTATAACATTATCACCTCAGTGCAACATACCAAGTAAGAAGAGTGTGGAAATCTCTTCCAGTACTTCCAAAAGTCAGGAACATCAATAACTGACCAACTCCAGAAAAGAAGTGGAAGTATGAAAAAGTGGCTTGAAATAACACAGTGGCTCTATAGCAAAATATGAGTGAATACCTAACAAATTTATCAAAGTGTTTAGATTAGAAAGTCACTAGGATCAGATTCAAATAGCAAATACATTGTCAGTTTGATTTCACCCTCCTCTTTCTCAAGAGGATACACACTGCACTACAGACACAGTAAATTTGTGTCCTCCTCCATTTTCATCAAACAGATAAATAGAAAAGGAAAAGTAACAGGACCACAGCCAGGAAGTCTTGCTCGGCTTCCACAGAAAAGCCAAGAAATGCGTAAACATGGTTGCTAAAAGCATCACTTTCTGTCAGAGCTAAGAAAGCTGAGAAAAGGGAGATGTCTGCCTACTTTCACTACCAGCCCTACACCTACTTTATACATCAAACACACCTATTCTTTTGTTACCACTCCAGCAGAAAAGAAAGGTCTTGGAGTAAAGGCCACGTGAGGTAGAAAGAAACCAGACAGCAAATGCCAGAGTTACAAACATAGGTGGTTATTTCTTTCCTTGTAATTACTGTTGTGCATTAAGAGGTTTGTTTTGTTTTGGAGAGCAAGGGAACAAGAAAAAACAGACTAGTGGGGAATGAGCAAAGAATTTGAGAAGCAATTAGTGACAGCTATGAAATCAGCTCCAGGGCTTTCAGAGAAGACTAGCATGAGCCCTCCACTTCCCCAGGGAGAAGAGAAAAGGACGGAGAGAAAGGGTCAGAAAGTGGAAGCGGAAACTTTTTCTCCAGCCTGCTGCAGTGTGGCTCGACAGTTTTTTATTTTTTTAAAGTAAAAAAAAAAAAAAAGTCCACTTGGTTATACATCCCCTCTTTGTTCTGCTTGCCCTCTACGACACAGCACTGCGCCCCAACACAAACTCACCCGGCATTTTAAAACGGATTATGCTACAAATATAGAAAGGGGGAAAAAAACCCCCAAAACAGACACACACCCCCCCCCCCCCAAAAAAAAAAAAAAAAAGAAAAAAACCCCCAATCCTCAAAATCTTCACCCTGGGAGCCATAGATCTTCGGGGGGGGGGGGGGGGGGAAGCTGGGGCGCACGACGGTGAGCGACCTGGGGCACTGGGGTCCCCTCTAACAGCCCCCAGTGGACTCCTGAAGGGGGGGGGGGGGGGGCACGGTAGCCACCATGCAAACGGTGGCAACGAACCTCGCCCGCGGCCGGGACCCCCGCCTTCCCCCTTTCAGACGGGATACCCCCACCCCAACTTTCTTCCCAGGGACAAAGGCGGCGGGGTCGGGGCTGAGGCCCCCGCCGTGGCCCCCAGCCCCGACCCCACCGCAGGCCGGACCCCCCCCCGTACCCACCACCGCAGGAAGGGGCTGAGGGAAAAGGGCAGCAGCGGCGCCGCCGTTACCTTCCCCAGGCAGATGTGGCAGGTGATAGGCAGCGTGAGGGACAGCGTGACGCTCGGCCCCTGCTGCGCCATCGCGGCGGCCTCAGCAGCGCGGAAGCCCCGCACGGCTGTTAACGGCGGCAACAGCGGCGGTGATGGCAGCGGCGGCTCCCCCGCCAGCCCCGCTACGGCAAGCCGGCGAGGCCAAGCCGCCGCCCGGCGGAGGGGAAGGCGGTGCGCGCTTTTTGCGGCGCTCCCCTGGAGGGCGGGCGGGAGCCACGGCCCCCTCACGGTTCTGCCGCCGCAAAAAGCCCGGCCGCGGGCCACCGCAGCTCGGCCGGGGCAAGGGCAGGCCAGGCCGAGGAGGTCCGCAGCCACCTCCAGGCCGCTTCCTGGGGCCCGCGGAGTTTTTGGCCTACGCGCGGCCTTCTTGAGGGAAACCTCAGCCTGGGCTGCATTAAAAGCAGCGTGGCCAGCAGGTCGGGGGAGGTGATTCTCCCTCTCTACTGTGCTCTGGTGAGACCCCACCTGGAGTACTGCGTCCAGCTCTGGCGCCCTCAGAACAAGAAGGACATGGACCTGTTGGAACGGGTCCAGAGGAGGGCCACGAAGATGATCAGAGGGCTAGAGCACCTCTCCTATGAGGACAGGCTGGGAGAGTTGGGGCTGTTCAGCCTGCAGAAGAGAAGGCTCCAGGGAGACCTTATAGCAGCCTTACAGTACCTGAAGGGGGCCTACAGGAGAGATGGGGACAAGCTTTTTAGCAGGGGCCGTTGCAACAGGACGAGGGCTAACAGTTTTAAACTAAAAGAAGGCAGATTCAGGCTAGATATGAAGAAGAAGTTCTTTACAATGAGGGTGGTGAGACACTGGCACAGGTTGCCCAGAGAGGTGGTGGATGCGCCATCCCTGGAAACATTCAAGCTCAGGTTAGACAGGCCTCCGAGCAACCTGATGGAGTTGTAGATGTCCCTGCTTATTGCAGTTGGGTTGGACTAAATGACCTTTTAAGGTCCCTTCCAGCCCAAACTATGATTCTATGATTCTATGAAATAGGGTGTCGTAGGGAGTGCTTGGTAAAGGCCCTTTGCAGGAGGAGGGCAACACAGTTACAAGGGCTCCCCTTCCCTCCCATAAACCTTTCCCCGACCCACGTTTCATTGTGCTAAATTAAATAAGCTGTCAACTTTAATCCTGTTAATTCCCCCAAGCCTTTCTCTGTGCTTTTCCCCACATCCCTTTTTTGTTCTACTCCAAAATATGATACAGCAAATGGGAACATGTTCCAGGGGAAACTCCTGGGACATGAGCCCCCCTTTCCCACCACCTCGTGTCTGGCTGGAGCAGCCCATACCTGGCAGTGGTCTCGCACTTGGCATCCCTTGGCTCCCACGCTGTCCTCCTGCTGCGCAGACGGCTCGGCCAAAACCCCTTGATTCTTGGCCCAAAGCATTCCCTGTTGTCTCAGGTGGGATTTTCACAGCCCACGGGGCTGAGGCTTTGAGGGTGGCAACGAAACGAGGATGTCGATAAGCCCCCAACCCCTGTGAGTGCTGTGCCTGGTATCATTTGCCTAATGATGCCTGATGGAAGATCTTGTCCTGATCCATGGAAACTGAGGTGCCAAATCCGTGAATGAAAATTTGCATTTGTCATCCGGCTTGCGTGGACCGCTCTCCAAATCGCGAAGCCTCGACGTTGCGCTTTCTGGGCTGCTGGAGAGCAGCTGGGAAGTGGTGCTGGCGGGACAGGAGGCTCCTAGGAGTCTGCTCGCTTGACCTCAGTCCCAGGATTCCTGTAGTTTCTTGTAAACGTGCCACAGCATGCTGAAAATTATAGACCTGAGTGATTTAACATTGCGCCACATGATAAAGGCTTAGAATGCTGAGCAGCTAATTCAAACAAGCGTAAAGTTGTGGATGCAATGATTAACAAGGAAAGTATCTTAGGCTGACATAGTAGAGTTGCACGCATGCATTCCAATTTGATATAGGTAAGTCGCTGCAAATAAAGTGAGCGAACTAATCCACAGTGACATTCCAGCTTAGAAGAGGCCTAGCGGCTTTGATGACAACGTATCCTTAAGTGGAAAGAAAAGGTTTGAATAAGGTGCGCTGGATAAATATTGAGTATTCATGTGTTAAAACACTTCAATAAACTGCAGAAAAAGTGATATAGCGTCAAGTAAAAAAAGAACCATTTAGCAATGTAACGGACACAGTTACTTACGATAAGCTGTAGTGAGTGGACATCCACTGTGAGGAGATGCTTTCAGTCCTGGCATGATTGACCTGCCATTTGGGTAAGAAGGTGTTCAGAGAATTTTTGTAAGAGAAATGTAAAACTACTGGCTTTTGAGCTTTAAAGACAACCACTGGAGCCTGAAATTTTTTGAGTGTGTTCATCGTGCAGCCAGTGAACTGCAGAGGAATGCAGTGAATCCCTGTGATTTTTCTTTCTTTGCTTTATTTTTATATTGTTTTTTATTGAAAAAACGTTAATAGACAATAGAAAGAGCAGAAAGGGTAAATGCATGAAAGAGAAATCAAAAGCAAGGAAATGCATCTTACAGTTGACATGTGAAACTCTTTTAAACGAATCTGGGATAAAGCAGGAACTCTTTCAAAGGCGTGACTTCCACTCCTTCAAAAAAGTATATGTAACCGGAGAGTGACCTGTTAGAGAACAAGCTCTGTTGGGATGAATATATTTTCTCTCAACCAAAAATAGCTTGTAAAGGAGCTTATTTTTCTGAATAAGCTGCTAAAAGGAATATATTTTCTGTGTAAGGAGGTTAAACTTATTTGCTTAGCAGATCTCTGCTGAAGTTGGATGCCTAGTCAGTGAACGAATACTTCAAAAATTATTTGTGATCTAGCAATGCCTGAGGTTTAGTTGAAATTTATGGGATGATGTTACCAACTCTTCAGGGGCATGGAAAATATTTAATTCTGTAGTGCTGAGAGAGAGAGAGAGAGACCACAGAGAGTGAGGAGAAAGGAGCTGGAGGGGTAACGATCTGCTGCAGCTAAGGGCAGCTGAGGAATATAATGTGACTGCAGGAGGTAACAAATGTTTAAAAGGTCCAGGCTACCTGATACCGGCATCTGTGTAGCATGGAGGGTGCTTTTGCAGTAGGGCTGGAGCCAGGATGAAACAGATAAAAAACTTTCTGGAATGCCTGGCATGCCTCTGCGGAGGCACTGGGGTGTGCAAGGATCAAACAGGCAGGCAGGAGATGGTGTCTGGCCGCTGCTGTCAGTAAATCTACAGAGGAAGGATGGTTAAAAGGACGGGTTAAAAGTCGAGAACCTAATCACAAATGATGTCCCACAATTAGAGCTTTATTTGTGAAATGCTTCATCCACTTCACTACCTGCTCTTGAGATCTCAGAAACCTTGAGATGAATAATAGTGAAAATATGAAACATTATCTATCACAAAAACAAAAAGTTCTTTGATGAGAGCTTGATAGGAACTGATTAGGACAAGATAAATGGGTCAGAGTAATAAATCGAGCCAATTAAGTCTTTTCAAATTGAGACTCTTATTGTTTGCCTCATAAAGCCAAATAAAGTTACTGTATTTTTGGCTTCAAGTGCCTAAGTCACCTGGATTTTAAATCTGTGCATGTCTCCCAGCAGCATGTTGTGCAGAGAGAGTGAGGAGCATGGGTGAGGGTGTGAGCAGTGAAATTCATGTCTTCTTAGCTGATTAGCCCAGCTGATAAGCAAGAGGTAACTAATGCAGTTGTATCGGTTCTAATAATTTGGGTACGTTCGGATGTGTGGTTTTGTGCCATGAAAACCTAACTTGAAGGTCATTGTTTACACCTGCACAAATAGATATAAAACATGATTTCTTTTTTTCTTTCTCATTCTGCTGAGGTAGAAACGACTGGAAGCTGCTGAGCCAGGCTATCCACTCTCACTGCCCACTTCTGCAACAGTGAAGTCTGCGTGAGTTTGCCTTGAAGAGTTTCCTCTTCGAGAAACACGGCTGGATCTTCAGCTTTAAGAAGGGTTTCCCAGGTGGTTTTACATGATTGAGAGGAATATAGAGTGAAATTTGCCTAACCGAGAGTAAAGTGGTTTAAGCGTTCGATTCTGGGTGCCTAAATTCAAACCCGTGGTCCTTAAAACATGCTACTTTCAGAAACGGTGAAATCATGTGCCCCCTGCTCAGGATTTTACTGTTGTTGAGCCCTGCAGAGTGATGGCCTCGCTTGTGAGGCACCGGATCGGGGATTCACCAGTTGCCAAATCCCTTCTCCTTGATGCCATTCAGAAGCCATTCAGCGGAAATACATAGCTCTCTGATACTCCCTGTCTATGCTGCCTGAACACTGTAGGCTGCTCTTGCTCCTTGCTCTTTGGGAGTTCCTGTGTGGCTTTCATTTTAAAATGAAGGCGAATTTCATCTATCTCTTTAAAACAATGTTTTGGTTTTTGTCTGTGGAAAAAAAAATATCCTGCTGCCAGAAAGGAAATAAAATGAATGCTAGAGGCCAGAAGGTAAATCGCTGGCCGTTGGGTAAGTGAGCTGGGGGCAGAGTAAGAGCGTAGCTTTTGCAATTTAATAATGCTTGAGATTGACAGTCTGGTGTAAGCTTGGTGCAGTTAGACTTCTTCACATGAAATAGTAAAAGATGACAAATCGCTTTTACAGATGCAGTTTTTGAGTTCAACCGCCGTAATTTTATCTCCTCTTAAAGTGGAATATACCTGCTCTCGGGCTCTGTGGTCCACAAAGGAATTCAGGGTGACTAGCTCAGACCTAGACTTCTTACTTTTATGCGTCCCAAGATCAGTGAGAAAAACCTCATTCTTTATTACCTTTTTTAGATTTTTTTGGTCTTACTCTTTTGATACTTGCCATTTTTCTTGCCGTGTGTCAGCAAGCAACCAAACAGGTCAATAGAAAAGCTGGGTTGTATCTGAAGTCGGTGCAGCTTGCGTGCCTGGGATGTTAGGCTATCCCCCTTTTCCTTTTTGACGGTCATGCAAGAGGCTGATTTCCCATTGGACATTTTTTTGGAGGAATATTTTATCCGAGGGCAGGAAGAAGCTCCAGAAGTAGTATGCTGTGCAGGCACACTCTGCCCCACCTGTAAAGGTATCTCTCAGACTAAGGATGTCTCCATGGGCTTTTCAGGTGACTGTCTGGGGGAAGGCTGGTCGCAAAGAGCCACAGCTGTACCTGTCAGCGTCCCGATCATCAAGAGGTACGGATAAACAGGCCATGATTTGTGTCCTGCGCTTACTTTGTTTGCTAGTATATACAGAGCCTTTGTGAAATAGGCAATATAACAGAGAAGAGGGGTGAATTTTAGCTACTTTTTAGGCATAGAAGATCTCTCTGAGCCTTCCATTTGCAGAGATGTAGCTGACTTCAGGAGAATGGTGCTTCTGTCTGTCCACACGGGGAACATCTTCAAGTTTGGGCCATTATTCTGCAAATTTTGTCTGCTGCTGAACCTCTAATGTTCCTCCTTACACCAGAGTTTGGACCGTGGAACATGTTACTGACAAAATATCCATGCAGATGTGACCGGCCTTGATTTAAACTGTAATTATGACATTTAAACTGTAATTACGATGGCCTTTCAGTACACTTTATGGCGCCTGCAATCAGCTGAGGATCTGTCCCCCGGGATGTAGCAAGGATGTGACAAGGCAAAGCGCTGCAACACACCAGAAAAGTTTGAAAAAGTTACAGACATCACGGACTATCTTTTCCTTTTTTTTTTTTTTTTCCCTTTTTGAAGCAAGGGGAGGCTGGAATTAACAGTGTAAAATCTTAATGAGTAGATTGTGCTGAGCGCTGTAGTTCACCTCCGTTATTCTCCCAGTCTCAAATGTTTACCAGCCAATCGGAGCATTCCTTAAAACGAGAGATTTATAATGAAAAGTCAGCCCTAATTGAATTTCTTCATTAAGAACACCATCAAACAGATACAGAACACCTTACACCACCTTGTTTAAATTAGATTCATTTTTCTGATTAATTATTAAAAGGAAAGTTTAAAAAATCATAAAATCTTAAGTGCTATTAAAAATTGATTAGGAATGCATTTTTTCATTGACCCAGTTTGTATTTTTTTTAATTTTTTTTTTCGTCAAAGCTAATACATTTGAGTAGCTGCCTCAGACAGAAGTTTGTAATCATTTGGTCATCAGTCAATTAATCACAGCTTCATAAATATTGATCTCAGATTACATTTATTCCTCATTCTTGAAAGATAGTTTTTTATTAATTTAGGCTCACTCACATACATTGTGGTTTACGCTGAAATTATTTTTAAAAGTTCTATTAAAATTTAATTTGAGCAGCCAGCCAACAGTGCAGCCACTGCACATTGTGCCACCTTTCGGCAGGTTTATCACCTCCTCCTCAAGGGTCCTGAGTACCCACAGCTCATGCCGTAAGGCTTGCCGACTGCCATCTGTCACCTGTAAAAGCCTCTATAGCTGGAAGTTGCAGGCCACTGTCCTCCCAGGCAGGAGGAGTAATTTAATAGTGAGTGTGGATTTTTTTGAGAGAAGAGAGTGTACTGGTGTTTCCCGTCCCACCCTCAGTGACCATGTCCTGATTCCTGGTCATCCATCACAGCTGGTGGTGCCTTCCTGGTGGCTGTACAGGACTCTGGCTGCTCTTTGGCCTCTCCCAAGTGTCAGACAAGCTGTGTGAGGGGGTGTTTTTCATAGAATCATAGAATAGTTTGGGTTAGAAGGGATCTTTAAAGGTCATCTAGTCCAGCCTCCCCTGCAGTGATGAGGGGCATCTTCAACTAGATCAGGTTGTTCAGAGCCCCATCCAACCTGACCTTGAATAAAGGTATTTTTGTGGGTACATACATTGAATATCCCCAGCCCTGCTGTAGTCCCCGTTGTGGAGGTCATACGTGAGGTGATGACCCATCCCAGGGTGGTGAAGGTACCTGGGAGTGCTCTTGAGGGCTACAGTGTCTGTCACACCTGGGGGTAAACCCAATACTTGCTTTTGCTGGAGTTGCATTGGTGAAGAGGAAGTTTAAGGATTTTTAAAGAGAAATGCTGTAAGGAGGGGTGTGGGCTCTTTGGTCCCAAGCACCTGGAGAGGAAACAATTCTTCTCTCAGCATGTTCAGCACACCTGAAGCAGTACTGAAGCAATGTAAGCAATGTTAATTAACATTCCCAGTCCAGTTGCCGCTAATAATCTCCATCTTGAACCTCCTTTTTTTGTGTGTGTGTGTTTTTGATTACGCTTGCTGTTGTAGTTTAAGAAACACAGATATGGACATATCAGGGGTAAGAGCACACGGCTGAAGAGTCACCTGAAGCATTCACTGAGCAGGATGAATCCTTTTCCACCCCATACTTTGTGTTTTGCTTTGAATGCCCTGTTTCACGCTGAGAATGACAAATTTCTCCATGCCAGGAAGATCTGAATGGCAAACTTGGTACAGCTTCTGCACCATGTTTGGGTTCTCTTATTCTCTGGTAAAAAAAAACATGTTAAGTCACTGTTCCCTAAAATCTCACTTGACTGAGGATTTCGGAGTGATGGGATCATGTAGCAACTGTTATCTTTTACATCTCTGAAAAATCCCTAGCCTCGTCATTGATGTCTGAAATCAAAACTGGTTGCCCATTGTTGTCACTCCAAAGCCATGTTTATTCTGGCACAGCTTTTCTGAAAGGCTCTGAAATACACCTTTAATTCACAGGCAACAGAGCGTCCTGGTGTGCTCCTCAGCATCAGTATGGAGTCATGTGAACTCCTGTCAGCATTCCTTATTTTTGCTGACATTGGATGTGTGTAATATGGGGAATGGATAATTTTTGTGACTATCCATGTATCTAAGATTGAAAAACACAATTTAATTTTCAGAGTCCTCTTTCCCAATCAGCGTATACTACTCATTTACCATATATTCTGCTGAAATGTAGCATCCTTGTGTACATTTGGTGTATCCACAGCACTATTTTTCTTCCTGTAAAAATGAAATCACAGTATAGGAAGTTCTCAGACCCCTTCCTTTAAATCTCAGGTTTATCCAGTGCTTTTCTGCCATTTCCGAAAAATCATCCTGTAAGGATCATGTCAGAGACAACATGTGCAGGGGGCATCCAAATAACCCATTTGTTTTACAAATAGCTGTGATGGTTTAAGATCTTACCACCTCTGTTTGCTACCTGTGTTCTCATCTGTTTACTGCAAAGTCAAACTCATTTTTTTGATTTCACTGTCCATGAGCTGTCAAGATGCCGGACATAATTTGTTTGGTTTGCCTTGTGGCAAATCAAGAAGGGTATTGTCTGCTACAGGGACAGTTATTTCCAGGAGACAAGTGCTAGCAAGTGTGTGTAATGGGGGATGTGTTAAGTTACTCCAGTTACATCCTTAAAAAGATGCCCATTTATTTTCCGTATGTTGTGTAATCAGGAGCAGATTCTGAGTCCTGGCGGCTGACATCTTCAAAAGGGAGTGATGCTAAGGAGATCAAGTAAATGGATCACCCTCTGAGCATTTCGTTGCAGTAGTGTGGCAGTGGGAACCAGTTCTCTGTTTATCCAGCGATCTGACAGATGCTAGTGTGAATATGAGCAGTGTGTTAAGTTTTGTACCGAGCTCGGTAATCCTGGACGGTCTTTCTTGGCAGAAAAGAAGAAAAGGAAAAGCTGCAAAGCAATAGAGAGAGACGGCTGTAACCGTGCCCCAGCTCTTCCTGGCTTTTTGCTGCAGACACCTGCAAAATAGCCCAATTGGAGTTTTCCCGCTGAAGAATTGTGTCACTAACTCACTGCTCAACTACTTCAGTGCTTCTGAGAATGAATCCTGTTGCTGAATATGAGCTACTAGTTTATGGAAATACATCTTTCTTTTTTTTTTTTCTTTTTTAAATTCAATCTCTCCCTAAACACACAGAGTTCTTTTAATCCAGAATATGCAAAACTGTGTATTTTAATGAAATTGTTTCAACTTCGTAATACTGTAAGGGAAAAATAATGTCTTTGCTGCAAATACATGCAGTAGATACTTCCTGCCTCTCTAAATTTTGCATTAATTGGATTGGGTTGATTTAATAAGTTCGTCCGATCTTTGAAAGGCTTCCTAATGGATATCTTGTTAAAATGGAAAAAAAGTGTTGTTTTGCGTTTTGTTTATATATATATTTACCCTTGGCTCAAAATCAGAGATGTCTTGAGTGCAGCAGCAGCCAGGGTATTGTATATGGCTCCTTGTAGGCCCAGGCATTTGCCAGCAAGATATATAAGATATTACGGATCCATATCGGTCCCAGGTCTTTCCTGCCTGACTTCTGAGATCTGCATTCCCGCTTTCTCTGTCTCTTCATTCCAATATCGTTTGGCAGAGATGTTCAGTATTCAAGTAATTTTTCTTGTTGTCTGTTACGGTAATGTTACCGGATTAAAACAGAAAGACCCCACCCCATTTTTAATAGTTGATGATATCTTGTCAGACACCACTTCAGAGACTTGGGAGTGCTCCTGGGACACGCAGCTCAGGTAGATGTAGCCTTAGCCTCTGAGGCTAGTTTCAGGAAAAACACGGTTAAGAAATAGACTGCTGTATGGGTCTTGAATCGACAAAAGAGGAAGGGAGGGAAGGATATAACATGTATCCAGGAACTGATGGAGTTTAATAAGCTTTGTGTTACTGTTTTTTAAAATCTATCCAGGGGGGTTACGTGAGAAGGTAAACAGAGAAATGGAAAAGCAAAGATAGAAGCAATTGGAGCGAACGGCCAAGAAGCGGAGAGGCAGGCCAATGCGAAAACTGCAGAGAGATTCTGACGATGTTATCAATATCCATCAATTCCTGCTTGAATGGCAGCTTCTATTCTTGGCAAGCTTATCTCTGCAGCTTCTCCCCACCCCTCATGGGGGTGAAGGAGAAGGACACCCTGCGAGAGTCCTGGCAGCCAAGAAAGGGGGCTCTCCCAGTGTGCATGGACTCTTCAAGGAACCCACGAGGAGCCCTTTGAAGGGCATGCAGGGTACACAGCTTTCATATTGGTTGTCTGAAAAAAGAGTGAGAATTTTTTGTGGATTCCTCTTCACCCAACGAAAAGATGTAGGTATCTACATACGGGCAAATCTCACCAGACACATCTGGGAGTCACTGCAGAGAAACAGAGCTTTCTAGGATCTGATGCATCATATCTTCAGATAAACATCTTAAATAGATTTGATGAACTGTATTCTACAAATGCCTAGTTTTCCTCCAATGCCTATAAAGGGACCCCAGGCTGAGCGGACCAGACATTGTAGATGTGTCTTAAGACCGATGAGGTGAATCCTGTACTTTCTATGGGGAAGCTGGGATGAATAAACAGCTGTGTTTCAATTCAGTATGGTCAACACAAAATGACAAGTAACTAAAGGTCTTGATTTCAGTGACATTTCTGTAATCATATCCTAAGTGCTGTGCATTTTAGATCAGCTGTTTATCTTCTGGGGGGAGTCTAAGCCAGACTTGCTTACAACTCTGCTTTTCCTGACAGCAGCCAGTCTTTCTTGTTGATAAATCTATAAAGGAACCATTCTTCCAGATATACCGCACCAACTGCTTTCCTTGTGAGTCTCACTTGCTACAAAATATCCTTTGAAAAGGATTGGTCTCTTGCAATAAAATTTGTCTTTTGGCACTTTTTCCTACATAGTTTATTTACTTTTTTTCCCCCCATTTCTCAAGTATTTTCTGTTATTCAGAAATAGAGTTTTGGTAAATTTAAAGAGGATAATAAAGTCAGTTGATGAATACATATATTTTCTGAGAGCCCTTGTAGGAAAGCTAGATCATCTGTGCTGAAATATATGGGTAATTCATTCGCTAAGTGCAATTAGGAAAAATCAAGGATTATTTATTTCTGGCCTCGGCTTTGATTTACTTGTTAAAGCTCGTTGTAGAAAGTCAAGTTAAAAACTTTGGCCTTGCAACGTGCTCCTGAAAAAAAGCCCTAATTTCCCTGGAATGAAGCCCGAGGAGGCAGCCTGCAGTGTCTGTGCCCAAGGCCTCTGTGCTCAGAGCTGCGACCGACTTCAGTGGGAATTTTGCCTGAGTACAAAGAGATGAACAGGAGCCGAGAGTAGGAGCAGAGGCCACGTGGCAGCTTCACCTGAAAAATGAAGCTTATAAGGACTATAAAATGCTGTGTGTTTTTTTATTCCCCCCCCCTCCCCCCCCCCCCCCCGTGATAAGCTACAGGTATTTTAGATTCAAATTAAACACCTTTAAACTGGAAGAACCGTACTCACACTGATAACTTAATAGCACATGTAAATGTCTTTTAAAAGACTTCAATTTACCTATTAAGACCAAATAGACTGACTGTTAATTTGACAGAATATCCATGTTCCCTGAACTTAGGGCTATAAAAATTGTTCATCTGCTCAGTCACAGGCCATTTAATTTTGGATGCATCATTGCCAGTTGGTTACAGTAATTAGCATTCTCTGTGTTGTAGCAGCTTCCCTGAAGCTATGCTAAGTAGGGTTACACTTCTGTATGGAAACATAAGCAGCCTTGTGCAAATGAGCCCGGCCACCCATCTTAGAGACAGAAGCCCTAGCTACAGCTTCTTGGCTCAGGGTGCCCTGTATGCCCACCTGCAGATCTTATTTACTGGTTATTAATGACGTGAAGTGTAGGCAGCTGTGAAAGGCACAGCATGGCAGCTTAAAACCTCCGCTCCAAACTATTCTCTCAGCCTTGTAATTTCTTTGACACCTGATTTCCTTCCCCTGCCTTTCTCCTTTTTACTCTCTTTGAATGAAGTTATCAGACAGAAATAAATTCTTTGGATGTAAATAGTGTATATATATATAAATCTGCAAACTGAGGCACGGTGTTTGCTAATGCAGTTACTGGCCACTTGAAACACAGGGGTTTTCAAATAAAAATGTGATAAATCCTTCTCTATTACGAACATATGCTGCAGATATTTTGGTTGGGTATGTTTTTCCATATCTCCTAATGCCTAAAGTAGTATTTTTATTGTATTTTTAATAGAAACACCAACTGCCGGTACAGAATATGAGAAGTGCTGGAATTCTTCTTTTGTAAAGGCTAGAATAAACAGCACAGTAGCTAAAACCATAAATAAATTAAAGAGAGGGCAAGATTTTTTACCAGTTGTTCTGCAGACTATGCACATTTTCTTGTTCAGTGTTGAATGTCGGCGCTTCCCTTTCGTTTCCTGGGAAACAAGTGAGGGGTTGTATGCACTGCAAGACGTACACTAAGAATAATTCTTCCCATTTAATCCACTCTGATTTTTACTTCTTAATATACTGGAAGGTAACTAATATTTAATACCATGAAATGTATCTGTGCATGTTTAATGATTCAATTAATCAGAGAGAAACCTTCTTTATAATTAAATATGGATAGGCTATAGTCTTTTCCTCTCATTGACTGATGCTACTGAGAATAAGGGATAAGAATAATTTTATGCTACTCTTCTGTGTGCCTTTTATTAGAACTCTGAACTGCTTGGGCAAGTAAAATCAATGATAAAAGTACATTTTTTCATAGAGTTATGCACTCTGCAGTTTTTGTATTCCACAAAAATCTAACCACATGAATTTAGATACCAATCCTGCGAAGACTTACACGTGTTTAAGCACAAGAGAAGTTCAACTGATGCTACCATGATTACTCACGTTAAGTTTAAAGCCTGTGCTTAAGCCTTTGTAGGGCTGGCTTTTTCAATTTCTGGAAGAGGCTCGGTGTGAGCTTGGAAGAGATCATGCATGCCTGCTCTGTAAGTCTCGATTTGTTTGTGATTTGCAGCCATTTCTTTATAAGTAGCAATTTTATTAATCTGGTCATGGACCTCTCTTGACTTGGTTATTGAGAGAAAGGTTACAAACCACCACAACAACTTATTTTTGTACGGCTCCATACAAAATTCTATGAGTGTAGCCTACGAAAAAAAGCCAACTGTCTTCAATACAGTATGCAGATGGGGTGCATATATTGGCAAGTTAATAAAATAAAGCAATGATGTACATGCAGGCAGATTTAAATATGGAAATGGAGATTTCCTGCTTCTTGACTTCATATAAATTGTTGAATATATTTGTTTAATGATTTATACAGAGCCTCCAGCCATAGCAACTAGGTGCTGTTTACAAAAGTTAAAACATAAATTACATGCACAGCCTACAATGGGCTTCATTAAATGACCACTTCTGCTGCCAAGGATACCATATGTTAATAGTCATGTTGTGAGACCATACCTATCCGTTGAAATGCCTTTCCACATTTGCTTACTTGTCTACTAGTGGATACAGGTACCATGATATACCTTTGTACATACAATAGTGTTGAATTGTAAATGATGTGTTACTTCTAATTTAAATATTTTAATATGACTGCGGTTTTAAGTTTGTGTGCACGCAACTGAATATACCTAAGTACGTGGAAATGAATGCTTGTGGTTGGCTGTGTTTCCACAGGAAGCACGAGTCTTTTATATATTAAATCCATATGGGCTGGGGAGCTGAGAGAGCAATCCCAAGTTTGATTGACGGACCTTTCCATTGAAGGCACAAAAAACTTCTCTTTTCAAGTTTTTCATTGCTCACATTTCATAGAGTCATATTTTTCAACATACGTACCTACCTTTTTAATGAGGGGACATTTTTCATTGTCATTGTAACAGGGAAGTAATTTGCAAAAAAATCAAATGCCAAAATTTGCCCTTATGAATAGGTTACATATACAATGGGTAATACAGGTCCAGGAGATGCCTAGTCTGAAGAATAAAGATGTGATTATACTGTTTCTATAGCACTTCAGTCAGGAAAGGGCCATTACTTTGTTTTTAGGATGATCTTAAGCCAGAAAATTTTTTTGCTCAGTTAGGGCTCAGGTGTCTGGGGTAGAGCTCAGGCATATTATTTGAAACATTGCTGTTGAGACCTTAGAAACTACAGACAAAAACCTGAAATCCATGAGGTATCACCGAGACTAGGTTTTCTTTCTTAGGGGCAGTAGCGTGCTGCACTCAGGTGTTAAGAAGGTGATAGGAAAAGTATCAGTAAAAAGAAAAACAATAACCTCTCTGGATAAACGATCCAGTCAGTATGTAAGTAGGAACTGATGCCATTCATGTAGGCTGTCTATCATGTTTAGAACACTTCAGTGCCTCAATATATCTATTTTAGAGATCAGTGCTCAAGGTTTAAAGCATCCCTTCATTGCTGATGTTCCTTTTTTTTTTTTTTTTTAACTGGAGTGAACAACTGAAATAATGTGTCATTGGAAAGTGAAAGGCTGCTGATGGTGAGGATGTGCCACAGGTGAAGAAGCCAACAACTACATCTCTCCTGAAGGAAGTTCTTCTGTCAGACCTTATCCATACAAACTGCAGGATGGTATGGTGGGGAGTTTTATCAGCATGTGTTTAGTGTAGGTGCAGAGGCAGCAGGCAGCAAAACCTCAAATAAGCTCTGCAGGTCACCTGAAAATGAACAGCAATGACAGGTTTGGACCACGCCAAGCACTCACACATTAGGAAAGAGTTTAAGTCAAGTTATTTCAAGGGAACTCACTATTTTAGAGAGTTGTAAGCAATGTTATTTGCAATGTGTCTGAAACTTCTGTGCGAAACCACCCTGGGTATCTCATCTTCTGTGAATATATAGCATTACATGATTTTAAAATACGTTACCTCATCACAGTACAGGGTGAGAAACATGTGGAATGTTCCATTGGAAAACCAAGGTTCTCCTCTTAAAATGTCCATTTCTAGCATGACCAGGTTGGGAAATTATGCTTAAAACCCTAACATTTTTATGTCCGAAAATGTTATGACTTTAAGATGAATTTTGCACACTTGACTCATGGAGATTTGTGATTGTGGGTAGAACTCTGCTTTTGTTGAGAATAAATTTTTTTAAAGGCAAATTTAACATGACTGACTATTGCCTATTTGGAATGTTACACTTAGTGTTATGGATATTGGTTGCATATAGGAGACAAGTATTCCTAAAACCCTAATTTTCACATAGTTGTGCAAGTTAATATTGCCATATATGTGACATAGGGTATACAAATATCTCTTGTTCATGAGTATGAAATGAAGTGCTTTATGCTGAGCTAATGTGTAATCACTGCTATATAATCACCCTTGTATCACAGCTTCTGGCATCACCCTCACAGCAACACTTACAATTTTTATTAATTTCTCTATTTAGATTTATTGCATTTATCGATTATTCCTGACACTGAAGAATCGAATAGCAAATGCATGTAACACAAATCCATTAGAAAAGTAGGTTCTGGTTTTTTTTTAACCCCAAACAAGTCTTTAAGGAAAGCAGATGTTCCATGGTCCCTTCTATTCAATAAAGAATATGGACATATGGATACCATATGAAAAATAACCACAGGAATTTCCATTGGCTATTATAGTGCATACATTCCTGCTCAACATTGACAGCAGCATTGCTGCTTTCCCACTTACAAATATCTGTCCCAGGAAAAACCTGATGCTTCTTCTCAGGCCAGCAGAGAGGATGACCGGGTGTTCAAGAAGAATGAGAGGATGGATAAGGAGAGAAGGAAGAGAAACTTCCTTTTGTAACAAAAAGCATGGAGGTGTGGGAAGGATATGACATGAGCCTTACTTAGGCCTCTTAGATGACAGTAACTGTTGCACGTAGGACTTGGCACTCCCTCATCATTTCGTCACCTCTGTGTATGTAGGAACGTTCATCCCCTGATCATGCAGACTAGGGAGTAGTTTGGATCCAAATGCATCCTGCCCAGGCAGCAGCCTGGGTTTCCTTATATTCAACTCAAAGTAATAACAACAGCATAAAAAAGTATGAGGCCGCTGCATGCAGTGGCCTACTGCTCCCAGTGCGTAGTTGAGATATGGCCAGAACATGTCCCTGGACCTTAATAATGGGCAATGCTATTATTGATACTGATTTCTTGCTGTAAGTTCTGGCTTCAGCCGCGTAAGGCAAACAACCTGAGCATGCTTTTTTCTGTGACACCAACTCCCTTATGCTACTTGCTGTCTTTGCACACTGCTTCGTAAGGGGTTCTAAAGCATGGAAATTGAAATTGAAAACCACACAGCACTTACACTTTCATGTGTAGTTCATGAATCCCAGTGTCTCTCTTTCAGATCTGGCATTATCCCAGTAGCAGGACTTCACACATATTTTGAACTCGATGCTTCAGCCATTAAGTCTAGGCTTTGAATTTTTTACTTCTGGATTAACGAGCCTTGTGTCTGAGATTTTTAATTCTGCCTAGGTTGTCTCATGGTTGCTCAAGTCTCTTTCGGTTTGATACTCTGTAGCCACGGTTCCCTACCTTTGCTCCACCATAGAAGCACTCTCCATACACCAAGAGAACAGCACTGGTTTGAATTCACGGCTTCTGTAAACTCAGGTGTTTGGATCACCTTCAGTGCACTACAATTTTTTTTTTTTTTTAAATGACTTGCCTGGGAGCAGCCACTGTTATGGAGCTTTTTCTCTCAGACAATAAGTTGCCCTCTCATCTTCCCCTTTCCAAATCTGAGATTTTTCTTATTTTTGAATTACAGTTGTATGAGTTGCATTCTTACGTTTCCTGTTTGGACAGACTTATATTGTTATTTCTGTGCAATGTTTTGGCCCTCCAGTGGATGACATTTCCATTACTAGCTTCTCCCCTCCCTTCGACTCTACAGAAGTAAATAGACTTGCCCCTGAGAGCTTTCTGAGACAGGGGTAATCTGGTGTATTTCAAAGTCAAGTTCTTGTATCTGATGGAAGGCTTTAGTTATGACAGCAAAATAGATAGTGAATAAACATGCTTTTAGGTTTGTAAGTGGATGTCAAGGAAAGAAACTAAGAAGCAAAATGACCCACCCTGGCACTGTCCCTTTTACTTCCAGTGGGAGTCGGAGAATCGGAAAGGGGAGAGGCTGGGTAGCGGAAAAGAGGGTTGAGCCTCTGTGAAGACTTGCATCTGTGTTAACAGCTTGCCAAGGAAAACCGATGCCTGTACATTAATCTGAATTATCACAGTCAGTTTTCCTTTTGTAACCAGCTCAGTCACAGCATCACGATCTCTTCCTTGAACAGGAGGTGAATTGAGCCCAGTGTGGTGACTGCACTGGGAAACCTGGAGAAGGAGAGAATAAAAATAACTAATACTAGGCAATTCAGAAACAGAAAAGACTCCAAGACCTGACACAACTTTCTTTTCATCTAGTTATTAACATCATAATCCTGCATTCCTTCCACACTCCATGTTCTCCTCTTATTTCCAAACACAATTCTCTGCATCTTTTGAGTGTTTCTATTATGTCAGTTTTTCGTAGCAATTTATTCTTATTTTCCTCTTTGTGGAGAGACTTTTAAGGTCCTATCAGTAACTTTCTAACTTTAATAGCCTTATTTTTAAGTCCGTTTATTAATTTTAAAAGCCCATCCTATTGCTTATCATGCTTTATAACACTCTTAGAAACATCTAATTTGATCAGCTGTAGACATTTTTCCTCGTGGCATTATAAGTGATACTGCTTACTTCCAAAACTCTTGTTCACGCCCAGAAGTAAACTTGTTGAGACTGAATCAAAACTCATTAAAATCCAATTATTCTGTCGGGTTTTGGATCAGACTTTCAGTGAACTGTAGCCTGTCAGTTTTTACTCTTCCCTCCCTCTCCCTTTATTTCATATCCTTGACAGAAGTGCAACATACCATGACAAGGGTCCACCCAGTTTATGCTGCATTCAGTATTTCAGATGTTGCTTGACAATTTTCTTATATAAGACCTTCTCTTTTTCATTTATTTGAAAATCTCTGGTATCATAGGGAAATATTTTGTTTTCCTTTTGCAATCAGGTTTTCGGTGGTTCCTCTGTAGCAACTCACAAATCCTGTTTTCCTAGTCATGTCTCTGAATGGGGTGTTGTGTTCGGCAAATATTCCCTTGATGGGTTAGCAGCTCCCAGGCTCTGGGATAAGCATCATAACAGAGGTTTGGAGGCTTTTCAGAATCATCCAAAGGTTTGTGAGAGGATGGGAGAATATTTGACAGTGCAGAGACTGAAGACATTCGTTGTATTTTGCTTTTGGATTTTTTTTTTAAATCTGCCTAGCACTCGGTGATTGGTCCCGATCTCTCTCCAAAATAACATAGGGAGCAAAGCTTTTATGTTTCCAGGATGAAAACATAGTTGTCTACTACTTCCTTTCTAAGGAAAGGTAGGAAGCTAGCTATCCCCAGAGTAGCAACCAGATTTCTCGGGCAATTACATTGCATGGCTTGGCTTAAGTGACAAAGGCCCATTGCGGTGATAAACGTTAACAGATCCCCAATTCTTTCTCACTCAGTGGAGGGTAGAAATACTTACTCCCACTTTCAGAAGTGCTTTTTTTCCTTTTGTCTTTCTGTTTGGGTGAATGCTCTGATCTTCTCTTCTTTCTTTAGGTGGACACTGACCATAAACTTGAGCGTCAAGGCTGTGGTAGCTGCCGTGGCGTACCCAATCCCGTGTGCGTGGGAGGCTTGAGTGGTAGGTTGCCTTCATCACTGGGCTGTTGGGTAACTCTTGGCTGCATACATACCCGTTTTGCCTTGCTTTTGCTTTTGTCAGTGTCCTGAAGTGTTGTGCCCACTCCCAACCTCCTCCTGCAGGGGTGAGCCAGCCTCTCAGCAGCATCTGCAGTTGGAACTGTTTGGGTTGGCTGCAAATGTTTTCTGCTGACATGAGCCAGGGGAGTTTGGAAAGCGCAAAAAAGTACTCGCAAACTGAGCACATTGCACAGGTGGTTGGGATTTTGCAGAGATCTGGAGCTGGAATTTTAAAGGCACTTGGCACATCTCACACCTAGAGGGATTTTCCAAACCAACTTGAAGCAGCAGAAACAGGCTGTTTTACCTAACTTTGGCTGTCTAATCAGCTAGATGACTAGACTGTCTCTGCAGAGAGCCAAGAACTTCCAGGTTTCATCCCAAAATTGGTGCCTAAGGTAAATGGGCCAGACCAGTCTATCTCATCTCACTGAATAAAGAAGGTAAGAGATTATTTTGCAAAACCCCTACTTGTGTACCATCAAGACAAAAACATGGAATTATGGAATTATGTAATTTGGAGATTATGTGAGTCCTACAGTTGTTAAAATACATTTTTGCGAGACAGGTTATTTTTTTGTTTCTAATGACCCTGGCCTCCTTTCCTACTCACATTTATTATCAACCAAAATGCCATGCCTAGTATCTCTGAGTAGACCAACTTGAAGGAAAATACAAATTCAGGCAAGTACAAATTATATGTTCTTTCTGGGTTGGATTCATAAAATTGTTTCAGGCATAAACCAACCACATTTTTTTAAGCTAGCATATACTCCTGTTACATTTTGTGAAAAATCATTTTGTTGGTTTTTTTTTTTTTTTTATGTCACAGTGACATTTCATATCAATTTTTAAGTGGTTGAACTGGCAAATAAAGTATAAATGTTTCACAGAGATCTGTAACCCAGTTATAGATTACTTTTTTGAACTACTTACAGTAGCTTTGCAGGGTGGTAACTATTTTTATGCATTTATGGTGGTCTCACTAACCTGAAAGGATTCCATTACATTTATTTCAAATACAAGCAAAATGTGTTCATGCTGCATCTACACTGGTAAATAGCACTGGAAATCTTTCTGCCCATGGTTTTGGCCATTGCTGAGTAATACTTTCCCAAACTGCTTCTGGGGACGATCTGGGAGTTTATGAAGGGCACTGCTGATTCCCAGCGGGCAGCTGGGACAAGGCCGCCCTGTTGCAGAGAGTTGTAGGGTTTGAGTTTAATTGCTCTCATCTGGGCTGTGCGGTGCAGGTTGACCACAGTGCTAGGCAGCGCACTGGGGAATCTTTGATTTACTGACGGAGCTGTGTTAACAAGCAGTAAGAAGTAACACACGTAAGAAAACAGAGAAAGCATACCACCCCAAACTTGCATTCATTTTTGTGAGAACATAGATGAGTCTGGTAGCAAGGTTATATACCTAACTCGGGCATCGTGGCAGTAACAAGGCTTCCTACTCATTCCATGGCAAGAAGTGGGATTTATTTGTTCATTTTGACTGGGATGTCCTACTACACATGATGAATATGGAGAGACAGTTTAGACACCTGTATCCAAAGCTGCACTACATGAAAACTTCTCCTAAGGGTTAGTGCCTCGGACTCTGAAAGCCCCTTCTTTCTCGACAGTCATATTCTTCAGTTCCACTAGTTTTGTGAGTGGACATTGTTCAAGTCTGTCTAAATAGGCTGTAATTCCTTCTTTCTCTTGCATCCACATGGAATATTCTCTACGCTGTTTAATCTTGGCCCAGTAGTTTCAATATATATTTTATTTTGTTTTCATTTTCTCCTCATTTTAAATTCTCCAGCGTCTTCAATTAAGCTCCACTTGGCTGGCAGACTTAAAGAATGATCTCATTCCTGTGCCAGACAGACAGGGTCTCTCCCAAGTCCACCCAGCGTAAGTAATGACTTCCACTTTCAGACAACAAATCGAACTCTTTAACTTGCTACTGTACATCCTTCAAGAGCAATTATTGAGCTAAACATGTTCTTGTTCCTTCGAGGTGTCTTGAAGAAAGGAGACAAAGGAGGTGAAAACTGATTTTGGAGTAGAAAAAAAATATGCATTTATGTGCACACACATAGGTAGGTGAAAAGTGCTTCTAAATTAACAGGCTTCTTTTTATTAATTCCATAAAGAAAACTCCGTGTGGGTTAGCAGGGAGGAGGAAGGGAAGAGGAAGACGGTGACTGCATTGAAACTTCCCCGGCTGGGAGCAGCCTCTGTCTCTGGGTCTCTTCCACCCCTGTGTCCTCAGAGCCTGCAGCAGCTCTTCTGAGCTGTTAACTTCCCACAGCCATTTTCAGTCCCCTTGAATAGAGGTTTATGGTTACACAAATCTGCTGTATCCAAAAGGCATTAGATAAAGAAATGTATGACTCTTTGATGGATGCTGTATTCTGAACTCGTTCAGGCAGGAGGGTTAAGGCTTTAGGTTTGGGTTCTGATTTAGTAACAAAAGTTTTCCACCTTGAATGCACCTGTAAAATCCATGGGGTTGTTGTGAGATGAAATGGGTGATGCATTTGAATGGGAATATGTCTTCCAGCAGCAAAGGAGAATAAAGAGAAATCATGTTTTAGTGTTAATTAAGGTTAAAATGATAGATAACCCTTCGTCCTACTTTTAGTACACTGTTTTGAGAAAACAGCCTCTGACCCGCGACTGGTACACACACATTCTTTCTTTCTTTAAAGAAGACCACTTGTAGTTTTTTGAGAATCTGTGAAAACTTGGGACTTGTTTTCAGCTCTGTGATGCTGGTGTCCCTCTTACTTATATCTGTTTGAATGAAATCAGGAGAAAGACCTTGGGTTCTTGAGTTCAGATTGAGTTTGAAACTGAAGAGCAAAAGCATATATTTGGTCTTTGATCTTATACATGTGTCTTCCAACCACCTTTTCCGTTTCTGCATTATTTAATTGAACGTCATGCTTTTTTTTCTTGGAAAGTTCGCCGAACCAATTGCATGGCTTTCACAGTGATGGGTGTTTACTGCCCAATTAGTCCCACTGAGCCGGCAAGACTATTTGCCTGAAAGCCCTCATCGCCGTGAAAAAAAACCCCCAACCACCCAACACAAAACAATGAGGATCACAATCTGGCCCTTTGCAATTAGCACAACACTGTCAGGGTTTCGCTTTCCTGCTTAAATCCTGTAATGAGCAGCCATCGGAAGAGGAGGTAAATAAAGCTGTCATGCATATTGACAGTAATACAATATCACTGCTCATTTTTTCCCCCAAAGTTGGAATTGCAGAATTAGCGTGGCACATGGTGTTCTCCCCTCTCCAGCAAAACACGTACCAGCTGCAGTCTTTTAAAGTCTCCTATCATTTTGTTAGCACAATGACTGCCTACGTGAGCAAAAAAACATGGAAACTGCATCCTACCACAGTTGACAAGATTTTTTATTTTCATGATTACTCCTCTGCCTTTTTTTATTTTGCCTGCAGGCAAAGGTTGGCATACATGTCAAGAGAACATACTCCAGCTGGGGCCTGCAGTATAGAGAATTGTATACTCCAGAGGGCTCATGGGACCTTAGGCAGATTATTATGGTAATATTGGAGACTGCTGTCCTTTCCCTCCCACAGCTGGGCCGCCTCTCTCATTGTAAGTATTGAAGCAATATGTTTTGCAAATTATACATTGGGAACAACAGGGACCTGGGAAAGTGAGGGAGAAGGAGAAACATGGCAAAATGTTGCCTTTAATATGATATTTTTCTTGTTCGTCAAGTAAAAATAAATTAAAGCTTTAATTTTTTTTAATTAAATGAGGATCATATATTGGGAAAAAACAGCTATAATAGTAAAAAACTTAATATTGATTTTATTGAGTGAGAGTTTTAAGAAAATATGGTTTATTATAGGGAAATTTCACACAGTAACCTGATGCAAGAGAACCAGAGCAAGATTACATAATAGCTTTTATTACAGATTTCAAAAATCCTTTTGAGTCCAATGAAGCTGGATTAACAAAAACTGCACAAAAAAAATATCATTTTAATTAGTGCTAATGTAATCTCGTCATGGTCCAGCTGTTTCACACAGGATGAAAATCTGTGTTGCTTTATTAGCAATTCACCCTCCAAAATAATGTCACTTCTGATTTTTAACATTTCTTATTGATGTATATTTTAATAAAATAGCCAAATGATTTGGTGAGTACTGTTATAAGGAAATGGAGAGGTTTTTTCTTGCTTGTTTTTAAATAAAGAGAGAGCAAATATGGCTTAAAAGCATTACTGGTAAAGAAAGAAATATTTTTTTTTTGGACCTTTTTCAGAAAGTTAGCATAGAAGTCAGATTAGGATTTGTATGTTGGTGTTTTAAAGGTGATTTTATATTTATAAAACTAAGAAGGAAAGTAAATATTACTAACTTGGTAACAAGTTGAAATGATGGCATATATGGGCCAGATACTTCTCCTTAAAGTTTATCTGCTTTTATGGAAGCGTGGGCTTCAAATCACAGTCTTTAACAAATATTCCACTATTCTGTTAGCCAACAGTCATTTTAAATTTAGATCTCCATTCATTTTTGACAGGACTATTTCACAACTCAATTCCATTCGGAGCTAAACTTCAATTTTAATCTAAATTAATTTCAAGTTACTGAAACTTACTGCTTCATTTATACATGAAATTGTAGTATATTGCCTTAGACACCTGCCTGAATTCTACATTAAAAGTAAGCAAATGTAGAAACTCTCAGTGCTCACAACTCAATTTTCTTCTCCATTATTTTTATATGCTTTAATACAGCGGAGACCCCTTGCATGTACCATTGTAGAAAAAGACATTTATTTTTAATAACTTTATTCCTTTTCCCTATGTTACTTAAAAGACTTCATTATGCATTATCGGTGCTGTGCTAATATATTTATCAGCTCTCTAATTTAGTTCAGACTTTGCTACCGTATTCCAGGATGATGACCAGTGCTCATGCTTTTTCTTAAACGTTGTGTGCTTTTTTTTCCAGTTCTTGGATAGGGATTTTACAGTAAACACTTAGTACAGGGAAACAGTTTGCAATCCAGTGGCAACTGTCGTAAATTAAAGTGCGATTAATCTATACCATATGGTGAATTTTTAACTATCATTTTCAATTGTAATAATAGAAGAGTTTACTAAAGAAAACAACACAAGAACAATACTTATTGCACTCTATTGCCTGATTTCCTTGTAGAGTCTTAAAAAGCCCCTGATGATACTATGGCGGTGTTTCTCTCCATCTCTCCTCTGCGGTCTAAAACAGCGCTAGAGAAGCCACCCTTTGTAAAGAGGAAAGAGCCCCCAAATAACAATGAGTTGGTTCCGTGTGTCTCCGTCAAGCCAGATATTTGCTACTCCTAAGCTGATGTGAAGACTTGTATTTCACAGCATTTCATGCAAGGTTGCATGAAGCAGAATGAGGTGAAAAGGAAAACGTAAGGGTAGAGGGTGTTTTTTTGTGAGATACAGAAGCCAGTGCTATGATGTATTTTCTCTTTGGTTCTCCTGAAAGTCAGAGGACTCCCAGTCCTGAGCTACCTTCCTCCTTTCCTTCCTTTTCCTTCTCTGAATTCCTCCTTCCAGGCACTACATATTGGCTGTCGTCTTTCTGAATTATGATAACTCATCGTTTGAGGTAGATTGCCCCTTCGCGTTGCAGCATTCTCTGTGTCCATCGTTGTCCTGGTGTCAGGTAGTTTTGCCCCATATTCTTGAGGTTCCTTAGTTGTTTTCAACAACTGTTCTTGCTTTCAGCATTGCTAATGCTAATGGCATTTTGCAAGCCAACATGCACAGTTTGCCTAATACTCACCTTCCTAACATAGAACTTTTTCTGCATTTGTCACATGTGGGTGAAGTGTGACATTTAGAAAGACCATCCAGTCTATCTGGCTTGTTCCTGTCTTGTCTACAATGAAAAATCCCAGTGGAACGAAGAACAGTTGAAGAAATTCTGCATTTCTCCCTTGGGGCTAGCGTCTAAGGCTAAATCTACACTGCTTGCTGAATCTGCCTTAGGGAATGATCCTTAGCCCATGGGAAAAGTGGCACACACTTACTTGTTCATAGTTTTCAGTGTAGCAGGACAGTGCAGGGTTGAGGGAGTCAACTTTGGATCGGTCTGCTCTGTACTGTCTTTCGGCAGCAGTCCCCACGGTGAACCAGCCCCCAAACTCCGCTTGGTTTCTGTTTTGAAGGATGTTAGATGGTTTATTCCTAAAGAGGTCTCAGAAGCAAAGCAGCATTTTTGTGGTGTGGGTGCTCAGAGGCCTCAGGATGCTGGAGTGAAGGGGGGAGGTCAGTTATCTGGCTGTGTACGTGCACTGTAACACTTCATCATTTTCTCCTGTGAAATCATGACAGCAAAAGAGAGACCAACAGGAGGAATCTTCCAAGCAGTGGCACTATTTGTGAGCCCCCACACCAGCTACACTGCCTTGATACGAAACGTATCAGCAGGTGACACTGTTAAATATCATCTGTCAGGTTTCTTAGCAGGTGAGAAGCTCCTGAGATGTGTTGGGTCTTGCCAGCCTGTGGCCCTGGAAACTTTCTGTTTACAAGCAGCCTTATCAAAGTAAGATGAAGCTGATAAGTACAATAAATAAGATACCCACGCACTAACAGAATGTATTTATGCCAATAAAATTCTTGAGGCACAGTTTTTCCCAAACTGGACTTTGGTATTGTTTTGATATTTCTGAGATAGAGCTTGCTTCTGTCCTGCTGCAGCATGACATGTCCCAGGGGGTCCATGTCCGTGTTTGTAATACAGAGGTTAAAGCAAGAGTTTGTTTCTATCTTTCCTCAGCTGGAAAATTGATCGGAAAGGCCCTGTAGACTTGGGCCTATTGGCAGACAGCTATCACTAGAAGGGATTTTGAATATTCATGTGGGTCTGTTCTCAAAGATCTTAATGGGGCAGAGTGGGCATGATTCAGGTTCAGATGCTGAATAAATACATCTTGATTCCTTTTTCCTAAATATAGTGTTTACAGACATTTGAAAAGCCCTGGGCAACCTAGCTGTTCTGCCTGGCCTCCCACCACTAGCCCAAAAGGGTTCAGGTTTCCCACAGGTCTCATGTCAGATCTGCCAATGACATCCACGTATCTCAGCACCATCTCAAATGGCACTAAAAGCTTATGACAAGGCACTAAATTGAGACCCTGCATTTAGGGGTGGGATTCATCTTCAAAGTGGACTCCTAAATGTGAATGTCTGGAGTTGTATGCCTAGCTGTGAGGTAGATGTTAAGCCAATTTTAGCCAACGGAGACTGCTTAGTTAATACATTCAGTGAAGCCTGCAGAGATACCTAGCTCACTCTAACCTACATCTAGTCAGCTAATAGCTCTCTAGGTTCCAGTGGAACGGATTTGGGTGGACTACAATGACAACTTAAGTACCTAGGGTGGGATACAGAGGCCATTTGAGATATCCTAGAGTATCCCACCTGGCCTAAATACGGGAAGTGAGATCTCAGAAGTCTGGGGTCATATCTGGTCAGTCCTGTGCTGACGTCTCAAATGGCCCTATGTATTTACGCTGGAGCAATTAACTCCTGCCCCTTACAGATACCCTTACAGGTATCTTTATTTAGTCTGGAGATGATACCAACCCTCTTGACTTTACCTCTGGTCATTTTTTTTGTGTTCTTCCTGGTATCTGGAGCTTTTGTGCTTGTGGCTTTTACATCATGCTAGCTACAGTCTTTTGTCTATCTTCTCTTAGATCTCCAGTAGATCCAGTGCTGTTTTTTTCATACTCTTCCTACAAATTTATGATCACAGACCATTTAGCTGTTAACAACTGAAAACAAGGAATCCAAAATCCTTCATGTTACCAACAGTAGCCACCTGTGACTTATAGAGTTTCACCTAATTTGGAGGAAAGTTTCAATATCTTTCCTTTCTCTTGAAGAACAAATCTACCAATCAGATTAATAGGTGGAAAGGTATACAGAAGAAAATTGTTCTTTGATCTTGGTTTTCACCCTTTTGTGATGACCGGTTTTCAGCTTTCCCAGTGAAAGAGTGAAAACCACCATTTTGTGAATCTGTCCTTTCAAAACCACACCCTGAAGCACACTTAAAATGGATTTTTTCCCCTTCATGATATGGGTGATAGACAACAATCGTACACAAGCAATGCGTGGCCTGTAAGAAGCAAGCATTTTTGAGTAAATTACCAAGTGATTATTAAGCACACTTGTTAGATATAATACAAGGGACTTCGATATTGTCAAGGGTTACACTAAAAAGGCAAAATGGAAATAGTTACTTTAAGGATGATATTAAACTGCATTGGGGAGTGAAGAAAATTCTGCAAATTTCAGCAGACCCCATGATTTAAACATATTGAGATATTAATTGGTATGTAACTCTTCCCTTTGTCAAAGAGTCAGGACTTAACCAATATAAAATGAGAAATCCCTCTGCATAAGGCCAGTCCTGATTTGTATTTCCATCCAGGGTTTTAGTGGTGAAACCCTGGCTCTCTTGAGGCGAATAGAGTCTTTCTTTCATGTATTTGGCTCAGAGACAAAGCTCAGTGAATCCTCTGCTGAAGTTCACTAGGCAGTGAAGTGTACACATCCCTTTCTGCTAGTGGTGTCCGATGCACATTCAGTATTTGTTGCAACCACCTTCTCCCTTGAATCCCTCTGTCTTTAGAGGCAACCAGGCCCTGGCCAGCCTGGTTTGATGGGGAAGGCTCATCGTAATACACTGTAGCTTGCCTACATAATGAAGGGTGAGTGTTACAACAGATGTGTCAGACATTGTCCTAAAAATGAGTGACATAAATGTCAAGAAGTTTCATTTGTTGCTGTCACAAGTTTGAGCTCCAGTCTTCTTGCATACATGAACACAGAGAAGTCTTCCTTCCTGTAGTCTTTCTTTACAAGGGAGGGATGGTTTAGCCTCTGTTCTTCGCTTTTATTCTGTGGCTTTAACTAACATGCTGCTGTTAGTTTTCTAGTGTACTTTTTTCCTTACATTCTCCAGTTTTTGGTGGGGTATACATACATTTTTTTTTTTTTACTGTGGTAATTTTATCCTTGTACAGCTGAAGTACCATGGAACAACTCTGTGCCTCCGGCCTTTTAATCTCTTATAAAATTAGAGGTATCTAACTTATTAGCATGTGAGAAGCTGGAGGTACACAAAAGCTTTGACAGCAGATGTCGAGACGTCATCATCATCAAAATTTGAAGGGACACTGTATCTTAATTTCTGTGAGCTGGTATGTATTACATTCATCAGTTCATTAAGAAGGCACAGGAGCCAATGTATAATGAGCAGTTACGACAGAACCATTTGTTCTGGAACAGGATTATCTTTCCTGTTCACATTAGCTTTGTGGTAAATTTATTTTTATTTCCATTTCCAAATTCTCTTCCACTCAAACAAAGGTAAGGGAAATCTTGAAAGCTGCTCTCCCAGAGCTAGTTTTCATTAGGAGGTCAGTAAGCACTTCCAGTAAGAAACTTCTCCCATTGTCAGGGGGACTTTTCCTCTAAAATCTGCTTCATTAGTTCCCAAATTTTTTGAAGGTCTCCCTAAGAAAACTTTATTCACTTTCTTTTGATACGATTCACAGCCTTGCTCATTTAGAATAATCATATTAGATTGAGAATGCTCTTTCTTGTATTTGAAGGCAAATTTTTGGGATAATATAAGGTGTGTTAAGCAGTTAAATTTATTAGCAGTATTTCTTATATATTTCTAGATATTCTGTTGAGATTTCCAGCTATTTTTACATGCGCAGTTGTTCAGACGAAAAGGGAGAGTAGGGTTCATCTCATCTGATTATAGGGAAAAAAAAATCTTAAAAATCTTATTCAGATTTTTAAGAAATATTAATTTAGAAAAAAACCCAACCAAACAGCAACTTGAACCTGTGTCATGGGTGTTGTCTTCTGGTAGGATGTGGCTACACGTTTCTTGCCTTCTAGTCCCCAGTGAAGGGGTTGGTAATTTATCTGCTTGTTTAGGCTGGTTTATTTGATTAATTATATTTAAAATGTAGATCTGGGAGCTGTTGTTACCTTTCTGCAGTTTGAAAGTGGATACTAGTAGCCTATCTTCTTCAACCAATAGCCTACATTAAGGATTTCACCAACAAATATGAATACATCCTAAATTAAGTAAGAAAATGCTACTGTTGGTAATTTGCTTAAATCTGTTGTATGTAGATTGGAGCCTCCACTGGAATACATACGAGGGATTTTCAGTATGGTAAAAAGTCTGGAAACTGCTGCTTTAGAAAACCACGTTGTCTAGAAATTAATCTTTACATTAAAGACAGGCCCATCTGTGTCTGCCACTAAACTGGAACTGGGAGATATAACTCAAGGGTAGGCCTCATGATAGTCCTTCTCCAAAGTGTAAATTTCGCTTGTTTCCATGTTGTGAAAACAATATTTTGAACATTAAGGGAAAAAAGTGCTCTGTTCCATTGAAAGCCAAAAACTGTACAAGGTACTAAATAAAATAGAAGTCAAAATACTGTGTTTGGAGATTTTAGTAACTTTAACATTACAACTGCCTTATTTTAAATAATATTTGGGATAAAATATATCCTAATTCTAATATACTTATCCATAGGAAAATACTTAAAATTACATTAGTAGATAAGTGAGTGAATAGTCACTTACTATAAATCTTGTATTCCTGGACAAAGTAAATGTAAATTTCCAAAGACATTTCATCTCAGTCACCTTGGATGTCTGTGTTAGTAAGAAATGAGTATCCTTTGAAGGTGCCTGTATTTCTCCACTGACAACAGTCTGGGAAATGCCCGCTTTAGGTGAGATTAATTCTAGTCTATTGCTACGGGCTCAAGTTGGTCATTCATCATTCATAGCTAGGTGCCTAACACCATCTTAAATGCCTTAAAGTATCTCAAACATGTACATGGGGCTGGCAGATATGACACAAGAGCTATGTCAGACCAGAGATCTTCTGTAGTAGTAGTAGAAGTGCGGGTAGGATTCCCTAGGGCATCTCAAATGGCTTTAGGTGCCTGCGGAAGGTAACTGAATCAAACCAAAGGTATCATTTCCATTTTAATAACATAAACTGATGACTGACCATCCCCTGAAGTCTTGAACAAACAGAGGTACTTTCTTGAATTCTGAGAGTGCCAGTATTGTGTCTCACTGTTTTTTCAAGTTACTCCTCTCTGGCATGCAATAAAACAGATTGTATATTTGTGCTTCCTATAGGTGACTCTAAATGTGATGGTTAAATGCCATCCCCGTACACCATATCATCCCATGTTTGTGCCAGCAGCAATGACTCTAATGTCCGTGTTCATTCTTATGGGCAATGCTCTTACCTGACAATTTCCAACCAAGTCAAGACAAGTGTGGTATAACAACACTATAACTCCTCTGTAAAGCTGTGGAGCACATCTGAGTAAGCATTTGTTTAGAAACTGAAATCCATCAGAGAACAGGTCTTGTTAAAGATTCTGACATGGTGTTTAATACAATTTTACTGGTGCTGGATCTGAGATAATCACGGAATCACGGAATCTTCAGAGTTGGAAGGGACCTCTAGAGATCATCTAGTCCAACTCCCCTGCTAGAGCAGGATTGCCTAAAGCACATCCGTCAGGGCTGCATCCAGGCGGGTCTTGAAAATCTCCAGAGAAGGGGACTCCACAACCTCCCTGGGCAGCCTGTTCCAGTGCTCTGTCACCCTCACTGTAAAGAAGTTTTTCCGTGTATTTGAACGGAACTTCCTATGTTCTAGCTTGTGCCCATTGCCCCTTGTCCTGTCACTGGGAACCATTGAAAAGAGCCTGGCTCCGTCCTCCTTAAACCCACCCTTTAGATACTTGTAAACATTAATCAGGTCCCCCCTCAACCTTCTCCAGGCTAAAGAGTCCCAGCTCTTTCAGCCTTTCCTCATAAGGGAGGTGCTCCAGTCCCATAATCATCTTGGTTGCCCTACGCTGGACTCGCTCCAGTAGTTCCCTGTCCCTCTTGAGCTGGGGAGCCCAAAACTGGACACAGTACTCCAGTTGTGGCCTCACCAGTGCAGAGTAGAGGGGGAGAATGACCTCCCTCGACCTACTGGCCACAGTCTTCCCTATGCAGCCCAGGATTCCGTTGGCCTTCTTGGCGACAAGGGCACACTGCTGGCTCATGGATAATGTGCTGTCTACCAGGACCCCCAGGTCCTTCTCCTCAGAGCTGCTTCCCAGCATGTCCGCCCCTAACCTATACTGGTGTTTGGCATTCTTCCTTCCCAGGTGCAGGACCCTACACTTGCTTTTGTTGAACCTCATTAGGTTCTTCTCTGCCCAGCTCTCCAGCCTGTCCAGGTCACGCTGGATGGCAGCACGGATCATCAGTGTCAGCCACCCCTCCCAGCTTGGTATCATCAGCGAACTTGCTGAGGATACACTCTGTCCCCTCGTCTAGGTCATTAATGAATATATTGAACAAAATTGGTCCAAGTATTGACCCCTGAGGGACACCACTCGTTACAGGCCTCCAACTGGACTCTGTGCCGCTGATCACAACCCTCTGAGTTCTGTCACTCAGCCAGCTCTCGATCCACCTCACTGTCACCTCGTCTAGCCCATACTTCCTCAGCTTCCTAATGAGGATGTTATGGGAGACAGTGTCAAAAGCCTTGCTAAGGTCAAGGTAGATGACATCTACGGCTCTCCCCTCATCCAGCCAACCCGTTATAACATCATAGAAAGCTATCAGATTGGTCAGGCATGATTTGCCCTTGGTAAATCCATGCTGACCACTTCCAATAACTTCCTGTTCCTCTATGTGTTTGGAGACAACATCCAGAATGAGTCACTCCATTACCTTCCCAGGGACAGAGGTGAGACTAACCGGCCTGTAGTTCCCTGGGTCCTCCTTCTTGCCTTTTTTGAAGATTGGAGTGACGTTAGCCTTCCTCCAGTCCTCAGGCACCTCTCCTGTTCCCCATGACTTGTCAAAGACGATGGAGAGCGGTCTAGCGATAACATCTGCCAGCTCTCTCAGCACTCGCGGGTGCATCCCGTCAGGGCCCATGGATTTATGAATGTCCAGCTTGGCCAAGTGGTCTCTGACCCAGTCCTCCTCAACTAAGGGGAAATCTTCCTCTCTCCAGACCTTCCCCCTTGCCGCCAGGGTATGGGATGTGTGAGGGACGGCTTTAGCAGTGAAGACTGAAGAAAAGAAGGCATTCAGTAACTCTGCCTTCTCTGTGTCTTCCACCACTAGGGCACCTGTCTCATTCATCAGTGGACCTATATTTTCCCTAGTTTTCCTTTTTCTGTTGATATACTGGAAAAATCTCTTCTTGTTATCTTTAACTGCAGTGGCCAAGCTGAGTTCTGATTGAGCTTTGGCCCTTCTAATCTTCCCCCTGCATAGCTTTGTTATATCTTGATAATCCTCATAAGTTGCTAAGCCCCTTTTCCAGAGAATGTAAGCCTTCCTTTTTTTCCTGAGGTCCAGCCAAAGCTCTCTATTTAGCCAGGCTGGCCTTCTTCCCTGTCGGCTCGTCTTTCGGGACATGGGGATGGCCTTCACCTGTGCTTCTAAGAGCACCTGCTTGAAGTATGACCAGCTTTCCTGGGCACCTTTGCTCTTCAAAACTGCCTCCCAAGGGACACTCTCAACCATGCTCCTAAACAGGCTAAAGTCTGCCCTTCGGAAATCCAAGGTGGCAGTTTTGCTGGCTCCCCGCCTCCCTTCACCAAGAATTGAAAACTCTATCATTTCATGGTCACTCTGCCCAAGACGACCTCCAGCCTTTACATCCCCCACAAGACCTTCTCTGTTAACAAACAGTAGGTCCAGTAGGGCACTTCCCCTAGTAGGTTCCTTCACCAGCTGTGTTAGGAAGTTGTCTTCCACACACTCCAGGAACCTTCAGGACTGTTCCCTCTCTGCTGTGTAGTATTCCCAGCGGACAACCGGGAAGTTGAAATCCCCCACAAGAACAAGGGCAGATGATCGCGAGACCTCTGCCAGCCGCTTGTAGAATACTTCATTGGTTTCTACATCCTGATTAGGGGGTCTATAACAAACCCCCATCATGATATCTGCCTTGTTGGCCTTCCCCTTGATTTTTATCAATACACACTCAACACTGTCATTCACACTGTTGAGTTCTAGACATTCAAAACCGCCCCTAACATAGAGGGCCACCCCACCACCTCTCTTCCCTTGCCTATCTCTTCTGAAAAGCTGGTAGCCATCAATTACAGCACTCCACTTGTGTGTGTCTTCCCACCACGTTTCCGTGATGGCAACCACATCATAGTTTCCCTGCTGCACGATGGCCTCCAGCTCGTCCTGCTTATTCCCCATGCTGCGTGCATTAGTGTAGATGCACTTCTGTTGGGTTAATTGTCCTACCACTTTCTTGGGGGGACAGGCCCTGATAATGATGGTTTATAAGCAGTGCCCATCATTTACTTGTTTCTTCTGGGAAGAATCTGAAACTGCTTCATGTCAGCCTACCTTGTAATTGCAGAAGAAAGTAAATTCTTGTGTTTCCTGCTTCTGAGGCTTGGAGGCAAGCTGGGGAGCAACTTTCACAGTGCAGCTACCAGCAATATACTGCAGAAATCACAGACACGGTTCTTCATCATGGATAACGAGGCAGTCTTCATACTGTGTGAAGTCAAGTTCCTTCTCCTGCTAACTAGCAGATTTTTTTGCAAGACCTTACCTTTGCCAGAAACAGTGGACATATTCAGCTCTGCTCACCTAGTGCTATTGTGAGAGGGTGTTTAAACATCTGTGTGTTTAAATTTGCAGCTTTGATGTTACGTTCGTGTTGTGGTTCATTATGGATGCAGCAATGAGTGAGGAAATGGAAAAGAAACTGTGAAGAGGCCACGCTGCTTTGTAGCAGCCTAGGAATTCAGATGGCAGCATTAATTATTTATGCTGTAGAATGTCTTCATTGGCAGGTGGTGGTGTGAGGAAATGGGGGAAGGTCAAAAACCACATCTACTTGTATTTTTATGGTGAAACAGCAAAAGAAATAAGAAGCAATCAGTTAACGTATTAGAAATCAAGGAATGGAGTTGCAAAAGTTGCAAATTGGTTACTGCAGAGTTTGCTTGTCTGACACATCAGAAAGTACAGTGATCCTAAATCTAAAATGATCATCTTTTGAGCACAACTTTTAAGAAAGCAAAAAAAGGCCTAATAAGGACCTCCAGGGACCAGCTTAGTACTTAATAGATGGGAAAGACAGAACATCACTGGAGATGGCTGGAGTTCCACAGATAATCCTGGCATTGCTTTTGTCCTTTGAATACAGACTGCCATAATCCTTCAAGCAGGACGGGACAATGCCATGAAGATGGATGCTTCAAAATGTCCTGTGAAATAATGGTGAAAATACATACGGATAAGTCGCTCCATCTGTTAATACAGCTTTTGTTTCTTTGTTTGGAGGGGAGCCCCTGCTTTGAAAAAACAATTGCAAATGTGACAGTTCAGACATGACTTAAAAATAAGAAAATGAAAAGATATTTGTGAGACACTTGGATATATCCTTGATAGATGGTTGTATAGACAGACAGACAGAAAGAAAATAGCATATTAGATAGAGACAATAAAAATGTAGACTGCAAATGCTGATAAGAATATTGCATTTTAAGGAAAGAATTATAATGTTATAAGATGCTTGGGAATAATATCTATTTTAAGCAATAACCAGGTAGACTTGAAATACTTTAGAATATTATTATTTGCTCTTTGTGTCACAATAGCATCTAGTGGTCCTAACTGGGAGAGACCATATTGCACCAGATGTTGAGTAATACAGACAAAAGAGAATCTCTTCCCAGAAAAGTTTTATTTCAAGCAGACAGGATAGAAATAGGTGGGAGGATATGTAGCTTTCCTGGGGTCACACAGCAGCAATTCCTTAATGCTGTGGTCTAGTTGCCCATTTATAAAATTACATAGCCAACAAGTTGTGCATATCTGAGCTGTCCCGGTCTCAGTGTTGTGTGCAATGACCTCTCAACCTCTTTTGTGCTGAAAAAGTACAATTCCTTTCCTCAGTGACAGGGGAGTTGATGATTGTTGAATTTTCTAGTAATTATTTTCATACAATCATAGAACAGTTTGGGTTGGCAGGAGCCTTTAAACATCCAGTCCAACTCCCTTGCCATGGGCAGGGACACCTTCCACTGGACCAGGTTGCTCAAAGCCCATCCAACCTGACCTTGAATGTTTCCAGGGATGAGGCATCTACAACCTCTCTGGACAACCTGTTCCACCAACCTCATCATAAGGGTGGCTCACCACCCTCATCGTAAACAATTTCTTCCTTATGTCCAATCTAAATTTCCCCTCTTTCAGTTTAAAACTGTTACCCTGTGTCCTATCACTACACTCCCTCATAAAGAGTCCCTCCCCATCTCTCCTGTAGGCCCTCTTTAGGTACTGGAAGGCTGCTACAAGGTCTCCCTGGAGCCTTCTCTCCTACAGGCTGAACAGCCCCAACTCTCTCAGCCTGTCCTCATAGGAGAGGTGCTCCAGCCCTCTGATCATCTGCACTAGATGCATTAGATTGCATTATTTCCAAGAAGAAGACTAACACCACGTTGTCCGTCTCTCCCTTTTGAGGCACAGTATCAGAAAGGTTGAGATATTCACTGCTAACCCCAGTTTAGCACTGTACAGCAGGACTGGCCAAGGTTATATCTACACTAGAAAATTAAGTGGGCCAGTGCCTGTTTTCTGGCCATGATTGAAATGGCAGAGCACAGTGGGTACCTGTATACCAAACCTCATCTTTCTGCTCCCTTTTCCAAAACACCTACTAAGAACCATTCCTGCCTCGGTCTGTCTCCTGAACAACACTAAACCATCACCTGGCAGTGGGCTAGTTTGCATAGCTCCAGAATTACATATATCAATGATTAATTGCAGGGCTCAGTACATGCCGGTGTTGGAACCTGTGCCTGTGGCACCCTCCAGTTTACTGGTGAAGATGTAGTTGAGCTGACTAAAGCTAAAAGGGCAAGCACCTTACTCTGCACAACCTTGGTGGCACAGAAGAGAAGCACACCTGGGGAAATACTGGAGGATCCCCTGGCACAGAAAGGGAAAGAGTGGCCTTCCAGCTCCCAGGGGAGTGAATAACAGGTAAAACCTTTCTCCTTAGAGCTCACTCCACTCTAAAGATAGGCAGTGTGAGAGTATTAGAATGACTGTGAGTAATGGACTATTCATTCTCATTTGCAAAATGAGACAATAAGATTCCATTTTTTACAGTGATGATAAAATGGAAAAATTAATTATTACTTTGCCAGTTAGAAAGTAGCTTATGTTATGGACAAATGATTTTGAAATGTTCTCTACATAGGCAGGAGTGCACAAATAGTATGTCTGGACAAAACAAAAATTAAGTATGCCTATTTCTTAGAAAACAAGGCATTTACAAGTTCCTACAAGACCTGTAAACTGTAAAGTTTGACATACCACAATTAGTTTTTATAGAATGGAAATCTATTCAAATGGAGAAGAAGCCAATATAACTCAAGCCTAAGAAAATGGTGTCCAGAATCCTTATGGGCTGAGCTTTAATTTAAACAAGGAAAACACATTGCTGCTTCTGGTTAACGCTACATGACTTTTAGCTTCTATGTGAACTGGGAAGATCTCTTAGGAGGCGTGTATCCAGATGAGTATGCACATACACAGGGGTAACAGAATTTAGAGAGACAGACTTCAAGGAGAAAAAAGAGAGGCACACTAAGGAGAGAGAAATTAAGTGACGCTGACCTGCTAAACCTGTGAGAGAGTCAAGATACTTAAGTCAGGAGTTACTCTAGAAAATGTAATTCTCTATACATCGCAACTGCAAACAATGTGCGGAGTGTGAACTTGATAAGAAATATAAGCCAAGGGTATTTTCTCAGTCATTATGGATGATGTAGCTACTGCACCGCTGGTACAGTACCAGTTTCTATTCTGCAGTGCACTGCTAATCACTCGATGCTCGGCTGGCAGACTGAACGAACCAGCTGCCAAAGAGACATCTTTTCATTCCCTGCGCTTCCTGAGCAATGGCAGAGAGGGGAGTTTCTCCAGTGCAGGAGCTATTTAACCCAAGCACCCTCAGTTCTGGTAAACTTTGGGTAAAACAAATTGAGAGCTAGGAATTAGAAGCTGAGGTTGCTAAATATGCTGGTAGTTGTCTTAACAGCCATTTCCTCAGCTGGTTTTTAAACATTTTTAAAGGAAGGCATAAAAACGAGTTTGTTTTTACTGCCATCAGGTGTGCAAGAATACAAAAAAGGCTGTTCTCACCTGCAGCCTTGTGAAGTCAATGACAAGATTCCCTTTGCTATCAAGGCAGCTTGGCCAAGGCCTGTTGGCTGTTACTTAGCACGCTTGGTCCGTGCATTATGCAGACAGGCTTCTCCTCAGGAAAAGCTACAGAAATACATGGACAAAGCAAAATGGTACCATTAAATACCTATTGCATCCCATACACTACACATAACTAGCAGATGTGTTTCAGTTTTCAATCCTATGCTGTAGTGGCATATAGATGAATTGATTTTTAATGGCAAAAATTATAATAGGAGGAATGATGACCACACATCCACGGGCGCTGAATTTTGCTGGGTGACACTGACGTAGTAAAATCTTTGAAAGAAAATCATACAGGTATAGCTTCATAAAGGAGTGTGAAACATCATACCAATCTCAGGACTGGTAACTGCACTTCCTCCAGTGCCAGATGGCCAAGCTTGAAGAGCGTCTTTTGTTCCTAAAGCTTCTAACATCCCTGGGCAGTGGCATCCCTTAAAAATGATGCTGTGCTTGAGTCTATTTCACTGTATTGACTGTGTCAGTAATACTAAGGTTGTTGAATCTTCCGTAAGTAACATAAGACGAGAGCAGCAATAGTAATGCAGGTGAGGCCTCTCTCTTGCATTTGCCTCCAGGGATGCACAACGAAGTGCCTTGATAAATTAGAAGCGTTTGTGAACAAGCCATAAACAATACTGAAGCCTATACTTTTATTAAAAGATCTATATACTTCAACAGATTATTTTTGTCAGAATAACATTTGACAAAGCACACCTCCTAAACAATTCCATTCTGGGTAGCTGATGGAAGAAAATAATTGTTTCTATAACCTAAATAAATCTGCTCTTGTGCCAAAGCTATAGAAGACAAATCTTTATTCAAATACATAGTGAAGTAATAAACCTGTTTAAGAGACAAATTTAATGTTTGTTTTGACTATATATTTGCAATAATTGTTTATATTTTTATTTTAGTAGTGGTTTTACTGGAAAGAAGTTTGTTCCTTAAAAAAATCTTGTTAGTTCCAGCAATGGAGTAAAGAATTACAGTAGTGTTCCTTGTGGAACTGTTCTTCATAGATTCATTTTTGTTTCAGACTTGAGAACAAAACAGCATGAGGTTATGCAGCAATGACTATAAGCAGGAAAAGAAAGGTAAGAACTATTTAATTTTATCCAGGCATAAATTTCTAGAACTAATGATAAGAGCCATACCATTTGCTGGCTTTTATAAAAAGAGAATCAGGGCTGTCCTATTATGTTATCTTTGGACTTCATCAAACATAGTAACAGCTTGATCCATAGCTGGCTTTTGTAGGCACAGTCACAATGCACGTTAGCATGAAACATCTTATTATTCACTTTCAAAAGTACTTAGCCACCTTGGTCCCAGTTTGAAAAAATTATTTTGGTGGTCAGACTGTCAAACATACATTCTGTTACTTGTGTCCTCTGAACCACCACACCAAGTACATCCAAGTCTGTGTTGTGTGAAGAATGAACACAGGCTGTTAATTCTAGGTGTTCAGAATCCCGTCTGGTTAGAGGCTTTATGGTGCCTAAACTAGATCATCCTGGACTGACAACTGCATTCCTTCAAGAGCCTAGCTGGGGACTTAGGGCAGAAGCATCAGCATCCTTTGCTCCCTCTGCACAGAGTAGGAAAGGGTAGGAACCAACAGCAGCTAGGCTTTTAGGTAACGAAGGGAGTACCTGGTCTTTTGGAGGTATATATGAACTTGCTTTTCCTGTACTCCATGCCAAACTGAAATCTGCTAATCAAAAGCATCTGTTAGCTCATGGCTTCTCTTCTTCTAGAGTCAGCTCATATCAAACCATGTTATAAATCACTGAGTTATGGTTTTATCTTATCACCAAATCTGGCACTAAATTTCATAGGTATTGGTGTATTTGAGCATTGTCAGTATTCAAGTTTTGTAACATGAATTATGGTGAGGTAGTGAAATAATGGCAAACGCCTTCAAGCAGCAACAATTATATAGCAGTTTTTATGGCAGTATGGCTTATGCTATAATCAGAAAAAAACCCCAGACCCATTAGTATAAAGGGTCTCCTGACAGGTATGACTCAGCTACACTTCTGTTTTACCAGCTTAGTTAAAAAGAAAATAAACCAACCTCCTTTTTTTTTTTCAATATTGTTTCAAACCTAAACAATATCCGATTAAGTATGAACTTACATTTTAGAACTCTGTATCTGAGCAATTGCTGTTGAGAAAAAAGGAAAAGTGCTTCTACGGAGCAGTTCGGTTAGCCAAATGCATAAGATTCAGGATAAGCTGAACACAGAATAACAATGCCGACTTCTCTTTGTTGACTAAACAAGCAACTTCAACAACTACATCTGCTGTAAGATGCCTGCTTTGTAAGTATCTGAGGAATATCATGTTAGTTATGTGAAAATTGTGAAAACCATCATAGAGTCTTCATGGTTGGAAGGGACCTTTGAGATCATCGAGTCCAACCATACACACACAAAAAAACCCCCTACAATCTCTGTCACTAGAGCATGCCCTGAAGTGCCACATCTAGACGTTTCTTAAATACCTCTAGGGATGGTGACTCAACCACCTCCCTGGGCAGGCTGTTCCAGTGCCTGACCACTCTTTCAGTAAAGTAATTCTTCCTAATATCTAATCTAAACCTCCCCTGTTGCAACTTCAGACCATTTCCTCTGCTCCTGTCATTATTCACCTGGGAGAAGAGGCCAAGACCCACCTCTCCAACCTCCTTTCAGGTAGTTGTAGAGGGCAATGAGGTCTCCCCTCAGCCTCCTCTTCTCCAAGCTGAACATGCCCAGCTCCCTCAGCCTCTCCTCACAGGACCTGGTCTCCAGACCCCTCACCAGCTTGGTAGCTTTCGGCTGGACCCGCTCCAACACTCATCTGGGCTCTCCATGATCAATGAGAAGGGAGAATCACCTCCAAATGTAGTGCTTATCTTCATCATCTCAAAGAAAAAAAGAAAGAAAAGAAGAAAAAAAAAAGAAAGAAAAAGAAAGAAAGAAAAGGTTGCTCAGGATTGTGTACAGTTGGGTTTTGAGTATTTCCACTCGTCTCAGCTTTTGTATCATCTGCAAACATGCTCAGGGTGCACTCTGTCCCATCATCCAGGTCGTTAATGAGGATGTTGAACAGTATTGACTCCACTATGGACTCTGGTGTACACCACTAGTTACTGGCCTCCAGTTGGCGTTTGTGCCAATGATCACAACTCCTTGAACACAGCAATTCAGATGTTTTTTGATCCATCTCAGGGTCTGCTTATCAAACCTGTACTTCATTAGTTTGAGGATGTTATGGAAGATAGTGTCAAAAGCCTTGCTAAGGCCAAGATAATAAATACCCACTGCTCTGCTGTTGTCCATTTAGACGGTCATTTCATTGTAGAAGGCTCTGAGTTTGGTTAAGCATGATTTCCGCTTCATAAATCCATCCATCCCAAGCACCTTTTTGCCCTTCCTGTGTTTGGAAGTAGTTTCCAGGTACATCTGTTCCATCATCTTCAAAGGAAAGGAGTTGAGTCTGATCAGCCTGTTGTTCCCCAGATCCTCCTTCTTGAGGTTAGGAGAAACATTTTCTTTCTCGTAGTTGTCAGGAATCTCCCATGACTGCCATGACCTTTCAAAGAGGTTGGTCAGCTCCCTCACCATTCATGGGTGTGTCTCATCAGGTCTGATGGACTTGTGTAAGTCCAGTTTGTTCCCTAACTTGATCCTCTTCCAGTGAGGGTAAGTCTTCCTTGTTCCAGACTTTCCCACTCTTCTCATGGACCTGGAATTGCTAAAGACAAGTAAAGACTGAAGAAAAGAAGGTATTGAATACCTCACCCTTTCCACATCCTTTGCCATCAGGTCCCCTGCCCCATTCAGCAGTGGGCCCACATTTTTCCTGGTCTTTCTTTTCCAGTGAATACACCTGAAGGCTCCCTTCTTGCTGCCTTTCATATCACTTGCCAGATTCAGTTCCAGGTGGGCTTTGGCTCTCCTAATTCCGTTCCTCCTTGCCATCCTGGCCTGTCATTCCTAAAGAGCTTTTATACATCCATTGGGGCACTCCAGCTGTGTGGCAAATATGCATTTGCCCTGCTTGCTTAGGTGGATTCCCTCCTTTGCTAGAGATCCTTAGATTGAGCTTCTTGTCTTCAGAGAGGGTCCCATGTCATAAAAGCAGAATCCCTTATATTCAATAGCAGTTGTGCAACAAGTTGTTGAATCACAAAATCCATCCACTCCTCCTCCAGCAGTTCACCCTCACTGTCAGGAAGGAGGAGAAAAAACATCTGGGATCCTATGCTCTTGGACTATAATAGTCCAAGGGTCAGATGAGCCTTGGCAATTTCTCCACAGTGTCCCCGATCTAGAACATCTTGGAGGGGACATCCTCTTCTTGGAGCAGAACTGACACCCTGATGTTCCTTGAAAGGTTCCCAGGAATCCCCCAGTGATCTCAGATAAGTTCCCGGAAGACCTAGAAGATCTCAAAACAGAGCCCAGAAGCTGCTGTCTCTCTTGGTGGCCCTCCAGATGCCGAGTTCCAGGCCAGCTCCTCCATTTTGAGCATAATTCAAAACTCCTTGTCAGACTAACTTTTAAATCTGTTTGCTTTTAATAAAGAAGAGATTCACATGGCAGACTGATTTTTTTCAAAATTTGTGAAAACTTACAAATAATATTTTTTTTCCTGATTTGACAATACTTTGAGAAATTCTTCAGTCCAGCAGCATCAAAAGAAAAAAGAAAACTCAAACCCCGCAGTTGTCCATGTGGCATCATCTGGAAACAGTGGTTTGGTGACTCCATTTCCCCTTCCTTCCTTTCCTCCCCATTGCCCTCCTTTACTCCCATTTCCCACCCTTCACCACCGTCCCCCCTTCCTTTTTTCCTCTCTTCCTTTATTTTATTTGAACTTTGCCTGCAAGCATTTCAACCAATTTGTAGGTGAGCAATATGCAGTTTGAATTCTTACCTGAACACTTTTTTTTGTTTCTGTTCTGGAAGGGAAATTATCAAAACAATGTTTTTCTGGCTAACATGAGAAGAGACTTGAGAGCATCATGCTAATATGCATGGGGAGAATAGGACTGCTGTCAGCTTTAGGAACTGAAATGTGCAGGGATTCAAGAAACTCCCAGTTCTCCAAATATTTAGTGCAGGGAGCTCCACCAAAGTCAATCAGCAAGGAAGCAAAAGGCTGTTCCTTGAAGTTACAAATGGAGTTGATAAATGCCATCGATTTTTGATTTAAACTGATTTGGTAACTTGAGAAAAACAAATTGGTTCCTTGGTGGTACTTTCATGCATAAAGCTGTAGATAGCATGATATCTGAGTAATAGGCACCAGAAACAGATATCATTGATGGCATAATTATGCATTTGCTGTAGTTTCAGATTTATCAGCACATAAAGTACATGGATTACTGCATGTTCCACAGTGTTAACACAGTTAGGGCAATTTGATTTCATCTAAACATATTAAAATCAATGCTCAGTGTTTGGTTTAATTTCAAGCATAAATACTACCAAGGGTTTTCAAGATGTGGAAAGCAGTTTCTTAGTGAAATGCATATTTCATAGCGTGTGTCACTTGTCCATTATTTGGCTGCAGAGTGATGTATCAATTGGGAAAGCTGGTAACGAACCACAAGTCACTCAATGAAGCATCAAATAACAGTAAATGAGAATTTTTTGCTGTCAATTCAAATTCAATCAAAAGCACCTCACTTTATTATTTTGTACAAAGTTATGAAACTGCATTTGGAATTTATTCTCTTTCCTATGACCTTTTGTGTTGTTTTTTTTTTTTTTCTTCTAAAATGTAAATTACTGTAAATGCAGCTTCCAGTTTCAGGGCTATTTAACTGAAGACTGCTATTCTAGCTACATCAGAAGGTGGGTTTTTGTGGTGTATTGTTTTTTTTTTTTCCCTTTTTTTAAATGCAAATGCTTAATATCTGCTGTGATTATGGCATTTAAATCAAGGTCTATCTATTGCAGATCTTTTCTGTTCTGGTTTCTGCTATTTCCGCAACAACTACATTTTTCTCTCTCTAGTGTTTCCAATTACCCTTCTGGTAATCTCCACGCCTTTCTTCTATTTTTATCCTCTTTGGCTCTTATGTGCTTTTTCTCAGTGCTGACCAGTCTCACCTTCTATCTTTTGTGTCACTATCAATGCACATACTTATCCATCTGCTCCTTGAAGCAGTTGCAATTACATACATTCTTGCATGCTTAAATGTTGCCTGTGCATAAAAAGCGTTCTTTTACAAGTTCCTCATGTATTACATCCCTCTGGCTCATGTATGTGTGACTTACCTGCATCCTTTTTATATTTCATGTGAAGATCTATATATGATGAGCATGACTGGACTTCCACTGTATGTAATGTGAAAAAGCAGAGTAAGTGCATGATGTTCCTACTGTTACTAGAACCAGATGGAGTTCTGATACCTAAAAGGAGTTGAAACTGGGAGAGTAACAAATGACGAAGAGTAGAATGCAGATGTTTGGGATTAGGTCACATATTTATGATATTTAACCCTTATGTAAAAGAATTGTTATGCAAAGGGGGTCGTCTTCAAAACATTTTCAATTGTAGAGGCCTTTGACGAGTATGGCTGCTGTGACTTGGAAATTATTGATCATCTTTGGTATTAAAAATACTTCAAGCAAATGTAATTTGATTAGGTCAGAGCAAGTAGAACAGAACTACTGCATACAGCAGTTTAATATCTTATGTTGTAGTGATTGGTTTAGCATTCATTAAGATAGTCTGTTTAAGCAAAGAGGAAATTTAACAGTTGTTTTGAAGCTTTGATGCCTTTTAGGTTTGTTCTCTAAATGAAGTTTAAAGTGATTAATGAAAAAATGTCAGTGGTAGGAGTTGCACGGGCAGAAGTACTATAAAGAACTGATGACAACACCGCCTCTGGAGTTTAAAACATGGGAAACATGTACAGGTCATGGTTTGAACACTTTCTGAATGTACTATGGTCTTAGGTCTGGAATATGTTATATTTTTTAACTCCTTTCTGCTCACAGAACAGTAGCGTAATCCAAGTTGGAGGGGATGCTCTGGTCTAACTCCCCACTCAACGCGGTTCAGCTAGAGCAGGCTGCTTGGGACCGTGTCCACTCAGCCTGAGCAAACTGCCTCCACCTCCTCTTTGTGTTGTGAACTCCAAGGCCTCGACTATGTTGCTGGCCTCTTGATGGATTTGGTCCACTATGTCAATATCTTTCTTTTACTGGGGAGTCCAAAACGGAACATTACTCCAGATGCAGACAGAGAGGTGTCTAATGGTGAGGAATAATCATGTCCTTTGACTTGCTGGCTACAATTTTACCAACACAGCTCAGTATGCAGTTGGTCTTCATCTCTGCAAGAGCATGATGCTGACAAACGCTCAACTAATTGTCTACCAGAATCACTAGATTATCTTTTCCAAAGCTGCTTTCCAGCCTGTCAGTCCTCTATACGGATCCATGGAGTTATTCTGTCACAGGTACGGGACTTTGCAGTTTTCTTCACTGAACTTTGTGAGATTTCTTTCAGACCCTTTCGTTAGCCTGTTCACATCCCTCTGAATGGCTGCCCTCCAGCATACTGACTGTGCCTCCCTTTTTGAGGTCATTCATGAACTTGTTGAGGATGTCTTCCACCTCATTGTCTGGGATGCTAATCAAGATGTTATATTGGGCCTAGCACGGAGCTTTAAGGAATGCTCCTTGTAACCAGATCTCTCTTGGGTATTCTACTGCCGGTCACTACTCTTTGAGTCTGGCCATGTTTTAATATCCAGTCATATTTTCATCACCTAGGTGAGTACACCATCCAGTGTACTTCACACTTCTGTTTTGAAACTCTTGGCATATAGCAATAGGAATGTGTAGGCTTTAGGCTGGGATTCTCCAAAGCTCTCACGTAATAACAAAAAAATAAAAAAGCACATGTGAATAGCAGCCCCAAATCAGAATAAAGCGAATTCACTGTATAGCGCTGGAGATGTGGTGTAATTCCAATGAATGGCCATTCCTCCCCATGGGGGGGAATTAAAGAGGAAAAAGTATTTTGTTTGCATTTCTGCCATAATATGCTATGCATCACAACTGCCATTTTCTTTGCATTAGCAATGATAAAGTTGTCACTGCTTTTATTACACTGAAAATTAGTGTCTGATTTTTCTTTATTTGTGCAAAGCTTTTCTGAAAATGGTGTTAATGTTAGCAGAAATACTTCCTATAACACTTTATAACATTGAGCTGTTTTCTGCACAGCAACTGTTTATAGCATTTGAGCCTTCTTGCTTATTTTGATGTAGCAAGTAGCAGTATCTGTAGGGTTTGTGTCAATGCTGGATTGATTTTTTGATTTATTTTTGCAGTTTGACTGTGTACATTTTTTGCAGTTTTTCAGTCTTCAGTCTGGTTTTAACTTCAGATTTGTTAAAATCAGGCGAGGGGAACACAGCAACAAATTACCTTAAGACCAGAAACTAAGGGGCTAAGGAGCTAAGGGACTTAGTGTCACGCTAAGCACCCCTATCGCCCTTTGATCTCCCTCTCAAACTAGGTTTGTGGCGGGTTCAGGTGATGAATGTGGGAGCACGGTGCCGAAGCCCAGGTGCAGAGCACAGGGGATCCTCCTGCCTGTGCGAGCGCAGCAGCTCGGGAAGCAGTAAGGCACAGGTGGGTGTTTCGGCTGCCACTCTGCCTGCTGAGGGGCTGTGGGGAGCATCCTGCCCGTTGCTGTGCTTGAGAGTCCCCGTGGTAGCCCTGTAGCAAAGGTTGGTAGCAGAAGCTCAAAATTGCAGTGGCCTCACAGAATGGTAGCATTGGAAGGGACCTCTGGAGATCATCTAGTCCAACCCCCCTGCCAGAGCAGGGTCACCTAGAGCAGGTTGCACAGGAACGTGTCCAGGCGGGTTTTGAGTGTCTCCAGAGAAGGAGACTCCACCATCTCTCTGGGCAGCCTGTTCCAGTGCTCTGCCACCCTCAAAGGAAAGAAATTTGTCCTCATGTTCAGACGGAATTTTCTGTCTTCCCGTTTGTGCCTGTTGCCCCTTGTCCTCACAGTTGTTCCTTGCACAAGGTGGTGGTTGTCTTCTACCCTTGATATGCAATGTATAGAAAATAGAAGTGGTATAATATCTTTTCAGTTACAGAGGTTCACACTCTGGTTTTGGGGTTTTTTTTTGTTTTTTTTTTTTTTTTTTTATTATTCAGTGTGCAACTGTTCACTCCCTGCCAAGGATGCATTGGCTAAATACTTTATTTAAAACTAACTCATTTTATGGAGACTTTTCCTTTCAAGTTGGTTGGGAAAACAACAAGAAGATCCAGATTCTACCATTTTTAAAGCACTAGTACTCAGAAAAGGAAGTACCTCTGTGGTGTATTATTTATTAAAATATATTTTATGATTTTTTGGTGCAAACAAATCAGAATCGACTGTTTTGCCAATATTAATTCCCCACTGGTGCATCTCACAGTGCAGTCTCTTCCAGGGACAGGTCCAGTTCCTTAGGGAAGTAAATAACTCAATGATTTACTGATAAAGCCACCCAGTATATATATATCACCCATGTCTCATACATCACTGTCACAGGCAACAGCTTGCCTTGCTAAGTGATTCTGTGTTGCTCTTTTTGGAACTCTTTCTCCTGTAACCAGTTTGTCCTACAAAACCCACACAATTTTGCCCAAGCTTATATGAGTGGATTCAGTTTTAAAATGTAATTCTATAAACTTGAACACAATGGCTGTCTTTGTGAATTTGTAGGCGGCTTATGACTGGAAAAAATGTTGATAGCTGTCAGTAACTATGCTGTGGATTTTCCTCATGCATTTTAGGATGGTTCTCCAAATCCCTTAGAATCTTTAAAGGTTCCCGCTCTGATAAGACATTTCCAAAATCAAGGAGCACTACTTACATTTTAAAGATTAGGAATAAAGCACGGATAATCTAAGGCTATATCTAAACTTCTAAATAAAAAAGGGCCAGGGATTTCAAATACATAAGCTGCACCAGTTTTGAGACTACCCTGTTGAAAAACTCCATGTGCTAGCTGGAGATGCTTGCCACCTTGTCAATAGCTCTTCCAGCAAAAGTTATGATCAAGTTCAGAGAGATTTCCAGGTTATTTATAGTTCAGATTTGCTTCAAAGAAATGTTGCCCTAAATTTGAGAGGGACTACAGTTGCTGATCTCAGCGATACGGTTTGGATTTGTATTACCTGAAGGCACTACGCGGACCTACAGCAAGAACACCCTAATCAAAGTCCAGGATCTGAGCCTACTTTTCTTGAATTCTGCTCTCTGACAACAGCAAGGGTGAAGGGATAGTGTTTTCTACCTACTTAAATTTATTCAGTGTTCTTATTTCATTGTATCCAAGAACAGTAGTGTGGCCGTATCCCACCTAACTCCAGGAATTCCTTTAAAATGCCTGAACTGAGAGCATAGTCAGAGTCTTCTTATATTGTCAGAGGGGAGATGAGTCCCTCCAAGGTGGCAATTCAGATCATCTGAGTACAGGCTCAGTCCTGGTTAATGGCTATGGCCTTCTGAGGCTCAGGAGCACTGGGATAAATGCCTCTTCGAGACTCGCACACTCTCGTCTCCACTGGGAACAGGAGTATTTGGATTGCCCGAGTCAATTTGGATTTGTTTTTACATCCCCAAAGGACAGTGCGGGTGATCTAGGAGGGATGGTGCGAAGGACGGTTCAGGCCCTGAGTCTTTTCAACTAAACACTTCAAGCATACTAAATAATCCGTGCTGTGTTTACCTGAGTTTGCCTCTTGTTATCCTCATGTAGCATTGCGCACAACTTGAAGAGGGAAAGATTTACTTTTATGCCATAGTAGATAATTTATGCTGCCTCCCCCATCCCTTGAGGAACCCCCCTAACAAAAAACTGCTTGACAATTCTCCTAAGCTTCATAAATCCCAGGGATAGCCTATTTCTTTGACACCAAGGTTTTTGGCACCTCTGGCTATCTTTCCATTTGGAGGCATAAAAAATAAGTGAAAGCTAGGAGACCAGGCTGAGTGTGGCCACCCCACTTGTCCACCCCACTGAATTACTAGCATGTTCCCTAGATGTATTTTGGACTCCCTAGGTAAGGTCTCCCTAGACACCTCTGTTCAAAGACGCTAGATATGACCAGTGTGGGTTGGGGTCAGTTGGTGCCATTTGACCTTGGACCAGGGATTGCTTCTTGGTCTTCTTTTTGGTTTTTTTTTCAGTGTAAACAATATCTGTTTACTTAGTTTTGCCCGCAAAACATTATACGTACATGAAATTCAGGCTTCCCCCTCCTCGCCTAGTCCTGATAAGTATGTTCAGAATGGAAACCCTTTATCCACACCTGCATCAATGGGCTTTCTTTATTGGGGGATATTTAACATGTAACCGACCTTGCATGTGCTGTTCTGGCTAAAAGCCACCTCTGGGCTTGGTTGGACCAGGTAGGCCATCAGCAGAGTAAAATCCCCATGAAGCTGGTGTCATCAGAAAGGAAAAAGAGGACATTTGGAGGAGAATATCTTTGTCCTTAAGTTGGCATTTAACCTGCTCATAAGAATGAAATGCCTGATTTTATTATTATTTTAAAGTTAATCAGCTAAAAAGCCATTGTTGCTAAATTGTGGTAGACACTTTTTGAGTGTAGCTTATGTGTTGAAGGTTGTTATTAAACTGTTTGGGACCCATTTGTGGTGCCTTCTCTTGTGCAGGATCATTTTCTCCACAGATGGTTTCGCTGATGTCGGAATGAAATAAGATACAAGTGAGAGCAAATAACACAACAGTATTTAGCTCTGGTCAGAAACTTTTGCTTCTAACAGAGTCTGCTGTCTAAAACCAATGATACCTCTAAATCAACAACAACAGCAACAACAAAAGGGAGCAAAACAGATTTGTTGCTTTGTTGAAGATTACACAGAGCAAGTAGTAAACCCTGAAGGGATGCTTCCCCTTTGATTGACTGATAGATAAAGTGAGAGCTTTCAGTCTTCATTTAAAAAAAAAAAAAAAAAGAAAAAAAAAAGAAGAAAACCTAAAAAGCCCCAGACAGTTTCAACTAAGTGGGTGAGTACAGCTTGGTGTTAGATGTAAGCTGATACTGGAAATGTGTTTGGAAGGACAAACAGAAGGGCACATCTCTTCAAACAGAAAGGGGAGCTAAAGTTGGTGTTTTTTAAAATGGTATTTTTAAAACAGAATCTAGAGATGCTTTAAAAATATATTTGTAGTTTGGGCTCCTGTAAATTCCATTCTAAAATATCTCTGAAAATATATTTTATTCTCGGTACATATCTTTCAGACAAGAATTCTGTTTGCAGCATATTTTTCTTTAAAGGGTTTTGCATTTCTGCATAAAAAGCTTATTAATTATTTGTAACTGCTTGTCATCATATTCTGATAATAGAGGCCTGGTTAAGGATAATAACTACCACATCCCTATTTTGGGTCATATAGATAATATATATGTATATATACATATATACATACACGATTCTTGGTGCAATATTACCCAAAGCATCTCCTTTCTCCCTGTACACAGGACCAAAAGTGCAGGCACATCATTTATTGATAAGACAAAAAGAATGTAATGAAATTATCAATGTTCTTGAATTAATTATGAACATGATTAAGAAAGCTAAAATCTCAGGAGCCAGGATCTCATTACCCATTCAGTCTTAGGGATTGCTTTCATTCAGCAAGGCAAAAAGGCTTTGAGCAGTCCCACAATTGCCTTAGTCTCATTTATTTGTGGTAGTATTAAGGTTTATTTGTTTTCTGGTTTGCACTTCTTCTGAAATTATTTCTCTTAGTTTATTCATTTAACAAAATGTTCCTTCCTGTGCCACAGAAGAAAGTGCCTATAAGGCCTACATAGGTTCTTCAGTCTGCAAACCTCCCTTTGAGAACATTTCTTTCAACTCACACTGCTGGAGCTCCTAAATATCTTTCAAGGTAAGTCTGAGAATGTAGCCAAAAAAGTTCTTTCAGATTTATGTCTGCAGCTGTACTACAGTACTGTCTGATTCCCATTCAGCTCGGAGCCTTAATGACATCATTATTACGCTGTCTGAACCAGATTTAACTTGGAGCCTGCACTATATTGTTGCTTATCTTCCTTCCTATGTGGGAGATTCAGTATTACTTTGTTTAAAAAATAACAGTGAGCAGGCGATGATGAGTGTCGCAGTGTTTCAGATTCTAAACTTTCGAAAACTGGGGAGACCGAATCAGCGTTGGATAGATGCAAGCATGTCTATTTTAAATGCATTTCTGAGGCTTAGGAAATTACAGCCGGGTGATGCTTTTCTTGCACAATTGTCTGAGTGAGGAGTGTGGTGTGCAGCTGCCTTATTCACAGAGGCAACATGCACTGTATTACTTAACAATTTTGACTTTTTACAAGGCCCTTCTGAATTTTTTGTTATTGCGGGCTTTGCCCCCAAATGACTGTCTGAGTGATGGGGCATAATGATTAAATTCTGGCAGTAACCCTGCAGAAATAACGCCCTTAACGATTTTCAAAAACGGAAATAAAATCTTGTTAGCTCAAGAAGCAGAGATCTAACAGACTGCAGGCTTTTTTGGTGGGTTTTTTTGTTGTTGTTCTTCTATTAATAGAAGTTTGATATGTCTTTTTTTTAATATTGTTTCTGGGTTTTATGTTCAAAAAGAAGAGAGGAATCTGTAGCCCTATATTTGGTACAAGCTGTTATCTACCAGAATAGACCAAGGACGGCAAAGAACATATTTTAGATTTAAATAAGTGCTGTCTGTGACAAACCAGAAAGATTGATTCCAGTTGTTTTCTCCATAATGCTTTGATGTAGTATTTTACTGCCTTTCCTAATCTCAGTTAATAAATATAAACAAAATGCAAAGCAATTAATTTGCTCAGAGTATGTACATCACCTAAATGGGACAGTCAGACTGAAAAAAACAATGATAATGCCTTTCTTCCCTCTTGGTAACCTTGAAATGTAGGATTACATTTACAGCCTGGAACAAAAAGCACGTACAAATACTACTGTTCATCTGTTCCTCTAGGTCTGCAGACCTACCAAATGACAGCGTGTTTAAAGAAAGAAATTCAGAGGAACTTTTGTTAAAACTGACAAGTGAAAGTCATTCATACTGCTGGCATATACATACTGCTGGCAATTAGAAAACAATATTCCTCTTTTTTTTTTTTTTTTTAAGGTTCGGGGATGTGGGTTCTTTAAATTTATGTCTAAATGAAAGATTTTACCCTCAATACAAGTCTTTGCTGTCTGCTTCAAGATTTCATATTTTATTTAAAAAATGGCTATTGAAGATAATTTGACATACTCTTAAAAACTATACTGCATCGCTCTGGGCCTGGTTTTAGCTTTCATTTTGATGGCAACTTTGTAAATGTTAAAACTATATGTGATATAAAGAGCATGAATTCTATTCCTGTGTCAGATAGGAAAAAAAAAAAAAAAGATTTTTCTCCTTTTTAAGATTTTTTTTGAAAAGGTACTGAAGGTAAAGCTTTTTAATTTTATCTCTTTCTGCAGAACTGAAAATAGCTCTGCCTGTTTTGATATTTCTCTCCCATACCAGCCTTAAAAAACAATATTCTGGAGATGCAAGAAAATGATCAAGTTACAGAGCAGTTTCCAGTTTTATCAAGACAGAGAAGTTCAGCAGCATATTTTTAGGTGCCAACTCTCCCTTTAGCACTTGGATATTTTCTGATGCTCAAGCAAAATAGTTTGGAGAATCAAATTTATTATCGAATAAGAAATGTATAGCTACCAATAAAGGCAGGACTAAATAAATAGATTGTCACCTGTGTGGTATGAACCGAAAAAATAAACCTATTTCTTTAAACTCTGTTATCATAAGAAAACACACTGCTTTGTTTTATTAATGTTGCAATATATTTCTAATACAAAATTCATGCTGATTTGGTTATCTCAAAGAGTTCACGTTTGCATAAAGTACTGAGAGAACACCTACTGAACTAAAATTACACAGTTCAACAGGAAACGTTTAAATCAAAGAATCAGTAAGAATGTAACCTTTTGCATTTGCGGAGAATACTGAATCGCACTAATTAAAATAGTTCAAATGTGTAAGAGTGTTCGCTTGGTCTTTGAACCTTTGTAATGAAGACAAAGCCAGAAATGCTGACTTCTTGTGTGTTTACCGTATCCTGGATTTTTCTTGATTTCTGGCAGAGGAATGTATTTAGATTGAAGGTGAGAAAGTACGTGCATAGTTCGGGTCACCGGGGAAGGGTTATGGAAGGATTACAAGGTCAGGCTCTAAACGAGCTGCAAGAAAATGGCTCTTTAGGATCAGAAACAAGCTGCTTGTTTACTGGAAGCTGAATTTCTTTTTTTCTTCTTATTATTCCAAAGAATAGTCCAGAAATAAAGGCCATGTCTCCAAAATAAGTCACGAGGGAATCCAAGAAGTTCGAGATCCTCAAATTACGCATGCTGATTATATGTCACTTCGATCCCATTAACTCCTAAGACGCGAGGGACTGGCTGTTACAATCAATAATTTAACTCAAACCGACTTTGGGAAAAGCAGGATCAGGCCCAAGATAATTATGAAGGCGACCGTTTAGTACAAATGCTGAAGTTAGTAGTGAGAGGGTGTCGTCAATGCATATTGTTTAGGCACTTTTCTAATCTCTGGAAGCACCGTGCTTATCTGGTGGGCCTCTCCTGGCTGGGAGCCGATTGACATTTCACAGCTGTGTCAAACTGAGTGCAGTGGGCTTTTTTTTTTTGTTCTTTCTAAACACTGATCAAAAAGTAATGCTTCGAGACCTCTGTTATCAAATTACCGGCAAAATTAGCAAATCGTCACTTAAAGAAATTACATTTGCAGTGTTTTTAAACTGTATTTAAATCCTTTCATGTGAAAAAAGATAAATTACACTTTTAAATGATTTTTTTTTTTTATTTTAAGTTGGGAGGGAATCTCCATGGATATAATGTAAAGTGAAAACACTAAGAATTTAAATAGCTGTGGCTCGCTAAACTACTGGCTGATAACATAATATTTTCGGTTTACTTTTGGAAGTTCAAGAAAAGTTACAATTACATTCTCCATTGCAAAGAATAAAAACATCTTCATAAGCAAATAAAATATGAAGACTGGCTTCCAATAAGTGTTTTGCTAGAAAATTTCGGTGTATTTAGATATTGACTTCTATAAAAAAAGCCAGATTTTCAGACAAATTGACAGCAAGATGATTTCAGACAGACTCCGTTAAGTTCTGCATATAGTGTCCTACTTTAGTGCAAATCAGTATTTTCAATAATACTAAATTTTACTGTTGCAAAGTGTTGTATCTTTGCAGAGTAACAAGCTTTCAGTATAAGGGACATTTTTGGGGGCGGGTTGGGGGGGGTGGCTTAGAGCATTGGGGTGTTTCCTCCTCACTTCCGCTGCTGCTGCTCAGATTCAGCGCGTATCGCATGTAGGAGAACAGAAATAGTTTGCGTTACTTTCAGAAGGAATAATTTTGCCAGGAGGTCAGCTTTGTTCTGAACGGGTTAAACAGAACTACCTGCTTGAGATTGATTTAAATCAGTAATGGATCTGCTCATAAAGCTGCTGTTACTAGATATTACACTGCTATCTTAGTCCTTTGATAGCCCCGATAAGAAGTGCTTACCACAGAGGATGCTCCTAAAGGACAGATATTGTTTCCTGTACCTCAGGGAGTAAAATGCCATACTGCTGGATCAGGAACTTTTACTAACAGCAAGTAAATTCAGGCCTTATCAAGTTACAGCACAAACTGCACTCATGTTTTATTATTCTCATTAGAGATTTAAGGACTAATTCCAGTTGTTAGCGCTTAGCAGTTTAATGTTTTCCATAGATAAGAATTAAGATTCTTCCGGGGGATTTTTTTATTTGCTAAAGCTTGCAAAATATAACGTGGTAATGCGCTTTCTTTGATGTAATACAACTGGATTTCCTAAACATTTTTCAGGGATAGGGTTTTAAAAATTTAAACCTAATCACTGAATTTTTCAACTCCAAAATACACTAATTTTCAATCAGCTAGGGTTTTTAGAGCTCAAAGAGTGCAGATTGTGCTTCGAAAAAAGTATGATACCAATATCGTTAGTCCTTGAGCTTTTCTGTGCATTACTAGTGCTTTCAAATAGATGCAGATCAACAAAGGTAAGTTACGAACTTCAGCATGCAGAAAATTATTAATTGAACCAACTTATTACAAACCCTTCTTTACAAGCGATGAAGTTGATACATTTTTGAGTCAGAAAAGGAGGAAATACGGGTTAACTATGTTCCTTCTGAAATGACATATTCAGAGGGATAGTAAATCTTAAATTTTCCATCCATTAATTTCTCAAGAGATTCATGAAGACATGAAACTGAACGATGCGAAACAAATAGTGATATATTTGCATTAGGTTGATGAAGATAGTGATGTCAGAGGAATGAATCTGTGGTTTTGCATGGTAAGGTGATTTGAAACTGAAGCTGGGGCTTCATTACCTCAGCTTTCTAAGTCCAACTTGCTTTGAGAAAGCAAGAGTCAGGATCTCGCAGGTGGGTTTCAGAGCTGTCTAAAGTGCCACTAATCCCAGCTATAGCTATGGCGAACACTTTTACTCCCAAAACTCTGGTGCATCTGGTCAGCTTTTGGAAATTAAGCATTGGCTCCCCCATGACTTGTCAGTCTTCATGTCTCCAAGTCATTCTCGCAGGTCACAGACATTGCAGATGCTGCAGACTTAGTTAAAATGACCTTGCAGTTTAGGAAGTTCAGTTGGGGCAATTAAGCCTACTTATCTAAATAATGAATATAATTTACTATAATCCACCTGGATGCAATAATCATAATTTCCAGTCCCCACATGTTATAAAATTTTGCTGTCTCTTGTTACAGTTGTTGCACTCTGTACGGGCGTATTTCTGGTTGATTCCTCTTTATATTTTCTCTCTAACTCTTTGGATACATCTTATTTGAAATGTTTTCCTTGGTAATATTACCTCATAAAGGCAAGCCCTGTAAAAGCATCACAGCTAATCAATAATAATTGTTGTTAGTAATGATTATTGATTAGCTATGACATTGCATTTGGAAGCCATTTTTTATGGAGTAGCAATACCAGGGACAATAGGATACATCCCATTGGCTTGGAGACATGTTTCCAGAAAAGCTTGTAAATAGGTGTATTTGTGTATTGTTTTTAAGTCGGGCTGTACAAAAGCTAGTTCCTTGGATAGTTTACTCTTTTTAACAGGTGAGGCTTGCTATTGGTACACTTCGCTTTCATGCAAGATTGTTTTTGAAGTTTAGGATTATATTTGCAGTCATGTTATTGGGTGTAATCCTCCCCCATATAAAAAATGAATTTATTATGAGGATCTCCCATTAGATATCTTGGAAAACTTACATATAGCTGTTCCGTGTCCAAAATGCTGTTCAGTAGATTTTCCAAAGCACCCAGGTAACAGCTGGCGCAGGCCATGTGCCAGCCTTGACAGCCCATATGCTCTCTTTAGTGCTGTAATTATCTCAACACAAAACTCTGATAACCCAGTCTACAGGGTCCAGTTTCACCAGGTTAAATTGACTCAGTGGCTTTGTTAGTAAGTTCCTTTGGCACAGTAAGAACTTCATCAAGACTTTAAGTATTGTGGCAGGCTTGGAAAACCAATATGACTGCTAGTTGCAAGACAGGTGTCTTATTAACCCTAGGAGATTGTAGGTTTCAGTTCATTATAGTGGCACCCAGCAGCACTACTACAGTTAAAGGTCTGTCAATGTTTCCATTATATGCCCTCCTTTTCCAGAAGACTTTCTGATTCCTTTGGTTTAGCCTGCTTTGGGCTACACTTTGGCATACGTCTCCTCAGCCTGGAGGCATTTTTCTTCTCTTTCAACAAAATTTGATCAAAATTGCTTTCGTTGTGGTTGTTTTTTTTTTTTTTTTCTTTTTTTTTTTTTTAATTAGGATTAGAGGAAAAAATAACACTTTGCTTAGTTTTTATACTGCTTTCAGCTTGAAAACGTTCTGAATATTATTCTTTCTAAAATAAACACTTTGAGTGTCATGACTTCGTGCAATCCTCTTAGGTCAAAAAAGAACATAGATAGGATAAATTGGGATCTACTGTATTCCAGATTGTGAGCGGCAGGAACAAAATTGAGTGAAGGTCAATACCTCAACTTTTTTTTTTTTTTTAATGAGTCTGTATGGACCAGAAGAGTGTATGTTATCGTTTAGTTTTAGGCAGTCCTGCGAGGAGCAGGAAGTTGGACTTGACGATCCTTATGGGTCCCTTCCGACTTGAGATATTCTATGATTCTATGATTAGTTGTGCGAGTTTATCCAAAGTTTCTTCTAATACCTTTGTGATGCCTGAGCCAAAGTTTGGTGAAGAGAAAATAATAGACCTGTGATTTCTGTCTGACTTGTGTGCTGCTGGTATTGGTTCGATTCCTTGTGGACAGGTACTCACCTCACTACTGGATGCTTGAATAGTCCCCTTGTAGCGGCTGATGCACATGGGTCTCATCCAAAGCCAAAAGGAGTCAATGAAATCTTTCCATTAGGCCTTTGGTCAGGCACTTAGCGGATGTTAATTAACTAGGGTGGTCTCTGGGATTCAGACTGATGAGGGGCGAGCATGAAGAAAGCTGAGCTATTGTCTGCGTAGTGCAAGGCTAAGCCAAAAGCTGCTTGCCTTGTTTATTCAGAGCCCTTATTGATTCTCCCAGGGCAAAGAATCTTCTTCTTTACACGGGTGAGGTAAATTACAGCTCACCACTTGGTGGATGATAGCTGTCTGCATCCCTCTGCTTGCCAAGCTGACCTTTTCCATTAACGCAGGATGTATGACAACTTTTAAAGCTCTGCGAATCATTTGCTACCAGTTGCTGAAACAGGGCGGCTGCAGTCTGGAAGTGAACGAACCCCAGCTTCACTCTGCTGGAGAAGAAACACAAGGACTCTTGTTATCTAGCTTGTCTTCCACAGGTAGTCATGCAACTAAAGTCATCATTTATATGTTGTCAGGAGTACTCACCAAATTTATTGACTTGCACATTATTCTCTGCAAATAAGTTCTAGCTGCTCTCTTCATATTATAATTAAAACGGCAAGGACTTAAATCATTTATGAAATTTTAAACTACATACTGAATATAAATGTATCATTCAATGTGATAGAATGAATTAAATTCATCATTGTCAAATAAATGTATGAAAGATGAAATATCTCTCATCCCACATCATTATCCAATAAAAAGTCTGTTTTCCGAGTGCTGTAGGATAGCATGTGGTTTGTGTCATCTTTAGGACATTTCCAGCAAATGAAAGACTTTCAAAATACCTTTAAAGAGTACATTTTTCAAGGATTGTGGTTTTAGTAACAGCTATCTTAGACCTAAACCTTATAGACCTTTTCTTTCATTACCTAATGACGAGGCATCTGACAGGTCCATGCTTTTTAAGTACAAAAGAGACAGCCTTTCGCTCTGCTGTCCCTCTGAAACCATGTCGCACTACAGAAACTATGAAGCTGTTGCAAGTACAGGACAAGTTTGGCTTGGGGGGGGCTCCAGGGGCCACGGTGGGAAAGAGGTCCTGGCGTGGGAGATCCCATGCAGTCACAGTGCTGTGACATTGGGCAAGACATCCGTCTCTGAGGGAAGCCACGTTTGCTTTCTGTTGATTTCGTGTGGCTGTGGGTTTTGGAGGTGAGTTTAGAGATCATTCCACGAGCTTACGTTTTCTTCAGGAAGAATCAATCTGGGGAATAAAATATAGCAAAAATCCCAATAATTTTTCTTCTGTAACCCTACCTTGTCTTATGGAGCAGTCCCTGCAGAAAACCTCGACCAGATTCTATTTGCCCTTCCGTGTTTTCACAAAAACAGCTGGAGACCAAACACAGGAAAACTCTTGCTGAAGACATTGACTGATACTTATTCTTTTTGAAAATCTCTTCCTTTCCTGGGATGTTTTCTTTCTCAACACCTTTTATCCATCATTTTTCTTGGAATCACTTTATTGTTCTTCATGTCATTCCCATAAGCTCCTGTGAGTGCTGCCTGTCTTCTCTGTTTTCCCTGTGACTCCCGCAAATTGTCTTGTCATTTCTGATAAACAAGTGGTGAATTTCATTCTTCCAAACTAAGGCATCAGTTCTGCAGTCCTGCGTTCAGAAAGCATATAAAGTACCGTTATTGGAGAGCACTTCCCTACTCCAGTATCCTTCAATGGATGGGCAGTTCTCTTGGGTAGATGGAGCGTGACAGAGTCATTTTTTCAGTCAATTACTTACAGATTAAAGCTTTTGCATGCTGGACACCTATCTTCATAGAGGAGCTCATGCCATATAGATCACTGAACAATCATCAGATGGTGTATTTTGAACTCCTGCTTGAAACCCTACAGATGCCAAAATGATTCTGCAGAGGGGGCTGGATCCAGCCTCAGATCATTACTGATGTAGATTGTATTCAAATCACTAACCTACAATTTATTCTGGGTTGACAAATACTTAAATTAATGAAGCAATCACTGTCTTGAATAACACCGACAATATATTCTGAATTCATAGTTAATATGCCAGTAGAAAGAAATTAAGAAAATAGAATGTATTTAATGTTTCTCATTTGTGTTAGATACATCACCTTCCCTTTTCACATGTAGCATAAATTATATGATTTTCACTGTATGTATTATTTGTATAGCATTTGGCCATATATCAGGATGAAATACAGTTCTCTAATTAGCTCCTTCCAAGTACTTACAGTTACCCCAGGCTGGTGATCACCCGTATTAAAGCAAATGTGGCCCTGGCGATTGTTTGTACATGCAATTGGGCAGCCATGGTAAAAATCTTTCGAAAGATGTCTCACGGCTCACAAGCCCAGTATGAGCCGTAATTGTCTGGGACAGTTCACTGGGATCAGGCAGTTTGCTTGTTATGGTGAAGCACGTATGATGAAAGAAGACATTTGAGGCTTAATGATATCTTTCTAATAGCTTTATGACAGAGTTCCTTGATACTGAAGGATTTTATTAGCTTGGAAATATAATTTTCATGAAGTCTCAAAATAAAAAAAGAGTAGAAGTAAAGTACATTTGCGAAACCCTTTCAATTCTTTTTCTCTTGCTTCCCAGTATTGTTTCAAAGACTAGAAGGTGATGTTGTATTCCTTGGTGTGCTGTTTAAAGTCAGGAGCGGCAATATTTAGCACATGCTTGGGCAGCCGTGTTTGAAATCCATGCTTCCTCTCTCTGGTGTTCTGATGTGCCTTTAGGGGATGCTTGCCTGTTTGTAGTTTGTTTTCTTTTGTTTAAGGTTTCAGCTACTGCATTGACTAATGATTATATAGCAGTAAACTCTCGTCCCTGCTAAATTCAGAGGTAATGCCTCAAAAGCATTTTTCCCCTGTGTGACATAAAACAATAAAAGAACTAGACAATCCCCTTTTGAGGAAGAATAATCCTTTGTTTAAAGAAAAAAAAAAAAAAAAAAAAGAGAAGCAAGCATCTTCTTGATGCCAGAGGGTGTAGAATTCAAATCAAAGATTAAGCTAATTGATAAAAATAAAACAAATGTCTGATAGTATAATCCTCTTTAGGCAGAGTTGACGCTTTTTGCATTAACAAGTCTCCAGTATTAATCACCTATGCTGTTTTAGTGTTATATTGCACTTGGTTCTGAACTGTGCAATATCTGTTCGATACAGAAATAACATGGGACATACTGAATCTGAATTTCATCTCACTTATAATTCTAAAGTAAATTTATTTCCTTCAGTAATGTCACCTCAGTGGAAAACTGATGGGGCCTCAGAATTCAGAGACGAACAACTCATTGCTAATATAATTTACCTTCACGTATTTTCTATATTTAGTATCATAAATAAGAAATATGTATTTATAATTTTAACGAGTGTGTGAAAATCCTTCCATATTCTTACTGAGGCATTCACCCCTGCATACAGCTGTCCTATTGAAGACTTTACAAAAAAGTTCTAAATGTTCTGATTAGCCAGTCGCTTTATAAAAAAAAAAAAAAAAAGAAAGGAAGAGAAGACGCCAACGTGCTGTTTAATCATGTACTGCCAGAATCTTCTGAGCCTTTCTATAATGTGTGATAAATTCAGTGCTGACAATTTAGGGCAGTTGTTTGCCTAAAATATTAACAGCTAACCATAAATGAGAAGTTAGTTCAATTTGAAAGAAAAGCTTACAGCTAAGAAGAGAAAGTGGTACATGGTTAAACTGCCATTTCAGCCACAGTCTGCAATTGTTCAATATGTTTCTAGTAGACTTTTTTTTCATTAGTAGAAGTTTTGGAGCAATAATTATCTATAGCTTCCCTTTTATCTAAGTAATGCCAAAGTTATCAGAAACAAGTTTTGCATTTAGCTTTCAGTAGGGTTTGTTTTTTTTTTTTTTACCTTCTGCTTCTATTTTTTCCCTTTTGCCTGCACTTCTGGGCTTGCAGTCAATTACTAGCATAAAACTGGAGGGGCAATTAACCCCTGAAGCAAATGCTATTGCTGAGACGTCTAAATAAATACAGAGTAATTATAGACTAGATATCCAGGACTGCAGTCTGTCACACCTTCCTTATTCAACTCGACCTGTGGAAGTGGCTTCGCTGCCACCGCGGCAAACCTGCAACCTAATGAAAACTGGACACTTGCTGTTTGCAGACCGGAGCCTTAACACTAGTCTGCTCTTTGGCAATCGGTTGCGTCCTGAGTTGGCAATGAACACAAATACAATGACTGGGTTGAGTCTCGCGAAAATTTGAGCCGTTAGAGGAGTCTAATCCAACAGAGAGAGCAGAAACCAGTCAAAATTGGGTGCCAAAAGCAGATGTTCCCGGTTTGAGCATCATGCTCAGCCTTGCTCGCAGAGAAACAAGATAACCGCTTCAGACACAGGTGCAAAATTACGACACTGCTACGGGCGAGAGCAGTGTGTGCAGCCTGAAACCACGGCTTCCCCTGACCGTTTTCAGCATATAAACCCTGCTCTCGGTGGGAGCAACTGTGTCAGGACCAATGAGGAAAAGGGATGCGCATTGCAAACACCTTCCGCTGTTTGTTGCTCGCTAGGAGCATGACCCGGATCGACACAAACATGCAAGAATGACCGACCATAAAGTTACTTAAGAGCAATTGCCTTATGTCCATTAGCCTAATGTTTTGTGGGGAGACTGTAGTCTATAAAAATGTTCATATTCATAAAAATTCAGCATCGAAGCCGCCACTACATTTTCTCTGCAACAAGTTTTTTAACATTTTGGATGTTTGTCCTTTTGCAAAACCACTTATTCCACAAAGGTATAAAATACATCACTTAATGGAGATAGTACATTTACTCAAGTGCATTAGACAGTTCTTCCTTCTCCTTCTCTTCCTGCTTGATTGGCAGCCAGAGATCCTGGATGTAACGCTATAGGAGATATTGTTTATACCCGAAGCAGCGGGATCTGGCACCAGAGAGGACTCTGCAGGCACTTGTGTCGATGGTGGCTTTGCAGTTGCCTCTGGGTCTTTCATGTGGCTGGGCTGATGAAAGCTATCTGGGCAGTTATACGCTCTTGGAAACCATTTCTTTTTCCATTGACATTTTAAATGGTTGCGGTGATTAACTGTTTGTATGCAGAGAATTTTAAATCCTGCACCACAGTAAGTCTCTGCAGAGGCTGCTGGCACATGGCGTGCCTCTATATTTCTCTTTTCTGCCCCAAATCCCTTTCCTGTATTGGTGCAAACATTTGTTTAACTGCGTTTGTGCATGTTTGCGGTGCTCCAACTGAGCTGTAGCTACAGTGCGACGTGAGGTTTTAGTCTTGGCTTCAAGTCTCCTCCCCTGAAATAGCTTGGGGATGCCATTCTGCACACCTCCAGATGAAAAAAAATGTAGCAGGAGACCTTCCAAGAAGTCGGTTGCACCTTTTGGAGCAGGTGAGTAAGGTTTTAGGTAGGCCCTGGTTGTCTTTCTCAGCTTCTGTTTGTCTCTTGCTACACAGACAGCTGAGTAAGGGGGAGAAAAGGGTAGTGCATTGGCCCACAATGGTTTTATATTGTGTAGTCCATCAAAACAGCTGGCACTTGCTGCTGCTTCGTGTTTTTGGAGATTGTCTGCAGATTCAGGCACGTGCATTGTCTTAGGTAAAATCCCCACACTTTTGGAAGAAAAAAACCAAACCCAGATGCAGAGCTTTTATTACTCTTCAAAGTGGCCAGAGCTCCAGCCTCTGTTGTACTTTTGCTCTCAAGGAATGTATTTCTCTGCTTAAATGCTAACGTAGGTGTAAGTTTGTGTAGGATTGAAGAGTATATCTCTTAAAAAAAATTGTCAGCTGGTAAAGCAACATCAGTGTAAACCAAATGTTTTGCTCTTCATTAGACAAAAGTTTGTTTTCTTTGTGATTGTATTTTAAAAGATGAATTCAGTGATTTACATATTTCAGGACTGTAAAAGAAAGAATGACCAAATCTCTAGTCCACTTCTTTTTATTCAAGTAAGTATTTAGCTGATGGAAAAATACTAGGGTTTTGCATGTTGGATTTTACATTTCTGTGGGCAGAACTTTTAGAGCAATATTTAGCCATATTTTCTGGTTTTGCCCAAGTAGCATCTAAGAGACAAGAATTTAGTCTTCAAGAGTCTAGAGATTTTCTGACACAAACACAAGTTTTGTTTTGAAAGTATGTTATTTTACATTTTACTGTTAGCTTATTTAACAGTAAAATTAAATTGTGCTTAATATTTCTGATTGATTTATGTTTTTTTACAACTGAAAATATTTTTATACAAAGTGAAATATGTGAGTTCCCAAATCCACAAAGCAAACTAGTGAAAATACGAGGTTTACGTTTCACTGATGTCTCTGAAACTTTGGACAAACTCTATGTGAGTTTTGAGGTAGTGCTTTTGAAACTGAAATCATACAAGATATGCGGAGTGTGGTTTCACTAGGAGCGCACTGTAGGCTTAAATCATGTCGAAAGGATCCGTAAAACAGACTCTGTACTTGCCAGTAATGGAGGTACTTTTAAAGTGGATAACCCGGAAAGTTTTTAAAAGATCCTACAACGAAACTGAGAAAAAGATTAAAAAAAAAAAAAAAAAAGAGAGAGGGGAGTTCTATGTACTTGTGAACGACTGTTCCTTCATTAAAATCACCATAGGGTGTTCAAGACAAATGTTTCACTGTATGTTGCAGGCTTGCATTGGCTCTGAATAATCCTGGAAAAAATCCTGTTTTGCTGTATGTGGTAGATGGTTTATGGCAAGCATCCTGAATTCTTCCTGTGGACCTGCTGCTATCCTTCCATTTCACTGGAAACCAAGGCTGCTTCATCTCCGTTACAAGTGATATAACGGAAGGAAAGGGAGAGGGAAACACTGGCAGGCAAACACATTGAGAAGAAAATACAGGAAAAGCACATTTAATTATATAATTGTTTCTCCACACCGAATCACATTTTGCTAGGGCAGGTCTCTTTGAGCTTCTGTATGAGCAGACTTAACTGTAGCTAAAGTGTATACTCTATACTGATCTGCAAAGGGAAGACTGGAGATTTGCCGGGGACAGATTAATTTTACAAATATAATAGTCATTTACCTTGCTGGCATTTTGCTAAATTCCCTCACCATTATTCTTTTTTAAAAATTCTTCCTTTCAAACTGGGTAACTTCTCCACCTCTTAAGTATTATGATGACATTTAACAGCAACAAACCAACTAATAATTTTGGTTTTTTTTTTAGTTAGGCTTTATTAGGACCCTTTTTCAAAGCCCATTGCACCATTAAAACTTCAGTATGTTGGGTCAGGCTTCTTGCCTCAATTTGAACAGAGCTCCTGCTAGCTTCAGTGGGAATTCTGCCTAAGAAAAGTCTTGGACTTTGGCTTAGTTACTTACTAAAACTTAGTCAATACCATATAAATTACCCTGATACCAAAACAACAACAATATGATTCCCATGAAAGAACTATAGGAGAGAATAAACTTGCTGAAAAAATTCTGGATTCATCAAATTGTTCTACAGAAGTGTATTGGTTCCAGTGACAGCTTGTTTTGTAAAACAGTAGGTATTATTTAATTTTAAAAAATCAGCAAATTCTATTTAGGTTTTATCTGAAATGTAGTCTTTATTTCTGTTTGTTTCCGAACTTAATATTTGTTTCAAAAGACGTTGCATTTTATATTTTACCATTAATTTCTATTGTATTGTATTTTCTTAATGTTTTTACATTTTATTTTGCTACTCCAATTATTCTTAAATGATATAAACTATATAAAATTACGCTTTTCAATACATAAGCCATCAAAATTTGTACAATTTCGCACCTCTCTCACAGTGAAAATTCCTGGCAAAATCAAAGCTCAATCTTCTCTTCTGGTTTGAAACTTTCCTTTGAAACTGCTAAGTTTAAGTTTAGTTTAGTTTAACATAAGTTTAGACTTTTAAATTTAAAGTTCAGAGTTTCAATCAGGTATATTTTTGTATGAGATATGGTGTCAATCCACCTAGACAGTGTAATCTATCATGGAAGAGAAGAGACACAAAAAAAGCACTCAGGCTTCTGAGCATTTCTTCAGCTGTCTGAGACATAATAAATACCTCTTCTTATTTATATACTCTTTTGACTTTGCCTTCACTTTTCCTTTGGTGGTAACAGAATCTAACTCCAAGCAAACTTCCACCGTCCATCCAAACTATGACTTCTTGATTTGAAGCAGAACCCTTCATACTGAGGAAATTAAAGTGAATTTTATTTTCTCTACTACTGAATATTTTGTTGGCATAATGCCATTTAAAGGTGGTGGATATCTGAAAACTTTTGTGTGTTTTTACCAGTTTCTACTGAATTAACTTCAAGAATTTTTCCCTCCCTGTTTGTAAATATGTGCTGGGAGTGGCTTTTCATGCTTCATGCAAATTTGAACATGGTTTTGAAGTTTTGTGTTCCACCAAATACAGCGATACGGAAATTCAGCTATATATACATTTATTCTATCTCCAGGAAGACAGTGACCTCTGAGAGGTTTGGCTCCAGACAGGCTAGAGATGTAGCTAAGTGATTCTTTAATGGAACTGGTGTGCTCCCTTAGTAGATACAACCGCATCCTGGGCTGCATCAAAAGAAATGTGGCCAGCAGGTCGAGGGAGGTGATTCTGCCCCTCTACTCCACTCTGGTCAGACCCCAGCTGGAGTACTGCATCCAGCTCAGGGGCCCCCAACATAGGAATGACATGGTCCTGTTGGAACGGGTCCAGAGGAGGGCCACGAAGATGATCAAAGGGCTGGAGCACCTCTCCTATGAAGACGGGCTGACGGAGCTGTAGTTGTTCAGCCTGGAGAAGAGAAGGCTCCAGGGAGACCTTATAGCGGCCTTCCAGTACCTGAAGGGGGCCTACAGCAGAGAAGGGGAGGGACTCTTTATCAGAGAGTGTAGTGGTAGGACGAGGGGTAATGGTTTTAAATGGAAAGAGGGTAGATTTAGATTAGATATTAGAAAGAAATTCTTTACTCTGTGGGTGGTGAGGCAGTGGAACAGGTTGCCCAGGGAAGTTGTGGATGCCCCATCCCTGGAAGTGTTCAAGGCCAGGCTGGATGGGGCTTTGAGCAGCCTGGTCTAGTGGGAGGTGTCCCTGCCCATGGCAGGGGGCTTGGAACTAGATGACCTTTAAGGTCCCTTCCAACCCAAATCATTCTATGATTCTATGTCCATGCCACTCTACAGAGGAGCCCATAACTGGACACAGCACCCCAGGTATGGCCCCACCAGTGCTGAATAAAGGGGAAGGACCTAAGGCAGACGAGGATACCATTTACCTTCTTTGTAGCAAGGACACATTGCTGGCTCATGTTCAACCTGGTGTCCACAAGGACCCCCAGATCCTTTTTCTGCCAAGCAGCTTTCCATCAGCTACGTCCTATATGGTATAAATAGATAGGTATTAACTCTTTTTTTGGTGTTAATACTTTGTTTCTAAAGACACGTACTATATTAGGCTTGCAGTTAGTTCTTAGTGAGTTTCTTACAAGATTAATTAAGGACATATTTTTCTTCTTTTGCTTGAAGTTTTGGAAACGTTACTCATCTGTGGTGCAGTCCAGTTCTCCTGGTCTTCCAAATGAAGGCAATGATGTCAGAAAACATGAGTCACCTCAAAATCCTAAAAAGAAAAAAAGCCTTAAACCCCAGTACATCACTGAAAGGTCAAGTATCATTACAGCTGACACAGTTAGACATGTTATCATTGGTCTGTAGTTAAGTACGTTCCTGTTATAGACCCGTTATTTCAAAGCAGTCCACTTGTGATATACATGCGATGTACTATCCAGATCTACTTTTGTAAGTTCATCACTTATTAGTCCTGACTAGTAAGCCATTTTATTTCAGAGTTACAAAGAGCATTTCTGATCATGATTTCATTTATAGTTGATGAAAAGAGATAGTCAAAAGCTTAATTTTAGAACAAACAGTAAACAGTCTCAGTGCAGGCATTTTTCTTTTCACTGGTGTAATATTGCTCATTAGAACTGGGCCGCAGAACTGGGTAGATCTTTTTACATTCATGAATATTCTGGTCATGGATAGTGACTGAGTGTAAACAGTTGATCATAAAGTGGTGGAAAACAAAGCAATGTGAATTTATTGTATACTGATTTAAAATGTTTATGATGCATTCAATTAAAAAACAGAGTGAGCTGACTGGATCTAACCACAAGGGTCTGAACTTGTTTGCCTCATCTCTAAATTGAGGTTCATATGCTTACCTAATGAATTCTACAGCTGACCTAAAAACGACTTTAAAGACATTATTGCACATTCACCCCTCGTTTAGAGGGTTGAAACCTAATTCAGAAAAGTGTATTGTTACCCTGGTTACAGTTAATTAAGCTATATCATATTTTGAGACATTCCAGTCTAGATAACACCAAACCTATGAGTACACTTTAAAATAAACTTCTAACTGCATTGTGAGTATTATTCTCAGATGCCCAGCTGGTGGTCCTGTGCCCTGAGCTGTAGTTATTCCTCCATCCTGCTGTCTCTCCTTTCAGTATTGTTTTTGACACTATCTCACAAGCGTTTCTTGGATTTGCTGCAGTCAAAGCAGAGTGAGTTGGGAAAAGGGAACTCGGTTTGTGCCTGTCAAACCAAATCTCACCATTAGGGAGAATGAAGTGGGACATTAATGTGCAAGGCAAGGAGAAGACTAGGGATCTGTTTAGGCTTTTCAATACACACACGTACACACGTACTGCTGCAGTGCCCGAACAGCCACATTGTCAGAGGCAGAACTAATTTTGCCTAGCTTTAGCCATCTAAAATTGGTACATCCAAGGCTGATCTCATAATTCTGGGCTTTATGGATTTCCAATGAGGAGAAAAAACACCTTCAGAGAACAATTAACCTCATCCTAAGTTGCAAACCCGACCTGTCTGTGCGTGCCTTTGGAAGTGGACTCATCTTTCCCTAATGACTCTAAAGTACCATATGTCACTGGCTCAGACTTAAATGTTCAACTTGAAGACATCTAAACCAAGGGCAGGTGAATCCTGCCTGAAAAGTTTAACAGAAGTAGTTTTACTGTACGTGTCATGCTCACAACTACATATATACATATATTCAGAGATAAGGCATATCATTAAGTTTTGGACCCCTCACTACAAGACATTGAAATGCTGGAGTATGTCCAAAGAAGAGCAATGAAGGTGGTGAAGGGTCTAGAGAACTAGCCTTACGAGGAGCAGCTGAGGGAGCTGGGGTTGTTTAGCCTGCAGAAAAGGATGCTGGGGCAGACCTTACAGTTCTGTACAACTACCTGAAAGGAGGTTGTAGCAAGGCAGGTGCCAGTCCCTTTTCCCAAGTAACAAATGATAGGACAAGATGAAATGGCCTCAAGTTGTGCCAAGGGAGGTTTATAATGTATATTAGGAAAAATTTCTTCAACAAAAGGATTATCAAGTGCTGGCACAGGCTGCCCAGGGAAGTGGTAGAGTCACCAACCCTGGAGGTATTTAAAAGACTGTAGATGTGGCACTCAGGGACACAGTTTAGTGGTGGTGGACTTGACAGTGTTAGGTTTACAGTTCAACTCAATGATCTTAAAGGACTTTTCTAACCTAAATGTCTCTCTGATTCTAAGATTTTTACCCCTTGTAGTGTCTGTACATGCTGTCTTTTAGACTACAACACCTTTAGGGACAAGGAACCTAAAATCAAGGCACTACTAGTAAGCTCAGGGGGCCAGGGACTATTCTCTGATCCTTTGAGCAAGTTTCATGGCACAGTTAGTTCGCCTCCAAACATAATGGTCTGATCCATGCCAGGTAAATAGAGCAGTCTTTGGCTGGTGCCATTCCCTGAATTGTGTCCAGGCATTGCACTGGTGGGCCCACACAATGGCCATGTCATGAAGCACAACAACAGTTGTACAGTACCAGTGCTTGAGCACATGACCCAGACACAATTTGTTTCCCAGATAGGCCCGGATGTATATAGGCTCTGTTGTTTCTCCAGGAACTTGGAATTTCCTGAAATTTTGAAGGTCTAAACACTTTGCAAGAGAGTTTAAGGCGGAAGCGTCCTTAATCTTCTTTCACAAGACTGAGGTTGGACACCTCTTTCATATTCTCCAGCAACAGACAGAAGAGCTGTAAGTCCCCAGATCCTCAGCCAAGCTGTAGCTGTTTTAACTATGCTCATTCCTGATGCTCTAATGGGGTTTGATTTCTCAGCTGAGAACAGGAATGACTGATTGTCTTCCTCTGTGTTCCTTCTTTAAATTAAGTACAACCTGCTGAAACTCTCTCCTGCTTCTTCAAACCCTCAGCATGTTAGAGCAGTTGGTTTAGCCATTTCAGAGAGGAAGAAAATACTCTGGTTGTTGGCCAGCTGTGGTAGGTCTTGCCTCTCTTTCTGCTGTTTTAGTATCATGGTGCCTTAGATATTCGAGCCTGTGCAAAATAGCCCAGCTGCAGCAGTGTTCACTCACTCAATAACTACATGATTGCCTCCTTCTCTCATCTTTCTTTTGCAAGCTTCTCTCTGTTCATGCAAATACTGGTTTTTCAATACCCAGAGCTCTTGTTTGGCTCTGCTCATTTCCGGTTTCTAATTTATTTGTCTCCTTCTCTTTGCTTCCCACCATCTTAGGGATAGTCTTATTCCCACTGCCCTGAATATTTCTCTGAGTTTTGCTTCTCCTGATTTTATTCTTCCGATGCAGTATAATTTTGCTTCAGCTGATTTTATATTCTAGGGTTGCAAATTAGAAAGTTCTTTACTGCTGTCTCTATTCTCATCCTACCTTTACAGGGCTTTTGATGCTGTTGAATAATTAATATTTGCTAAAGTCCACATTGGAAATGCTAAAAAAAAAGGTTAAAATATGTTAATAAATGTGGGAAAAATACAGAGGAAAGGATACTTAAATGAGCTATGCTAAAATGTTATTCATATATCATGGAGTACTCTCCTAAAGAAAGTAGACAAAAATGGAGATAGACGCATAAAATTGATAGTCAGTTTTATGCCTAAATATTCTGTGATTGCACCTCCTGATTTATCCCAGTTTAAAAATATGCTATACGTTTTCTACCAAGGTGTACAAAAGATTACAGATTATTTTTGAATGCTGTTTTTATTAGAATGAATGATTTATCCCCAAGTGAATAGGATTATATTCTTCTGTAGGAATAAAATTAAATTCTTATACTGTATTCTGGTGATGCAGATGGTGACTTAATCTACCAGTATTTTGGTAATGAATAGTTTTACACAGTTAGGTCAGCACTTTCTATCTTTGATAAAACCGTATTTTAATCTATTTCTTTCCATTTCCAGTTAAGGCACAGTTTGCTAAAATACTGCCAGAATCTGTGGTCTGTATGACTGATTAAATGAGCTTCCTAAATATAATTTAAGACATTAATGATAAATGAGTACTATTTCTATCTGCTCTTTCAGAAGTTTGAGTTGTTTTAAACAATTAAGGTACCTAAAAAGTCTACCTAGACCCTCCCAGGATCAAGATATTTAGAGAAAAGGCTCTAAATCATCAAGTGAGTTTTCTGTTTCTTGCATTGCACATATCCAAATGATCTTTCCTGAGTTTTTCTTACTAACTTCTCTCTAAAAGACAGAATCTTTCTCAGAACATTTAAATATGAATAGACAGCCATCAAACAACATCTGTGCCTTATCAAAGCTATGCCCCTTGTCATTTTTCAAGTGCTGAGGTCTTTTTGCCATCCTTAATCACAGATTCTCACCTATATTAACAGGCATTATGGATTGGATTTGGGATTGCGCTCGTCCCTTGTATAAAGTTTCACTGTGAAATGAGAATAGAGAGAAACGCGTCATTTCCTACAAATACGTGATTTAAAGAAATTGTTTGCCACCTCCTTCTGTGGCAAAACCCTTTAGCTTTTGCCTTCTGTTTGCCAAAAGCATCTTCTCAGCCAGTAACAATTTGACTAACATCTACTTTTTAATTAAATGTTGTAGCATTTAGGAAGATGCATGCTAATCTGGGCCCCAGATCTGCAGCCCTCAGCTTTACAAGATGCTGCTCCAGCAGAGGCTGTAAAGCTCTCGATAAGAGGGGTAAGGAGCAAGGTGCAGGTCCCACAGCGATAACCTCCTGACTCCAACATTATAGGTCTTTCTGCCGGAATTGAGTTCTACATCTTCCTCGATTGGTTATTGTCACAAATGAGTAATGGATGCACCCTGCCCGCGTCCCCAGGTACACGAGCCAGTCCATCAGGCCATCGGGAAGCACAGCTGCCGGCCGCAGGGGCAAGCAGATAACAGGCAGACCCCCAGAGAGATGTTAAAGGCGCCGCGACCACCGGGGCACCAGCCGAGTACCTGCAGCTCTTCTGAATAACTACCTGCCTGCGACTGCTCCTTGCACCGCTTAGAGTGGGCATTAATCAAGCTGCTCCCTGGGATCATGTAGGAGACCAGATAAAGCAGTACAAACAAATCAAAAGCAGGGAGACGGCTGGAAAATGCACAGCATTCTGGCCGTGCTTAGGTTATTTTATTTTGTCTTATTTTTCAAGGGTGGAAATACTCAGAATGCCCTGTACTCTTAGAAATACATATGTGTACATGCATACATATATATACACACACACACTGTATGTACATAACTAAGCTTTGCAAAATTGCCCTGTTACCAGCTGAGCAGCAAAACGCACCTGCCAGTTTTTTTGTTGTCAGTGATGATAACCAAAAAGTAAGTGGTATTTCAGTAAACCTATCAGGGAATTGACTCATGCGGACTGACAAGTGAGTAGGTAGGTAAATAAGACTGTGTTTTAATTTATTAAGCAGGGTCTTTTGAAAGTGGTGTGATTTGCATTGCTGTCACTAATGTAAAGTCTTGGCTGGAGGTTTTCTAAAATTGTGTTTCTATTTAACATCTCAGGTAAATTTGAAGGTCAGCTTGGTTTCTAAATGTATCTAACGTAGACAAATGGTCCGTGTGTCCCTCCCGGGCAGGACATTTGTAGCATTACTTTGCCTAACATAAAAGTATCACTAACTGTATTTTAGGAAATTCTGTTTTGTTGTCGTGTTTGGAATAATAATGATTGGTACGGCAGAGCTCAAGAAAATTCTTTTCAAAAGCGTATAACTTACAACTAGAATACACACTGAGGCCAGATTTTCTAAAGAGAGAAATTTGTGATTAATTAACTCAATAGCTGATGGTCAAGTTTCCAAAACTGGTCAGAACCCAGTGTCTCAGAAAAAAGCAATAGGAGCTGTAGCATAAAAGTGTGAAAACTCGTGGGTTGAGATAGACAGTTTAATAAGTAAAGCAAAAGCCACATGTGCAAGCAAAGCAAAACGAGCAATTCATTCCCTACTTTCCAGTGGCAGGCAGGTGTTCAGTCGTCTCCAGGAAAGCAGGGCTCCATCACTTTTAACAGTAACTTAGGAAGACAAATGCCATCACTCCAAACATCTCCCCCCTTCCTTCTTCTTCCTCCAGCTTTTATATTGCTGAGCAGGACACCATATGGTATGGAATATCCCTTTGGTTGGCTGGAGTCAGCTGTCCCGGCTGTGCCCTCTCCCAACTCCTTGTGCACCCCCAGCCTACTCACCGGTGGACTGGTGTGAGAAGCAGAAAAGGCCTTTGTGTAAACACTGCTCAGCAATAACAAAAACATCCCTGTATTATCAACACGGATTTCAGCACAAATCCAAAACATAGCCCTGTACTAGCTACAATGAAGAAAACTAACTCTATCCCAGCCAAAATCAGCACAAGGCACTGCACAACACTTTGTCACACAGAAGGCAGCTGCTACGTGATAGAACAAAAACCACATCTGGTATTTCTCTGGATGAAAATTGCAAAGGGGTTATTGGAATATGAGGAGGAAACTGTCAGGATTTGGTACGTCACCCATCTAGCAGTTATGTATTCTGTGGGAGAGAAGGGGGAATAAGAGAACAGGAGGAAGAACAACCTGAAAAAGTTCCATACTACTTACTTAAAGCTTCAGAACTATGAAATAGTTTATTTATGTCTTTTTTTTCTGTTGTGGCTGAGCTATTCTGCACTCAGATGTTTCTTTTAACCGTTGTTTCAGAATAACCAAGTGAAAAGAAAGTAATTTTAAGAGCTCCATAGTTGTTTCAAAGCAAAGTATTTATGATAGTTCAAGGTGGAGCTCTCATGAACATATAGGTTAAGTTCTGTGCTCTTTTCCCTTATAAGACCCTTTTAAGTTGGTTTTAACTCTGATGCTCTTTGACTATTTGGACTGTAATTTTATATGCTGCGTTTCTGCCTGAAACAAAATTGCTTCAGAAAAAAATAATCAGCAAAGATTGTTCAGCATTTTTTGAGACTAGGTTCGATGATAAAAAAAAATAGTATTTCTTTTGAAATGGTATTTGTTCAACCTTTTATTTAAAAGGTCTAGCATCTCAGAAAAGAGAGATGTTGCTGAAACTATAGATAACTCTTTTTCACCATCCCTATTGAGACCTCCCCAAACTCAGCCAAATTATAAACCTGTGGGTTCATTTCATTTCACTTGCTTTGTAGAGTTTTGTTGGGCATGACAGAATTGATGGATGAGGAGGCTGGTGTTTGAGGTCAGCACTAAGGGCTCTCTATAGGTCCTAGAGGCCCTGTAGGGATCCTATAGGTCCTAGACCCCCCTACAGGGGGCTCTAGGTCCTTCTCCTCACTGTGAGGACCTATTGCAGGTACACAGACAAGCTTTGCCTCCACAGAGCTCCCTGAGCCCTTAAGCAAAGCTTTTCCATTTCATCTGTTTGTCCGTGGTGCCAGCCAAGCATTAGTAGCAAACATGGAGAGACTTGCTCACATTTGTTCTCATGGCAAGATTTCATGAAAAGAAGAAGGAGGAGTTTATCTTGGATTATGAGTGAGGAGGAGGTAGTAGTACGTGGAGCCAGGTGGGATTTTAGAAGAGGGGCTGGATATGGGCTGTAGGAAGGTAGAAACACAAAGGATAAATACAGAGGAAGGGAAAATGTTGCAACATACCAAAGGCCATCAGCTCCCATTAATTTGACGTTCCAACTAGGAGTGTCAAGTCCAAACCTGAATTCATACACTATGGTGATATTATATATAGATCATGCTGAGTTAATGGGCCTTCTCACCTTCTAAATTTCCCTTTGTTAAGCACCTCAGTGCATCAAGCCCCAGGCGTGTTGAGGTGAGCAACATGAAACAAGGAACTGATAGTTACCCTCAGAGATGCCCATCTCCCCACCAGGTCACCTACAGTGACAGTGCTTCTATGCAAGGTTCTTGCTGAAAAGGTGAGAATCACGGGGAAAAAAAATAATGTTTTGAGATATGGTCAGCATCTCTATGTCAGAAGCAGAGAGAGAACCCAGCCCTCTGGGGTGCTGCTCATCTGTGCCAACTGTGACACTGTGAATCCCTTCCTACCATCGCCTGATCCCTTTCCTGTGTACGTCCCTTCCCGCTTCTGCGTCAAGGGACACAGGACCTCTGCAAACTGCACCTTCCTTCATTGCACATTACTTTTTTGAGCACCAGCTATCTATTGGCATTGAAAAGTCTGGCTCATCGGACCAGGCTATGCAAAATAGCCTTAGATTTTGTGTGTCAAATTTCGCTTAGCTCAAATTTTAGGCTGTTTGCTGTTACCAGAATGCTGCTGGGTGATCTTCATCCTGGTCCTTGTCCCCAGTTAGTCACAGCACTGGGGAAAATAAGACCAACTGTGTTCAGTATGAAGGCTTGGGGTTTGATCCTGCTCTCAGTGGAGTCAACAGGAATATTAATTTAAAACCAGTAGGCTGATATTCAAAGTACAGAGAGAAAAAGACAGCATGGTAAATTATGATTTTAAGATGGAGGAGGACACCTACTATTTTGGAAGAGTAGTTATGCGCATTTAAGAGAAAAGGTCTTACAAAACACCAGCGTCGACGGAAATAAATACTGGGGAGAACGAGTCATGTCAAACCCAGCTTTATTTTCCAGGAGTCGTATGATCATACTGAGATTGATCCAAAATTTTCTGCAGGTCTTTCCTTTAATTCAGTGATTTTTAAATCTGTGCTTTGAACGAACAAACAAACAAAATCCTTCTAAAATCAATCTAGTGAACCGAGTACTTGGAGAAGAAACCCCAGAACAACAGCAGCAGGCCTTACAAAACTTGGAGCACTTTTCACCATTTCCAAACAGTGGAAGCGGACTGCCTACCAGACCTAAGCGGTGATAAGTGGCTATGACTTAAATCCACTGGAAAATGTTACCCTTGGAACTGAAGGGAAAACAAGCACAAGGGGAAATCACAGGATGTACCCTGTTTTGCAAGAGTTTTTGTCGCTCATGCTGCCTTCCTCACTGGAAAGGTATTAACTGCTGAAACGTAGTTTTCTGCAGGAGGCTTTATAGGGCGTTCTTAGTGCTAAATGCTTTTTCTGAGCATACGGAATTGTTGTTCTGTGTATTGTCTCTGCAGAGTGTGTTTGTTTTAATGTTTGACATATGCAAAATTCGGCTTTGGCGGTTATATTGCAATCTTAAAATAATAATAATGTTTACCCCTGCTATGAATTCACTTTTTAGAATTTGCCATTGCCTGGATACTAACCTCTGTGCTTGAAGCGCTGCTGCAAAGAAACAAAGTTCTTGTTAGAATTTAAGATGTGAGGATCCATTTCTGCCTAACAGTCTCCTACTCCTGCATTCCCTGAAGTGTATCCCATCTGCTTTTGGGAGCTCTCATTGCAATATGCAGTGATTGCAGGATAAGCACACCATTTTCCTGTCAATACTTTCCTATTAGCCTCCTGGATCCATACATCATCGTCTTGCTGGCCTGCAGTTTGCTTATCTTTGTCTCTGAGGCTGCCTTTGATTTATCTAACACCCAGGTTAATGAGGCATGGAGCCCAGGGTGGCTCCAAGGATAATGCACTCCTGTATAAAAATGCTTAAGGAAGGATCAAGTGATAATCCATTCTAGACTAAAAGGCCTAGCTCTTCAACAAATGTTGTATTTCTTAATCGCTAAGCTAAGACTATAATAGCTCCCTGTTAAGCCACTGCCATCAGTAAAACTATACACACTAACTGTATGAAATTTACAAAAGAACTGAAAATTAGATTTTAATTTGTGTTCCAAAAAAGGCAAAAAAAGTTCATTTCTTAGGAACAGTTATCACCATTATTTGACAGTGTTCTTATGCAAAAATAAGTTAGCTTTAATATTTAATTTACAGTAATAGTTTTATATTCCCTCACTGGGACCTGTGTTTTTCTAAAGACAAAAATAACAGAAGCTAGAATGTTACTGTGGCAAGGATAAATCAAACTAGCTATTTCAATAATGGAGGTAATTACAAAGTGTATATATCTGAGATGTACTGAGTGGTTAGGGGTTGTTTAATTAACATAAAAATTTCAATATCATCAGCAAGTGTGTTGGTATCACAAAAGCATTGTTAAAAATGCATCTTAAAATAGTTATGCCTTTCTCTGTTCCTAGCTAGTACATAAGGCTAATATACTTTTACTTCCCACTTCTGCTAATTACCATCTTACACAAAAACATTTTAATGAAAGCAAGGTGAAGCTCCATGTAAGCTTTCAAAGCCGTATTTATTTGTTTATTTTTAAAGCTCTCTACCGCATATTACTCTGGTGTCTGGTTTTTTGGAGGCTTTTTTTTTTATTGTTGCTTTGTTTTGTTTTGTTATGCTTGGTTGACCTTCATATTAGGAATCTGCTCCTGAAATAAGTGTAATGTATAACCATTTAGAAAATGACAGAGCACCAAATAATGGGATCATTCCTATGGGATACCATGTTCATATTTTGGACTACAAGCCACACACAAGCAAGGCTTTCACCAGTTGGCCCACCACAGCCCCCGAGGACTTGACCCAGGTAATAAGTCCTTTACTGGTCACTAACCTACATTATTGAGATTTAGTTTGGATTTTAATGACATGACATTGTTAAGGGTTGTTATTGAGATGTAAATGATCTTCCGTTGGGTTATTTAAGACACATGAAGGACCTAGTTTAGAATGAAAATTAGTTATTGATTATTCTAGCAATTAACAAAATAAATTTTAGCACCTATATTAACATTTTCAGAAGTCTTGAATTATTTTTTGCTCAAACTGACCCAGGCAGCTAAATTGATTTCTTAGGAATCTTTAAAATGTTTTGAAAAAGGAAAACAAAGGTAAACAAACACTTCTGCATTCTTTGTGATCTTCTGTTTTAAAAGCAGTTTTACCTCCTACATCCACTATGGATTACAGTAGCAGTAGTATACGATGCAGCTGGCTATACAGTTGCACACTGTGCTCCATAGATTCTTTAGTACTAAAGACGGGTTTGGAGCACATGTAAAAGTAAAATCTTCATCCTGTTTGTTCCATCTTCTTTTTGAAACTTCTATCATTAGATTAATATAATTTGTCAGTTATAGAGTTCATTTTCTCTACTGGCTTTTCTTTCCTTGGTACCTTGAGCCTACTGACTTAAAAATGTCCTGGGATAGGAGGCGGTCTTTTCTGATGCCCGTTGTTATTTAAAGGCACCCCTTAACGGTACTGATAGCACAAATACCAGCAAAATGCATTTCCCTATCTGACTTAAGTGAAGGGTGTGTTAGTTTATGTCTAGAAATTTTAACTAGAAAATGTGTTTCTTGCAAATTTTACATAGTGCTGAGAAATCTGTAGAGGCTGTTATGCACATCGAAAAGGTCACACACCTGTGCTACATACTCGGTTTGGTGGCAAAATCAGAGAATACACAATGAAAATATATTTTATAACTAACTCAGCTTAGTCCTCTCTTTTTCTCTTTCTACGCTGCAAACTCCAGGCAATGATGAGTGTCAGGCACTAAAAAATGACTCATGGGTTCTCGTTATAATTTCACTGTTTGGGTCCCAGCGATGCTTTAATATATAAAATATTTAGTTAGGGAAATGGCACAAGCAGCTTGACTGGATTTCCCAACTAGAACTCATTACTTAATGAGTTGTCTGTGGATGGTCCTGAACTCACTGAAATGAATACTGTGGTCATGTGCTGTCTTTTGTGTTTCTATATCGTGTCAGTATCCTCCACACCTCAGATAATATTACGTGGAAATTTAGCTGCCTAGCCACTGCAGTTTGAACATGGCTTCCAGAAAACTCTTCCACACAGCAATATTGCAGTTTAAAAGTCACTTTTAAAATTAGCAGCTAATAGCAGAGTGGCGTCACTTTCTAGCATTGACTTTCCTTGAACAATTTTCTCTGTCTTATTACCTACTTTTTTTCCTGCTCTCTCAATCCTGCTGTTCAGATACAAGCAAAGTACCCCCGATTTAAATGAGTTTTATATCCTCTTCTCACGAATCCCTGTCATCAGTTACTGATGTCTGAATCGTCAGGACGGATACTTAACTTATCTTTCAAGACATGACAGACTGCATTGCTTCTGACCTTAAAGGAGGATTTCATGAATGGGTATTTACAACAGCTTTCACATCAGTCTCTGCGTCCATTAAACATAGGATGCCAGCTTAGTTGGTTTTATTTTGTTTGGGTTTTTCTTTGCTGATCAATATAATAAAAGACAAGCAGCAACTCCTGTTATATGGGTTTTTTCTTAGCTTTTCTAACTACGGGGGTTAAATGTTGGGTCCCATTGTTAGTATTTTGAAACACAGAGAAAATCTAACGGTGTCAATATATGTTGAGATATAATAATAATCAAAATACAAACATAAAAATTTTGATCTTATCAGACTTAAATAATACTTGAGTTTTAGATTCAAAAAGCAAGACATATCTGCCAAAACACACTAACAGATAATCACCATTAAAAAAATATTTTATTTAAAGAATCAGATACATAATACAACTCTAACTCTTATGAATAAGCAGGCAGTAAAAAGAAAACAAATATCCTCTGTTTTCTCTATGCTTCATCTGGTAACTATTATTTTCTTCAGATGTTCTGCCTCATACAGAGCTCTTCTAGTGTCCCTTCTGAACAGCAGCAGAGCTGCTTGTGTGATCCTGATTCAACCCAACGACTTGTTAGTTTTCCAGTAGAGCACCTGGGTTAGGAGTAATCACCTGTGCGGGAAGTGCAGAGAGACGTGCAGCTTCAGAGTGGAATGATCCTCTGGAAGTGCCTATTTTTGTCCATAAATACACAGGAGAAGTACTTCTAGGTACTAATGCAAAGGTGAGGTTTCTGGGCCTTTCAGATGAGGGACTGGAGAAGCCCTCATGGTCCTCTCACCAGGTCCATTCCTGCTTTACTTAAAGAGGTCTCAGCTCAAATGCCTGTGCCAGGGCACTACCCTGCAGAAATAAAACCCGCAGCCCAAATGCAGTTAACTAAAAAAGGAGGAATAAGAAAGGTGTCCAAACACATTCATGACACATCCAGCAAGATAGCGGCAATTCAAATTCACTGGCCTTGCTTCCCAAATGTCACTGTAGCTGGGGCCACATTTCAAAAGCGCGTAACCCTTAGAGGGTGATTTTTTTTCAGTGGAGGTTGCCTCCTGTTTTAGGACTTACATTTCTCTAGACAGATTTTCTAAAGAGCTCAGCACTTTGCTGTTCCATAGGCAGCATCCCAGCTCCACCAGACTCCCTTTCTTTCCAGGTGTGCTACAGCAGCACCAGCAGTGCGTATATCCATTCTTTAAAAGCACACTCCAGCCTGTTTTCTGACCTCTGATTGCAAGTAAAGATTATTCCCCTCAGACGTTCCCATTATGGGGCTGCGTACTCTGTGCTGTTTGCACATAGAAAAGCATGAAGCCGGAGATAGGAATATGTGAGTGAATGCAGTTTTGTGGCACTGGAGGCAGGGCACTGTGGAATGGAATCTAGGGATGGGCATGTATTATGAAATACAGGTGTGCATCCTCCTCCCTACCGAGATACCAACCCATGGACTGTGAGGGAAACATTACCTCTCTCCCTTTCTTGAAATAGCAACTGCTAAACAAAACAATTGCACCTGCAAATATCACCTGATACAACAATTTTAAGAGAGATTCGTGTATCTTGCATTAATAATAAATGTGAAGCAAAGCCTGATATTTTATTTTATAAAAATAAAACACACCAGTGTATACTCAAGAAACATTCATAATAAATGTCAGTTTTAGGAAAAAAAAACCCCTAATATTGTTTAAAGTATTAAAGGAGTGTTTTGCTTTAATAACTGCAAAAATAATTCGAACCACTTTCAATCTGTGGTTCCTCTTTGTGGGCATTCTTAAAGTCTAGGAATTCTAAAGAATTTACTCTTTGCTTTACTGTTAACTAAGATGACTGATACAATTTGGATAACTGGCCGTCATGACCAAAGATGTCCAGGGAACTGGAGAAAGGTGATGGAGTAGATCCGAGTGGCTCAGATGCCTCAGGCCATTTGGGTGCCTTTTCCTTGTGGTGCCAGAAGAAGAGCTTGGGTGCAGAAACCATTGCTTCTTGTGGGCAGTCACCCAGAGAGCTACACAGGCAGGGAATTAATATACATGTAACCCTCTTTCCTACCTAACTCATCCTTAAGTGCCAAGAGGAGCCATTGACATTGCTTACATTGCTCTGTTCTGTTGTGTTTAGTGCATAACACAATCGCAAAACCTCATCAGTAGTGGATTTTTTCATTATAACTCTGCAGATTTATATAACGTATTGTCAGTGAGTAATTCGTGTATCTATTCCACACAGCGTGTGAGCAAACAAGATTCGTCATGCAAAGCAGTGAAATACAATGCGCAATCTAGTGTTTAATTAGAATTTGGCCTAAATTAAATATACTAACAGACTTAAATCCATATGAGAAGTGAGAATATCTAGTGGTAATCTAATACAACTTCTTGTTGCTCTTACTGCTCCTTTATAACGCAGTTTCAAAGCAAGGACACCACTATTTGGATGAGAAATCGCTCAGTTTCTCTCGGCAGCTCAAGTCCTGTTTTTGGGGAAAAGTGCCGAACTCCGCTCTGCCAACCAGCATACACTGGAATTACTGCCTGACACTGTATTCCAGCAAACTCATGGCTTGGTGAGTTCCTAGGCAGGCGCAGTTAAATGCAAAAGGTCAACCATGCAGAAATAAAGGATGAAGAGTTTGCCTTTCCATCACTAGCAAGTAAAGCCCATGGGAACACAAAAGAAGAAGAGGCAAGCTGCTGTACACCCAAGCTATACTTGCGTCTATATTTATCTTGCCTGACAATGCAGCAAGCAGTACTCTGGTGAGAAAAGGGTAAAAGAGATAGTTTTGCTGGTGAGAATAAAGATGTTTGCCAGCATGCTGACACGTACAGCTGAGGTCTTCAAAGGGAAATGTTAGTCTAAATGACAGGATCTGGATGAACATGCAGATTTTGTAGTAGATTTACAATTTCTGAAAGCAGAATGTGGTTCTCTTTTCTTGGAAAATATGGTAACTTTCTGATTGTGACTATTCTTTTCTGAACTTTTCTGTTTTCCTCCTGTCTGGTTTAGCCCTTCTTTTGCCTTGGTTATCTGCACCTGAAGGATGGAAGGGCGGGAGGCACTTTGTTGGCGAAGTACTGAGTCCTCCACCAACTACCCAGCAGGATATATACGTCTAAATTACTGAAAAATACACTTTAGCTCACATAATTGATGAAGTCCTGAAGCCTTTATTCAGTCCTTCCTCAAAAACAACTAGCATGCAAGTCATCAGAAGATTTCACTGTGTTATTACTTACATTTGGTCATCAAGGTTGTTTTGCTTGAGCAAGATGAGGGGGAAGAGACCAGTGGGAAGAGAAGAGCTAGGTCACTTCTCATTCCCCTTTACTCAGTTAAAACTGATGTATAAACAGCACAGCTGAACTGAAAGAGTTGCAAATCTCTTTCATGGTAATGCAAACAGCTGGGTTTCACAAAGTGTTGATGTTTGAAATTAATTTTCCTTTTCTAACTGAAACAAAAATGAACATAGGCTTTTTTGTCAAATGGAAGCTACGTACAAAAGCTTCAGGTGTTTGGTCATAAAACAGATTTAGTATTTCTATTTTACTTTCTCTTTCTCCCCCTTCTTCATCAGAAAAATCAAAAGCAAGAAAGGGTGATGAGACTGCAGAGATGAGGAGAGAGTGAGAACAAAACCATAAAATCTTTTACAGTTACTTTGTTCATCAAAAATATTCTCCCCAAATTTTCAGCTGAAAGCAATTCGATTGCATCTTTTATTTACTAGCAGAAAGTTTTGCGTGTGCGAGACAGAGCCCCCTCCCAAAGGTGTTAGAACTGAGATAGAAAATGTGTAGTCAAAGAAGGAAAGTTTGGTTTTTTTTTTCTTTTCTGCTGAACACCCTGTCCCCCTGAGTGCTAATGACACACCCCACGTATATAAAAAAGGGGTTTTCTGAGCCCACAGAAGCACACTGATATGGCTTGCTGCTTCTCTGGTTCTGATTCTTTCTCCTCAGGTGCTAGAATGCTCCTAAGTGTTCCGTGCCTTCGGCTCCGTAACCATCTGGGTTTGTACCAGTGCAGTTTCTGTGAGCCAGAGGACTACGCTTCCAACGTGTCACCAGAGCCCGTGGGTTCCAATCCTGACTGTGCCACCCGCCGACGTTGGGCAACTGTGGTAGCCCTGTGGCCGGGGGTCTAAGCAGTCAGGTGAAAATATTCTCATAGAAAACGTTGGGTTCAGCAGATGTAAGAGAATATTATGATGCGAAAGGCAAAGTGTTTTCCAGATTCTGATAAAGCTGATTTCTTCCTCACCAGTGTCAGAAGAAAAACTTAAAATTTCAATTTTTTCCCCAGTGTGAGAGTGCCTGGCTTCCTGGAAACAGCTTTTGGACAGAGGGTTTAATCAGTCGCAGTGAAATGCTGTGCTGCAAAACTTTTCTTTGTTTTATTTCCCCTTTTTCCTAATTACATTGCAGAGCATGTGTAAATGGGTGTGCTCTTCCTTTTTCCCTTCTGGTCCTTTTCTCTATTTTCTTTATAAAAATTTAGAACAAGTAGAATTTCTAAAGGTGATACTATTCTGTCTTTAGTTATTAAAGACAACAAAAAAATTGGACAGATCGAATTTGTCTTTTCTTTGGACTTTTCTAACCAATTTATGTATTGTTTCTTTCAGCTAGAAGTAGATCTACACAGCAAAATTTGCACTCAAACAGAGCTGGGTTTGTTTTTTTTTTTTTCTATGAGCTATTTGGACCCAAGATGTTAAGATCCACAGTAGGCGTAAGTTGAAATAACAAAATCTGTGTCTAGATTAAATGGGCTGCCTCCTGGCAAAGTTTATAGTCAGAGCAGGTTAGGAGCTGGAGCCATTATGCAGAAATACAAGTGCGAAACTAACATAACGCAATGGATGTTATCTGTAGCACTGTATTACCTTAATATTCCCACCGGTTAAGATATCCATCTGATTAGTCTGAAGAAGTCATATTATCCTGTAAAGCCAAATATACATTAAAATGGGGAAAGCTATGGGCGTGATTGAGCTGTGATAACATATGGTTTGTACAGTCGTCGGCCTCTTAAGAACTTAACTTCCAGCTGGGCTCTGTGTAACATAAGAAACAGGGATATCACGTTTCCCCCATCTCTGCTTCTGGCAGGTGTGTGCTAGAGCCTGACTGCTAAATACTTTTGTAATTAGTATGCCTTGGAGCAGTCACTGTCATCTTACATCTGTAACTGGAGTGAGGGCACTGTTAGCATGACTGTGTTCATTTCTTTAGCGTCCCAAGCCTGTAGACCTATACAAGGCAGCCTGAAGGATCAGTGTTTGATGCATGAACCATAGGCAGACCTCAGAAACGTATCTAATTATACCAGTGTCTGCCTGCACTATTGCAGCAAGATGTATTATTCATAGACAAAAATGAACTGCTATTCAAGGATAGAAAAATCTTGTATGTTCTGCCAGTTCTAAAGTTCAATGTCTAATTGAAGATTAAATAGTTTGAGACAATCAATAGCTGTATTTTAGATTTTCAGAACTATTCCTGAACTATTGTCATATTTCCCAGTGTACAATAAAACATTGACAATTGTCTTTCAAAGTGTCTGAGAGAGAGACAGAGAAAGAAAGGTAAAATTACTGCTAAGATACGAAGTTAAACCATTTTCTGAAAATGCATAGTAGTACCCGCAACCTTTGCATTCTTTAGTAGATACCAGGCATTTTTAGAAGCAGTATGTGGGTGTTGCTCATGATGTTTTCATTTCTTTAAAAAACATAATTCTCCCTTGTGGGGGGAGTACAACTGAAAGCCACAACAATTCCTTTTTGACAAAGTGATATGCTTTATTTTCTATTGGTTTAATCCACGGTACTCATTTTAAAACCATCTGTACCGATCAGAAGCCATATGCCACAAATGTGCACGAGCATTTAGGCAGCAGACGTCCCTCATGCAAAATCCAGAGGAAGGCTCCCCAACCACAGCTGCGGGAGTTCTCATCACCAGGGAATGTAGGTGCCGTTTGAAGATCACAGTGTCTGCAGTAGTCGTTTTTCAAACAGAGAAGTGTTTGCGTTTAGGGTGAAACAATTTTGGAGTCAGTCCCGTAGAAAAAGGGTCTCAGAAGTAAATGGGTGCTTCTAGTGCACCTTAAATTTTACTCTGAAATCAATTGCCAGCACCTAAGAGCTGATACTGTGTGACTTGACAAGATACGCATCTTAGCAGGTGGATCACTTGCTTCACTTTCTTCCAAAATGTTTTAAGTCCAGATGAAGACGCATCTTGTGTCATCACCACAGAACATAGAATTTCACTTCGGGATCCTTCCATCACACCTTATAGCTGAGGTTATGCCTCTTAGAGGCACTTCCAGCCAAAGAATGCAGTCCTCAGTTCATTTTTCCAATGGCTAATAAAACTGTTATCTGTAGGTTTTATCCAGGAATTAATCCAACTGATAAAAATAAATGCTTTAGGGGAGATCTTGTCTACCTAATTTTTCCTTAAACGTTTTGGTGTTTAATAAAATAGCCTTCTTAAATTAAATTTTAACATAGGCACTAAAAAAAATAAAAATAAAAATTGATGTTTCTCAGAAAATCTGAATGACTCTTGAAATGGTTCCTAAAAAATAATCACTTTATTTAGACTTCAAAACACCTCAATTAGGTATCTAACTTAGATGGATAGGATTCTTTTTTTGAAGCAGGATCTATCAGGTAGGATCAGTTTCCTTTAGGCGGATCAGTTTGCTAGATATCTCAAATATGATCACTGGAATACTATACATGCAATTCCCCGGCTTTAGTTAGTTCAATAGATAAGATCCTGCTTTTATTCCTGGACATACCTACCTCTAGCTCTGGGAAAATGGTACACTTTTGTTTAATCGGGTGTGGTTTTTTTGCAATCAGTCTTTTTAGGAAAAATGCTTGCACTTGTTAACAAGTCAAATAACTTCTTAAGCTTCACCTTGATAAAGTAATTAGGTGGAGCACCTTTGGTCTCTAGGGCAGGTTTTCCAGGCCCTGAATGCCTGCTGCTGAGATGAGATGAGTGCTTTAACATTGGGAGTTGGAAATTCTCACCATCTCTCATAGAGGTGGCCTTTATCAAAAAGATACCTTTAACGTTTCTTAAATGTTTCAGAACTCAGAGTTCTTCAACCTTTTTAAGAGGAGCTGGCATATGTGCCTGTATATTTAAAGAATGCTTTGCATTAAATAGTCAATATTCATGTAAATGTCTGAGATAATGTCTGATGGTAACCTGTCTGTTCTTAGGCAGATAAAATTGAGATGGATGCCAGACTTTTTTTGAAGTTCTGAAAGAAACATCTAGTAAACACAATAAATGAGAAAAGAGTTCAAAGGAATCTCTGACTCTGGTGTGTAATATCCTTCAAATGATTACTGATAGCGGCAAGTGGAACAGGAAAGGATAAAAGCAAACGGGGTTTTAGCCACCACAACTTTTACAGTACAGCTGCTTGAAGACATTTTCTGGAGAGGAAAGGCAGTGTCTCTCCTCCAGTCTGGATCAAAGGTCTGGCTTAGGGAAGCATTCACACAAGTTTATTGGGAAGTGTAAGAAGCAGAGGAGGAACCTGACCTGAGATACTCTGCATTGTCCTCTCAGGAACCTTGACTGTCTACTTTGGTGATAGAAATAAGCTATGGCGATGGGTCTGCTCTGAATAATCACCTAGAAGGAGTATTCCTCTTATTCATTATTGGACAGGCTGGTGATTTACCGCCAGCCTACGTAAAGGACACTGCAGAGTTGCAATGCCTGAGGCTACATCGTAAAAGCCATTGCATCCAGTAGGCTGAATCCCTCTCAGCTTTCCTAGCTGTGTGAGCGAGGTGTTATCCCAGCCTGGATTCAGCCCAGGTAGTCGCGGGGGGCAGCTGTGTTCACCTCTAGCCATCCCTCTGCACTCGGGCAGGAGGCAGACATCGCTGGAGGTGATGCAGAACTTGTCTCTGTCCCAGGAGAACAGGATGACTTGCTCCTAGTCTACGCGCCTCGGCTAAGTCAGAGCCTGAACCACCTTCTCAAGGAGATCGGTTTAGCGAAATAGCGTCAGGGCAGCTGATACAGCGCAGAAAAACAAACACTGAAGTGCTGTAAGACAATAATAGGAAATTGTCAGAGCCACATTTGCATTCAGCTACTGACACTTTCACTGTTTGTGAACCATCTGCGTGTCTGATCCCAAAATCAATCCTATTATTTAGCTGAGAAAAACAATCTCCTCTAGTGCATAGGATACACAAATCCTTAAAGAAAAGTATCTTATGTAGTAAGAAAAGCTTTATTGATAGTATCACAGTTCAGTCTTCTCTTTACTGATGATAGGATATTACGCTCCCCAGGTGACATTTTCGTCTGGGAGGTAAACGATAATATAATACCTGGCTAAGTTCATATTAGTTATTCTTTCATTTCTTTCTCTCCTTTCTTGCTATTACTTTTTTCTTTCCTTGCTTGTAGCTCCTGCTTTTAAACTGTCTTTAATTCCTGACACTCCATGCTCATGGGAGTCCCTGCACTTTGAGAATACTTGACATTCAGGAAAATACACTTTATATGTTAAAAATCAATGGTGACACAATATTTACAGCCCAAAGGCCAAACATTTGTGTTTCTTTATAGAGAGTAAGTGCTTGGAGAGCAGCTTTGTGCTGCTAAGCTATAGACATCAAAGAATAATAATACCACAGTTTTAAACTCAGTGGCTTGAGTGGGTTCTTGCACGGTTAAGTAAGGGACTAGCTGATTTTATAGATACAGATTTTATGGATGGATACTCTTAATAGAGAGATGGATACAAGCGTTATTATTTTTTTCCCTCAACTGTGTACCAACTCTCTTTGTCTAAGAGAGGGCCATCTCTTCCATGCTAAAATATCCATATGAAGTATAAAATTGTAGGAAAATACTTTCTCCTTCGCATGAAAAAAGATGGATTCTTTAAGAAGGTATTTTTGTTGGAGCCATGACTAATTCCTTGCAAAAAAGAGGCCGTAATGTGACACTGTTTTCTCTCTTTCTCGCTATTTATATAGCAAATATACACCATTTCTGAAGGCTTGATTTTTTAACTGAGAATGGAAATAAAAGCTACTTTAGAGATTCAGCCTCTCTAACACAAGAGGTAGTTTGTTATTTTAGCACTGTTTATAGAGATGTGGTTTATATTCTAGGCAAGATTTATAATGACTTCAATCGGCATATTTTACTCTAATAGGCTTAATTTTGGTGGGTGAGACACAAACACTGCAAGGCACTTATTACATCATTAGGAACTGCACTATGTATCTAGGGAATGCAGTGTCATTTGGTTTGTACGTTTGACCCCTGCTTGTTATTAGGTGCACTTTACTAAATCATCAGAAAGAGATAGGTCACTAACGACTATTACCAAGCTAATAATAATTATAAGGGAAAAAACCTGCTATTGATGTTTCAGACATAATTTCATATATGCTGTTCCTGAGACACTGATTTGTGATTTGCATTATTAGAAATGAACTTTCTTTGACCTGTCATTTAACATAAGATAGACCGTTTGGCCTGATAGTTACATACTGTCCTTTCTAACGATGAAGTTATTGTATTTAACTCCTTGAATGGATTTTTGAATTATTTTGATTTCACAGTAGTTCTAGAATAAATTAAAAAGAGGGGAGATAAATTAGAAATAATGCATATGAGAAAAAAATATCTTGATAGATAATAGAGGGACCAACAGAATTTAGACCATATTTTGAACGATTGAAAAGTTATGTTACTTCTGAGCAGTACACATCACAGGAGATTTATTATAGTCTCACCATCACTCTGAACAGAACACCTATGTGTAAGCGTATGAGGAAATGCAATGACTTCAGCAGGGCTTATACTTTAAGTTAAATTTTCTGACCTGTGCAACTAGTGGCAATTTTGCTGATTGTGGTCGTCTCAGTAAAGCTGAATAGCCAGAAGTGTGTGGAAAGAAATAGCTCAAGTATGTATGTTTGTACATACAAAGTCATTTCATTCTACCTTGTGGTATTATTACAGTCAATAAAAGCACATCTTTCCTAAAAGGCTTTGCAATACGTACTTTGCTGCTAATTTTGCTCCATCTGGAAAGACCTAAACTCTCAGTCAGGGGTCAGTCCATCAGGTTTGTGATATGGGACATAAGTGAAGCAGAAGGTTTCTATTTGCCAGATCCAACAACGTGCAACTGCAGCTCAGAATACAGAAGCTCACTGGGAAAAACATCACATCATTTATACCCAGCATGCAGCGCCATCTCACCAGATCAAGGCAATCTTTCCAAAGCGACTGAGTGATCTTAATGGTTTATAAAGAGGAAGGACATGGCTGCTGGGCCCTCACGTCAATGGGGACCTGTGGCCTGTGAACCTGGGAGGGAAGAACAAACCAGTCTTCCCTCAGTTTCTCACCAAAATAGAATGCAATTACATGTTTATCCCAAACATCTTCTTCCAGTCTCTGCAGTTCATGGTCCTGGTACAACTGTTAGCAACACGGTGGTGTCAGTGGTTGTGGTTGCTCCTTTGTGTGGTGACCAAGGCTCCACATGCCTGGCCGTGTTCTGGTATGGGACTGGTGTGCAGGTGAGGGGTCTGTGCTTGGCCCCACTGGCCATTTCCAACCCCACAAAAGAAGGTACCTGGCTGACTAGGAGCTCAAAGAGTAGGATGCAGTTGGACCTAGTCAGTAAATCACCTTTTCCTGGTCGCTGTTTTCCTTTATTAACAATCCATATTAAACAGTAAAGCAAAATTAGCTATAAATTTGTGAATTGGTGCGGGCAGGGGTGTTCACTGGTACTATTAGTACCAATAGAAGATATGATTACTTAGATTGGAAATTCTTCAGCCTAGAAAGTAGATCACCTAAAGGTTATAAAATCATAGCAGAATGAAGACAAATATGTTTATTATCTGTAACAGAAGAAGTAGGAAGCATCAACAAGACCAGCGAATAGTAGGTTTGAAACAGAGAAAAGAGGTGCTTTTTAGCTGTGGAACTTGTCAGTAAATGTCGTATGTGCTAAAAATGTTATTGGGTAAAAAAAAAAAAATGAATGAAAGAATGGAAGAGAAGTCTACTCAGGACCATCAGATAGATCTCCATTTAAGAAATCACCAGTCACAGAGAGACTATTCTGCGGAAGTTTAATTAGTTGTTGGTCCTGCTGTATCATGGTTAGACTCTTAGGCAACCAATACTGGCTATTTTTGGAGGCAAGATATTGGGCTAATTGGGACTTTGATCCCACTGATACTGCAGTTCTCATGTTGTTATAGTGATCTGCATCAGAAAATAAAACCTTAGAAAGCCAATTTTTGCTACAACTTTTCAAATTTCCATTTGCTCATTTCTTCCCCCCAGTTTCTTGAAAGTGCATCTGTGCCTTTTATTCTGGTGTGACACTACGTGGAAATATATATTTCTGAATATATCATGCTGGTTTCTCACGGTTTGTCTTCTCTAGGAAAAAAGCAGACAAGCAGGTTTTTTTCCCACATGTTTATAGTTGTGAGAGTCCAACCAGAACGAATGGGATTTCAGAGAGCAGCAGTGTTTCTGTTGCCACACCAGGAAAAAAAAGATGTATTCTCAGCATGTTAGTGAATACGTGGTAAAATCCTAAGGAGACGAAGGCAAATCTCAGCAGAATTGAAGTAACAGCTATATTCCTTTATAGCACTTTACATGATAACACGTTTTCAATCCAGAGATGACTGTGGATTTTACAACATTTCAACAGACGTATGATGAGAAGACGGAGGAATGCAGTCCCGGTCGAAAGACAAGGGGTCTCCGCAAAGCTGTGACTTGCCATGCTGGATATAAAACATAATGCAGATAAAAGCCCATAATGCACAACACTGGCTGATGGTGACTAGGGAGGGGGGAAGGAGAAATGCCAGCACTAACTGAAATTCCCCTCAATTTACACAGCAAAACTCCGCAGATATGTATCATTTCTTGCTTGCTTTATAGACTAGATTTGATATTGCTCTCCATGACAGGTTACATCATTATAGTGTACCTTTAAGGCTCACGTCAGAGGGAGCAAGTGAAAATGAAGATTGCTATCTCTGTTTCACATACACAGCAGATTTTTTTCATTCTTATGTGTTAAAAATGCACCTTGCTGGCGAGAGGAGAGGGAAGAGGAAGCAGGAGTTAGTTTACTTAAATATCCCAATATATTTTTTTTCAGCAGAATAAGTTTCCCCTGGAAAGAAAAGAGCTTGCAAAGGTTCAAAGGACATTGGATAAGTACCTTGAAAAAGAAATTAACTGGTGTTTACTAGAGACATAGAATCCCAGACAATTTCAGGCAGTCCCATAGCTGAAAGCAGTTGGAGACCAGGAGAAGGCTAGCAAAAGGACCCTGTATGTTTGTGCACTTTGTCGTTATAATCTTTCTTAGGCATGCATTTTTGGACACTACTAGAGTCCAAAAATGTAGCATCCACAAGCTACAGGATGTGGCCCCGTATTGGCCCATTCAGGCCTTTCTGATGAGGTCCTGCCCCCACCATGGGAGACTTCAGGACTTGGTGAAGAAAGCAATAAACATTTTGATTAGTAGTCACATGAGGGGAAGAAGAAAGTAGTTTTAAGAAAGGGGACACCTTCTGAACGGTGCCCTAGGAGCAGAATTTGCAAGACGGACCTCAGCGCATCAGGTCTGCACTGCCCTAGTGAATGGGGCAAGAGTTCAGGAAGATGCTGATATGGATCCACTAGATAAGGACCACTAGAGATGGAGCAGGCGATAGTGAGCAGCACGCATGTCAGACCCCACCTGTCTCCTGTGTGATGCTTCTGCAAAACTGGGATTTGAAACTTGAAGCAGGTTCGTGAAATTAAGTGACGGGGGGGGGGATGGGGAGTCCTCCAGGGGTTAATTCCAGGGCACCACGTGAAATACATACCCACTTCTCAGGGCACGGACCAACATCTCAGATCTGCTCAGTCTCAGGTGAACGTGCTGCCACCGAACCAGGGCCCTGCGCAGTCATCTGCTCGCTTTCCATCCGACCTCATGCCGTTTCCACGCGGTGACCTTCCCTCCCCCCTCCCCACGGTTCATTAAGGAGCAGAAAATACTCTGGCTAGAAATAAGGCTGGCGCTCTCTGCCCACGGGACTCCTCTGCAGCGGGGCGGTGTAGGATTGCAGCCGCCTCAAGCTACACCCCGGGTGTCCTCTTTCTGGCAGGAGACCTCTAACCGCTAGGCTATTATGCAAAACAGGGGCTATACCACAGTAAAGATAATGTGTGAGTTAAAAATGGTTGATGCAAGCCTAGCAAGTGAGATTTCCCCGGAGGGGCGAGTGCTGCCGTGCCTGCTTTCTGGTTCGGAAGGAGCCAGGGGCAGGACATAGATAGGCACCTCCCTTAGTCATCCTAGAGGAAAGGACACTACTCAGCGTTTGAAGCAAGTCAGGTGCCCAGGGTATCTCAGGTGAAGCAAGAATTACCCAAATACCTCTCCTCTGTTTAAACATTATCAAATGATTAGTTGCCTGTCGCCAGGAACAATTAAGGCTGCGGCACAGGGTGTTTGCTAACTGTCACTTCTTGACAGATTTTTTTCTTCTTTCTTTTTTTCTTAATCCTACTTGTCCTTCACTCTCCTTTCTGGTGCATACTGACATTGTCGCTCTTCCTTCGGTTAATTTGGGGCCCAACCACCTCATTCCTGAATGCTGGCTTCTCTTTTCTCCCCACAGCAAATGCCCAGGAGCTGACTGGGGCCTCAAATATACCAGAACCGAAATTTGGCTGATGTGCAATTAACGCTGAGAGCCTGATTAAAATTCACATGAGCCAGGGGCACAGAAGGCCAACTTTTTGGCTGCTTCCAAGCCAGCTTCTGAATTCACCCATATGTTTGACTTCATGGGAAAAGGAATTTGTGCACGACGGTCAGAGAGGTGTAGAATTAAGAAGACTGTCACTGAGTACATAGTTAATATATTCCTTTACCAAAGTTGCTTTGCATATTGTTGATCACAGAGTCATTCTGCTCTAGGTTATACATAAAATCCCCCTCCCAAGCACGCACACACTTACATACGAGTATTTTCTGTAATAGAAAACTTAGCACTCCGCTTCTTAATGAGTGGTGCTGATGGGAAATGACCCCTGCTTTCCTAAACACACAGCAATCTAATTTGAACCTGTGTGCCAATTACTGGCCTCAGTGGAGCACTTTGCTGTGAAACAATCAAGTCACAATAGGATTAGAAAGCGTTGCAGGGAGACCACAAGGGAAAGCAAACACAGGCGTAACTGCAGGTTTATTCCTTTAAATTGTCTGTAAATAGCACTGATAGCCTCCTCAGTGCCACCTAGGTATTGTTTCTATAAATCCTCTGTAGGTACAATCTAAAATGAATATAGACAATGAGTCTTTTATAGCATACCAACCTTACTCACTGAGCTGGTCTGTCTTTATGAAGATTGTGGGTGTTTACCTAAACATCCTCAGAAGATAAAAGTAGACAAAGCAGGACAGACGTCTCGGCTGCCTCAAAGAAATTTTTCTGGTTTTCTTTTTTTCCTTTTTTTTTTTTTTTTTAAGTCAGACAATACCTTTTAATATTTTTGTTGCTAAATGATAACTGTCATTCCTGTGAGAGCAGCCATACTTATTTCTGGGTGTGCATGGATAGATCTGGCAGATAGACAAGGCGCTTTCAGTTCCACTGATTTCATACCTTTGTTCCAATCCTGAACCAATAGAATAGTTTAATATGTGGCCAATCCTCTGCACTTCAGCAGAGGCAACGCCCTGCCCAGTATCATGGATGTGCTGACTTACCTTGTTAAAATGGGATCATCTATAGTTATGTCCTTCAAGTCGTCTTCTTATCATCCTTTCAGTTCTGTCTGTCTTACTCATTCCAAAATAGAAAGCATTTTGCTATTTCTTTTGTACAAGATGTTATTTATCCTGAACAGGACTTGCAGCCACAATCATAATGACATCAACACTGGATCTACTGCATTCACTGATCTGGAGACTGGCAGCTTTCAAGGCAGAGCAATGGACTGTGGTTATTTTTTTGTCTCTTTTAATTTGTGGATAACTGTATGGAAAGAGATTTGGTGAGAACTTAGAAATACTGTTTCTTAAATAGGCATGAGGCTGTCAAGCACCTAACCTCTTGGCTCTTGACTTCGTGGCAGGAGGTTTCTCATGGCTGGAACCTGCTGTATCCACATGCGCCTCCCCAGATGCCATGTCCCTCAGCTTGCTCACTGCACCAGTTCTTCCACGTACCAGGCAATATTTACAGCCAAATATAGGTGTCTGACTCCAGTCAAAACAAAATTCAACTGTTTATGTGAAAGCAACATACTGAAGGAGATTTTGAGGGGCCAAGGGAAAACAGGTGACGGAATCTTCCGACGGAATCCTCTCTTAATCCAAATCAAGGTTATGGAGACATTACACACGTATTCCATAGGCAGCATCCACCCAGGCTGCATTAAAGATGCTAGCCATAATGCATTAAAGTTTTACCATCAGATTTACATGTTTTATTACATGCATCCACGCCCTGGCCTTTGGCCTCTTGACATTTAGCTTGGTGTTCAGCTTGGGACATAAGCAGACATATACCCCATCCTGTGACAGGCAACATATTCACTGCTGAGCCTGATGAACACTGTAAACACTTCAGTCTGCTTCAGTGAAAATAAGAATTGAAGTCACAGAAGGTTCAAGCTACTTCACTGGTCTAAGAGCAGGAGTGGAAAGAGGAGACAATTTCAGATGAGAAGTGCTGAGTAGCAGCATCCGTCTCTGCAAGGGTGGGATGGCAAGTCTGAAAATTGGAGGCTGAGTATGGGCACAGAAAGTTAAGGTGCTAAAGGTGTAAAGGAGGTAAGTCTGTGGGTTGAAACATTTGCAAGGGATGGAGCAGGAGGAAGAAGCTTCCGAGTACGAGGAGAATGTGTTTGTCTGAGATGATCCCTTTAAGTACAGAGAGTACTATTGCCATCCTATTCCTTTTTTGTCAGGAAATGTCTGTGAAACCCTAGCAAAACATACCTACACCATTACCCTCTAGTTAAGCCTGTCTGAGGAGGGTTGCTTTGGACTAACAAACAGTTATTTTGTTGCCTGTATCAAACCCTAACACTTCCTGGCCTTTGGAGTGCTTGACTTTGCAACCCTAAAAATAGCCATTCCCCAAATTCTTAGTACGCAGTATCTGCAGAACATTAGCTAGTTGTGGCACAACTCTTACGCTGTGAACTCTCTGTGTACAGAATTCAGTGATCAAAATACGGCCGGCCCAGTGAAGCTACATCCCCCTTTTGTGATGTGCACGTGCTCCTTGTTGCTACTTCTCTTGTACGGTTCCCTCAAACTTAGTTTCTGTAGAGGCTTTTTTCTCTGAAATACTTGTGCTAACAAACTGGAATGTACCCACGTAACATGACTTACAGTTATTTCTAAATATTCTAGCGAAGCCACTTGTCATGGATACCTAAATTTACTCTAAAGATTATTCTGCCACTGTTCCAGGGGTCTGTCAGAGAATCAGATCAAGCAGACTGTAGCTGTTGATATTGTCAGTGAATAGTAATAATTGGGACATAGGTATCATGAGCTGTGACTGCCTCTCTCTCTTCTGTGGGGAGGTTTCTCCGGTCCAGATGTGCATAACCAGCTACGTTAGAACATGTCATGTTTGGAGTACCCATACTTTCTGACTTCATATATACCAAAATAATGATAATGTGGCCCTGGGACTTAGTCTTCCCTACCCTTCTACCATTGCACCTTGGGTGTTACACTCAACCACTTTCTACTATGCATCCATGGCAGCTTACCTTTTGAGCTCTCATAGCTCTTCTGTGTGCAGCTAGAAGCACACAGAACTCCAGTTGAATCCTGTGAAGAAGCTTTCCAGTGCCAGGTGGGTCATACATGGGAGCCAAAACTCTGACCGATCTAGCAACTAAATGTTGTGTGTTTTGGAAGCCTGGATGATTTTCAAGAAGGAAGTCTTAAAGGCGCAGGAGCAGGCTGTCCCCATGTGCCACAAGACAAGCCGTCGGGGAAAAAGACTGGCCTGGCTAAAGAGGGAGCTAGTGTTGCAACTTAAGGAAAAAAAGAGGATCTATGGCCTCTGGAAGGAAGGGCAGGCCACTCAAGAGGACTACAAAGAGGTAGTTAAGCTATGTAGGGAAAAAATCAGGAGGGCCAAAGCCCAGCTAGAACTAAACCTGGCTTCTGTTGTCAAGGACAACAAAAAAAGTTTCTATAAATATATTAGCAATAAGAAGAGGACTAAGGATTATCTCTGTCCTCTAGTAGATGGGGCCGGCAACATAGTGACCAAGGATGAGGAAAAGGCTGAGGTACTTAATGCAGTCTTTGCCTCAGCCTTCAGCAGTAGGACCAGTTTTTCCCCGAGTACCCAGACCCCTGAGCTAGAAGACAGGGATGGGGAGCAGAATGAAGCCCCTGTAATCCAAAGGGAAACGGTGAGGGACCTGCTTCAGCACCTGGAGGTGCACAAATCTATGGGGCCGGATGGGATCCACCCAAGGGTATTGAAAGAGCTGGTGGAAGTGCTCGCCAGGCCACTTTGCATCATTTCTGAGCAGTCCTGGACAACCGGGGAGGTCCCAGCTGACTGGAGGTTAGCAAATGTGACACCCATCCACAAGAAGGGCCGGAAGGAGGATCCGGGGAACTACAGGCCAGTCAGTCTGACCTCGGTGCCTGGGAAGGTCATGGAACAGATCCTCCTCAGTGCCATTACACGGCACATGCAGGAGAACAGGGTGATCAGGCCCAGTCAGCATGGGTTTGTGAAGGGCAGGTCATGCCTATCAAACCTAATATCCTTCTATGATAAGGTGACCCACTTAGTGGATGAGAGAAAAGCTGTGGATGTTATCTACTTGGATTTTTGCAAAGCTTTTGACACCATTTCCCACAGCATTCTCCTGGAGAAACTGGCTGCTCATGGCCTGGACAGGTGTACTCTGCGCTGGGTAAAAAACTGGCTGGATGGCCGTGCCCAGAGAGTGGTGGTAAATGGAGTTAAATCCAGTTGGTGTCCGGTCACATGTGGTGTCCCCCAGGGCTCGGTGCTGGGGCCGGTTCTCTTTAATATCTTTATCAATGATCTGGATGAAGGGATCGAATGCACCCTCAGCAAGTTCGCAGATGACACTAAGCTGGGCGGGCGTGTTGATCTGCTTGGGGGTAGGTTGGCAGAGGGATCTGGACAGGCTGGACCGATGGGCTGAGACCAATGGTATGAGGTTCAACAAGGCCAAGTGCCGGGTCCTGCACTTGGGTCACAACAACCCCATGCAGCGCTACAGGATTGGGGCCGAGTGGCTCGAAAGCAGCCCGGCAGAAAAGGACCTGGGGGTGTTGGTTGACAACCGTCTGAATATGAGCCAGCAGTGTGCCCAGGTGGCCAAGAAGGCCAACAGCATCCTAGCCTGTATCAGGAATAGTCTGGTGAGCCGGACTAGGGAAGTGATCATCCCCCCGTACTCGGCACTGGTGAGGCCCCACCTCGAGTACTGCGTTCAGTTTTGGGCCCCTCGCTACAAGAGGGACATTGAGGTGTTGGAGCGTGTCCAGAGAAGGGCTACAAAGCTGGTGAGGGGTCTGGAGGACAAACCTTATGAAGAACGACTGAGGGAGCTGGGGTTGTTTAGCTTGGAGAAGAGGAGGCTGAGGGGAGACCTTATCACCCTCTACAACTACCTGAAAGGAGGTTGTAGAGAGATGGGGGCTGACCTCTTCTCCCTGGTGACAAGTGATAAGACGAGAGGAAACAGGTTCAAGTTACGTCAGGGGAGGTTTAGATTGGATATTAGGAAACATTTTTTCACTGAAAGGGTTATTAAACATTGGAATAGGCTGCCCAGGGAGGTGGTGGATTCACCATCCCTGGAGGTGTTTAAAAAAAGGGTAGATGGGGCACTTCGGGACATGGTTTAGAAGTGGCTTTTGTCAGGGTAGGTTAAAGGTTGGACTCGATGATCTTAAAGGTCCCTTCCAACCTCAGCAATTCCATGATTCTATGATTCTATGAGGACAGTCAGGCAGTGGAGCAGGTTTCCCAGAGAGGTTCTGCTGTCTTTGTCCTTGGAGATTTTCAAGACATGACTAGACACAGTACTGAGCGACCTGGGCTGATCTCAGAGCTGCTCCTGCTTTGAGCAGGAGACTGGAATAAAAACTTGAATGGAATTCAGGAAACCAACCTGAATGGGTCTGTGATTTTGTGACTGGTACTTGTTATTTTGAAAGATAGTAATTCCTGGTTACTCTGTGATCCCATATTTCTCCTCCTAGGACAAACTTACTCCACATTTCAGGCAGAAGTATTGAAGTCTTTACAGCACGCAATATCTGGATGGTCTGGAGATAATTCAAGTGCCTCAATACAGATGTCTATTGCCATTTAAAATGCTCTTGGCTATCTGGCCTTGTCTCCAGCTGCTACCACAGAAGGCCATAGGTAGTGTCTATGTCATATCTGCCACCGAATATCTTGGACACATCAGGATATCTAAAACACACCAACCACTTGTGTTTAGCCACCCAGATCACTCTGACAGTAACTTCAGCCGGCCCAGTGACACCGGAATATTTAGGGGACAATAAGAGCCTGCAACACCATTTTAGCTCCAAGGCCACTGTTAATCTATACTATCTAAATGTTTATAATATGTACATATCAATACCAGACTGAACCTTAATTAACCTATCTGTTCAGAGTGGTATGTACTAATTTCCTGTCTATCTTTGCAAATCATAACATTATTGAAATAAAGACAGTTCAGTTTGGAAAAAAATCAGCACAGAATTGATCATACACCAAAAAGTGGTCTTGCTGGGTTGAGTCTTCTAAAATGATGAATATTTGATCTCTTAATTGTAGCTGTGCCTTGAATGACATTTAAAAACCTCTGATTTTATTAAGTTTCATCTTAATAATTTAATTAGATAAAACCAAGATAAGAGGTTTAGTAACATACATTTTGAAATTAATGAACTGAGTGCCAGAGGATGAACTATATTACGCACTTCAAGTGCACATACAACACTAATTAATGTAGGCTAGCTTTGTTTTAAGTGCATTTGATAATCTGTTATGTGCAGTACTCACTCCCAGTTTAAAAAGAGGAGCCAGAAAAAGAAATAAAAAAGTCAAGTTCATGCTGTGGGTGTAGGAATTTTTTTTTTTTTTTCATAAACATTTCAAGAACTGAAGGAATATAAGCTTCAGAAGTTTGGAAGTAATTTTGTTTTTAACTAGAGGTAAGATAAGGTTAATACTTTCCTTTCGAATATGACTCTTCATTGAGGGGAGTCACAGTAATGGCATCTACAAAGGAAAACTGGAGGAAGGGCATTTTTGTGACAGGTAAGAAAAAATATTTCAAATTGTTTAGCAATAAAATAATATGAAGAGACATTATAAAGGCAATTTAAATGAAAGAAAAAATAGCGATGAACATTTGGGTAACTTTTTTGGAAAAGTTAATGGAAATGTCTGTATTTCATCCGCATTTTATACTGTGAACAACTAGTGACGTCTTTATGAAGCTACTTTTTTGCCTAAAAACCTTCTTAGAAGCCTATACGGCGCTCTATTTTTTTCCCCCAAATCTACCAAATGCAAATTTCTAGGTTTATTCCTGCTATCAGTAGTATCTGTGTTAATAGGAATTGTTACGGTATTGTTTTAAAGTAAGTAGCATAGATAGGGGCTAATGGAAAGTGTAAGGCCTGTAATTCGGTCATGCAGTTCAGGAGACGTATTCACAATGGGAGAAAGGGTTGTGAGTTTACTGTAATGCTGAGATGGACTGAGCCTGGATAGCAAACCTTGCTTATCTCTAATATACGGATCTTTAAAAAAGTATTTACTCTTTGTCCTTTTAGTAAATACATACATACATACACACATATATACATATCTACACACCTATTTTTATATACATATATGTACATGCACACGCAAATACTTCCCTTAAGACTGTTTTGCAGTGGTTTTCCAGACACTACTGGTGTCATTGATATATGGTGACAACGTCATTCTTAACTCGGGTGAGAAACTTGGCTGGAAAGAGTATAGCTGGGATCTGTTCAGTTGAAACTGCGGTTATCTTTCCACCAAAACAAACAAGGAGCCAGGAAGCCAAAGTGAGGATCCAGTTTATGAGGAAGTTTGTGAATGCTCACCCAGAGCCTGTTTGAACCCTCCTTGCCCTTCTCACCTTGCATCTAGTGAATGCAGGTTTTACTGTTCATCTCACAATCCTTGTCCCACAAATTAGCAAAAAAGTATGGGCTTTCATAAGAGGGCAAAACCACTCAAATGCTTAAAATAGCGACAAGATTATGTAAACCATGGCCTTTGTTCCTCTCCTTCTTTTGGTATTACTATAAACTCACTTGTCGATGAAAGCCATCTGTCAGCACGCGGCCACCATGCAGTGAGTTGACCCCAGAAGAGGAAGCAGTGTAGATGTGTCAGTGCAGTGAAGGGTTCAAACTCATTAAGAGAGTCACGGTTGTTTAGTCTAAGCCTCCAAATGTGTGGAGGTGCAGCTACACAGCTGGTGGGCCCTGGCACATATCTGCCAAGTGCCCACTGTGTGCCTGGACATCTCTCTGGGATCTCTAGATTGACATCCCATTGTGCCATGTGTATACAGCCTTTGATTTTATGCTCCACGGAGTACAGATGTCTCTTTTTTGTGTTTTTGGTGAAGGACTAAAAGTGCTTGTGGGTGCCTTGAAATCAATGTTTATGATGGTAATATGGCACGAAGTCCACAAGTTTGAAAATTGAGCCATGGATTGCATGAATAATACATCACTTTATAACAACAACACTGGAACTGGAGATGATATAACGACCAAATGTTAAAAACCTTCAGATGAATAGCCAATATGATGCACATGTTGCAAACTGCAGGACAAGAGTGAGGAAATCAGAAGGAAGACAGGATACTTTCTGAAGTGTTATCTCACCCAGACATCGCAGGTGTCCAGTAACAGGGGAAATGAAAATGGGCAACTGATCTGCATGGCTTAAACCTTCTGAGGCCATACAGAAACATTTCATCTTCTGATAGAAAAGCATTTTTGGAGGGCATATAGCGACGGTTCCTTTTTAGCCTTCACATTCCCTGCGTTATGACCAGAAGCTCACAGTGGTGCCTTGGTTTGCACCATTCCTAGCAGAATCTGAAAAATATACCAGATCTCTGATACTTCTGTGGACTTTTCCACAGCAAAGCAATGCCCAATAGTTAAGAACAGTGTGTCATTTGCTTACAAGCAGCTCCTGTGGTATGATATTCCAGTAGTCAATCTGTTTACTTTTTATTGCTTTGCATACTTATGAGAGAAGTATTTAGTTGTGCAATTTGGCACATGCTCTTCAAGCCCTCCAGCATATGACACATGAGATTTCTCTCTAATTGACTACCATAGAAAAAAGGGAAGGCAAACTTATATTTTCCCCTCTAACTGGTTCAACAATAAGAATACTCCTCACTAATGTGCATTTCAAGATGAGGGGAAAACTTCTTATTAAAGGTTGTTAATATAAAATTACTGTGCATTGTTCCAAGTTAGCGCCATACTATCCCTTTTTTAATTTGGTTTTGAATGGAAAAGAAGGAACAAGCACTGGACAAACTCACGACCTAGTTTGAATACGAGGAATACCAGTTTTCAGTTGGACCACAAAGCAACATTTGCTCCCCTGCAAGTAATGTGGTCTTTAAAATAACAAAACCAACTTACATAGAAAGTAATAATAATAATAATAAAATAATAATAATAATAATAATAAAATACAGAAACAATAATAATAATAATAATAATAATAATAATAATAATAATAATAATAATAATAATAATAATAATAATAATAAAGGATGCCTAAGCAGAAAGAATGTATGCTTTGTTTTAATAAATTTTTACAACAGTTTTGAAACCACAAAAAGCTGGACTTATAATGGAAATGCTGGCAGACCTGTAACTGTACTGGTGTGAATGGGGCTGCTATAATGAGAGAAACTATTGCTTGGAACGAGGACAAGTATATTCTTCTCTGAGCTTCTACAGTCCCTACACCCCTGGAGTACCATTCAAGACAATGATGAACTGTGGTCTCAATTCCCTTATTAGCTGTAAGACCTAAAAATTATATGTGCAATTAAAAGGCAAAATGCTGATATTACTCATAGGAAGCACTTTGTACATTAGCAAGGTACAAAAGTCTGCTGACACTTTGCAACAGAGAGAGTCAGCAGGGCAGAAGATTAATAGAGCCTCATAAATTTGCAGGGTGAAAACAGTAGATGGGGCAGAATAAGCATGTTGTGTTAGAGATAAATAAAGGGCATGGTCATCATGACAAAACATTTAACAAGGAATACGTTCCCTTCTTTTAGACAATTTGCTGGGCTAGCATTAGGCTGCTTTATGTAACTACATATAATTACCTCACAGCAGTTCCAGCTAGTATCACAAAGACCTTCTAGCATTTCAGGCAGAATAGTGTCGGGAAGAAGCCTTTTAAAATTAAATGGGTTGCCTTGGTTTTTCTTTTTCTTCTCTACACTACATTCCTGTCATCTCTTTCTGGCCACAGGCTTGTCCAAGGACATGCCAGTTCTTCCAGATCTTTCTCATTGTTTGGAGCTGAAAGCTCTGCATTTGCAAAAGGAGAAAACAAACAGCTTCTATTTATTAGTGTACACACTGTATCTCTCCTCACGTCTATGAAGGGTGCTTCATTTGTCTCCCAGGAAGGACTGGGGAATCCTGGTGGGCAAATTGACCATGAGGCAGCAATGTGCCCTTGTGGCGAAGAAGGCCAATGGTCTCCTGGGGTCCATTAAAAAAAGCGTGGCCAGCAGGTTGAGGGAGGTCATCCTCCCCATCCTCCCCCTGTACTCTGCATGGGTGAGGCCACACCTGGAGTACTGTGGCCAGTTCTAGGCTCCCTGGTTCAAGAAAGACAAGGAACTGCTGGAGAGAGTCCAGCGGAGGGCTATGAAGATTATCAGGGGACTGGAGAACCTCTCTTATGGGGAAAGGCTGAGAGACTTGGGTCTGTTCAGCCCGGAGAAGAGAAGACTGAGGGGGGATCTCATCAATGCTTATAAACACTTAAAGGGTGGGCATCAAGAGGATGGGGCCAGGATCTTTTCAGTGGTGCCCAGCGACAGGACAAGAGGTAATGGGCACAAACTTGAACATAGGAAGTTCCACCTAAACATGAGGAGGAACTTCTTTCCTTTGAGGGTGGCAGAGCACTGGAACAGGCTGCCCAGAGAGGTGGTGGAGTCTCCGTCTCCGGAGACACTCAAAACCGCCTGGACGCGTTCCTGTGCAACCTGCTCTAGGTGACCCTGCTCTGGCAGGGGGGTTGGACTAGACGATCTCCGAAGGTCCCTTCCAACCCCGCCCTTCTGTGATTCTGTGATTTTCTTTTGAGAGAAACGCTGGACTGAGAGATCTGTGACACAATTTTGTCTCAAGCTATACAGCTTTCCTTCCCAGAAATGGAGGGACAGTGTTCATTTCAGGAAGCTGTGAACTTTCAGATATGTGCAAAGTAGGTATTGGAAACCGTACTTTGCACTAAGTGTGACTAGTTTGCCAAGTTTTGTTTTGTCAAAAATATCTCCTGCATGCTGGTGGTGGTGCAACCTAAAAATGTTCAAAAAGATGTGAAATACCTGAAATATGATATTTCCAGTGCTTTTTCCTTTCAGACCAGTTGAACTGCAGTTGAATATATGTATAAGGATGAGAAAATAACAGGGAGAAGAATAAGAACAAACCAGATTAAATATGAAAACATAGGCAAATATAATAATGAAAAATAAAGATTGCGTTGCAGTGACAGATGCATCCCCAAAGTGATGAAGAGTTGGTGCTTGGAGAGGGGGGGATATGCAGCTGGTGTGACTGTGAACGTGTGTCAGTTTTTCTGCACCATTCATTCTGAGGGGGAAGGAGAACAAATACCCCTCGTTCTTTCGGTAGATAGCTGTAAGTGGGATAAACCATAGGTAGAGGTTTTTTTCTTCTTTTTCCTTTTTTTTTTTTAAACATGGGTGCAGCTACCCATTCCTTATGTGTTGCTACAAACCTAGAGCTAAAATGAAATAGGTAAAATGAAAAAGATGGACAATCTGATTTTTCTCATGTTTTCATATGTATAGTTTGGGCTTTCTAACACACACATTTGTATAATGGCTGTCTCATCCTGGACAACTTGATAGCAAGATGTTTCACACCTAAACATGATATACATGTAGGTGCCATCGATGCTTTTTATGCTATCAGCAAGTGATAAGAGGCTTACATATCACAAAGGCTGTGATTTTCCCACACTTTAGGTGTTAAAAGGGTACTTTATAAAACCGTAATTCTTGTCTACTCCAAATGAATTTTTTTTTTTTTATTTCACCTGCCTACTTCCTCATGAGGTACTGTATGTTTTCACTAACTGTTTGAGAAAGAGAAGGTCACACATGGTGTAGGAAGTCAGGGGTAGGAAGTCATCAACAGGACTGTGTGATCACCAGCTGCACTCAGTTCCCTAATATGTTTTTTCACATATTTAGGAAAAACATCTTGATGGGCTATGGTGGGGTGTGAGAGAAAACTCAGATCTGCTTGGATTGTATTTGGAATTTGAAGGGAGTTGGGAAACTGGTTCACATGGGCTCTGTAAAATGAAGGGTGGTCTAATATTGGCAATTTCATCCTTGCAGAAGGGTTCCTATTGGTAATCAGCAAGATAAGTTTGTTTAGCTTTCATCAATGACAGTGTGGAATCTGACCCTAGAAAAGTTCATTGAGGTTCTTAAGGGAATCTGTAGTCTTACAGCGAATTTGCAAAGGCCTCCCATACATGGAAAATAAGCACAGCTCATTGTAACAAAATGCCAATTTTGGAAAGCTTAAAGAAATTAGAAGTGCTCTCCTGAAACAAGAGAATTGGGCACATTTTTATTGTAAGACAAGTTTTGTTCTTAAGTGATGCTGTCTTTCTGAAGGTTTTGAGGAAGCAGGCAAAATTTTCTAGCACTCCTCTTTGGGGGAGGTTTTGCCTTAAGAGATTTTTAATATTATGTATCCCCTGTACAAGTACCTAGGTAGTCGACAATTGTGTTTTGCTTTGCGATCAACTTGCATATGTATTGAATTCACTGACATTGTCACCTGCTAAATGCATAGCTAGGAGGGGTTCTGTGACAGGAGATGTCTGTCTGGTCTTAGGTCTTTGATGGGATTTCTTTAAAAGAGGGAAAGCAAGTAAAACATTTACAAGAAATTTTTGAAATCACCAAAATAAAAATACACCGTTCTAACCAAGCCAGAAAAAAACCCCTTCTTGTTTTGTAACTTTGCTGTGAACCTGTATTTACCATTATTTGTAAGTAGTAAAGAGTAAACATTTTTAAAAGACTTTTTTTAAATTTATGAACTAAATAATGCACCCTTACTTGGGGAATTAATGCAGTGTGGATTTATTACAAGTGACATTAAAGAATAACTATAACCATTTACATTTTAAATAAGGTTGTTATGCTAAATATAATTAGAGCATGTGTTGATCTACTTGTTCTAAATACTGCTGGCAAAAAGCCTCCCCGAAAAATAATATGACGTTCCATTTGTAAACAACCGAATGCTTTCTTTTCAGAGAGCGGATGATACTCAGGCAAAAAGTCCAGCACTAGGCCTCCTGAGATGCTTCAAATTTAATTGTTTTGATAAAGGACTTGAAGAAGTAGGTGATGTTTTCTGGAATTTTATAACTAAAGATCAAATTTAAGTGCCAGCTTCACTACTGTGGTTTCCAGTGTTGTAGGGTTAAAGAACAGGCCAATGGTGGCCATACCTGAGTTATCAGAAAAAAGATGGATTCTCAGGTTTCCGATTGTTTGGGGAATGCTTTTAGAGTCTAAAGGCCCTGAGTTGTAAAGTGTAGATTCAGATCCAAATTTCATGAAGGATGTCAAATTTAAGGGTTTCTGTAGAACCTAATCTCTGAAATGACATCTGGGCATTAGTTTTATTTTATTTATTAGTTTTACTTATTTATTAGCTGGACATGTTTTTTATTTGTCAGATTCTCAACCAAAACACAGTTGCTCGTGAAGCAAACCCATATTTTTTAGGTATTCACGATGTTGCCGTTACTAGGAAAATTTAGACTTATTTTGCGGTGATTTTTTCCTTAAGAGCCTTGCAGCCTGTTGAGTATGTCTTGGTACCAGAAAGACGGGAGTGTCAGGCTCTGAAGTACAGTTTCTGGGAGGGACTGCCTGAACATCTTGACAGTACTATCAGATTGCTGTATTTTAAATTATATAAATGTTGGATGAAAGATAAAAAATAGAAAAGTAGGACAGAAACCTCTATTCCTTTAACATTTTGTCCACTTTTTTACTTACATAGTTAAATAGTTACATTCCAACAATAAAAACACTAAGACTGTTAAAGTCATATAAATAAACCAATAGAGCCCATCTCTGAAGCAAGGAAAAAGTTTTTCACTAAAGATAATCAAGAATTTGTTGTAAAAAAATGTAGTTGATAAGCATTTTCTCTTGAATAAATTATTTGTGAATATACTTTTTAACTCAGCAACTACCAAGTAACTAAGTTTAGTAATTTCTTTTGTGATTTAACAAATGCATTATTCAAATACATTTACTATTATTTGATCAGCTCTAACTGTGAGCACTTTGAGCAAATTCCCACATGAGAAATTTGGACTGATAATTTGAGTAAATAAGTCTCATTGCTGAAAAGACTACAAAGAAATAAAATAGATAATTTTTCATTCTAGCAGAGAAAAAAATAATCTGTTTACATCACACTCACCTCTGCAACAAACATTTGTTCTTATGCTAGGCAGAATTAACTTTGCACTTCAACTACGGTTGCCTGAAGTTGCTGTGGAGACCTCACATCAAGAGACCGCTTCTTTTTGGGGAAGCAGAAGTGTAGATGCAGTGGGCCATAATCACAGGAGCAGAATCAGACCTAAATGTCACGATTTCAGGATAACCACCTGTTTTTCTCTTAGGTTTGGCAGAAGACCCAAACTATCTTGTGGGCCAATGTATAAACTTTATAGGTATTGATGGGTAAGGGCAACAAATACAAGCGCAACCACTGCTGGCCATGGTTTTCTGATCTTCCCTGCAGACCAATTCTAGCTTTGAATGAAGCAGGAATAACTGTTATTAACTTCAGTGGAAGCTATTTCAGGTTATGCCAGGGCTGTAACTTGATCTCCACCATGCACTGAAGTAATGAGACACAAGTTACTTTTCCAGTTTACACATATTGACGAATCAACAGAAGTTAAAGTATTTAAATGCCCTTTTAACCAGCTACCAACACCATTTACATGATTGCTATATTTCCCACCGTTACCTCTAAACCTTCCCTTCTGGGTCAGTTTTTGTTCACCTACATTTACTGAATAAGGTAAAAATAGTAGTAACATTACTATTTATTTGCATATAGATGACAGATAAACTGAATTAGTCTTCTGCAGCTCAAGCATACAGACTTTTTGTTTAGAGGTGTTACCACTTCAAGCAGTTGTTTTTTTTATTTCCTCTTCCCATATTTTGCAGATTTCTTATATTTCGGTAGTTTATCCTTTACTGCATGGACAAAGCCTTCAGTGTATATCATCAAAGTATATTAAGATAATACTAAAGCACAATAATTACAGTAGAAAAATGAAATGCAACATTTACATTTACAACCTGATTAGCAAAACCTTAATAATATCTGATTACAAGGTATCCCCTGTGCAATCCCTGGGCCCAATTCCAAAATTCCAAAATCCTTTTCTAGGTTAAGTTCTCACTGAATGAAGCGTGTTTTCCTTGAAAAAGTCTGCATGAGAACTTTGGGGTATGGTTCCTTATGCCTAATTGATTCAGTGCTTTCCAGTAGGTGATCAAGGGCTGCCAAATTGGTTCCAAAGAAACGAATGACTAATCTTCATTGGGGATGAAATCTGTCCCTCACTCTCTGTTGCAAATAAGCAGGCTCGATTAGTGAATGGGAAAAAGGTGAAGCATTTGAGGATATTAAAAAGTGTTAATTGATACAAATGTTATGGTAGTGATACAGAAGAAGAGATGTATACATTGAAAGATGAAATGTCTGAGTATCTCCCCCTCCCAACTCTATTTTGAATCTCCCTCCTTTTTTTTTTTTTTTTTTTTTTTACATTTTCTTTTAAGAAATAAGTTACTGTTCTTTGTAGGAAGCAACTTGCTTTCTTATCCCATGAATTTTAGCAGTCATTAGGTAGCGGTATTTGCATTGCTAGCTTTCCAGAACATGATGACCATGTAAATGTAAATAAAATACTGCATGTTCATGGTGCTAGTTAAGCAGTGAACCATGGCTTTCTACTTTTAACAGCTACCACGTAAAAGTGAACCAGGTGTGGAAAGATGGTAGTTCTTGTTGATAAGACCTCATGGGCAAATCTTTATGAACAAACTCCCTTGTTTGGCTGTCTTGTAAAAACTGAGGCCTAAATTTCCTTTACTTGCCTCCAGGCCTAAAGCAGGTGTAACACATGGATGGCTGGAAACAAAAGACGGACAATGTGTATGGAAGGTTAGGGGTTAAGGTAAAAATCATGGTAAAAAGTTTTGTGTGTCACATTTGTTTAAAGAGTGATCCTTTATCATTTACTTGTTAACTTTTGCAGCCATTCAACGTGAAGAATTTTCACAGGAGCAAAGGACACAGAGCAGAAGTCAGACTAAGGCGGTGCGCTTTGAATTGATTCCCAAAGGAAAGGGGCAAGAAAAGTGCATTAGTGTTTCATGGGACTACTGGCTTTGGAGAGTGTGATAACAATTAGCTTAGCTCTGTAACTGCTCAGGGATACGTTTATGTCAATATTACGCCAAGGTATACTGAGGCAGCAACTCTGGAGTCAACATTACTATTCAAAAATCAAAGTTTGTAATGACTTCTCATGTCTGTATGTGTTGTTTAAGGTGGAAACCCTTCCATAGGAAATGCAGTTTTTATTCTTTTGTAGGCTGTATATTTTGTTCATCTGAAATATCCCTGGTTTTACAGTTTAACTGGAAGAAAGTGGAGTGGAATCGGTTTAAACCCTGGCAAAAGAAAGGGAGCTCTTGGCCAGCCAGGCACCCCTCCTCCTGCCCATTTCCCCAACCTTCAAAGCCAGGTGATGAGAGCCCCCCCAGACACAGGGCTGGTGTACCAGCTGTGTCTTGCACTTGCTGTGTCCCACTTCCCATGTTGTCTGGTCAGGTGGTGGATACCACTAAAGCTGTAAAATAAACATGACAAAGCCATAAAACATGCTTGTACATCTACAAAAGTCAGCAGGTGGTTCCAGGCATGAATATAAAGAAGAGAGAAATGCCAGGACCAGAGGAGATGGGAGTCTATATTGTCCAGTTTCTGTTTTCCAGTTATGATGCTTAGGGCAGAGCATACAAACAGCATCAACAAGTACCTGCACCTTATACAGAATGGGATCTCAGCCTTCAGCAAACAGCAATTCAGGTTCTCTATGAATACTATACCTGAAAATACTTCTTTTCTTTTTTTTTTTTCCAAGATAGACCACTGCCCTGATTGACTTCTTCTCTACCCAAGTTCAAGAGAGTGTGCACACTTCCAGAGCCCAAACTATAAAGCTCAGAGTCTGTGTTTAAACTAAGACAGATATGTTCTTTGTGGTGAAGCTGGTGGTCCTGATTCACCTTTCATCAGAATCCGACTGTTCTCTGGAACATACTGCAGCCCCAATGCAGAGTTATTCCCTTGGGACGTGGTATTTTGGAGACATTGTCAGGACCATTACACTGGGCTTGGTCATAGACATTTCCATCTCCATCCTCATGTTTTGAGAAGCAGACCCAATCTCACCTCTTTCAGGACCTTTTTTCACCTGTGGGGGTGACCTGAAGTTCAATGAAACTGATGAAAATAATAACTTCACTCAGCTTTGTGTGAAACCTTTGAAGCTGACATCTGTCCATACACATGGCACTTTTTCAAGGTGAGAGACAGCTGTGATCATGTTTCGGAAAGCAGAGATGTATTGATTTGAATTTACTAGAGCTGGAAATTACTGGCAAGAACCAGAAGCAAAAACTAGAAAGTCCTGAATTCACTCCAAAAATGAACAGCATTTATAGTTTCTAAAAAAGTTTTTAAAAAGCAATAGATATCTGTCTTTAATGGTCCAATGAATTTCAAAAAGGAACCAATTATTCTTGCAGACAGAAATGAACACGGGGTGCGTGATTTAACAGCGTAGAAATAGCCAAAGCACCTCCCAACTTTGGGAAGAGGTTATGGATCCCACAAACCAAGGAATCAACCCAAGGCATCCTCATCACCAGGATTTTGGCTCTTCTGAAATAGGACTCGCTAATCTCCTTTGATAGAGTTGTTCTGCTTTGTAAAACTAATGAACTGTTTGTTAAAGCAGAGGCTTCAACGCTGGTCTCCCATATCCCAGATGAGTTCTGTAAATGCTGGGTTACAGAGTCAATTTCTCCCTCATGCTTAGGCTCAATTAATTTTTAATTATTTTTTAAATAAAACAAACAATTTTGCAACAAATGATCAAGCTGAGTACTCGCAATACTTTCATAAAATTTTTCATACTGCTCCTACTGATCCAAGGAGTCAGTTGGAGCACAAGCTGTATTTTTTCATTGTTTTGGGGAGGATTCTAAGCAAAGAAGTTTTTAATAAGCTCCTTTTACAGCGGCATTTATACCTAGCGAAATGCTGTAATAACGTTTAGGCTTCAATCTTGCAGAGACCTGGCTCTTTGCCAAGACCTGAAGACATGAAACGGGGCTTGTATGCAAGAAAGTCTGTCTGTTTTTTCCAATTATATCTGCAGATCTAATGAAAGATATGACTTCTCATTACAAACTTTTCCCTGTTTAACTCTAGGCTTTGAAAGTAGTCTCCTTGGGTTTAATTATAGCATGTAAATTTGAGCACACATACCGCTCTTCACAGGATCAGGGCCTCAGCAATTATCAGGGCAGGTCAGGTATTAAAAATTGTCGTAATCCCTTAGCCCAGCACTGAAAATGGCTTGATCTGTTCTGTTGTGTTTTTGTGTACAGGTACCCAACATCTCGCAAGGAAAGGAAGTATCCTTCTTAGAAGGATTAATGGAGAGGCAGGGAAATTAAGCCCAGGCTGACACAGTAGGCCGTGGAGTGTAGGTGATGGGCTGCAGGTCCTGAGCCCCATCCACTGTTTTTTCCGACCCATCCTCGGCTCTTCCCATCTTCAATCAGAAACGCTGGCAGTTCTTAGACTCAGCCTTAAATGTAGGCTTTCAACAGCTGGCACTTCTCCAGTTTAGCACTCCTTTTCACACAACAACTCCCATTTTTAAGTATTGACGTGCAGAGTTAGCCTCCCTGGTGCCAGCTCAATTCCTATTCGATTCCTGCTATTGTATTTAAAGCTTTGATTATTGTCAAGTGCTATTGAGGGTTTCTGGTGATCCTATAAAAATACTCTTAATCCATCTGGTCTGGCTGTATATTCTTCACAGCTCTGATTAAATACATTGCATGTGTATTGTATGGGTATGCAACTGCCAATCTACTTATCTATCTAAAATGTATAAGTATAAGTATATTTTTACATCTATATGGGGACACGCAATGCATATGAAGGCATGTTTATGACGTCAAAGAACACCACCACGTTGCAAATGAAGTAAAAGCGTGTAACTCATTGGGTTAAAACAGTCATAACCACACTGTTTGGTCATCAGGATTAACCTTATTGTTCCATCCTATTTCTGTTGAATAATTGTCTAATAATAGAATGCATCCAAATCATTTGTCAGACTACTGGCCCAATTCCAGCAGTACTAGCAGCCATCGTTCTGTGTTAGGACACATTTGAATTAGTTTGCAGACAGTCAATACTTCTTTTATATGATTTTAAATTGTGATAATTTCATTTTGGACTCGGTTGCAGATCTTGCAGTGCGGATCAATATATTTGACCATTATTTCTCATCAAAGCACTCTAATTCCTTTCTACCTTGGAAAGACTGAAATGAACAATTAGCAAAAGATAGCCCAGCTAATATTATATATACTATTTTGAGGTTAGGGTTTTTTTATACTGAAAAGTTCAGAGGATTTTGGCCAGGAGGAATGCAAAGAAATTGAAAATAGAGCTTCTGATTTCTCAGTTGTTGCATCTCAGGTAAATACATTCATACAAGTCTTTTTCTTATATCATGGACTTTACTTTCATAGAACGATAGGGAGGACATAATGTGTTTTATACTGTCACTTATTAGAATAATGGGGCAGAATTTAAGTGCCTTGAACCCACAGAGGAATAATTTTATCTGGATTTCTTTTCCATGGATGTCTCCATTTTTGCCTTCATGATTCCTTGTCTCACTACTCTGGGTGGGGACGGGGTACAGACTTAGACTGGGGCCTGCTGTAACAGATGGTCAGCAAAAGTAGCATGCCTTTCAGCCATGCAAGGTTGACCATAAACAATATCAACAACTGATAACACCTTATGAAGCCCTCTGATAATCTGATTTACAGTGTCTTCCCCAATTATTTCTAGTTGGTCATTAACAACAGGCAGAAAACACCCAGGTTCAAAAATGCCTTTTGGTACCCAACTGAAGTTCTATTAGAGAATATTTTAAAAATGTGCTACTGCTATAATTTTTATAGATGTGTAAAATATAATTTCTATAGTTTGTAGTAAAATGTAAATATCTTATATATATTTCTTGTATATTATGTGTATTATATAAAATGCATACTTTATATTATATTATTCATATTACAGACAATGTTTTTTGGTAATATAGTATAATGAAGAATACTTTAGAAACAGATTATGGAACACTTATTTGAGATTTCAAAGCTTATTGTTCACTTGCTAGTACCAAAACAGACTTTTCCTGAAAAGTGAGGGTTGAGGATTTTAAGTGCTTTCTAATTATTTGTCCTTACTGATAACTGGACTCAGAAGGATTTTTCCCTTAATAAGGAGTGTAAGATAAGGTCTTCACTCCTACAAAGTAGGTGTACAACTCACAGGTTGCCACCATAGAAAATCCACACGTAAAAACAACTGTGTGAACTGTTGCATTCGGATGGCATAGCTGTGCACATGTGTGGGAAATCACCATCTCCTGCTGAAGAGTTTGCAGTTCATTATTTGGATGATCATTTTAGAGTGATGCAAAGTATCTCAATTTCACATTAGGCTGCTATTATTGAACCATTATTTGGCATGATGTTAATAGCTTCCATTTTCTTAATAGCTTTTAGCAAACCAGTAAGCTCTTAGCGGCAATGTTTTGTCCTTCAGTTTGCAGCCCTATGGTTTTTGCTGTCGTCATGTGAAAACATGAAAGATTAAGTCTGAGAGGCATCATTCTTGCCCTTTTAAATGTCTGTTTCTTCCCTGCAGTTTGTTGCTCGTGCTGCTTGCAGATCGGTGTGTTCAGTACATCAGGGCACCACTGCTTGCAGGGGTGAGGTGGGCAGTGAGGCACCACCGTCCCCTCCACGTTTGAACTCAATAGGCTTGTACCATCTCCACACCGCAGGTCCCTCTCTAGCCAGTGGCACACTCATTTCAGCTGTCTTGCAGGCCTGTATAGCCATCAGATAAATGGTTCTTTGGAAGAAATTACATCACTTCACCGGCTAGGATGACAAGCCTGACTTTGACAACGGCCGCTAAAATACCCGGGTTAAGTTAGCCAAATCCTACTGTTGGCATTTAAAACCTCACCAGAACTATCACTGACCCAGTTCCTCTTCTTCAATGCTGCCTTTAAATCAAAGGTAGCAGGACGAAAATTTCACAGATATTAAGCCAGGTTAATTAGGTCTGATAATATGGATCAATTCTGGCCTAAAATTTAGTGTAAGGCTGACTATTAAACTAGAAATTTCCCACTGAATCACAATTTTGTTTATGACTCTCTTCCTTGAAGTCAGGTGTATGTCTGCCTGCAGATGTTAGAGGTACACCAAAGAGGCTTCAATGAAAATTCTGATGAAACTTGGGTTTTCAACAAGGTTGAAAAGGAGCCAGTTATGTAGGAAAAAAAAAAACAGTTTTGCTCATGTACCATTACCACCATTTTATTTCCAGGTATGTATGTTTGCTAACTGTGCTTTCATCAAACACCTGTAATTCAGGCATATTTGCAGTAAATGGCTTTTGTACCTGGGCAAATTAAGGTTGTTTTTTTTTTAATATGCTGTTTGAGATTCAGTTCCATAATTTATTTTAATTCTCTCTGTTACCAGAACTTATATTCTGTATAAAAATTTTGGAAAGCTAGTGGATTAGAACTGAAGAACCAAGGAAAAATGCAGTGGCTTTCACATTGGTTAATTATTTTTCTTTCCAAAACATTAGGCAGGAAAATGTTAGTTACACAGGAATACTGGACAAGTCTTAATTTGAGAGTATTTTGTGAGGGAAGATTTTGGAATCAGATTGTCTGTGTGTGTTCGTTTTTTCTTTTCCTATATTTTAACAAATCTTAAAACAGAGGCAGGGACCGAGGCACAGAACATCCTCAGGTAGATTTCGAAGGCTTGAGACATGATGAGGATATTAATATTTTTCAATGTTTGTTACAGTTCTTGAAATTGCCTGCACAGACGTAGTATTTTCTCAGTAGAGTCTCAAAGTCTGTGTAGTCTCAGAGATGTATTTGTTTAATTCACTGCACAAAAATAGTTTAAACAGCTTTCTTTCCTCCCTCCCTTTTAGCAATTCAGATTCAAATTCCCAAGGATCACCGTTTAACTTGCAGATTCCAGATTAAATGTACACATTTGGCGCCCACAAAACCTTCTGTTTACTTTTAGAAGGAACAAAACTTACCTGCCTAGGAACCCCAGAAATTAGTACTCATTATCTCTTTTTAGTTTACTTTTCAAGTTATCAGGGAGTTGATAAAGTTGTAGGATATAATCTTCGGAATAATATTATAGTTTCTGTTATTGTTAAGATTAACAATTATTGGCCTCAGAACTCATAACATATCCTTTAATATTTTGATTTTGCTTTCAACTTTAAGATAACAGTGGAAGATACTGGAATTCTTTGGGTTTCTGTAGATGGGGAAGGATATCTAGCAGAGCAAGAATTTATTTTAAAACTGAGAAATTTTTCTTATCCTCCACAGTTGTAGGTGCTGATTTTTTTCAGATTGAGGCAATGTTTTTTCAATTAAAATATCAGTGGAGCGGAATTTCAGAAGTGCTGCCATTTCTACTTGTGCTAAAAAAAATTTTAGAAAATTGTGGTTAGGAAGACTGATCTCATTTCTTTTGCAAGAGAAAATTCCTGTACAATGATTTCCCTGCTAGCCACCACAGAGCTTACTCGGTTGAACTTCTGTGAAGGGTCAAAATCCAAGACGAAAACTTTAAGGGCTGCAGTCATCACTTTAATTCGTGAAGACAGTTGTGGCCTATGGCATGGTTTCACAGCATGTTTTTTAAAACTCCTAATCGTCTAAAATCTTAACACCTTGTTCCTATGAGTTTAGACTGGGCATACAAACACTGTCCATTTGAAGATCCGTATTCTGCTAGGTCATCCTTCCAAAACTGATTCTTAGCAGGTCCTTCTTACACAGATCACAAAATGCGTACAGCAACTTGCCATAGCTAGTTTTTTATCTCCCAAGAGTTGATGTGTAGGAGAAAAGTGAATTATTGTCATGAGAAAAATTCACATATCTGTGCCAACTAAGTCAACAGCAAGGATTAGGTTAATCTCTTTCACATTACAAAATTTGAAAGGGCCTGTCCATACAAAGACTCCCTCTCCTCTGCTGTGTTTTGAAGTTCAACAGCACAATTGCCACACAGCTGGGCGAAGAAAACCAGACTAAACTAACACATGAACAGAGTGGACAATTTTCATCCTTAAGGTGTTACCCAAGACATATAATCTGTTGATGGAATATCTGTACCCACAAATAGGAAAAGTCATTTTGCAGTGTTCAGAGGGTACTTGTGCACTCTGAACTCAATCTAGCCACGAGGTTGCATTCCATCTTCGCAGAGGATGTGATTTTCACAACATGTGATGTTTTTCTGGTCTAAAATGCATCTGAACAGTTCAAATGGTTAGAAAAATCTCTACCTTTAAAAAAATTTCCACTGTTGTTGACTACAATAATCACAGAATCATAGAATCATTCAGGTTGGAAAAGACCCTTGGGATCATCGAGTCCAGCCATCACCTCCACTCTACGAAGTTCTCCTTTACACCATATCCCTTAACACCACATCTAAACGAGTCTTAAACATATTCAGGGATGGTGACTCCACCACCTCCCTGGGCAGCCTATTCCAGTGTCTCACCACTCTTTCTGTGAAGAATTTTTTCCTAATGTCCAGCCTAAACCTACCCTGCTGCAGCTTGAAGCCATTCCGTCTTGTTCTATCGCTAATTACCTGTGAGAAGAGACCAGCACCAACCTCTCTACAATGGCCTTTCAAGTAGTTGTAGAGAGTGATGAGGTCTCCCCTCAGCCTCCTCTTCCTCAAACTAAACAGTCCCAACTCCTTCAATCGCTCCTCATAAGATTTATTCTCCAGGCCCTTCACCAGCTTTGTTGCCCTCCTCTGCACTTGCTCCAGCACCTCGATATCTCTCTTGTATTGACGTGCCCAAAACTGGACACAATACTCAAGGTGTGGCCTCACCAGTGCTGAGTACAGGGGGACAATCACCTCTCTACTTCTGCTGGTCCTCATGCATGTCCTCAGGGATAGAGAGCTCTCACCAAAGATGTGAGGAGCAAGTTCTGCCTGCCACATGCCATGCTTACCCTCCTGAAGACTAATGTTTATATTTAAGCTTTTGTTTCTCATTTTCAGAGCTTATAATGCAAGTGTTTCACGTTCAAATCACAGTAAGGAGCTTCTAATTGCACTGCTTGGCACATTGCGGTTGTCTACAAACTTCTGTGTAAAAGTCTAAGATTTTACGATTTCTTACTTTCAGTTTCAAATACAAAATATTTGTACGTTTTTAAAATCTTGCTTTCTATAATAAATGCACAGAGTGCATCATATCTACCTAGGAATGTGATATATCCTTGTATGCAATCTTCAAAGCAGGACTAGATATCTTGCTAAAAAATAAACTACAGCTGAAGGAATCACCATGTTGTGCAGGAGGTCACATTAGACAATGATAGTCCCTGGTGTACTTAAAAATCTATGAATCTAAAAATATACAAATATTAATAATATATACACCTATGAATGTAAATAGTTTGCAATATTTTTTCCACTGAGGAAAGGAATGAAGAAATAATTACATATAAGAGGGACTTGTGATGTTGTGTAACAGATCAGCGACATGCCAACAGGGCATTCACAAACCGTAGCGAGGATTGTGGCATATGTTCTCAGCGCGACAGAGTAATAAATGACTACCATAATTATAGAACAGATAAAATGAAAAGAACAAATCAAAAGCTCTTTAAAATAAATATCACTTCTTACTCACATTAAAAGGCAAATTTTGTCTGCTAACCAGCTAGCCAGCATTGTGTAATGAACAGGTTATGAAAATCTTTTTTTCTTGTAACAACTTCACTGTGGGAAGACTACAGGATAAAATAGACCTGTGGACTATTTTAGTATTGCAAATGCTGCGTTCCTGAAGGGGAAAAAATGCCCCTTATTTTAACAAGGAACAGAAAACTGGTCAGAACTAGACCTTGAAATTAAGTTTCTTATGCCTCTTTATGTGTACTTGAGAATTTGATTCTTCAGCATTTTCACAGGAGAGGTATTAGCAACAAAATTTATCTTCAGCATTCATTTTTGTCTCATGATTTTCATACATGAACACATTGTAGCTAACAAGAAGACCATTCTTGTAAATACAATAAATTTAGGATCTTTACATAGTCCATGGGTATTAATGGAATACAAGTTCCTGTTTTCCATCCAAGTATTTCCTAGGAGAATTTTTCCTTACAAATTCCAGTGGCATGAAGTTGCTGTTATTAGTGTTTGGTGACCTTGTGCAGCAGTGACTCTGCTTTTCAGAGGGAGCAATAGATTTCCCTAATTGTGGCATATGGAGCTCCAGAGTGTGCCCCTTGACACGTCGTCTGGTAACTTGATATGGTGTAGAGGCACTGGAGAATGCTGAAGCTACCGCAACATCAGGAGCATCAGAATAAGCAGGTTTCAGGATGCGGAGATGAAGGCTCATCCTACAAAACAAAATGTTACTTCTCTGCCATTCACAGATGTGGCTGCATCGTGACACTCGAACCAGAGGAAAGGGCTGGGTGTAAAATCTTGTGATATTTTCTTAACGGGTCTTTTTTTTTTTTTTCTTTTTTTTCTGCAATAGGAAGTTTGCCAACATCTTTAGCCCTCTGCTGTGTCTGAAATCAGGCACTAATATTACCATATCCATCTCCATTCTATTTATTGAGATTGCTATTATTTTTATTATTTTTACCAAAAAGGTTGTTGAGTTTCAAACAAATAATTTTATCCTCTAATAAAACTTCTCAAAATAAATCTCACAAATGAAAATAAACTCTGAAGGGAATGCTTCAGAAATAATTTATGGTCACCGCCAATGGGATTTCTGAATGTGAAGTCATAAGTTTTTTCAGAAGTTCCTCAGTGGCTTATGATCTTGGATGCTGTGAGTGAATAGTGAGTCAGGAACTGTTAGTGAACTGTGAGTGTAACAGTGAGTTAGGAGCCGTGGTTCTGTGCTTGAAGGGGCTTAGGAGTTTCTCACATTTAATGGGAGTCGGCAGTTAATCTTGTGTATTTGCAACAAAATCAGTTGTGCTTGAGTCTTACACTGTAATCATGGGCGTTACACCTCCCCCAATCTTTAAATGAAGTAGCTAGGACATGTCATGAAGATTCTCTGAAAATGATTGTCTCTTTTTCTCTTTCTCCCTCTTTGTGCTGGCAATAGACACAGCTTAGCCTAAAACTGATGACTTCTGGAGGGCTAAATGTAGGTCAAATGAATACTACCCTGACAGCATCTGTCCCTATAGCTAGAACGCTTCTGAACCAGCATGCATAGCTCCCATGGACTCTCCAGCAGTTACTAATACTTGCCCACAGACAAAACGTAGCCTTGATGTACCAAACACCTCTCACACTTCGTCTTAGAGAAATGTCCTAGGCTTTCTTCTCAATACATAATAGATCTAAGTCTCACTTTGAGCCCTCCAGATCCTGCAGAGCTTTCATTTTCAGTTTATGGTCTGATGATTTTTCCCACTGAGGGAAGTTCTCTCTGACTTTCAAGTTGTTAACAGTTTTTTTGCATGTATACTCACACTTACTGAATTCTCTGAGTACCTAATTTATAGATTTGTCCTTTTTGTTTAGGGCTCACTGTTTTCTAAGTCTCTTGCTTGACCATTTGAAGACTCTGGTATTTTAACTCATTTTATTTTGTTTCATTTCAAGCAATTTTACTTCATTAAAGGTGAAAGTTGGATTTTTCAAAAGCACCAGCATGGACCGTAATTACCATTCCTATTTCAAATAATGTATTAGATCAAAAGATTGAGGTTCATCTTGTCTATCTTGTCTGTCCTTAAGTTACTCATGAAGGTCTACACTAATTGGATACACTCCTTTTATAGTCAGTGAAGAAAGATATGAACTTCTAGACAATCTAAAGATAGGCGGAACGAATCATAAAACATTAAATGCCATCTATCTTAAACACCTATTTTAGGCTGGAAAGAGTAAGAAGTCTCTCTCCATTGGTTATAGAGGAAGCCTACAAACCCAGCTAGGGTAGCATGAATAGGTTTTAAATGGCTAAAGTTAGATGAGGTGAATCACACAAGCTATTTGAGAACTGTGTGGAAATGTTCTATGAAAAGCCACCAACAGAAATTTTTCCTCAGTAACTTTGTTTTCATTCATTTCTCTTTATATTCTAGCTCTGCATATTTCAGGAGTCTTTAGATTTACTCTGTTACGTTAAGACAGCATGCAGGTCAGCTCTTCTCAGACAGATTTGTGGAACAAAAGGGTACGTCTGGAACTTTCTAGAGGACAATTACTCAGATACAATTTTTAAAAAAATTGAAACTGTACAACTGAAGAAATAAAGAAGACAAACAATGCTACAAACGGTGCAACGTTGTGCTTGAGTTTAGAGGATAAAATTCTAAGGTTTTTTTTGACTTGAAGGGTAAAGAGATTTGATTATTTTTCATTATGAAAGACAGTATCTGAGTACCTAGAAATTGGTAGGCTTTAGATCAGATGAGTTCCTAAGAGTTTCCATTGAATTCCTTATGAAATGTGGATTTTAATGCCTATCCTGAAGCACATAGATTTAAAACGTTGCATTTACGTTTCAGAGTTCTTCAGAGCAGAACAAAGTAGTACATGGGGGGACACACCGATAAGAAGAACTTCAGCTACAAGCTGTGAGTTCACCACATGTGAAAGACTGGAAATAAAGATTTACGTGCACTGCTGACTGATATCTCAATGTCTGTGAGTCACCAGCTGGCCCTAGTTGGGGCAAAGCCAAGCAAGTATTCGGCAGAGATATTCCCCGCAGGGGAAAAGAACTAATGGGGCGTCTGTAGGAGGTATTGGTGAGATAAATGAAATATTGAATGCAGTTCTGTTTCCCCTAGTTTTAAGAAAACAGAACCCAACCAGATACGGGTGCAAAGGAGTTTGTTAGCTTAATCAGGGGAATGAAAAAAGGAAGTACGAGCTTCATTAGGAAGGTGAAAAGGGAAAGTATTGTTTTCCATATATCAAGAAGGTTAGTATGTTGGGTAAGGAAGACCTGGGTTAGTGCAAAGGAGAAAGGGTTTGCTAAAGAACATGCACATTTAGAGCTGCTGAGACTGATCTTAGGTTGAAAAGGAGAAGAAAGTTCACACATTAAAACAGGACACTGGCACAGCTTTTCAGCACAAATACTGGCGGGGAAAGCCTCAGTAGTTTTAAAATAGCAATCTGATCCATTTATCAAAAGGCTTCTGTCACACAGATATCTGTGTTGACCCACGAGGTCTCTTCCTCTCCTACCTATTTCCTATATCCCTCTCAGTTGAGCTTACATATGTGTCAGCTGTTTACCCTCCTGACATTTTATGGTTGGTTTCCAAGCTTTTCTTCCCTGCTATTTTTATTTTTAGTCTAACCTTTTATTTTTGGAATACTGATCCTGCCCCATTTCAGACATATAGGTGTATCTGAATTAGGGAAACATTTTTGTGGTGTTCTTACTTTTATTCATTTTCTTTGTAATTTCCTTGCTTTGTAGCTAGAACAGTATTTTAATTAAAGAGGGCTGTAACAGTTTTAAACACAAGACTAAAAAATGCCAAGAAACACTCTCCATCCCAGAGAAGGGGCTAAACTGCAGCTTATGAAAAAGTCTGAATAGTGGGGTGAAGACAGAAATCTACAGAAACTGTGTCAGCTAGGAGCTGTTAAAAATCTTTATCGAATGCATGCATCCTGACAGCTGGAAATCACTAGGTTCTGTCCTAACAGAACGAACACTGTTTTTCAAGAATTCACACGAGGTACCAAACAACATGTGTTACACGACTGCCACCTCTAATTTGAATTAGTATAATTTTAGCGGTAATTAAACCGTGATAAATTAATGTAACTTGAAGAACTGAATTAGCTCTCTAGAAAATAGCTAATTTGTCTGTATTGAAAGATTGTCATTGCATTTGCAATAATGGCCAGCCCTCAAGGGGTGTCAAAGCTCTAGGGATAAACACCACTTTTAGATCAGCACATGTTTCGCAGCAAAGCCTTTTCTCTCACCGAGACAAAAAGGCTGCATTGCTGCATGTCTATCTCTCTCACATGTAATTTTTTTTAATGTGAATAATATCAAATGAACGTATTAAATATTTTTTTGGCAGACTAACAGCAGGCCGCTTGTTGACCTTTCACCTCATATTGATTTATCCTTCAGTCATTTTTCTTGGTGATTTCTACTTTTCCTTCATGCCTGTTAGTTAGGAATAGGGAGATTCTTGTCATTCCTGCTGAAAAGCACACTATTTGTACTCGTCAGTAGAGAACACATCACGCGAGATATTTCATTCCCTTTCAGGACTTCGTTGGTTCAGGATTCTACCATGAAACACAAACTTTTGTGTGGTCCCCACAGACTCCTCAGTTCCTCCTTCCTCTGACAGATAAGTTCCTAGGAGGATATCTGTAACCTAAAGAAACACAAAAATACACTCCCAAGACGTTAAACATGCCAGAAAGCTTTTTGACTAGACAGCAAAGATTTCCCTGTCTAATCAGCTGGAAGGGCTACGCATAAAAAGAAGCATCTTGCTGTATTATCTAAATATCCTAATAGGATTTGTACTTAAACGGGTCTCTGGAGAGGGCAGGTTCCGGACGCGTGAGAGCGGTGCCAATGGGAGCATCCTACCTCCAGTGCTCATGGGCAGCCTTCCGGAGAGGTGATGGGCCCAAGGTGTCCCAGGGCGATGGAGGTCCTCCCTTTTCCATGGGGTGCTGCAGACCTGAGGGATCTGAATCTATTCCTCGCCTGTTCACAGCCCCAGACATTTTGGAGGGGAAGAATACAAAGTCATGTCTTCACTGTTAAATAAACAAAGTCTTTCTGCTTTCCTCCTTGCAGTAGTAAGCTTTATTAAACAGGTAGAAATAACAGTTGTAATGATAAAAATTCCCCCACAGTCAGCCTACAAAACCCCTTTTTGCATTAGTTGTCTGCCTTTCCGGTGGGATCCCAACTTTTAACTGCCATCACAGGTAAAGCATGTACCTATCAAAGGGGGCTTGTCTTTCAATCATCATTACTAGCTCAAATATCCTAGTGGCGTTCCACTATGGACAGCTGTGTTATGACTGGATCAAACCAATCTCAGGTTTAACAACACAGGAAAGTCTTCACTCCCTAACAAGTTCAGTTCTGTTCCTAACTGCTATCTAGCCCCACATGTATTCTGCAAAAGCGATTGCCTGTCCAGAATGAGTGACCTGTTTACGTGGTCAGTAGTGTGCAGGAAAGGTTTTGATGTACCTCAGAAGGAAGCATTATGGATTGTCCAGCATGGACAAAAATAAAAGTAGAGGAAGAGAGGTGTTAAACTTTGAGCAGGATTTTATGTGAATATCACAAATCTGAGGTGTACAAAGGAATTCAGATTTCAGTCCACGTTTATTTGAGATGTAGATATTCAAACCTGAGGTGATTTAATTTTTCAAAGCTGTCATAGTCGGGTTTTGTTTGACAAACCCAAACGGACTGGGGTTTATAGAACTTGAGAAATTTGGATGAATACATCTCTGAACTCCCTCATTTATTAGAAAGGAGGAAGGCTGGAAACCCCGCAGAGTGAATTACTCCACCTTGCTGGCCACGCTTTCTTTTCACGTTGCTAAAGGTCTAAAAGCCCATATCATTTTACAAAATTGTGCCAAACAAACCGATTTAATAACAGTGTACTAGCACTTAGCAAATGCCCATCTGAGAGAGTGATTCCAGGTGGCTATTTCTAGATTCATACTAGTATAATCAGAGTGCAGCAGAATCTATGAACAAGCCCTAGGGGGTTTGTCGAGCTGGTGCTACAGCTGATATCTCAGGCCATTTTTTAATTAAGCCTGCTAATTATGCAGAGTAATGATCTCTCCTTCCCAGGCTTTTTTTCATAATGCAAACTACACGAGGCCAGTCTGAGACCACTATCTCATGACCTATCATAGATTGTGTCTCAGAGCCTGCTAATGTGTATAGAAATCATTACTTTCAAATTAGTGTTATAGTAATTACAGTATTATTTTTTTAAAAGCCAAAACAAAAACAAGAGAAAGACAAATGATAAAGCAAGCAAAGGATGGTACATTGTGACGATAATTACTCAAGTCAGCTACGTCAAGTGGTGCAGGGCACATTAGTTATTTTATTTTGCTTGCCAACTGATTTGCATCTAATTCATCAAAACATGGAAAATACTGTTTTTGTTTAAGCATTCTGTGGTGCTGGACTGAGCCCTGTCCTACTGCCCTTCTCTGCTGGAAGACAAAAACATCTGATTAAGAATGACAGACGCTTTCAGTGAAGCATTTTTTTAAATAGCTCTCTTTCCTCAGTCAGAGCTGGTATAATTTCAGGGTATTTTATTTCTCCATTCACAGAGTCGGTAAGAACAGGAAGAAATATCAGGTTACGCAGCAGCCAAAGGGACAGATCTGTTTACTTGACAAAGCTAATTGATTATGCTGAGTTCACTCCAATACAGGGTCATTGAATAGTTCTCTTATTGATGAAATGATACTGTCTACTGAGGATATTAACCTTTTTTAGCTTTCTGCATTAGTGTTGCTGTGAGGTCTTGCGTCAACGCAATATAAATTCCTTGTTCTAAAGAGGAATGCGACCAAAGATGTTAATTATCATATAAAAGCCTAGACCTTCATACATGAGTATCGATGTACATGTATAAATACATATCTATATCGAGAACATGATATTGAACATTAGGAGCTGAGTTGCTTGGACTGAAATTCTTAATGAATTTATGGAGATAACATTTGAATTGTCTTAGATTTTTCCACATTTTCCATATTTTTGTTGGTGGTTTGGGATAATTCTTTTCTTTTCCTTAAACCGATCTTTGAATATTACAATTAGATGAGCATACGCCATACCTTCACTGTGAGAGTACTAATTAACCTTCTCAGCACGACTTAAACTTATCATCTATCTGATTCTCAAAATCCCATATGAAGAATTCTTTCCTTTTATGGTACCAGTTTTAAACATTGACAAGTTTCTGCCTCAGAAGCGTCCAAAAAATTCTAGAATTTATAAAGCCTGTCTAAATGTTCAGTGCAAGCAAATGATTTAGGTGTCTACATTTTTTGCTACTTAATGTTAGATATAAGCAAAAGCAGGCCATTAATTTTGCAGGAAACTGCTCTATTTAAAAATATTGGAATTTGGTTAGGAGATTATACCCTATTTCAGTACCATGTGTCCTGTAAAAATTAAAAAATAATAAAATACAGTAAAGTTGTAAAAAGAAACTACAACATGTTTTTTAATGCCAGTGTTATCTTGATTTTTGAGAAGCTCATATGAAGGCTGAAGTTAGTCTTCTTCAAAACAGTTTAATTGCCTTTAATTTTGCAATTGGAAAGAAATTATCTTTCAAATAAAAATATGTGAGATAAATTCAAAAGTGGAACAAGAACAAAATGGTCCACTTCCGTTGAAATAAAGTATTTCCATTTGTGCGCATTGAATCCCTAGCATGGAAAGTTCTCGTCTAACTTCAGCTTTTTAACAATTCCAGTTTATTTTAGTCACTGAGTCTTCCTCTGTAGGGGGTGGAGGAATGTGGGCAGCTCCAAAGGCTACTCAAGATTATACGTGGGCCGAATTGCCCTCTGACACATGCAGAAGGAAATTAATTTCTGCTACTGTCTCAGGTGGGATAAATCTTCCTCAGAAGATGCTGGTGTCTCTCCATTTTCTAAAGAAGGATTGCAGATAATTTAGCACTAAGACCCGTGAGGTTGATCTATTCACAGTAAGGGTTTGTGCACTCTGAATTCACACTCTCCTGCACCGAGCTTTTTTCCCATGCTGAGACGCTTTGGGCCTGACACAGAGCAACGAAGAGGTGCGCAGGCAGTGGGAATTGTGTGGTTCATGGGGAATACAGACTCGGGCATTTGGCATTGTAATAAAAGCCAGAACAGTGTATGAATGAGGAAAAAACACCTTGTGCTTTGTTTCTGATGTTTGTTTCTTGTTCCAGTTTTAAAATATTGAACAACTACAGTAATTATGCCCGAAAGCTGTCCCAGAAAATTCACATGATTTGTAGGATCCCTCCCAGACTCCTGCAAAATGCATCCAGGGAGCTGCGTTTGCTTTTCTTTTTCAGATGTCTATAGCTGGAGAATTACATAATTCCATTTCAGTAAATATACATTTAATTATATAATTTTGTGTTCATATGCTTATTTGTATGCATTTTTTTCCTGATTTTGTTTTGGCATCATCTTCCTGATCCCGTCTATCTTAAAGGTGTAATACAGAGGAAAGCCAGAGAGAGATGTTGCTCACCAGCCCTGAGATGTGGGCGTTAGTTAACTGTTTGCGTTCCCAGCCAGACTTTCTGGTTAATAGTCCCATTGAGATAATTTTACTGTCAGGACCAGGAGAAGAAGAGGAAAAAAAGGGAAAAAGTGAATATAATGATAGTGTCTGGCACGCATAGGCTGTGACCTCTTGCTATGTGGTCCATTTGAAACCCGGGAGCATTATCATGCCACAGGAGTCAGTAACTCAATATCACATTTTTACCAGCTCTGCTGCATGCCGCACAAATACTGCATTGTGTTGTGATAATTCTCCTCTCCTTGCAGACAGATCTACTCGCTGCTGCGTGTTTACCCTTTGTCATTATGCCGCGTTGTGTATGTTTACTTGGGCACACTTCCACCCTTCACGGGTCTTTGGCAAAGCAGGTTTTTCACTATCTGCATGGGAAATTACGTCAGGTGTGAGGCCAAATTCCTTGGGGAGAATGAGCATAAGCAGCCCTGTATTCTTCCCCAGAGACTCTAGCTGTGTGACAAGAAGAGCTCTGAGATGTGAGTGAGTATGAAGAGCTGATTTCAGTTGCTTAATCTCCTCTGCCCCGGGCGGGTTTCTCATTGAGAATATGCCTTGGAGTTACTTTTGGCTAGTCTGTAACAGCTGCTTATACATGGATAGGGACTCTCTTCTTGGCCCGACACGGAAAGATGCTAGAGCAATTGGTGGTGGTACAAGCTGTACCAACAGCCAGGCAAGGAGGCTGAAGGACTGAAGAGAAATGATGCCTGTTGTCTCTGTACGGGTTTTCCATCCTCTTTTTCTCACCCTGCAACCCTGACTGCAAGGATTTCCTCTTTGCCCAAAGTCACGGATGATAAATCCAAAGCCAAAATACAAATTCCTGAGTCTGAGGCAGAAGCTGGTGGTTGGCATAATTATCCACAAGAAAATCCACCCAGAAGTGGTAGAGGTCAGTGCTATTGGTGTATTTTAAACTTTTATTCCATTTGCAAACTAATGACTGAGCAGAACTAAGTTGAGCCACTATCACAAGTTCAGAACTATCAGGTATATATTGTGTCAAAAGCAGCCCTTATAAAGTTCTTTCTAGCTGAACTTGTCCTAGAGAGAGACTAATACACAGTAAATATTCCACCATACTATATCTATCACAGCAGTCAAGTCCTGGTATTTTTGTGTATGTGATGGCTTAGTTCTGTCCGGTGCTGTGCTGTTCAAACTCAAAATTCAGTAACTCCCAGTCCTCTGATGGTGTAGAGTAGGTGCAGCTGCTTGGAATGGACTGGTGAGGGCAAAATGCTAATCAGATTCGATAGTTGTGTGCACAGGAAAATCAGTGCATTGCACTGCAACAGGGTGCTGTACTCATTTAGATCTAACCAGAAGTACTCATTGGGTGGCTGTCGTTTTCCCATCTTCTGAAGCACAGCATTAGTGAAATGTCACTTTGTGTTAAGATCATCGGTGGCCTTTGCTATGTACATTCTTCCATGTTTCTGCACAGAGATAGTGAAGCACGCCGGAGTCTTAGCTCTAGAGATCGATCTCTCTTCATGTCTGATATTAACTTACATCACCAGGGCCAGGGTGGGTGTGAAAGAGGTGGGCTGAAATGGTGTTTATTCACTGAACCTTGAGGTAGAACTTTAGCAAATGGCTGAGCTGCTTTGAGTTGCTGAAATGACTGCAGTTTTGGTACCTTTTTAGGGTTTGCAATGATAAGAGCAGATCTCTAAGGAGTTGAATGTCTGAGTGATCTAAAACCAGGGCAGTCAAGCTGAAGAGGATGTGTGCACTAACCTGTTTGCACTGAATAGTCTCCATAAATAATTTACAACTATGACTGCTAGCTATTATTACAAAAATACCAGATTGCATTTTGACACATGCAGCCAGCTTGTAAGTCAATAGATACATTTCACCTAGTGTATGCAGACCACAGTTTCAGCCATCCATCCATGTGTGTTTTACAACAATGCGATCCACTGCTCTGAAACAGGACTGAGAAGACCTTTCGAAATACATTCAAAAAAACAGAAGAGTGATCAGAATGTTCGATCTTTTTATTATATTGGTCCTTAAAAGTGTTCTGTCCCCTCCCTGCACACAGCTTTCGGTTTTAAACACCTGTGATGTTTTATTTAAGGGTCCTACCCTGTAGCCAGTGCTGTGGAGTCACTCAGGATCTACTGCAAGATTTCAGGAAAGAAAAAAATTAAAGGATGCATTCCTGACATTTCCTTTATTGTGTTTTCCTTTGAGACTTGTTCGAGTCACCAAGAAAGTATTTCATTATAGCTTGATTTTAACCAGAAAGAATGTCAGTGGGTTTTGCCTCAGTCTTAGGGGTTAGCACGGCAGGAGAAATAGCGGAAAAGTACAGTTTCCTATAACAATCAAGTGAAAAGATGCATAACAGTGTCTTAATTAACCCTAGCAAAGTGGGAACCAGGAAAGTCTTTTTTTGTAATCTAATAAAAATCTCCAGTGCCTTAGGTGTTAGCCTACTTAACATGTACTTGGGTTTGTAAAGAAAATTATCTTCCCTGGACCTTATTTTTTAAGAGAGGAAAAAAAGCCATTTATTATACTTTCTTTATTACTTAGGAGTAACAAAATTCAGTGTGTGTTTTCAAAATGTACTTTTATATGAAATCAAGGATCACACATACATATATTTGAAAAGCATTTTCATTATGGAAACTTGGAATAGAAATAAGAAAAAGTGAAACAACCACTAAAATACAAATATTGGCCGTAGCAATATTGCAATAGGAAATATATTTTTCTCTGTAAAAGGCTAGAAAAGAGCTGAAGGGTGGGATTTCTGAGACAGCTGAAATCAAATATTGATTAGAACCTGAGTGCGAATGGTGGCTATCCAAAGATTCAATCTGATTAACTGGCTACTAGTGTTTGATTCCACAGTCATGAATTCGCATCCCACTTTTCATATACTAGAAGTTTTCCATTAATGAAAGACTTTTTCTTTATTACTTAATTATCTCTCTACACTGATTGTGTCATGTAGTTGTGCAACAAAACATAGCAGGGGGAGCCTGGGAGGGTGGGACAGAACGGAAGAAGAGAAGATAGAGGTTGGGAGAGAAAGCTAGAAGACGAGATGTCCCCGTTTTATTGCGTTTCCATGTAGACCACGTCCAGTCTGGATACAGCATGAAGCAGGGGTTGCTCACACAAGAAGTGGTCACAGCAAGCTAGACGCGCTCTTAGCTGAACATTAGCTGCAACAGGTAGACTTTAAGCAGCAGGTCACGATTTCATTAATTCAAAGTTCTTCTTGCCCACCCCCTCGCTCATGTCAAGCATTTAATACATCCAGTTTGGGTTAACTCTACCACTTGGGTAGACCATCTTTGCTTCATTGCTGATAACGTCACTGGCTTCTGTTTAAACCGTTAGGAAGGAGAGAATGCTTGAGGGACAGGATACAGCTTCACAGATGAAGATACCTAAATTAAGGTTTATAACGCAGATGTCTGTGTGTCAACTATGTGTCTAAGTTCCCACTGTAGTCATTGGTACTACAGTCAGTACAGTCCATGGAGTCTAAGAAACTCTTTGGCTCACTAAACTTGTGTTTGGTCAGGCGAACAGATCAGTAACACTATTAAATTGCCAAAACATGGATGTCTTCTGATGCCCCAGCATGCCCCTTTACAGATGCCCTATCATGTCCCTCCTGGCCTCAGATGACTTTTCAGACTCTGCATTTCTCCTGTAGGTCCTGTATAGTATCTGCCAACTCAGATGATTTTTTCAGATACTCAGGAGCAACTAAAACAGTAATACTGCATCTATGTTTGGACAGGTGAATTGAAATCTCTGCTTGAATGCACACCTGGATATAAACATTTACATTTTCATCCTCATTTTGTAAGGTACATTCAACCTTGAGTACCGTTTTTCCAAAATTTGTTTCACTTTCTTCTGGAAATCATCTCTGTCAGTGTTCCATGGCCTGCAAACAGCTACAAGGTAATATTTTAAGGTATCTAATATTAATCTGTGAAAATCTTATTTCCATTAACTGGGGTCTACCTTCCTGAAGTTGTAAGAAACATGAGAAACCAGTGGAGTTTATCAACTTATGTCTTGACAGTGTACTCCTGTGTGACAGTCCTTTGCTTTGGGCTGCTTTCCTTCTGCTCAACTATGCAACTTGACAGAAATTTGCTGCCAAAGTGATTAAAAATTTGTGCAAAGTTACTAAAGCCAGAGATAGGACAGAAGAAAGCACAAAGTACATGCGCGTGAATTTCCTTGCCTTAGGAATCCAACAGATTTCTTGCTAGTTTTGTTCAGTAGGAAAAATTCCTTCCTAATTCCTAATGGAAGACTGTTCATATCCATGGTGTGATGAAGGATACTGTTCCCTTCCCTGGAATAATTAGTTGTGGGCAAGAGGTTTCTGAAAATGCTGTTCAGGACACCCCAACATTCATGCTGACTGAAAATTAAGAAATCATGTCACTCTGCCATGCTTATATTCCACTTTTGGTACTATCTCAATTCTTTTATCTATCTTTTCCTGCATAGGTATCTAGACCCTGCTTTCTCTGAAGTCCCAAATCAGGCACTTAGAAATTTGGGACCTGGGTTTCACTTCTGCCTAGACCTCTTTGCACAGTCAAGGTGATGTAAAAGGCAACTACAGCTATAGTAAAGAATATTGTCAACTTATCGGAAATAAGGTGGCAAGTCCAATCATGCTTTTATGCCTAAGTGACCAATATGAAAAAAAATCTGAAGTCCTTAACCTTGCTCATGACCTCCTAGTCTGGTGCACTCCAGTAACTACATATAGATGAGACTAAACTAGTATAATGCTCCTCAGCTGCTCAGAAGAGAGAACGATGACAAGAAAAGCACCTACCACAGGAAATCAAAATGTAAAGGTAGAATTTGCTGTATCCCTCTGGGCATAACTGAAAAGTCCTTCCTGCACTTTGACGTGCAAATAAATCACAGCAACATTTTCTTATTCTCACAAATTATTCTAAAGAGTGTACAGTGTTGCAAGGTAGAGTAATTAAAATTAGTTACTACGTTCTACTACTAAATTTGAGTCACAAAAATGCTTTTTTTTTCTTGGGATGAATAACTGTATTGTACTTATTTAATAAATGATTGCAAATAACATTTTATAAGAAACAGTAAACTGAGGCAATCGAGAAAAAAAACATTCTCTGTCTTAAATCTGTCCTACTACTACCCACAATCTGGCCAGAGACTTAAGAGTATTTTAAATTTGAGTTGCATGCATCCTAACACTGTTGATTTGGAGGGCTGAGAAGGGGATTTTATAGAAGAAATGTCTCAGAAAAAGACACTTTTACAGTACTACTATTTGCTTCTCTAAAGGTGCTTTCCTGAACCGGCTCTGCAGCCTCTCAGTTTCCAGTCAAAAAGACATTGCTTAGCTTTAAGTAAAATAGCACAGTGCTATAAAGAACAGAACCTACAGTGTCTCATTCGCTTTTGGCATCATCTTTTTCAAGTCCAGCCTTCAGGACGAGTAGGCTGGAAGGGGTTCAATAATCTATAATAATCAGGAAATCATTCAAGTTCCTTGATTCTCTCTGAGTGGCGTAACAAGGCTCTGTAGCTGGCAGAGATCCAAACTTAATTGGTATAAGAACGGATCACAGACAAGGCCGTGGTCATCCATAGGCATAGGTGATGGATAACTACTAGTGCAGCATTTTCAGTCATCAATCTCTGGAGGAAAAAGGCTGCGATAGCTGGATAAAACATGTCTTGCATCAGCAAAAAATGACCACATGGAAAGGATGGAGCTAATAGTTCAGTCTCTAACCTGCGAGCTTTTTTCTGATTTCTGATTAACTTTACCTTAGTTTTGAACTCACTCCAGTACACGAATAACAAACTGAATAAAACTGCTTTTATTGAGACGCTACGCAAAGGAAAAAAAACCAACCCATCTTATTTATGACAATTAATACACTACAGAGAAAACTTAATGATAAACTTTTACTATATTTCAGAGACAATATCCAAAGTATTATTAGCCTTCTTAATAAAATTCTTTCTTGCACAAAATGTATTTTATTTTTATTTCTATTTATTTTTACTTAAAATCCTCACTATTACTTCAGTATGTGTGATCAATTGAGTTCGCAGACACAGAGAGTTCGGAGATCCAGAGAGTTCGGAGATCCAGAGAGTTCGGACATCAGTTGAGTTCAGAGACACATCAAATTCCAACGCTTTGTCAGTGAGGAGTGACCACTGTAAATTATAAAGAACAAGCCCCTAATTTAAAATAGATACATTCTAATATACTATTTTGGTTGCTCTCACACAACAAAAATTTACATTAAAATCTGTTTTGGATACAAAATAAATCCAAGAATCTTTTGCTGTTTCAGAACAATCATTCAGTTAGTTTTCACTCCTGCCAGGACGCAAACATATACATGCACTGGTGACCTATACGGTTTTCCTTTATTATATCATCATTACTAGTATTCCTCTTCAGTGAACTGACAGCATCTCTGGGGAGATGTTCTGGTATGCTTGTCAAGAAGTGACAGGAGATGAAGATAATTTTCAGGTTATTACTGTCATGAGATGCCAAAACTGAGAAAGGCACATAATAGAAGAGGTCAGCTAGAGAAGCTTTTTATGCAGGTTGGGGTCAGAGTCACTTTTACTCTGCCACTATAAAAGGTTTGGGGTATGGAACAGTAAAGTCTTACATTGGTGTAATTGCATTTTTAACATTATAGTGCCTGTCAAAACTAGGTGTCTGTGACTCATTGATCAAATGCAGTTGTTTTTTTTCTTTTAAATGATACATACAAGGACCTGATTCTGTGCTACTTCTAATAGCAGGACCTCCATTCAATAAATGGTATCAACTCTAAAGATTGTATGTGAAGCAGACACCATTTTATAGAAGAAAATATTTCCAGAACTGAAAAATACAGTGTGTAACAACTGATCTGATCATAATTCCTTTAGTGGTTTCCATTAAAAACTAAAATACACGACCACATGACATCACATTGTAACATGAACACCTTCATGATGTCACATGACTGTGAGTGTACTCCCAAATCCCTGTCACTCTGCAATTATATTCTACATGCAAGAACTTCTGAGAACCTTCAGAGAACTCTTCTCAGCTCCAATCTGGTGTCCAGTTAGAGTAGGGTTTGATGTGATAGTTGAACTGATTAAATGATTTGCTTCTAAGAAAGGAAAGCCTGCCTTGTCTCATCCTCCACCATCGGACACAGGTTCTTCTCCTCTTCCCTTCTTTGGTATCGAGTCTAGAGATGATGTGACTGCAGTGTGAGTCAATTAAGGAGGCTGACCCACTGTGCTGATCTTTAGGTGAGACTACTTAACATCTTCAGAGTTAACTCATGTCTCTAGAAATCTTTTCCTACACTTTGACCATAAAAGGAATCTAGGGTAAGGAGATGAAGTGATGAGCTTGGATATAACGTCTGCATTATCTGTCCAAAGATGTATGATTTTAATTCCACCCGATAATGACCAACTGGAGAATCAGGGCAAATTATTTTGATTACATACCTATCTCAGCAAATCCTGCTCTTCTTTACTGTAGTGAGTGTGACTTAAAAAGTCAACAATGTTATGTCCTGGTGAACAGGGAATTGCTAGTATTGCCAACAGTGATGGAAGAGGTTTTGCAAAAAAAACAGTATTTTCTTGCCAATCCTAAATTAAATTTTGGTAAGACACCCAAAAGATACCCAAAAGAAGGGGAAAGGTCTGCTTGCAGATAGGTGTGGTCTGTTAAATGCAAGATCTAATAGCAAAAAAGAGATGGGGACCTGGGACAGTTAGCATCTGGGACAGTTACAGGAAATGGGAATGGGGAGTCTGTTCAAGAAAGAACTAAGAAGGATAAAGCCCCAGGAAGGACAAAATTTCTTAGTGCTTATCACGTTCTTGGTGCTACTTCTCTTTAAGAGGAATCAGGTGGAAGAGACTGGAAGAGCAATGCAGGAACCCGAAATAGGAGATTTTACATTGGGCATCCTATGGCTATGGAGACAAACAGGAACGGAAAGACCGTGGTAGCTGGAAACAGATAAAAAGAATACAAGAGTAGTTTTCAGCCTAATTTCCCAAGGAAAGAAGATGACCACGCTGTGTGTATGTCTGAGTCTTTCTCTGCTACCTAACAATTTTGATCCCAGTGGTGGATTTTAATCAAAGTTTGAATTGAAGACTGGTTTCTTGAATACCCATCTCTCAAGTTCGTGACTCAAATTCTGGAGAAACGTGGTTTTCTTCACTTTAGTGCTCACATAGCCTCTAGTTTTCAGATGTGAAGCTTAGGAGATACTTGTGATAAGACAAGAGCCACTTAAACAATTAGTTAAAAAGAGGATGAAAGAGAGAACGAAGAATAGCTGTAAGGACTACGTAGAGGTTAAAAGAAGAAAGCAAGTAGGAAGAATTAACCTGCTGTTGAAAAGACAGGAACAAGCAAAAAGCGGCAAGGTAGGAGGGTTTTAGGAAGAAAGTGAGAAAATGTGGCATAACACTAATTTCTCTAAAAGAGTTAGTATGATCTATTCAGAAACGGAAGTGACAGACAGTTTTGTAAAGTAGAGGTGATCTTTGGCAAACACACGCACAGTCTAGGGATGATGAAGAAATAAATATGGCCTGCTTGGAAAGATGGTGAATTGGAAGGAGAAAACCCAAGAATGTAACGATAAAAAACTCTCTATGGTAATGTCGTTTTTATCCACAGCCACTCAGCAGTGGGCAAGCAGGAGCACAGGAAGTGAATATTACGCAAGACGTACATTAAATGGAGTTTCCCTTATGAAGATGAAAACTTTTCTATTGCTCTCTTGAAACAGACTGTAGAATTTAATAGAAAACTATATTCCTGCTACTGCATTTTGCTGGATGTTTCATTTGAACTGTAGAAAGCTTATTATTTGCTATTAGTGTTCTTTCAATGTAAGAGTTTCTGTAGAATCCTTTTAGTCCAATCTGAAATTTGATGGGATTTTTCCATAAAAGATCACTAAAGCATCTTCAGTAGATAAACATGCAAACGTTGCATTTACTGCTTTCCCCGCCTCAGCTGGGCTACTCTCTTAGGTCTGTTACGTGAAATAATATTTTGTGTCGCTTATTTATATCGTTTACTGCATGATCTCTTACCTGTTTTCATGAAATGTAGCCTAGTTGCATGAACTTGCCAAACGCCAGCTGAAACTAAAATATATAGCATTATTTACTCCATTCAGAAATGGATTTAAAATGGAGGAGTCAGGGGTGTAATAAAATAAATGACAGAAAGAAATGTTTCCTATTTAATGTAGAGATCGACAACAAACTGCTTCTTAGGTATTTTTATCAGAATAACAATTCTTTTTTCTTCTCTTCTCTAAATAGTCCTATCTAAGTCAGTGTCCCTGACATATAATAAGATGTAAGTGGGGTTTATTCTATTGACTTTTTAAAACAATTCTTAATATTGCTTATAAAATTCTGCCAGAAAGTACTCATTTTAATCATCAGTCAGCATTTTTATTATATTATAATCCTTAATTGATTGACGTTTAATCACAGTCTTTGTATTTTACTATCCCTTGTCTCATAAGAGGCAATTTTCTCTTTACTGTAGTTTAACAGCTGATGAAAAAGATTTAAGGAAACCTATAAACTTAAGATTGGTTAATGGTCCCTTATAAAAGAATATTACACTTCTAGGATCCATTGCACAGATGTGATACTCAATTGTAGAAATGTGCATGGGGTTTATTAAATTACAGCACAAATCTTCAGTCTTCTGAATTATTGTTCATGTTGGTATTGTTAGGCAAATGGGGAGACGCATTATTGCTTCCAGTTGTTCGCATTACTGTGGTGTAATACAGTCAGAGACAGCTGGCACATTGCTCTAGGCAAACGCAGAGCTAGAGCAGCTGCAGAGTTCTGGGCCCCAAGTGAAGGTCCAGCACCGCTGAGTCAGTACTGGGTGGCTCATCAAAAGATGTCCAGAAATTAAAAGAAAAAAGTTGCTTTTTCTCAGAGCGAGCAAGCTGAATTTTGTGCAACTGATTAACGTGGCCTTTTTTCTGTTTTCTATGGAAACCAGTGAGCAAGCAAAAGCAATAGCGAAATCATTTGTCCTAGTAGTATTGCAGAGGGCGAACTGCAGATATTGTTGGCCTCACTTATGGCAGCACAGAAGATGAAAAGTTCTCAACTGTGGCATGAAGAGTTAATCTTTTCAAAAGTTTTGAATTCAACTGAATGATGTTTAAAGATTAATGCACAAATGTGGTTTGCATCTGACTGTGAGAAAGTTCTGTTAAAATCAAAGCTTTTATGATTTAGATCATAGATATTAGTTAGATAATACATCCGTTCTTCATGGGTTTAAAGATCACAAGAAATCATTCAAATAATTAAAATAACCTATTTTGAATTCTTGCACGGCCCAGCCTGCTGTATTTCATCCAGAACACCCAAATTCCAGCCAGTAATTTTGATTAAACAGATCTTCCAGGAAGGCAATGAAAACTTCCATCGTTCCCTATTTTCACAAGTCTCTTTGTTAAAATAATTACTGTTAAAAATATTAATCTTACTCCACTTTGAACGGCTGTCACCTCCAGTCTTTTTGTCTCATTGTGGAGTTGCAAGAGCTATAGGGTGCTCTGATTTTGTTTCTTTTTAGGCTACTAACAGGAGTGCATTTGTCTTCTGGGAGAGGAATCTGCAACTTTAACTTTAAAGGTAACATTCTGGCCCTACTGCAGACAAGGAGAAAATTGCCATCAGAGCCATTCAGGATGCCGGACTAGAGGCAGCACCTTAGAGCCTCCCATTTCCAACCTGGAGTTCCTTCTGCTGGACCACAAATTAGAGTTGGAAGAGGCCTAAGTTCTTACGTGCACTTCCTAAAACACCATAGGCATGCTTTAATTAATGCAGCGTATGATCTAATTTTAAATCAGATCTGTTCTCATAAGAGGGTTATTGATAAAAGACCACATAAACGTGCATGTTCTTAATTTTAAACTGGTTCACATCTCATAAATAATTTGGTTATTTTGCTATACTCCATAATTTCATTTAGAAACGCATGATATTCGCTTGTGTTTCTAACTTGGATTACGTGAGCAAATATCTAGAATGACGACTTGGAAAAAAGGGAGCTGCCAACAAAATCTTGCCAAATCAGATAAGACGCCGACAAACAGTGGTGCACTCAAGAAAGGGCAAGAAACAATTAGAACCCCTATGAGAGCTCAGTGTGCCCTCACTTCCAGTTAGGATCCAAATTCAAGTCAGTGGTTGGATCCTCCACCACTTTTTGTCAATCAGAGTGTATAGCAAATCTGCCAATCCTTTTTGTCAGCTGTGTCTAGCTAAGAGATTGCAACTTTTTCTTTTGACTGATACTCTTGAGATTATTGCTGTGCTTTCGATGTTTTGGGAACCTTTTTTTGCCATCTGGTTTACCCTGTTTTATGCTTTGAAGCCACATGAACACTGAGATCAGGACAGCTTCAGAGACAAAATGTAGCAGCTAGTTTTCCGGGTATGGCTTCTCGCTACAAAAATTATATTGGCACCCTGGATTTTCATGGTTGTCCACTGACCTCTGTGTCTTAACATGTTTGTTAAGAATTGCCACACCTCTAGAACCTGAAATGAATTAAATGTGCTTTTCTGTGTGTACTGGAGTTGTTATCTCTGGTCAGCAGTTGATGCCCAAGTCGAATTCCCTCTTATTCCACAATGGAGGGGAAATCAAGTGCTTTCTGGGGTTTCCTGAGACTCTAAAGCTTCAGCCCCTTTTTTGGCACAAAATAACCCCATACAGTTGTCTCCAAATGACACCTGTTTAATAGCATTCTTTAACAGGGCAGAAGGTATGCTTCCCACAACGATAAAAGGTTGGAAAGGAGTCTCTGTAGGATGCTGCTTGGCTGAGTTCCTGTTAGTATGCTTATTTTCATTCTTCTGGGATTTTATTGTACTATTAATGATATGTGAGGGAGTTTAGAGCCTTAGACAGGCATCTTTTTAATTATTCGAATCTAAATGAATTAATTGTGGCTACCCTTAGAAAACTATGTCAGCTCACTACCCTTAGAAATCTATGTCAGCTCACTACTAGTTTATGTGTTGCAAAAGCCTTTAACCTGATCTCATTCGAATCCTTTCCAAACTTTACATTTTTCTACAATGTCCACAAGAAATGCAGAATTGTAAGAATAACGTAAGACAGGCTACGGTGTCTGCAGGGCCCTCTCTTCTCTATATTTCAAACTGTAAAGTCAAGGCAAGGATTATCTCTTTCGGTGGCTCTTAGGTCAATAGGTCAGATTATCATCGCTTGGGATAGTCAGGTATTATGCCACTGTAAGCGTAACTTTTATGCACTGAGGTTGCGGTCTCAGTGAATATCCATATCCGTTTGCTGCAGAGCGAATGTGAGCGGCTCTGAAATGTTGCTGAAGCAAATCTACAGATTTCGTTTGCGCAAATGTTTGCAAATACCCCTCACCCCTAGGCTCTACTCCCTACCCTGCGACAAAACATTCAACTCTCCCTGAACAAAGACAAAGAGCCGGAGCAGTTCAGTTGCTATTTGGCATGCGCGCTATTCAGCAGGTGCGTGCTAAATTGCATTAGACTTAACACCAGGAATCGGATCACTAATTGGGCACCAATGTGAAGAGTTTTTCTCATTTGGGACCTGAATTGCAACACTTATATCCCTTTAGGCAAGACATCACAACCTTCCTATCCCAAAGCAACAGCGCTACCGCTTGAGCTGAAGGAGAATCTCCATTAGCTAACAGTAGTAGCACTTACTGTATATCCTGTTTCTAGGCTGCAAGCCACAATAGGGGAAAATCATTATAGGCCCTTAGTGATTTATAATCATTGTGATTTTAGGGCTCTGTTTTTTTCTAACTTTTCATTTATTTTTAATTCTGTGTGTCAGATCGTTTGGATGAAATAAGCAAAGAGAGCACTGGTTCCCAAAATTCAGACAAAAGAGATTTTCACTTTTTAGGGAGGCTGGAGAAATTAAGCACGTTTGATTTTTTTGTGTCTGCTCATTTCCTAGCTCCCTCATTCCTACTATTTAAAAACCGTGAAATCTTTTCTCAATGTCGCTCTTTTACAAGCCACAAAAGGTTGTAAAAAGAACTTAATATTACCTTTATAAAAACTGAAAAACTGAAAAATGTCAGATGAATAACACTGCCTGGGGGTGCAGTTCTTTCTCAGGCTTGTGCATGATGGGTCATAGGTGTAGTACCTAAGTCCAAGTAGAAGTATTCAGCTCCTTATGAAATCAAACCACCTAGCTCTCCACATCTGAGAGAGTTCCTGTCTTGAAGCACACACAGCTGGAGGATTTAATCTGTCACACCTCAGCCGTGAGGAGTAGGTGGGTACAGACTTCTTCTGTCTGTTGAGAGTTAAGCGTCCTGAGCCTCAAACCAACTGTGCTTCTCAAGTACTTTGTGATCTGTGGACAACAGGAGTACATACATGCAAATGATTAAGATCACTCCTATTCCTACTTAGTCACAGTGCTAGACATAACATTTCTCTTTTCACATAGGCTGTCGACATTATTATGGGCACTTCTAATAGTGCTTAGATTTTAATCTCTAAAGACAACTTGTTATGTGGGACTGTTTCCACACCCTTACAACTCTGTCTCTAAAATTGCTTCCTTCCTATTAAATTAATATTTTTTGCTAGGTTTTCTTTCTTTAGATACTTCTACAACAGGAATTATATGCTACTGTGCTTGCATTGCCAAGAAGATTAGACAACGCTTCAGACAGAAGGGTCTTTATTTAGTTAAGGAATTGTGCATATTTTTCATTTAAAATGCTCCAAGACGATCCCAAGCATGAATGCAAGTGCTCTGTTGAAGCAAGGTCGTAGAAAGCAGCAGAGACAGATCATTTTATGATTGATTATTTCCTCATAAATTAAAACATGTATTCAAAATAAGTTTTATTGTTACTAATTCTTTCCCTCACTAGAAATTCTTCTTGCTCTTAAAACACCTTCTGATCTAATTCCTAAGAAGAAGTCCTGTCAATCAGTAGTAATAGTTGAAATTACAGAATTATCCTGTAAGGAAGTATTACATTTCAGTTTCCTTCTCTTTCCAACCCAAATGAAAAGATGGAATTTAAATAATTTCCTAGGAAATCAGACACTCAGGAAAATGTAATCTGAAATTCTATGGAAATATATAATTTGAAAGTCAAAATGATAGAGATCAAAATGAAGTGATTTTGCTCTGTTGAAGCAAGTGCTTTAATTAGCCCACTTCCAGGAATGGGCTGGGAGGTGTGTGTGTGGGGGGCTGTCTCTACAAACCAGTTATTTCTAACAGAAAAACTCTTCTATCAGGGTTGATTTTTTTTCTTATTGGTAGTTCTCACTATATTGCCCAGGACGAGGGATGAAATGAACGCACAGAACCAGAACTCAGGTGTCTTTCAAAGCTAAACACATTTGCACCTGCCTCAGAGACTACTCCCCTGCTGATCCATTTCTACAGCTTCAGAGAATTTCACTAGGGTTTACTTGTCACTTATTGGCAGCCCAAAATTGACCCCTGCTCCAAAGAAGGAAATCAGAAGAGATTCAGTTAAAAAAAACGTGGGGGGTGGTACTATTCCCTCCTGGTGACCGCAAAGTCCTTCACAGAAACTTCTCTAGCTCCAAATGCCCAGCTATTCCTCCTTGCAACACATTCATCATCAAACGCTGTTGCACAAACAGAACATGGAGTCATTCTCTGAATACATCATTTCTCCCACTCATTATTGATGAGTTAAAGGTTATCAATAACTCAAGGAAATGCAATAAATCATCTGCCTTTTGTCAGGCTATTATATATTCTTTGTGTGTTCTGTAGGTATAACTAATTTCTGAGGCTTGCTTGCTGTGACTTTAACTTTTGTTATAAAATTGTTACATACAATGAAGTGAAGCAGAAGACTACAACCAACCCAGCTTTGGTCTAGTCATGTCACTCTTCAGAAAAAGTAGATAAGCCTACAGTGGTTTTTGATTTTTTAAAAAAAACCCTGAAGTCCTGTGTTTGCCAGACTAATAAACTGGGATTACCTAGTTGATTTAAAGTATAGATGCCTATAATGGATACCTACATATGAGCACATCGATGGAAGGAAATACCCACTTCTAAACTGCAACTTATTTGTGCTCCTGTCTATGTCTGTATCAAGAGGAGAGAACTCTTCTTAACATAGGCTTATTAGGAGGACTCAGCCTGTGATCCCCAGGTTTACCGTGGGGGTCCTGGGATGTCTGGCTTGCGTCAGTCCATGTCTGGTGACATGAATCCCGAACCTGCAGAGAGTGCAAGAGGTAGCTGGAAGGAAAGAGAATCACCCCTTACAGCAGGCACATGTGTTTCAGTTAGTACAACTTTTGCTGTATCACATACATTTAGTAAAATAAAACCTGACACAGATTTTGAAGAACTACTCAGTATTTCTTTTCTGTTGCTCTTTTTCTGTGCTATTAGGTGAAAGAAGTTCTTCCCAGCGACGCTTGTCTCATTCCTTGTTAGCAGAATGATATCTAGTTATTGCAGATGTCTTTCTTTTCAGATCTCTCCATCCTCTTCTTCTTTGGGACTTCTTTGATATCAGAAGAGGATGGTAGCAGATGCTCTTTGAAAGGTGAAAGACGAGGACATGGATTTATAACAGCCTAAGTTCATTACAACACGAAAAACCTGGACGCATCTAACACAGGCGTTGTCTGCTGCTGATAGTTTTACTCTGCTAAAGCCGTTGAGAGCCTGCTGAAGTGCAAACATAGAGGTAAATCCTACGCGGGGTGAACCTGTGTGCTTTGCCCTGCGTGTCTGTCCCAGTGCTTTGCTGGACTGGGGCCACAGCATGTGCTTTCAGCTGCTGACACGCTGAGCTGAAAACACCGACCACCTTAGACTTTTTGTTCCTGTGCCTCTTAACAGAGAAGAAAAGAAGCATTTAAATGAAGGAGTAGGCACATGCAGTAAGGAGATGCATGTATTACAGAGGTGGAACTGAGACAGAGTAAAATCCCGCTGTGCTTGTCCTTTTTGTGGTACACGTGGAGAAGCAATGTTAAATCAGTAGAGTGAGGAATAATTAATGCTATTTTGTAGGGGATAACTAAAGCAATATCACTGCAATCTCAAATTGCACAGAAAACCAACTGTGTAGTTGGGAGATAAATACACGTCTTCCTATGCTCTTCTCAAAGAATAGAGCAGTTTTGACAACTCATCTTCACTTTCAAATGTCACTAATTATTTAGAAGGAGGGAATGTTTGTTTTTTATTGCCCAAGAAAAGCTGTTTTGCAAGGCTTGGATGCTGGAAGCATTGTAAAAATGTGACTCCCACTTTATAATACATCAAAACATCCCTTCCAAAAGATCACTTTTCATATTTGTGCGGGGGGCTGCATCACATACATAATAATGGTGTTTTCTGAATTTCTCAGATGAAATTGTACATTGTAATTTCTGTCCCCGAAATTATTTTATATATCTGTTTGTTGTATATGTTTGAATGCTTCCCCTCCACGCAAAGACAGTTTTGTCTGATGAGTATCTTCTTGTATTTTGTCTCTGTCAAAGCCTTTCCTCCTAAAACCAACTGTGAACCATCAAAAATGATAATGTGCAAGTCAGCACTATTACACAAAAGTCATTGTTTCATAGGAGAAAAGAGAAATTAAGTTTAATAATTTAAGACAGTCTCTAAATTAACAAGGAGGAAGTGGACAATGTAACCACACTGTACCTAGATGGATGCCCTTTTCCCTTTAATTTTTTTTTTCCAGATTCATAGTGGTGTCACTCAAGCTTCAAAATTCAACATTACCAATTGCCATCATTACATATAGCCTCATATGCCCAGAGCAAGATGCTAAGGCTCATTGCTGCAGCTTTGAGGATGAGGAGCCTTTGTTTCAGAGGACAGTACATAATTGGAGACATCCCTATACAATGCAGATCAAACCCAGCCATTTGGAAACTAATACTGTTTTAACCAGGAGTCTTGGGGTCAAGGAGGGATGGAGGTGATTACCAAGCACCAAATCCAAATATGTGTTTATTTTCCTAGAGAGACAAAAGAACAAGGAAGAGCACTGGCAGACGAGAATTTTCTGAGTGTGTGTGGGCCTTTTCTTAACCCATTGACTTGTATGGCTCTACCCATAACTCCAGACCTTCTCCAGTCTGCAACAGATGTGCAGGGTGTTGGGAAGGAAAATACGATGACAGGGATCTCAGAATCATCCTGAGTTTTCTTTTTTGTTGACTAACCCAAACGTCTATGAAGGAGCAGCAATAGGGGAAATTATGGTCATGCAGCCAACAAGTTTTTTGGGGTTTGGGCAGTTTGTCGTGGTTCAGGACCGTTACAGCAGTGCTAGAAGAAGAGCTTTTCATTCGCTCCATAAAAAAGCGTTCTGATAACTGGCATTTTCTTATTAGTTGAAAAAAATATTGGTGCTACTGAGTATACAGCACATGTACAAGTCAAAACTAAGTCTCCTTGCAAATAATGTTGTCGTTTTACTGACAAGAATTTGGCATTCCCGATTCATTCACAATATGCAGTGGCAACAAATTATAGGTCCTTTACCTAAACTGAGCACAGACTGCTTAGTGCCAGCTTGGAATATTTTGCCAAGAGATCAGGTCACAGAGATACAATTATAACGGCTTAGGAGAAAAAGAAGTATTGTGCCTTGTTGAAAAACGTTATAGGCCAGAGATTTGTTGTTGGAGAGGAGGAAATGAATGGCTCACCTTTTGGGGGGCTAGCCATATCCCCATTTTCTGAAACAGAGTCGCAATGGTGACTGGCTGTTTGCACCGAGCAGACAAAGTTAGGAAAATAGCAGGCAGGATGGCAGCCTCCCCTGCTAGTTTTCTGCTCTTCAAGGACATGTACTTGGAAACTCTGAGGCAGGGAGCCAGTTTTCCATTTCAGCTTTATGTGCTGCTCACTCAATGCACATACAGTTTTTAAATGCAGGTCTCCACCCTGTCTGAAGGGCAGTAATTAAGTGGGGTTTTGGTTGCCCCAGGCAGCCAGATAATAGGAACTTTCCTATCTTGATGAGCGCTCCCGGAGGGTCTGTGCTTTTGGTTCCTCCTGATTTGACTGCTGCAGTGCACTTGGTATGGGGCAACCTTGAAAACTGCTCAGAAACGCCAGCTTCTGTGGCAGGTGGTGATCTGCTTGCTAAGCCATGGCACCATGGGCAGGGGATTTCTGGCTGGCTTCGGTCTGAGTTATTCAAGTGACTACCTGCCTCCTTTGTCCCGGCGGTCACAACTGGTTAAGGATGCTCCTAACAATCTGCAGGTTTGGATTTAAAGGAGGTGGTAAGAAGAAGAGAAAGCACATCTCTCGAGCGCTGTTTTTTTGCTCGTCCATAGGTGTGAGATTTCATCTGTTGCATTCTATGCTTCGTTGGCTCAGCAGAGCTCAATAATTTCATCGTTAGGATAATATGTTTAGGAGCAAGTTGTTCGACAACTACACATTTACAAGGAGCAATTGTTTTCTGCATCGATTGTTCTTATTTTTAATTACGTTGAATTGTGTTAATTAACATGGAGATTATGAGATTACACTAAGTGCACAGTGTATACATACATACAAAATACAATTTCTAGCTTGAAAAAATGGCCAGCCAATTTTGAGGAGGTGGCCTCAGAAAGAGGATTTATTGGTCTATGAGGCTTAAATTAGTTTGACTTTGCAATGCATGGGGATCTTGCCCAAATATCTGAAGAGAAAAAGAAGCAAAATAGTAATTTTTGAAATTAATACCTCCTTGGCTTATTTAGCATCAGATGTTTAGGAAAACTGCATCTGCTATCAAGATCTTCATCCTTCCCATGTTATGGGTCTAACATAAAGAGTAGGGTAATGAGAGAAGAAAGACTTTTACATCTTATTAGGTTAAAAATCTAGCTCATTTCATGGCACTACAAAAAAAATAGCACCTATGTAGTCAGAAGTTTGCCGGTGAGTCCAGAGTTACACATCTGCATAGCTGACACTTCCGTGCTTTCAACAGAGATTGTAGTGAATTTGGAGATGCTACTGCAAGACACTGTCAGTTTTGTTATTTATTCATTGAAACATTTTGAAATCCTGTTTCACTGAAGCCCAAACTTTTCACTGAAATTTTTGTCCAATAATTTCAATGACGGGGTTTCTCAGCAGCAGTTTGAATTTTGTATTAAACAAAAAGGGAGAGAAGGAACCTGAATTTTCCAAGGGACAGAGACAGGAAAGACTCAGTTCAGTTCATTCCTCAGCTTCATTTAGTTAATCTGGTTTCTTACCTTTTTTTTTCTCTTTTTTTTTTTTTTAAATAAAAAATGTCCAATTGCTTTCACTTCACAGTTTGAACCCCCAAGATTTATTCACAAAGCACAAGAGATGTTTTCCACATGGAGTTGCTTGAGGGATTATAGGGAAAAAAATGGTGCTTTACTCCAATTAAGCCAAGCAGAGCTGAAGATAAAGGGCTTCTGCATATCTGACTTAGTGCCTCATACTTTTAAACAGTCCCTCTCAACAGGCTGTAGAGAGAAAAAGAAACTTTACAAAGTCTAAGTGTAAGATTTTGCCAAATTGAAGGAACCAGACAAAGGTCTACAAGTGCATAACTCACTTGAGCTATTACATTATCTAGAAGCTCTTGTGCTTTTTTTCCTAAAGGGCTTATATGGCAGGCATTACGGTTTCAAAACAAAAAATTTAGACTGACTTTTGCATATTTATGATCAAATTATATGTAACTTTTTCTTTTTTACATCTCTAATAGGTCCAGTAGCTGTGAAAATAAGCGTGTAGAACACATTTTCTTAGTTCATTTTTAAATACCTGTGTTTTAAATCACCTGTGTTTTCACCTGGTTTTCTTTCCAAAGTTAAGTTTTATTAATCTTGCTAATTGCTATCTGAAGACTAGAAGTAGATTTTTCCTATCTTTCAACATACCATCCTATTAGCAGAGTTGGTTAAATTAGAACATATATGTAATTGCCAGCTGTTTTGATGGATATATTAACTAAAATGACAACATTCAAATTTAAAATTAAGCCATGTGGTTTTTTAGTTCAACAACATGAAAAAATGCTGTTGGAAACTGTAATTCATTTGCTTCCCCCTCCCTCACCCCCAGCCCCTTTTCACAAACAACTGCAGGAAAGAAAGTCATGCTAGAAATTTTTAGAAACACCTATTAAATGATCTGTGGTTGTCTGTTTGTTTGTTTTATGAAGAAGAGACTTTTGCATCCCATGTTTCTAAATAAAACTGAAAGATTCAGGGCAGCTCAAGAACTGGTGAAATGTCATTCAGATTTCCAGTATGAAACCTTCCAAGTACTCTTTGCTTGGTTAGCGTCTGTGACAGCGGAGCGTCAGGTCCGTGTCTAGTCTGTCCAGATAACGAAAAGCAATCCTGGTGACCACTGCCTCTGCTACCTGTGAGCTGAATAGAGAAAAAGCAAAGTAGATGTTCCTCTAAATCCTCTTCAATAACTTTCTCCCACTGCAATGGACAGTAATAGCTGATCACAACTTTTTTTCCAATGTTTGAAGCCATTTCAGTCCAAGTCTTGGCTCTGTGCTGAACTCTGTGTAGGGAAATCCTCCAAAAGCACCTATGCAGGTCTTACTGAAGCCAGGGAGGCTGCAGAGCAACACTGGACCCTTGAGCTTCACCCCTTGCACTGCCTCTCCTCCGTCCCCGTGTGCATGAGACTCTCTGCCTGCTTTCAGGCAGCCATGGGCTGTGCCAAAGGCCGGGGCAGAAAGCGTAAGTGCTGATGAGAGACACAGGAGCTTCTCTTGTTGAGCTGAGGATGTGATAATTTCTGAAAATGAAAATGCTGAAACTCAAAGAGGCATCTCCCTAACTCTTTTAATGGATTTAAAAAAAAAATAAAAATAGAAAAATCTAGAGGAACGATCCAAACTCCCCCGTGTTGCAGATTAACTCTGTAATTGCGTTATAATGTTGCATTCTCATTCCTTTTTGAAGCGCTGTAGTAAAGCACGCATGCTGATCAAATCACAGAAGTGGAGTTACAGAAATCAAATTGACAGACAAAATGAAGTAGTCATTCCCTGCACTAAGCCTCTCTTACATTGCCGTAATCCAATATTTCATTGAAAGGCGATTTAACAGTAAATTAAAAGATCTCTATTTCCATAGGAAATAGATTGGGCCATTGAGCTGTCAACTCGATTTATTTTTAAATAGCACCCTTCATGCAAAACTTCCAAAGATAAGTGAAGAAAGTGCTATGAATGTATTCTTACATCCCAGTCAGTGCAGGAAGAGATCGGGGAAACAGGCGAATGCAACTGATGGTGAGTTTTGTGAAATAGTCCTGAAATTTTCTGTGAATACTTGAGACATGAGAAAGGTCACAGCTGTGTTACCCTGAAGAGTGACCCCTTATTTTAAGAGGATTACATAGTCTACACACAACAGATAGCATGGCTGCTCCCTCAGAAAATATCCCCATATTTCAAGCATGCAAAGTGGAATAAATTGAAAGCAAGTGGCTCTAAGGCTGCATCTAACTACTTAGAGGACAGTTACGCAAAGTTTCCACTGACTTCAGAGGTCCAGGATCAGGTCCGCAATGACTAAAAGACAGCATGACTCAGTTAGCAATGAAAGAGAATATTGATTATTTTCCACGGGGAGAAAAAAAAAAAAAAAAAAAAAAGAAAAAAAGAATCGATAACCTAAGTACCAGAAACTAAGGAAAAAAAATAACACAATGTATTCAAGCATTAATACCGCAACCTGAATATCTGGTGTTGCTAAAGCTGCATAAAGCCAAGTGACTTTCATGGCGATGTAAGAAGGAACGAGCTAAAAAGCCCGAACTGTGACCGTCAGGAACGGCAGGTCTGGTCGTCTGTAACCCGAGAACACCCGTAACATCTTCCCTCGCAGATAAAGCTGCCTTTTTTGTGTGTGCTCGGCGGCGGAGCTGACAGGCCTCAATCAATGTAGAGATTATGCCACCTTCTGGTCGTCACACAGATGACAGCTTCTATTTGTGGGGCGATCCATTCATCAACAGTTCATGCAAAACTTGCTTTGCAGGCATGAAAAGACTTGCCACAGGTGCAAGTCTTTCCGTTTTCCTTCTCATAAATGTCCCTTAGTGACTGCTTCCAACCAAATGCCTTCTATCATTGCAACATAGAGGATAGTACAATATAAGGCACTGTATTTTTCAGGAGGGACAAATAGGATTTTTTTTTTTTTATTTTTATTTTTTAGTTACGCTGTTATATTGCTAATTTCCATTAAATTCTTAAGTTTGGGACTGCTTGCTGAGCTGAAGGTGGGCATAGCATTTGTTTCTTGTATTCAAGTTGACTAAACTGGAAGCTATGACCACATAACATGGCAATCCTGCTCCACTAATCGCTGGACAACTGTAAAATACACAATTCTCCTGGAATTCCAAATTGGGTAAATTCCATCTTAGCTGCCAAGTCTTCCATAACTATTGTCTAAGCCAACTAGTAAGTATTGTTTGGTAGAAATAGCAGGAAAGAACAGATGATGCATTTTTTCCTGGAAATAAATGCATTTTTTTGCCAAGGCAAATTATTTTTCAAAATCGCATTAGTTTGAATTATGTGTTCTGCTAAGTAACTGTAAGACACAGTAGACTGTGGTACAGATTTCCTTCCCAAAACAGAAATTGTAAGGCTGAATTATTTGGAAAACTTCTTAGGGTCAAATACTCCTTCTTCCTATTTCAGTCTGGTGGATTGGATGACAGGAGAGATTCTTTATGCGTCCTTTCAAATAGGAGCCAGGTCAGACCTACAACAGAAAGCCCTATGGATCTTCCTTTCTCCTTATTTCCTTTTTTCCATGCTGCCAGACCCCTCAAATACTACCTATTCTTACGCTTGTATCAACCAGTCAGTTTAAAAAAGTTCCTCTGTTGGTCTTGATCACCTTTTCCGCTATCATCACTGCTTTTTGAGACAAGTTAGGACCCCCCAGGGAAACACTGTACCTATGTGTGTTACCACTAATTGACTTCCACATCGCTTTCTAGAACTGCTGCCTTCAGCCCTTACTCTTATGGGTAAGGGCTGCATGAATGGATTGTTATTAACTCTCCTCCTAGCCAATACAGGCAGGAGATCTAAATAAAACTCAAATATTTAAATCCACTTGGGTAATTTAGGTTGCATACTCTCAACGTAAGTTCCCAAAACACATCTTTACAGTACTTATTTCCCATTTATTTACCATCCTTCTTCTTCGGACCTTAATAATGTAAGACAAACCATTGGTCTGAGTTGTACGATTGTGAAACATAGCCATTGTTTTCAATTATTTTTCACGTTATAGTCTCTGATTATTTTTTTATGCTCAGTTATGCTAATTAGGTTAAAAGCCTCTAGTTGTAAGCAGTATTTTTCTTTCACAGTGTTTGAAAGTTATTTTATATAGGCTGTGACAATCCATGTGTTTATAAATTAACAGGACATAATATTCTAAAAGGTCTAGCCAGTGGAGAATAAAAAAAAATAATAGTAGGTATTTTTAAAATTTCTTTTCAGTGGGAAAAAAATCCTGTAAGTACAGAATGGAATTTGCATAAATGGCAATTAATGAATTATTTGAGTAGAGTAGCAAACTAAATACTGAAAAGATGTTTAAATAACACATTTATCACTTTCATTAGACTTTTAAAATTGTTCTCACTGAATCACATAGTCATGAATGACTCTTTCAGCCATTGTTCCAGAAAATACATCAATGAAGAGATAATTCTAGCTTTTATCATCATTTAGGTGAAATTTGCACATATAAAGGTATTTCCTGCTCAGGAAAAAAGTGAATCCAGTAGAGAAGATACTAAATTGTAAATAGTTTGATAACAAAGACGATTGCATATGATTGATGGTAATCCAGTGTTACGCATTTTTGTGTGTCCTTAGCCAAGGTAAAGAGGTCTGCTGAGGTAACTGGAGATTGTAGCATAGGTGTGTGCAATCCTAAATGTTATTTAGAGCTCAGCCTTGTATTGATACAAAGCCAGATCACTTGAAGATCCTCCTAGAATTTGCTTGGAAGAAGAGATAGTCTCCAAGATCATTTAAGATGAAGAATCATAACAAAAGTCAGAACTTCCCAGTGAATACACTTCCGTTATGATTTTTGAATACAGGATCAGGTTCTGCAGTCTTGCCCTGAAGTGTTTTATTTCCAGCTACCTGAGATCCAACAAATGCTTGAGAGGTCTATAGTCATCCTGAACTCATCAGTATCAAGAATCATAACACGCCCATTTTTAAGAACACATGATCAGAATGAAATGTAAAGAGTAAAAGATAAATACAGGGATATGAAGTGTCAATTCTGCTCACCACAGTGTGTAAGTACTGCCATTTAGTGCAAGGTGAATAATTAGATCAGATGTGTTTACTTAACCTCATGTTCTTTCATCCAGTATTTTAATGGCAAAATTAAACCTAACTGCATCTTCAAAATAGCAGTGAAGTCCTGGTATGCCCAAAAGGAAGGAGCAAAACAGATTAAATGAATTTTTTCAAGAATTTTGTTTCTGCTGTCCCCAGGTTGCACAGCTTCAGTCATTGTGTACCTCTCAGGGTGGTGCCTGTGACTCCAACTTTCATTTCCACTGGCACATTGGTATGTGGGCTTGGCTTTTTTCTCTATACGTGCTTTGAAATCAAAAGGTCCCTAAACGAAACTTACTACGCAAAGTGAGTTAGAAAGTGGTGTATGGTTACTGGAACTGAGAGAAGGCTATCCAGTAACATTCATGACGCCAGGAGCAGGCCTTCATCAATCTGCCTAAAAAAAAGCTACAGGATGCACCTTTGGTCATCATGCAGGACTTCTCCTAAGATAATGGAGAAAATTTTCAGGGGGGAAAGGAGGAATCAACGCACGAACCTTGGGTCATTGGGGATGCCACTGGAGGTGGCAAAAGAACCCAGTATTCTAGATTTAGTCAGTCTTGTATTTGTTACAGTTAAAAAAATAGAAAATAGAAATAGAAAAACAAATAGAAAACCCCGAGCATGACCAAATACTTTATCCTCAGTTTTCCACCAAAAGCGAGCTAACATGGTGCAATGCTATACAAAGGCAAAGCATGCCTACATGGATTATCTTTGGTTTATCTCAGATTTTTTTTCTTAAAACTGAAAAGGTTAACTTTTTTTTTTCATGTTAAAGAAAAAAAAAAGCTCAGTCATGATTTTTAGATTTCCGGGTGATCCATGGTATTTGACAGAGCACCGTAAGGAAAGGCCAGAAAGCACGCAGGGATTAATGACACTTTTGCCAAGTGATGAATTCCGCGGGCCTGGAAACCTGGCATTTTGCATTCTGTCAAGATCAGAGCCATTTTTAAGCTGTTTAAGTTGTGATTATTTTCTCACATCTGTTTCCTTGAAAACTAATTGTAGATCTGAAGTTGCCGTTTTTAAATAATTCATAAAAACATAAATCCAGAGGAAAGTGGCAAAGGTATACAGGAACCCACTGAAGTACAAAGAAAAGGGTCAAGTCAGCTGTAGTTATCTGAGCGCTTCTCCTACTCCTCAAGTACTTAATTAGGCCTGTCTGACTGTTTGGCCCTGGGTTGATTTTTTCTTTCAAGAGAGCTGTTGACCTGATGGTATATTAAAACACACTCAGCTGTAGCTTCAAAATGGTTACTGAAAACATTTGTAAATGCTGTTGTTTTGGCAATAGGGGAAAAAAAATGTAGACTAGCTAGTGAAACTCATACATTTATAATTATTTTTTTTTCATGTGACTGAATAGCCTTTTAGCTCTACCAATTACACAGATCAGCTAGACAACATCATTTAATGTAGGCAACAAAATGCCCAGAAGATCCTTATCTATGAAAACAAGAGCTTCTACAAGTTTTGGAGGGTCTCCCAACCAGGCAATTAATTGAACTAATTCAACTAAGCCTTTATAAAGTTTATAGCTTCTGGAATTATTGCTGAGCTTACAGAAGCGTTTTAAAGATTACATCCTCAAAACTTCTAGATCAATTATTTTACAGTAGGAGTAGATCTCTTGTTTTAAAATGCCTCTTTGTGCTGATCTATCATTTTTCCTAATATAGGCTATTTTTGCAGAACTAATTAGTAACTTATGCCCTGGAGAAAATTCTGTCTGTTGGTTTGTCCTCTTCTTAGAAAAAAAGCATTTTTACACTTCTATTCACAGGAAGAAACTCATCTTCCATAAAGATAAGACATTAAAAGGGAGAATTAAAAGGAAAAAAATCCCCACAACCCGGCCTCAACAGAGCTACAGCTGTTTGGAGCAGGGAAAGGGTTTTATCTTTCTCTTGTTTGCTCCTCCAAGGCTTTCCCACTAAGAGCTGTTCAAATGAGCATTCCTATGATTATTAACGCTGCCCTCCTCTTAATAATTTGGATGTGACTTCTCCCCTCTCCCCCTCAGCATGGTACCGAGCAGGCTCCTGGTTTATATTTTGTTGTGAAAAGGGGAGGCTGTCAGGGTTGACGTTCTGAAATATCCATCTGGCTCCTTAAATGCTATCATGTCTCTTTTGTTTTCCCAAGTCTCCGATGAGAAGATGTTTGTCACTTAATTGCTGCTGAGGATCACAGATGATGGTTTATAGGTTTAGGCAAATTGCAGGCAGCACTTTGTTAACAAACGGTAGAGCACAATGGTACTTCATAATTATCCTATAGAGCTCAATTGGCCCTTAACGGCACCTGCATGTACAGCATCAGGGAGCCTTGTTTCAACACAAAAGCTCCTTCTTGTTAATTAACCTGTATGCACTTGTTACAAATGAAACCTATTTGTTTCCACTTAATATATTTGCAGCTAGTTTAAATATTCATTTATTATTATGCTTGTTAAGTGAGGAGTGGAGAAGAATAGTTTGGATCACTTTCATTAGTATGCATTGAGCTTAAAAGAGGTAGCAAATAGACCAATATGTCAAGTGTGTTCCTTTGTGCTTTCCTTCTTCTTGCTCTGTAGGCCCCCAAATTAGGCTAACAAAGATGTATATCCATTGCTGATTGAAATAATACAAAAGGAATGAGAAGTATAGGGGCCTCTGCGAAAAATCAACAATTTCTCTGAAAGGGGCTTTGTACCAAATGACAAATACAATTCATACTAGGTGAAAAATGCCTTTTATTGCATATTTAAAATGAGTATGTGCACACACACAGGTTTTATTTGTACGTAAAAAGCTGTGAAATAAAATCGAATCTAGTGTATTTAAGTGTTATGCCTTTATTCATGCTGTTCTAGTACAGAGGCTTTTTAATCTTTAACCAAAGAATTTATTTCTATTTTACCCTGATGAGCAGAGCAATCTTTGCTCTTTAGCTGATAGAAATTATATAGAAAGCGACAGAAATTATTGTGTATTTATTAGAGACTGTAAGTACATATAAAGGGCCATTAGTTCAACTGCATAAAGAGATTAATGAACAGTGATTGTTGTTGTTGTTACCTTCCGTTTCAACAAAGAATATTCTAAATGCATTTATTCCTGATACTGGGAAAAAAAATAATCTCTCTCAAATATTGATTTCCATTATTTGTTCCTTTTGGAGTACCTTTGTGGCCTGAAGATTTTCAAAGAGTTGCTTGTTAATGTGAGTAGTCCCACAAATAGTACAGACTGCAGAGCAGATGTAGCTGAGCAGTGAGAAAAAGCTCGTTTCCTCCTGCTTTTTGCTTGACTTTTTAAAGTTATGTCTAAAGTATATCACTGCAAGGGAATCTTATCCAATATAGAAGAGTTCCTTCTTAAAGGAAGCACAAAGGATGATCGCCGTCTCTTGATTAGCCAGTGTGAATCCTGAATAATCCCATTTCCTTCTAAGTGATTTAAACCAGTAGCACTGAGAGTAGGATCCAGAGGATTTGCCCCTTTGCACCTCAGTATCAGAAAATAAACATATTAAAGCTAGATGAAAGAGGAAGGAGCAAAATTTAGGCTGCAGATGAGTTTTTGTAACAGCACACTGAAAACTGTCGAAAATACACTTACGTATTGATGTAAGATGCATTCCAACAGCTGCTAATCAATTGCTGTGATTCTTCTGGTTTAAAATTGGTCCAATAATGCATTTTAGAATAGGTCAATACTGCCTCCTACATGGAGTAATACATCTAATTTGTTTCAATTCATCATGATCATATATTCTAGGCCATTTTATTTAAAATTTCAACTTGCCAGAGGGAATTAATAACGCAGAGTAAATTGTAAGTTACTTGTATGATACACACTTAGAAGAGATAGAAGTCAATATGGCTCAATAATGCAACAATTAAATGGGGAAAGGAAAACTATACAGTTAAGTTGTGTGTGTGTTTGTGTATAGTCATTTTATATATGTGTATATATATATTATTTTTTTTTAGAAGAGAATTCAGAGTTTATGTGACCTGCCAAGTTGAGAATCAATGTAGTATGAATATTCTCTAGTCACAGAATAAGTATGATGGATTGTAGCAGAAGAAGCTTCAGCTTGTCATCCTTCTGAAACACCTTGTTTTTTCCGTAGTGAGAATGTCTTTTAGAATCATATGTTACTATTGTCTGCCTTTAATCATCATTTCATTGCTGAGGCTTCCAATATGTAAGCGTAGAAATGGCCCCTATGATGTATATGTATCTTCTAGGCTACAGATGGAACTAAGTCAGCAGTCACTTTTGGTTATTCCTGATTCACAGTGAATTTCGATAGTTATTTAGAAGTGGAAGTGCTTATCAGGCCAATGAATGTTGACAGCCCTAATGAACTCTTATTAAAATACCTTTCATCTTCCAGGGCCCCAAATCTCTGTACATCTCCAGGATGAGTTCTTCAGTTATTTCCGAAGCAGGTGGGATACTGAGCCATTATTTTTGCTGCTTCTCTGGTTTTGTGATACTCTCACGCCTCTCTGCAATTTGCACTGTTACAAAAGCTTAGAAGAGCCCATTGCACCCAGCATATGTGGCATCTATTTCTCACAGGTCCACGACAGAATCTGAGAGAAGCAAAAGAGTACAACTTCCATCAGTCCAGACTATGGCTATCACTATAATAGTCAGCTATATGGTAGGTCCTTTTCGTCTCTCCCAAATGCATCCTGCCAGCGAGAGGTTTCACAGCCCCTCTGTAGATATACTCGCAGAGTCCCTAGACTAGATCACTGGGCTACAGCCCTCTGTTTTTCACCTGTGAAAAAGCAGCAAATCCAGCTGTATTTGGCACCTGCAAGGCCGCTTCTTCAAAACAGAGCATTATTTATTCATTGCAGAGTACACAGCATTCTGACAAGGGAGATAAAACAGCAGAAGACCTATTTCTGAATCTTGCTTATTCCTGTGAGTTTTGTTAACTTTTTTTTTTTTGGAGTGGACACCCCTTTCCTAGCCTGGGAGATACAGGCAGTTGCTGTTTCCCCTACTTTCCTTTCACTGCCTCCCTGCAGCATATTTTTTTTTTTTTTACAATTAAATACTCCCTACACCACCCTTCTTTAGCCAGGGATTTATTTATTTTCTAAACAATTTAATTTTCTTTTTCTCTGAGGCTTTGGTCAGGGAAAATACACCTGTTAGCCTGACTGGAGACAAGCAGGTGCCTGTCTCACAGTTAATAGCTCCCTGCCTTCTCCCCTGTCGCTTGGCATTTCTCTGGAGATAGCTCATCTCTGTCATTGTTTTGTTTCTAGCTTGGTTTTTCCCTAGCAGCCTCTTTGATTTAATTCTCTGTAGTCAGGTGGAACGATATCAAGCTAGAAAATGTAGGTACATACCGCATTCAGAGAAAATAATACCACCGTCTCCCTCATTAGCCTCAGAGGAGTTTATGACTCAGAAGATAAAGGAAGTGGGAAGCACTTACAATAAAGACTGTGTTCCTGAAGGGGATTGTAAGGCAGGATTTTTGTTAAGATGGGGACCTGCTACCCTCGAAATAGCTCACCGGTACATGTACCATTACTGGTGGTGCAAAGTGGGTCTAATTTTGCATCTCCCTCTCCCTTCAGATTCTGCACTCCTGCACCTGTCCTCAGCTGTCCACACCAAGCTGTTCCCTACAGCCATGAGTAGTCTTTTGCTCACCTTGGCTCTTTGGTTTCACACCTTCAGCATGTGAAGCTGTTTCCATCATGCTCACTACTATACCCAGCGACAAAGCCCATCTAGGTGTCTGTTCTGCCACTGCCAACCCCACCGTGTCCACTGTCTCATCTACGTGCTTCCTCTGTCCACCAACTTTCCTTTCAGGTTAGGAAAGTTATACACTGCATCTCTTTTAAGCATTTTCCAGCCTCTTTCCCGTAAGGGCTGCCCAGCTGATACCAACCGAGGAAGAACCTCGTGACAGGTGGTGGTGCTACGGCAGCGTGAGTCACTGAGAGGCTGGAAGAGTGTTCAAATGCTGCGTATCTTGTTATGTGCCAGCTTTTTTATGACACGCACAGTCCCCATCTCATTTGCTGCTGCCTGTGTTCAGGAATCAAGTGTCTACCACAACAGCATGCTGCAGCCACTGAGCTCTGCAGTCACGGGGGTTAGAATTTGCCTGGACAGTGGGAAGGGTGCCCTGCCATCTTTTTGCAGAACTACTTGGCATCGATAAACGCTGAATGGGAAAAGTACCTCCTCTTTTCCTTCTACCTACCCAACAAACACAAACACAACCCTGTTATTAAGACTGACATCTCTTTCGGCTCCGGACAGACCTCTGAATCATAGAATCACAGAATCACAGAATCTTCATGGTTGGAAAGGACCTTTGAGATCATCGAGTCCAACCAAACAACCTACAATCTCTGCCACCAGAGCATGCCCTGAAGTGCCACATCTAGACGTTTCTTAAACACCTCTATGGACGGTGACTCAACCACCCCCCTGGGCAGGCTGTTCCAGTGCCTGACCACTGGAAGAGAAGTACTTTTTCAGCACCCTACTCAAATACAGGTCTTAGTTCTTAAAATCTGTATATATTGTGTTGGTGCAGGACTGCCTATATCAACACAATATGTACAAGAAAAGTGAGAGCTTCTGCGACTGAATTAACTTCCGGTGAGCTTTCCCGTAGTATTGAAATAATTTTGGAAATGTGAAATTCAGAATTATAAAAGCTTAAAGTGAAATCCACAGAGCCATGTTCTGGATCTAAGCCCCTGACAGAGTACCTGAACAATGTCAGGTACTTTATATCGACAGTGTGAACAGAACAATAATCACCAGAGCCCAGTGTACTGGGAGTCACACTGCCCAGGCTGGCCAATCTTCTATGCATAGGAGAGGAATGTGTTTTATGTCCCAGCAGCTCAGCAGCCCTGCTCAATGAAGATCCAACATCAACCTGAATTCACACCCTGAAATCACCTTTCCAGATTCAGATAACTGCATTATATCCCTTTCAAAAAGCAGTCTTTTTCTGCAAAATGTCTTCGCACCACAGCTTTCCTTTTCAGTGGCTAGAAGACCCACTTTAAAGAATTTAATTCCCTTTTCCTTGGCAGAGGTTCAAACCCACGGTTCCCACCTCTCAAGGGATGCCCTAATCAATGAGCAACCATCTGTTCGGGGGGAGGGGGGAGGGCTTACTCCCCTTCTCTTACTGGTGTCCTCCCACTACACAGGAAGATGATGTCATGACTAATTGGGCTCAGTAGTTAAATCACTCACCTGAGAATGGGGGAGATTCTCATTCCTACTCCTGGTCCAAAGGTTGCTTCTGCAGTAAGTAAAATGCATTTCATGTAAAAAAGTTTTCACACTTTTAGGTACATTAATAGCTGTAAGCATGGTTAACGTCTACAGATATGTGTTAACACATACAAGTGTGTGTGTACATATATATATATTTATACGCATATTAAATTAGCAACCTGAAATCCTTTTACTATATAAACAACAGAACCAGTAGGCAATAATCCAAATAAAAAAATCCTAGCAAAAAACATTTTTGACCGAAAAAATTCCACTTTTTTTTTTTAAGGAAATCATATTTTCACAGAAAAAAAAAAAAAGGTTAACACAGAAAATAAAATGTCACGTTTTGATTACTAAAAACCCAAACAAGATATTGTTTTTTAGTTGACAAAACAAATAAGACTAATATATTTTGCAAGAGTAAATAAAATAATATTTTGCAGGGAAAAAGTGTGTATGAGTGCAAGCTATATTTTTTTTTAGAAATAACATTACTAATTCAAGCTAATGTCAGAAAATTAACCGTGGTGTATCTTACAGGAACATGGGAAATGTGACATGCTAAAAGCCAGGGCATATTTTTTTCTGGAATAGACAACTGCTGAGTTGACGTTCTGCCTATAAAGTCCCATAGATAAAACTCTGGGAGGTGGCCAGCATAGGCTTTAAGCCATGATATGTGACTCACTCTGTTGTACAATTTGGTAACTTCCTCCCAGAAAGGCACCACGGTTGAAGCCCTTCATTTTGAAAGAATTATACATATTTCAACTGGAGAAAATGGTTCTAACTTTTCTAGGTTCTCTTGGTGATCGCATACCTCATTTCTATGTATTAACCTACCATAATGGGGTTTTGTTAACCCTTTGGGCAGCTGAGTGCCATGACTTTCTAGGTATCAGCTTGGACTGTCACATGGTTGACTTAGCACCAGCGAGCCCTTCGCATCCACAGATTCATTTTCCTCAATTTGTTAAGTGGCTAATTATAAAGGTTCACAAAAGAATTGACACAAGGGGAGGAGACAGCCACACTTCTACCAGCAGCCCCATGAGGCCAGTACAAGTGTCGTTTGTAAAACAGAGCTCAAATTAAACAATGGCTATAATAAGATCTAGGGGCTTGTGGATAATGAAAGAAAACTTCCTGTGTAGATGCAAAACAGGCAGTAAATGGGTTGTTTTTATGTTTGACAACAGGGCCCTTATGTAACTCTTCATGAATTCAGAGACTGCCGTTAAGGTAATATTCTTGGACTAGACTAGATGGTAACAAGCTAAATAAAATGACTACTATTTATTTTGCGTCCATGGCTGTGATTTCCAATTTCATTTCCATACTGTAGTATATCAATAAGATTTTTTTAAAGCAGAGTATGGCGCATGCACTGTTTCCCAAATAAGAAGATATTTAGGAATTTGCTGGTAGATATAACTGCAAAATGAACAGTGTTTTATTTTAAGAACAAATGCAATCGATGTGTTAACAAATCATTTGTTCTATCTGCAGTCGTCAACTCCTTATTATGAATAGCTGAATTTAAGCTAAAGAATAAATTTAAGCAGCAGCCTTTTCCTTGCCTGCAAGATTTATATACAGCAAATTGGACTTACTTTATTTTGTCGGTTTAAGTATTTAATGAAATTGAATGAAAGTCTTTTTTGTGCATGTGCTGTTTCTCCCTTTCACCCTAATACAGCTACTCTCTGTGCATAGTGTTTGCATCATTATGTAAGACATTTGCAAATATGTATGATGTGTTTGCCTATGGGAAAAACCTCTCTTCTAATGTATTCATGAAAGATGAATTAACGGTGCTTTAGGTATGATAAAGAGATTCATGGTATAGTCTATTATAATGCCGATATTAAAAAGCAAGATCATCATTTAATAAGAAAAATGTTCATCTTTTACAATCATGGCAATATGTTTTATTTCTGAGAATGTCTTCCTTCCACCCTTGTCTTCTTATTAGTTATAATTTTAATTTATCATTTATATTACGCTGATATCTAGATAATAGCCAGGACACCGTTGTGCTGACATTGTACAAAGACAGCATCCCTACCAGAAAGATCTTTGTCTCTATTTTCTTTCTTCTTCTAAGTTTCTTTCTTCCCTTGATCTTCCGCTTTTCTCCGTAGTGTAGACCTCAAGCATATCTCCTCCAGGATGCTGATATGGTACTTTTGCCACAGTAAAATAAAAAAAAAAAAAAAACAACAAAAACCCCAGCAACAACAGGTATGAAGCAATTTTCAGCAGGATGACGTCGTCTCTGATTTTCTCTGGATCCCTGTATTTCAGGTGACGAAATTTAGGCTTTCCCTGGACGCCTGGTCAGATATGTTAGCAAACAGCTTGCAGGAAGCTAAGTTTCTCAGTTACATTCTCCATTTATGCTTTGTTGGCAGATACACTGATTTCTTTGGCTCTGTTTATGCTGTATCAGCTGCGGTCTCAAAGCTGCACTGTAGCTCAAACTATACAACTGTCCCCCGCCACGTTGATTCCTCTGCTGACCCTAGTCCAGAGCAGACTAAGTGCCCTCCCTACCTAGCAAGGATGCTCAGGCACAAGCTGGCAAATGATTTACATGAGAACACAGTCACACAGGCAACCCAGAAGCAATTAGCTTGAGCTGCTACTTCACTCTGAAGATCAGAAACCCAATTTAGCAGAGCTACCAAACTGCAACTCCTGTTGCATTTCATGGAGACGTGCGGCGGGACAGGGGAAAAAGAGTATGGAGGAGGATTATACTGGGCAAGGACAGACAGAAATCCACGAGACTGAATCCTTTCTCAGACGTAAGGGGTCCTTGCTTTTCTGTAACTCACTGTCATCTTCTGAAGGCTTGCTGTTACCACATCCCTTTCTCATGCTAGCACTCCAAATTTCCTATTCGCTTATTTGTAATTTCTTGTAGTCTGTGCCAATTTCCTGCACGTAACCCCCTGAGTCATGTAACACAGTCAGTAAGAACATCCTCTGTGAAAGTACCCTGCAGTTAAATACATTTTCTTATTGAAAAAGAAGCATTTTGCAGAAACGGTTGGTATCCATGACATGTTAGTCATTAGTAGACATGGATTCACAGTCTGCAGCTGAGGAGACATCCAGGTATAGGTAACAAAGTTTTGCATCTTTTGTATGGGTAGACTGGGAGGGTTTTTCACCTGATTTTTTGCCAAATATTGAGATATTGGAACTAATGGATTTACTGCCATAACCTAATGTGGCAAATCTTTCTTTTTATGCCAGGGCAAGAAGGGCCGAAGGAAAACAGAATGATACCAAGTCTTGATTAAAAGCCTACACTAACGATATTTCCAGACTTGCTCTGCAAAATAAAGTAAGGACGAGTACCTGTTATACAGAAAAAGGCACTAATCCTCAGCTTCCTAAATTTTTGTGATAGATTAGTAAAAACTGAAATCTTAAAAAAAATGTATAGATGGATATATATAGATGTAGACTGCATGTAAATATATAGTCTATGTATTATATGCGGCCTGATTCTTGTGATTAAAATGCTTATCACAGAGGAAAGACAAAATTTTTATCCTATAGTGAAATATGTATTATAAAGCCCACATTCACCTTTAAAAACACCTTTAAATGTGATTTGGCATACCAACTGAGCTCCAGTGAGGCCGAGAGTTCACTGTACAGAGCTGCAAGGGGAAGCGCCTGGCATGCCACAGCTATCGAAGAAAGTCATTCACAGCTGCGTGCACAGCGTCGCTATCACAATTTCATGAGAATATCTGATACAAGAAGGCTGTTCAATATCTGCCTAACCATTTATAAGTGCAATTACAATATCAACATGCATGATCATTCTAAATGAATGCACAAATTTGCCAAATAATTGCACAAGTGCTTCTGTTCGTTGTCCCGAGTATAGAGGATCCCAATTCCTCTATAACGTTAGGAATTGGTATGCGGAGTTTTTCATCTAAGTGAATATTCATTGCCCTAAGTTACACGGATTCATTTCAGTTTTGCATATACTGTCAAAATAAATGAATTTGAATTTTTAAAGGGTAAAATATTTATCATACAAATTAATAAATCTTTCATTAAAAATAAATTCTAAATATTCTCTGGGTAGCATTTGAAACCATTATCAATGGATTCTGTTTCAGTTTTGATTCTTTTTTTTTTTTTTTTGTAGTGTCTATCGTATCCATTTTAAATTTTAAGTATAACAATGTTTCCCCCACTATTTGAACCAAACTATTATTAAGGGATTGAAGTTTTCTGGTGAATGAAGCAGCCCAACTCTTTTCATGACAAAGTTGGTAATTAGAAGGCCAATTTAATGGTGAATCAGGCAGAAATATTCAAACCATGACAAACGACTTTAATAATACAGCTTGCAATGCTTGAACAGAAATAAATTTCACTTCTGAAACTCTCGCCTTTTTCTGCCTGCCTGGAAGATAAAACTGTCCAGGAGGTATTTTGTACCCTTTATTCACTATAGCTTTTACTAGAACTTAAGCAGGCCAAATAGCTTGCAAATGCAAAAACATCATTCAAGTTCTTATGATTTTTTTTTCCTGAAGGTAGGCTGTGTTGAGAATTCTGTGTAAGTCAAAGATTTATTTTTTTTACATCCTGCTTAACCACTGCAATAGTGTTTTATTGTTTTATCTCTGACTTGAAGCATTAGCAATAGTCTACATTGGCTTCAAAACTGAAAGCTAATTTCGGTGTTTGTCATAAGTTTGTTAAGATCACATGCATTCCACAGTTTGAAAAATTTCATTATTCTGTCCATGCTGGGGCTTCGTAATTGGATAGTAAGGATGTTCAAAGACTAATTTAGTGAATTGCACGATATTTTAAATGGAATTATGCAGGTTTATGGGGCCTCAGGGGATTGAGCTAGGAGCCTCTTGAGAAAATCTGTTTATCAGTAAATGATATTAGCAGCTTTCACCTAGCTTTTGTCTTCATTAAATTGCTGCACTTCCAATTGAGGGTCACATCTGAGGACTGCTTTGATAATTTGTCATTATTGTCTTGTTTATTGGAGCATAAAGTTGATACAGCAAAGGTTGTGCAGTTATATACAATGCACAAAGAAGTTCTTCCCACCAACCCTGCCAAACCTTTATCATAACAAAACATGTCAGGGCACAAGAAATTGTAACTTGCCCAGTATTCCAATATATATTAGATCAGCACACCCCTGCATGTTAATTTCCTAATATTTTCTAAATGAAGGTAACATTTTATACTCCAGGTTACATTAAATTTTGTTTTCTTTCTATTATTTTCAACTGCTAGTCTAAAATATTTCTTTTTTAAAAATGAAGTAAAATTTTGTTTTCTGTTAGAATTCCCCTTTCCCAAATATACTCTGTGTGTGGCCAGAGTTTGTCCCAATGTATTGAAATAAATTTTCCATAAAATAGTGCATGTAGCAGATTTAGTCTATATTTTAAAGCACCAATACCACTTTTATGTTATCGTTTACAGCAAAGAATTTCAGTAAGATGTTATTTCAATGCTTGCTTTTATAGGAAGGTTAGTTGTAAACATAGACAGGCTATATCATCCAATTATTTGTTTCCTTTCATGTTATCAGCACTGTAGAAAATTTTTATTTCTCTAACAGAAACTATAGGTGAGATGTACTAATACTAGTCTATATAGATTGAGAGACTATTGACCAACTTCAGACATGCTTTCTTCAGCCTCCTGTCTGTGAATTATGCACTCTTTCAAACTTTATTTATGTGTAGAGATCATATACTTTTTATAACACATATGAATTATGCTTATTTAAACCGCTTGGAAAGGCTTGGCAGTATCGCTACATTTTTTATGCTTAAATTATCCTGCAGACTACCATAGGAGTGAAAGAGCATTCTTCTTATTGTATTTTATACCAGTTTCCTAAGAAGAACTGAAAACTATGAAGGTTTGAAACAAATAAATATATATCTATATTTTTAAATTAAAAATAAGTACAGTCCAGGTAAGCACTAATCATCAGCATTAGTTGATGACAACCATGTTATCTGGAACCTTTCTCACAGAAAAGTTTTCCTTCACAGGAAGCTGTGCCTGGAAGGTGATTTCAATATCAAAACAGATTTTCTTGTTTTATGATATTTCAGTGTTTAAAGCAAGAGACCTCAGCTTCAGTTCCACATTGTTGTGAGGAGGATTCAGGCGCATAAAAAGCTCAGGGACAAACCCCAGCCCCCGCTCATGCACAAAGTAGATCCCTTAGCCTGAAAGATTAAGTCAGATTGTTCCGAAGACATATGACAAAAAATCCTGTGAAGTTGTATGCATTCCTAGGCAGAACATAACAAACTACCACTTCAGCCTGTAGGTCACGCTTTGTTACCATTTGCAAATGCCTTGTTCACCTTGGCCACAAGCCTTCAGCTCACCCTTTCATCCTTCCTCTTTTCCTCTTCTTCCTCCTGTTCTCCTTCCCTGCAGGATAGCTGTTCTCTTCCTTGACACACTAGCCTTTTTATATCCCCATTTACCACAGTGTGTTTCTCCAACTTAATTTATCTTACCTTTCAACCCTCTGTTATTTTTGCTGTATCAGTTCCTACCTACTCTGCACATCACCCAAAGACCCAGCAACTTCAGTGGACTCGATGTGCAACTTTTAACAGAGCCATAAAAGAGAAGATTGCCACTAAAATCCTTGTGCCTGGACTGTATCAGTAGTTCAATGAAAATTTTCAGGTTTTCTACATGCTCCTGTGCACATCTGTCTGTCTTTTAAACATTTGCTGATCTTGGCTTCTTGCTTGATGTTTCCATGTCCTGTTCTCATGCTGCTGCAGAACCAGTCTAAGCAACAGAGGGAGACATTTAAACTTCAGTTCTGTGTCTCAGCTACAAGGTATATCTTACTTGAGTGAAAAACGTCTTGTTATTGAGAGCACAGGATGTAAATAGCAGGAACGTTCTGCATGTGGGTTCATAGGGATGAAATCTGGTACAGATGCCATAAAAAAAACTTATGGGAAAGTGCAATTGTTCCATTATTCCTTTATTTGGACCACCAGTCCAGGTGGTTCACGCTCTTGGGTATTTTCAAAGAGAACTGTCTCTCTTCAGTGACTATATGAGGAACGGCAGCACATGCTCTTCACCAACTTGTAGTTACAAAACTTTTAGAAAGGGGTTATCTCGTCCAGATCCTGACCATTGTTTCTGCAGCTTTTCATTTTCTCTGAGACCAGGAGAGCTGCTTCTCTGTTTTCCTCTCTTGGTATCAGCTTTAGAAAGACAGTAAACAAGATGGACCTCTGTATCCCAGTGACTCCTTGTGTTATGCATCAACAGCCATTGTACAAACATCTGCAGGCATGGTAGCCTACAGAAACCTAATCCTTTCCCCCATTTTACTTTGATGTTGTTATCACTGGTGACAGATCGATGCTGCCTCGCATCTGAGCTGAGACTGACATCCATTTTAAAAGTTTCTAAATTTTGCACACTTGGCTACACTGAGTAACACCTCCTGTAGGAGCCGAGAGCAGGTCAGGAGCTGAAGAGGTCACAGAACCTGTCTGCAGTGGGTGCCCCAAGCATCATCACTTGAAGCTTCCTCTACTTTGCTCTTAGGAGAAAAAAGCCAGCCAGCCAATGTTCCCTTAAGGGACTTATGCAATGCAAGGCAAAGAGTGACAGTGGTCCCAGGTGTCCTCCATCACTTCTTGGTATAGCTGCCTAACTCCAGGACAGGACAAGATATCAAATATTTCTTTCCCTTTTGTGCTTTCCCTTGGCTATTTTAGGCATTGAAATCTTTCCCCTTTTTTCCTTTTAACTTGCCAATATGCTGCTGTTGTGGGTCCTAATCTTAAAGACTCAACATTTCCCACCCCATTGTTAAAAAACTTTGGAGCATAATTTGATTTTCTGAGTATTATGCAAGGAGCTGGGATGTGAAAAGTAAGCATGGCATCACTGAGCACCATGGCATTGCAATCCTTTTCTGGATCTGGTCCTCACTGAACATATGGCATGGCAGTGACTACTAGAGATGCATAAACTGCGAGTTTCCACAAGGCATATTTGTCATCTATGACCCTTTAAATGACACCTAAGACATGTCTATACCACAACAAAAACTATGATAGAAGTTACTGTAGGAGTTCCTTGAGCTGGCTTTGGGACAGCTGGCTCTTGTGCCAGGAGTCATGTAGTTATGGCAGAAAGGACTCCAAATTAACGCTGGGCAAACTCCTCGCATTTAGGTTGTCCTGAGCTCTGCGCTGCTGCAGTCATCACTGTAATTGCACCAGCTCAGGTACTGACACGAATATAGGCACAAGGCTGGCATGTATACCTTTGCAGTGCCATTATAACAAAGCTGGCTGCCAGAGTCCCATCAATGTGTCAATAGCATCAGCAGCTGAGACAGACCTAAAAACTTTATTGGTAATGCAAACTTTTCCCTGGAGCTCAAATGGAATGAGTGTGGGGCTAAGATTATCATAGAATCATAGAATGTGTTGGGTTGGAAGGGACCTTTAAAGGCCATCTAGTCCAACCACCCTGCAGTAAGCAGGGACATCTTCAACTAGATCATGCTGCTCAGAGCCTCATCAAGCCTGGCCTTGAATGTCTCCAGGGATGGGGCCTCCACCACCTCTCTGGGCAACCCGTTCCAGTGTCTCACCACCCTCAGTGTAAAGATTGTATCTGCATAATGTTTTGTTTCAGTGAAACATAAGGGGTTTTGTGGAACCAAAACATACAAGGGATTGTATTGGCCTTGTACCATCTTTCTGATACCTTATTCTCTGGAAATTAATTAGTTTGATGGTAGCCAGTAAATGGGGAATGATGGTGGAAATAGTCCTCAATGGCTTACTCTTTATCCACAGTGAATTTAAAAGCAGACAAAATGTCTAGTTAGACTACGTACCTAATTTTTACATGTCCATAAAAGAGGTAAAAGAAATTTCAGTCAGTGTCATGTGTAGTTTTGAATAAAAAGCTAGATCTCAGGCAAACCTGAAATGAAGCCTGTCTACTTTGTCTGCAACTTTTATGAGAGGATGCTCACATAAGTTTGATACTGCATATGCCAGTATGTTTTCTAATGCTCAGTAATACATATCTGGGGCTTCAGTGCAAATAATTTTGTTGTCTTATTACAACTAAGCTAAACTCTACATTATGTATGTTTTGCATGTGTGAAAAATATTTTGACATGCAGAATAAATAGATCTACAAAACCAGAAAAAATCATTAGACTATCGGAAAATATTCTGAACACCTGAATGTGAAGGGACATAGTCATAGATTAGAAAGTAACATGCAGATCCAACTATTGCTTTAAGAGAAAATTAAGGTATTAAATAATTTAAATATGAAAGCGAGATTATCATGGGGGTCAATGTGAAAGTATAAACTTATGGCTCCCAGCTGCAGTGGGGGCAGCTCAACCATTGTGAATACAAGGACACACACTCATTCTCCGTGTTAATCTGCTCTGTGTTTATATATGTATTTTTCAATTCTCAGGGGACATCAAAATGGTAATGATTTCCTATTTTTTGTAAACAAATGGAAATACAGCCTTTCGTGACAGCTGCTACTTCAAAAATGATCTAAAATATTTATGCAAATTACAGCTTTTAAAATCTTTTGACTGAAGGTGTTTTCCCTTTTTGAGAAAGACTCTGACAATTAAAAATATAAACCAAAAAGCATCAGAACTATGCCTGTTATTGTTTAGTCCATAACAAAGACGGCTGTATATACCCTTATTGTGAGTCTCTTCTATCCGAGCAACCTCGCTTAGTAAAATTGGACAATTTATCACCCCAGTGCCTGCAGCAGTATGCACTACATGCAAGTGATTAGTTTGCCACTTCAGCTACCAGCTTTGATACACCTCTGAGAAACTTGTAGTCTGAATGAAAAGGTCAGCGTGGAGCTTAAACTAACTCTTGGGCACCAGACGGCCCAGGAGACTAATAGTGGGCTATAGTGCCTTCTGCCCATCTCGTCAGTAGCTGAGACCTGGTTAACATCTGAAAATTGTTTCTTACGACAACCCAGAAGAGGATTCTGGTGCACTTTAACACAGAAGGTAGAAGATATGATGTTAGGTGTGTTATGTGAGATGTCCAGGTGCCTCACATGGTCAACAGAGACACACAGAGTGATTCTACCCATGGCTTCCTGTGGTTGCCTATCTTTCCCTCCTGCAACTGTGTGGACTAATGAGAAGAGCTGTATCTCTAAGTTAGACACTTAACACTAGGAAGAATTAATTTGAGCTTCTGGTTGTGATTTCTGCACTTAATCTCACAAAACCCAGGAATTTTCTGGATCTGAAGACCATAGTCTCCTTTGAATCCTGCAGCAGGCCTCTCCTGAGTCCCACCTCTCAGGATAGCTGGGCAAACTTGCACTTCCAACACTTGTTTCGTGAATACTTAAGCAAATGATTTCAATCTCCAAGGCTTTCGCAACCCCCAAATTCAATTACACAATGCAAAACAGTGTATAAATAACGACAATAATTTTTAGGATGCACCCAGCCTTTTCTGAGATGAATAAATTCTTCACAAGTCTTTGTACGTTTAGAAGCATAAGAAAAAGTTCCGAGAATGCTTTGCTCTATGAGAATATGGAAAAATAACTGGAATAATAATTCTGTCTGCCTTTGAGAGGTAACAGTGGAAGGTCTTGAATCTGTTAACACCAGTAGTTAGACCGTACACAGCTGGAAAGAAAGGAAAGGAAAAAAAAAAAAGAAATTTGATCTCTAGCTTCTAAATTACTAGAAATGAAAACCAGTGCTAGTGTAATTTGGCCAGCGATTCAATAGTGGAAAAGGGGAACCTTACTTTATCTGAAGCTGTAATAGGCTTAGAGTTAATAATCATTTAATCTCATTAAAAAAAAAAACGTGAAAGAGAAAATTTTCAGGTGTAACTTGTCATAAGTACTCCGCTCTAGATCTGCCCCAAACTAGAGATTTCTGAGATTTCTGAAGAGCTTTTATAAATATACGAGTCAGTAGCAGAGTGTATTAGCAGAAAAGTAATTTCAGGCTTGTGAATGCCTGGGGGATCCAGGCAGACTGGGATTGAGATCTGATTTCCACCCAAATTTTATGTCTAGCAAATCGAAATCATTAGTGCGATTGCTAAAGCCACATTATAATTCGTTGAGAAACCTAGGTATAAAGCAGTTATTTCTCTGAAGGCTACGCCTTGATTTTATAGAGGGATTCACCAATTATTATGTATTCTGCAGGAAAAGGGAGAAAGGCAGTTGCCTTGGAAAGCCTGCGATGAAAGATCCCGAGTGCCAATCCTATGCATTCTATCCAAGCCCCTGCTTCACTGGCAGCTTAGGGAAACTGGGCATGGACCTTCAGATGGTTCTGCTGGGCTCCTAATGTCTAGGAACTGCTCAAGTGTCTGCTTGCAGTGGATGCATCCTGCACCAGCTTCCCAACTGTTCATCGCTGTGTACTTTGAGTTTCACAGCAGCTTTCTTACAGATACAGTTTCAGTGAGGGGCTTTCTCCGCTGCTCATTGTGAGCTGCTTCGCAACTTAGATTTCTGTTTGGAAGGGCACTCCCTTCTACTTCGGTATGTGTATATACTGTAAGTGTTACTTAATTTAATTTCTTCTCATAACCACGGTCTGGATAAGTTTTGGACAGTCAGCTGACATCTCAGGTTTGAACTTAACCAGAACATTGCGATACACTGAAAGCTTTATTTTTTTTATTTTTTAATTTTTTTTGCATCCTAAACAATAAATCTTACAACAAATTTTCTTAGATCCAAAGTTTCATTGTGAGGCATTGTATATAAAATACTTGACTCTGTTGCAGATCTTTAACGCTTCCACATTTAATTTCATTACAGCAGGAAATTTCTTTTGAATTCTGCTCTTTAGAAAAAGGAAGTTTTAGCCCCTCGAAGACCCAATAAATTACTAAAACAGGGCAATTTATGATCTTCCATGCATCTCTGCAAAGAAAATTCTCCCTGCAGGTAGACTCAGTCTGTCTAAGATTCAAAGATATTAGAGGCAATTTTATGAAAGGGATCATTAATTATAAGACATGAAATTTTAATAGGAGGCTTCTTTTTCCTGATATCTTGCATGAGCCAAGATCAAAGTAACTCCCATATGTTGACCTAGTAAGCATTTTAACTGAGAAGATCAGCTTCTCCGGATGCTTGTCCGTCCTTTTTAACCTCAGATAAATCACACAAGTGACTTGTTTTAGGAGAGTGTTCACTTCAGTGTCACATATGTAGCCATACGAGGTGGATAAAAGTTGCTTCTTAGTCATAAGAGGACAGAACTGGGTTCCACCGGTGACAGTTATGCACATCGTCACAGTCCGAACAAGGGTTCCTGATGCCTTATCTAAGTTTCAGCTTGCCTGCTGCTTGACAAGATGCCTAATTGTACCTAGTCTTTTATAACAGGGTTATAGGAACATTTTTCCTTCCATATAACATGAGCCACAAACCATGCTCAGTCATTAATTAACCCCATTGTGATAATCCAAATTTGGCTACTTTTTCTGCATGCTTGTGCTCAAACACATACCGTTTTCTCGCATTAAGGTTGAGGCCAGAAGGGATTCATAGCACTCTGCATCAGTGATCTTTTCTCTTCATTACTGACTACTCCCTCTATCTTTATGTCATCTGTAAACTTTATTAGTGATGATTTTATATTTTATTCCAGGTCATTGATAAAAATGTTAAATAGAACTAAGCCCACTGGAACTCAGACAGAAATGTACCCAGTCTACAATGATTACTCATTTACAACTACATCTGGAGAGCTATCAATTAGCCTGTTTTTAATCTACGTAATTGGTGCTATATAATGTATTGTTCTAATTTCATAATCCAAATGTCACATGTCACCAAGTCAAATGCCTCACAGGAGATTTAGTGTATTATCTTCACAAAATTACCTTTAGTAACTAAACTTCTAATCACATTACAGTATCAAGACCAAATTTCCAGCAGACCATACTGATTTGCTTTAATTATATTATGATGTTTTAATTATTTGTTGATGAAGTTCCATATAATCTGTTATTTTTCACAGGACAATAAGTCTATTATTATCTCAGCCATTTACTTTAGATTTTGCTCTATGCATTTTGAGCTTCAAAGTAGTTTAAGGGCTATTGAAGAGACAGTACCTATGGCCCAGGGAGCTCCTCTTTTAGAAACCTACTAAATTTCTTGCATGCAAGTCACCTGTTAATTGTTTGTTGATAGTTCTGGTATCTGTATTTTAAGTGAATTGCTTTTAGACTGGAAAGTGTTTCATCATCCTCTAAAGAGACTATATCATGTCGCTTTTTCTCATCTATAAAAAGACTTTCTTGCTGGACGTTTACGCCTTTTCTGTGTTACTACTCACATTGTGTAGTACCATGCAACTACTTTTGTTAGGATTTCTTTTGTTGATTCACTTCAAAAATTTCTTTCTGATATCTTTAATTCTACTTGTCACACATTTCTACTGTGCCCTTTTGATTCCGTTATCAATTTCCTTCAGATCCTATATCTTCATGTATATTCAGTTCATCTCAACTTCTTTTTACTTGTGTTATATATATATAATCTGTACTTTGAAGCTCATATACCTTGCAAGCACCTAATCCTTGGATACTAGTAAACAAACATAAGACTATGGAGAAACAGTAGCTTAGCCATATTTAGAGTTGCGATTAATTTCCAGTGTGTGTGTCTGATTTTAGTCCTCATCTTCAAATGTAAATTAAATATATAGATATATATATAAAAATATATATATATATATATATCTACATCATAGTGTGTCATGGTTTAACCCCAGCCAGCAACTAGGACCCTGCAACATCTCACTCCCTTTCCCCCACCCCTCCCAACCAAAGGGTGGGGAGAAGAGGGGGAAAAGGAGGGAAAAGGGAAAAAAAACCCACCTTGTGGGCTGAGGTAAAGATATATTGTTTAATAGAACAATAATGGAAAACTAAAACAACAATAACAATAATAATAGTAATGGTAAAAGAATATACAAGACACAAGTCACTCTTACCATCTGGTGAATTGGTTGCCCAGCCTGACCTGAGCAGAGATCACAGATTCTGCCACCCCCCGCCATTTATATACCAAGGATGACGTCTATGGTATGGAATATTCCATTGGCCATTCTATTCTGCCTGTGCCCCTTCTCAGCTTCTATGGGAAGCTGAAAAAGGTCCTTGACTAGTATAAACATCACTTGACAGCAACTAAAACAATATGCGTTATTGACATTCCTTTCATACCAAATGTGAAACACAGCAACCACTAGAAAGAAAATTAACTCTATCTCAGCTGAAACCAGGAAGTAGTGTCATATGACGTCTGCACCCGAGGTAGAATTTCCCACAAGAGTTGAAGGAAATTAAGGAAGTGTTTAATAAATGATGAGATCTTAAATGTGTATGACTTCATCACAATAATAAAAAAGGTTAAGATTTGGTTTTGGTGAGCAGAAAATAGTGGGAAAAAGAGAGAGAACATATTTTGTATGACTTTTACGTACAAGATCAATGCACAACACTGATGTTCCTCTGAGGAAATCCTGACTTGCCCTGCTTTATGTTGACAGTTCACCAGGGCACAGAAGTCCTCACTTGGTGAGGTCTCATGAGGTGAAGGAAAAAAAAAACCTGAAAGCAGCACTTCCGGGTTCAATTTGTTTTGGAACGAATGACTACCTGGAATGATGGTGTGGAGATGGGACCGGTCAGTCTGAGATGCAGCTTGGGGAGGGCTAGCAGGGATGAAGGAGCTCAGTCCTAGAAACTAAAGAACATTTTTCTTCCGCTTCACAATCCAGCTGTACCCCAATACCGGTCAGGGCAGCTGCTGTAATTCATATGATACCATATTCCATATGGCAATAAGGGGAGAGACAAAAGCAAGGACCCCTAGATCCACTGTATTTATCCACCTCTGAAAGTGATTTATTTCTTCAACAATTGTGATCCCCCAAAATAAAAACATCTAATAATTTTATCAAGCTAAAACCAGAAATCAGCTCACAGACAAGAAGTTAGCCATGTCAGAACTGCCCCAGTTTGCCCAGCCTGATAACTACCTCTTTCTTAGTCTAAATGGGATAAAGGGAGTAGGTATTACATCCTCTGGGAAGCCCATCATCCAGGAGGATGAAATAACCCAGTGCACTTCCAGGGGTAGCATTTAGGCAACAGCATCATGTCCTCGCTGTTGCTTTCTTCCTCCTTCCCCTTTATTCCTTTTCTGCAAAGTTCCGCAAACTCTTCTGCAGAGTGGGACGCTTTCAACAGTGCGGCTGAAGAAGACCCGTGCTCTCCCTTCCCTGACTGTCCCACGCATACAGTGCACACTGTAAAGCCAAGCTTAGCTTAAACTGAAATCTTCCAGTCACTAAACTAGTACTGTAAGAATTTTTTTATTACATGAAAGGGAGAAATGCACACTTTATGAAAGAGAGTGATTGCGACTGTGGATTTCAAGGTTGCTACTGTGTTTTAGATATGATCCAGCATCCAACATGTGACCCAGCAAGTGACTTAAGCAGGGGAAACTCAACAGGAGAAGTCTCAATGGCTCATCCATGCCCAGGCAACAGACTGTAGTCCCCCAGGAAAACTTTATGGCCAAACCAGAAGCATGCTGGGTGTCTCAGATACTTCTATGATTTCTGCGGGCTTTTTTTGGGACTTGTGGGACTTTGGCAACTTCTGGAACCGGGCACCCAAGTATTTTGCTGAATTTGTCTCCTGGTGTCGATAATAGTGTATCCCCAGCTGCACTCAGCACTGGCTCTGACAGAAAAGCTGCCAGCATTTGCTCAGCAGGCAGTTTTGCTGAGCTTGCTGTAACCGGGTCCTCCAGAGTATTGTATAGCTTTTTCCAAACGTAATAATTAGGATTCTTTGGACCAGTAGGACAAGCTGATTGCCATTAGCAGTGCCTTTTCCTCCCTGTTACCACATATGCACTAGTGTTTGTTTTTGTTATTGTAAAAGTAAAGTATGACTGCATTTTCCTCCTCTTCTTTTGATCCTAATGCTCAGCTTGCCCCTGAACTTTTGATATCCCCCTCCGTTTCGTAGTGTTTGATCTAGCTATCTAAAATCAGGGAACACACAGGATCACAGCATCCAGAGCTCCATGTTAAGAAATTAATTTGGAGAGCAAAGACTTCCTCCTTCCCTCAGTTTTATCACTTCAGTGGAAAGTCAAGTGAGTTCACAGTGAGGGACGTGATTCAAGCACAGCACATCCTAGTTTCCATGACTCCCTCTGTCCCTTTCTGTGAGCTGTGCTCTGGTCCAGCCTTGAGTTAAATTTCCATCCCTTGGAAGCGAAGGTGCAAATGAGGCTACTGTAGATCCTTCAGCTTTGTTTTGATATATAGCAGTGCTACATAGCCAGGTATACAACAAGGATGCTTGGGAACCGAGTGTTACAAACCTTACCGTAGGTGTAACCTCACCTGAGATTTAGATGCCCTATGCTTTCATGAGATCTTCATTTATACTCAAATCACATAGGAGCTAGAATAAAATATTACTCTGTAATCGTCTCATCTAACTGACCGCATGGTGTACAATTCATCACCACAGCAGCATCCTCCCGTTGCCCCATTCTGTGTTTGGAAAATGCTTAAAGGACTTTTGTTTCTGAATGACTTAATATGATATTGATCTCTGATTTTTCATACAGCTCACTAAACTGATTGTTGTTTCTCTTTGTCAGTGTTATTAGCAACAACAAGGGAATCTATTACCTGCTGGCTACTGTCAGCCATCAGGCAGAGAAAATAAGCTATTCACACTTCTTGTTGAGCATGACATGCGTTAACAATATTTAGCAAAAATGTTCTATTTTTTTTCTGGTTTTGCTTCTGTTCTCTATTTACCAGAAAACCCCATCCTTTTTATTCCTGCATCTTCCTCGTGGCTCTTTTTTTACAGGAGATGAGTTCTTTATAATTAGAAGCATTTGCATGAAATTAAAAGAGAAACTATGAACTTCCTATTCTAATGAAACCCTGAAATCAACACTTCACTAAGCAAAAGAGGAACAGGTAAACAGATAATTTTGTTAGCTGATCAGAAAGGTATTTTTTAGTAAGTATTAGGGAAAGCACAACTGGAGATTTCTCTAGACATCATTGCAGAGAGCTCAATAAAGAGATTTTCTTCATATACTGAAAATAAAAAATGGATGGATTTAATAAGCTGCTAATAAGTATGAGATTAACATTATATAAACCTTAAATGATGACATAGCCAGTTACCTCATTTCCAAAGATATGGTTGTCACTGCAATGATACTTTTCTCATATGAATATGTCTCAAAGCAGCAAAATTAATATTGAAGGGTTTTTGTCTCATGGGCATTGAATGTAAGGGTGACTCCTCCAACACAGTGATGAACTGATCAAAGGTCTAAATACAATGTAAGAGTCAGGGCCCTTCTTGTGACTTTGACTGGTGTGTGGGCAGAAAATGAAGACTAGGGCAGCCTATATACACAGTTCACAGGGAATTCACATAACCTAACATGCTGCAGATTTCTACACTGGAGCCTATTGTCTGACCTTCCTTTTCTGTTCCTGGAAAGGAAGAGGTACTTTCAAGGAGAGAATGATTCATGTCACCACAACGTAGGCCATGAAAATTGGTGAGAGAAATAACATCCCAAACAAGTTTGGGGCATGTTTAGTTTGGAGAAGAGGAGGCTGAGGGGAGACCTCATTGCCCTCTACAACTATCTGAAAGGAGGTTGGAGAGAGGTGGGTGTTGGCCTCTTCTCCCAAGTGAATAATGACAGGACCAGAGGAAATGGTCTGAAGTTGCAGCAGGGGAGGTTTAGATTAGATGTTAGGAAGAATTACTTTACTGAAAGAGTGGTCAGGCACTGGAAGAGCCTGCCCAGGGAGGTGGTTGAGTCACCATCCCTAGAGGTGTTTAGGAAACGTCTAGATGTGGCACTTCAGGGCATGTCTCTACTGGCAGAGATTGTAGGGGTTTTTTTTGTGTGTGTATGGTTGGACTCAATGATCTCAAAGGTCCTTTCCAACCATGAAGATTCTATGATTCCATGATTCTATGATTCTAAGTCTGTTTCCATCCATTAACTACAAGAGTCCACCATGACTTAGGTGGCTACAGATGTCTCTGTGGCAGACATACAGAGGCAGTGGACCTTCATGCTCCTCTTTCTTAGGGGAGGGTGATGCTGATGATTTCTTAAGGAAACAAGGTGTATGCCAATGTGTGTTTCTTTCACTGTATATCTCTGATTTGCAGGTAATTTCTGAATCCATTGACCAATTGCTATGATTCCGTGTTATGTTTCAACACAATTTGGCAAAAAACCAATGGTCTGAAAGATGTTTGGATTCTCAAGCAGTTGAAAATTGTTATCATTCTTTATTTTGGGATTATTCCCCCCACTCCCTGCCTCCACTACTGCACTCCTACAAATGATGCTCAGAGTTTGCGTAGTAGAAAAGCTCTTCTGCAGTTCTTCAAATTCCCATTTGGGATGCTTCTCTGACTTTTTTCAAGATATCCACTCCTCTGCTTTACCTTTAGCACATATGCCAGTTTATGCTTTTGCAGTTCATAGGACAGAATTCATCCCACAAAATTTCAGTGGTGTCTATTTTACTCATTTTTTTTTAATTTCCTGCCTTTTTTTCCCCTTTACTGTTGATATCCTAGGTAGATGTGTAGTAACATTGACTGGAAAATCTGAATTGTGAGGTAGAGAGAAAAATGAGGAGACTATATAAAAGATGTTGAAAGATGTCAGGATCAATGGGTTTAAATTAATGAGATTCCAGTTAGACATCTGGGAAACATTTCTAGCCGTAAAGTGGTAAAGTGGTAGATTAAGTTGCCTAGGGAGGCCGTAAGAGCTCCATCAATGGAAGTTTATAAGAACAGGTTGAACAAACCTCTGCCGGGATTGGTGCACTTATAACTGATCCTGCCTGCAGGAGTCTTAAATTTGCATGAAATATGGTTGCCACTCACAGAAGTTATACTAATACTGCAAGACTGTCATGATGCAAAAGACACACAGCAGAAGGCAATAGAAACCTATCAGGAGATGAGACTATTGCACTGCTGAAGTTATGCCTTGCTTTCTCCTCCTTGTCTTCCACCTGGTTCCTCTCTTTCCCCACGAAAACATGAGAGTGCAGTGCAGGCCCTGAGAGGGCAGGGTCAGATAGGAGGGATGTGCCCTGAAGAGGGAGGGAAGGGGACAAGACTCTGGTGTGCTACAGATACACTTCCTTGACAGCCTGTTTCTTCCCCACTATTCACACTAGCCATATCTTAATCATGAGGCACAGGAAGCCACCCATTTCCCAGATCTGGATGCATAGTGCAGTCAAGTCCTTACTCAGTGCCAGGGTAAGAGCCTTTTCCTTCTTTGCCCCAAGAAACCTGAGCCTAAGGGAAGCAAGAAAGACTGAGTCGCACAAGTTCCGCGCTCTGGACACCAGTGGCGCTGGGACCATAGTACCCTTCAGTAGGATTCTTTATTGTTGTTCTCTCCTCCTTCCCATCTGATTTGCATTTTTCAGATCTTTATCCTGATCCACTTCTTCTCTGGAAGCAGCCCTGCAGAGAAAGGCTTGGGGGTGCTGGTGGATGGAAAACTGGACATGAGTTGCCAATGTGCTCACGGCCCAGAAAGTCAATTGTATCCTGGGCTGCATCAAAAGAAGTGTGGCCAGCAGGTCAAGGGAGGTGATTCCGCCCCTCTACTCCACCCTGGTGAGACCCTACCTGAAGTACTGTGTCCAGCTCTGGGGTCCCCAGTACAAGGAAGACATGGACCTGTTGAGTGGGTCTACAGGATGGCCGCAAAAGTGATCAGAGGGCTGGAGCACCTATGCTATGAGGACAGGCTGAGAGAGTTGGGGTTGTTCAGCCTGGAGGAGAGAAGGCTTTGGGGAGACCTTGTTGCGGCCTTTCAATACTTGAAGGGGGCTTATAAGAAAGATGGGGACAAACTTTTTAGCAGAGACTGTTGCAATAGGACAAGAGGTAATGGCTTTAAACTAAAAGAGGGTAGATTCTAGATTCAGGGTAGACTAGATATAAGGAAGTTGTTATTTTTTTTTTTAATGATGAGGGTGGTGAAACACACAAACGGGTTGCCCAGAGAAGTAGTAGATATCCCATCCCTGGAAACATTCGAGGTCATGTTGGATGAGGCTCTGTGCAACCTGATCTAGATCTAGTTGAACCTGTTGCTGCTCATTGCAAGGCGGTTGGACTAGATGACCTTTAAAGGTCCCTTCCAACCCAAACTATTCTATGATTCTTCCTCTCCTTCTTCTTCCTAGTTACCTCCTCATTTTTCAGTTATCATTTTTCTTGCCCTATTTCCCCTCTCTTTGAATATCTCCTTCTTTTATCCAAAGCCAGTTTGCTTTTTAATTATGTTCTCTTTTAAAACTAAATCCCCTCATTCCAAATTATATTAGTTAAGGATAATTGAATTTAAGTAAGATCTATATAGACAACTGTGGACGTTTACTGTTATTTATTACAATACTTAGAAAAAAAAATTTGATTGAATTAGATAATTTTTTGATTGCATGAATCCTCTTCCTGCTGCAGTCTACCACTGTCTACCACAGCATCCCATAAGAAAAATTAACAGATTTTGTGTTTGTTTGTGTCATTCTGAAACAAAGTTCAGATCTGTATATATATATTATAACACTGTTCTACTTTTTTCCTGGAAAGTTTGTCTCTCAGACTCAAAGCAAACAACATACTTAGGTCAGTATTTACCACCTCTTATTAGAATAATTGTTTAATAATTAGGACATGCATATCTCAGCCAAAAACCTTACTTCTGTAAATATATTATTTGCTAGAAAATATCCTGTTCCATTTCCCTGTAAATTATTTCACAAAGTTTGAAAGTAGTGAAACACAGGTATACACATAGATACATATGCATTTGTATAAATATTGTTTAATAAAGGTACACGTAACTTGAGGACTAATTAGGAGAGACAGAAGAAAAAATAAAGGTAAACATAAATTAGGAGAAAACACAGCAAGGTGGTCAGCTATCACTGGAACTGTAAAATTTAGAGAAGGGGTAAATTAAATAGTGCGGAACCTGGGGATACTTATTAAGCCATCAGCGGGGAGCAAGATGATGATGTCACACCTAGCAGAGGGAGGAAGACTCATGTAAAGTTGGATGAGATCCAGTTTGTGCTGTAGATTTATGCAGTTAATTTTGTCCCTTGACTGCATTCAGATGAGCATTTCTCCTCGACATACACCAAGAAAATTGCTGCATTATAGCTGTGTTAATGGTAATCAGCATGCTAATGAGCACCAGAAGGTCGTTACAGAAAAGAGAGGTTCAAAGATGTATAACCTAGAGGAGAAGATGAAGTAAATCTTTAGGGAATGCAAGTGTCTTGTTTGTAGGTCATAGATTATTTGTTTTGGTCATTGTAGAGCACAGGGAGTTTAATTTAAGGACAGAAAAAGATTAAGCTTTTTGAATTTTAGGAGCAGCATAACGTAATTAAATATATGCCTATGAAGTAGACAGCAAACAGTGCTGGATTGTTTTTATTCTATTCTAACGTGTTCCTTGATAGAGGTTATACAAGTGTAGTTTATGTCTTTTATGACATAAATCTAACACTTTTTCATGCTTAATATAAAATCAGAATAAAACTACACTTACAACATTTTGCATTTCTAATGACACAGCCTAAAAGAGGATAGGTTTTGCAGAAAGAAAATCAGAGCAAGCATGTCAAAATATAAAGTGAACATTAAAAGGGAGTAAAATCAGAGGAAAATGAAAATCTATCAATGTGTAAGAGATGCCAGTGAGATAAAAGAAACCATGCAAAATAGTAGTTATAAAATTAGTAAAAACTTGAATATCAGTTACATAAATATCATAGGGAGGATGTAAAATGCTAAGTTGGTAAATATCTTCCTATTTAATTCGTTTCTATTTCTGTTTCAAAAGGTTAATGTGCTCCCTGTTACTCAGAAAAGAATGTGTATGCATTTGAATGGTTTTCTCGGAGAGAAAATGAGACTGAATAAGGACTACATATGTTTTAGAGGAAGCCCTAAGGGAGGGGGACACCTTACAGAAATATTGAGAGAATAGGTTTATATGTGCTATAACACCTCCTATAATCTAGGCAGACCACATTTAGATGTAGATCTTCCAAAAAAATCCCACTCCCCCATACTGGCAAGTAGCTGAAGTTGAGGTTCGAAGGAGAATTGCACCTCCCAACTTCAGCAGGAAAAATAGGAACACTGGTTTTAAAAGGGCATTTCCATTTAGGTGGTTGAACAGGGTACACCAAGCTTTTCTGGAACTCCAGAAGCTAGAACTTTAGGGAAGCAAACACCAGCCCAAACAAGTCCTCCCACCCAACCTTTTTTTTCTCTTTTTTTTTTTTTTTCCCTTTTATCCTTTTGTTGATGCATTTTAGGTGAAAAAAAGCAGTTAAAGATTGAATCACAAAACAATCCTATCTTGAGCTGTGGGTAAAAAATCCACCAGCTTGTCAGAGGCATCAGTAAGCCGTACTGGACAGCCAGAAACTGATCTGCTCAGAGAGTCTGCACCTCTAACTCCCAGGGCCTAAAACTCATCTTAGACCCTAAAACAAAAAGGTTTTAATCCCTCCCAAGAGTCACGTGTGTTTTTAAAATGCTCTAATTCTAATCCCTCTAAAAATCAGGACTCACTCTAAGTCTGATCCTTCCTGTGGGGATCAGTTCCACCAGCTAGAAGTGCGTGTCAGCCCCACTAGTTTTGCCATTTGGAAGACCTAATCTGATTATTTATGCCTCCTTATAGTAAATAGAGAAGAATCGGTATTTCCAGGGGGTGGACTCACCCTAAAGTAGACAGAAAGGACACAATAAGTTTACCAACACGGGCAATCGATGTTTGAAATGCTCTACAGTCCTGTGTCACCTGCATCAGGTTGGCTAGGCATAAAATTATAGAATCGTTTTGGTTGGAAGAGACCTTTAAGATCATCGAGTCCAACCATTAACCTAATGCTGACAAGTTACTACTAAACCATGTCCCGCAGCACTACATCTTCTTTTAAATACCTCCAGGGATCGCTACTCAACCACGCTCCTGGGCAGACCGTTTCAACGCTTGATAACCCTTTCTGTGTAAAAATTTTTCCTAATATCCAATCTAAACCTCCCCTGACACAAATTAGGACCATTTCCTCTTGTCTTGTCACCTGTTACTTAGAAGATACCGACCCCCACATACCAACTTCTCAGAAGCTAGGGGAGACAAAGGCCCTTTTGAAATGGCACCTGGAGGCCAGGTGAGCACCCCTGGGCATCTGATTTACACATGGGCAGCTGGATTGAGGTGCAGCTGTTCAAGATGAGCTGTCTTCTAGGAGTACCCCCTCCATCTTTCAGCTGCAGAAGGTGTTTTGCAATAGCAGCCTACTTCTTAGGCTGTTTGAAATAAGAGGAAAAAGACTTTAACTGCACATTGTTTATAAAAATTAAAGTTTCTTCTACAGAGTGCTTTGGGCTCTATTCCTGCGAGTACCTTTCAAAGCTGTGAGAGGGTTGAGCTTCCTACATATTTTCTGAAGACGCTATGCAGTAATCACTTTCTGTTCTTCTCTTCCTCTCATAAGTAACTAGAAAAAAAATGAAAGATCACTCTGAAAAACTGCAGTATTGACTGGGGCAATATGTGTAATTTGTATTCACAGACAGAAGAAACAGCAATGGAATTAAAGGTAAAATCTGCAGAGAAACAAGTATAATGGCAAAATACCATAAGAAAAGATGGGAGAAAAGCCACAGGACAGAAATCAGGTATGGGGTGATGGATATGGCATCTGGTATGATCCCAAGAAAAGACAATGCTCAGAGCAATGGACAAACCACAATAACAAAAGCATAAATTTATAGTATGCCAAACAAATAGAAAGTTGCGTAAAGTCAGGATGACTGATTGCAGTAATTGTTGAAGGACAGTCAAATTACCTTGGGGAAAAATGTTTTACCATATGTCAAAGAGCTTTTGAAAGACAGATATAGACTCAACATAATGGTGGATTCAGTTGCATTTCCTGGAAGAAATATTTTCTTCCGAACTCAGCATATCAAAGCAACAATTGTTTCTCATGATATACAAGGATGAAAATAGAAACAAAAACCTTCAAGAACAGTCTGCTGCTGGACACTGCCTAAACATTAATAATAGCAGTAAATATCCGTATGTACAATGTTTTCGTCTGGACAATGCATACTGTGTATTACGAGATACTGTTTAAAGTAATTATTAAAACATTTCTTGTTTCCCACAAAGAACAATGTTGCCCATTGTGATCTTCACTATGTTTTCATCAATTACTCGTAAAGATTGTATGGTTACAGTTTCCTGTCTTTATGGTCCTAAAGAGAAGGAAGAAGAAGATTAATGCTTCTGATGGCAAAAAATTAGCAGGATGGTGTGCAGAGGAGAAAAGGCAATTAAATTAAACTGCTCAGAATTTGCCTGATGGGATGCTGGGTTCAATTTAGTTGTCAATACATTGACATACAATGATGTTTGAGAGACCTGGTGTTTTCCACCTCACCTCAAGCTGTTGCTCCAGAGGAGGACACATCTACTGTAGATTTTATGTCATATCTGCCAGGACTTTGTGGACATGTGAGATATTTTTATGGTATCTAAAATGTAGATAGATTCCTATGTGATGGCAACTGATTTGAACCCCTATATTTTGGATTCAGTTGCTTTAACAGAGATATCTAGTGTCATTTGAGATGCACCAATGTACCCTATGCAACCTCCCAGTTCTTGCATGGGCATCCCATACGTCCTAGGTCAAACCTAGCAGCCCCATGTAGACAGGATGTTTCTGGCAGCAGCAGAAGCGTAGTGCTTCAGAAAAGGTTCAGAAAAAGACCTTTTGATGATAAAGCTCAGAAAAAAATGTGAATATATAAGTTCTTCTTTAGAAAAGATGAGACAATATATTAAAAGTCAATAAAATAAAGAAAGATAGAGAGAAAGAACATGGGCCGTATCTATTTGCCCTATATCTTAATGCAAGAGCCAGAGGACGGTCAATTAGAGTTAATAGGGACAGATCTTAATCCAAGAGGAGATGTTTTCAAACACTACATTACATGTAGGAACACTACCCAGAATGTAACGCTACTCAGAAGGAGGTTGGATATCTAAAATGTTTGGGCTCTTTACAGTAACGGTAGAAAAAAAACCAACTTGATGTGAATTACGGGGGTCCAGGTGTTTTCCTTTGCTTGTCAAATACGAGTTTGTAGAACTATTATTATTATTCTCCTCCTTCAGATACCCTTCCCATGCCCCTTTTACATGATTGTCTAGGTCACCAGTTAAGTCTTTTATCACACTCCTCAGGAATGGTCATCTGACGTATTTTAAGTGCTTACTTTAGATTAAATGAATATTATCTTGGAAGAGTTTCATTCTTTATGTTAATTGTAAAGGCGTCCTAAACCAACTAGCTCATATGTAGACCTTTTCTGAGCAGATGAATCCTGGAGGGCCCATAATGTGTTATGTTGTGCTGTACCATGACCTACAGGCCAGCAAGCTGGGGACAACTCTACAACTAGTAGTAGCCAGTGTGGGAGCTTATGTTAGAAGCAGATTAATCTACATTTGGCACACAGCCACTATCGCATTTCTTCCCTTATTGGCCGTTCTTACAGGCACTAAGTACAGGAATAGGTAAACACCAAGCCTCACAGAAAATAGAAGTGACTGTAGTAAGCTCTCTGTATTTGATATAATGTCTAGAAGTAATATATGTGTACACATAAGTATGTGTGTGTGTGTATTGTTATATACCACTATATATTGCTATGTGTTATTATATGTACTAAATTAGATATAAATATAGTATGTTGCCTAATAATGACATTATTACTGACCAAATATCTAGCTTCAGCAAAAATGTTGGTCTATACAGCAGATTGTGTAGTGAAACATTTGCTTGCCTGTTCTTATGCATCAGTCAGTTTCCATGCAAACTTCAACTGTTTTTTGTAGGCACGAAGTATTGCATATACAGCATCACTATATTCAGCTTCCAAGTTTCCTGGAAACTTGTCTTAGAAACCAATATGTTCTCTAGAAGAATTTTTGTGTAATTTGGGAAAAACTGTCATTTCCTACAATAAATATGACCTTTACTGAGCAACACATACAGTCAAACTTTTGTGCACTTCCTGTATAGATCGTAGAAGCATGAACTTGAAGAAGAAAAGAAAATTATGGGCTCACTTCTGGAATTTTAGCCTTCATTTGCTTCTTGTTTTCTATCTTTCAATGACAATAATTCAGTTCATCAGTGAATCTTAATTCAGAAAAGCACTGTGTATGTGTGCAAGTCCTGTCCTGTTTCAGGCAAATACCTAACCTAAGAATTGAGAAGACAATACGAAATATGGCCCAGAATTGGAATACAAGCCTTCTCCATCTAGCAAATGGTGCCAGGTTTTCTCTTTTGTTTTGGTTCCAGCCTTTTTCTCTAAAAATACAATTTACCTATTTTTTTTGATCAAACCTCCCTAGGAATTCCAGGGACATCACAGACTTTATTTCTACATGACTACAAAGAGTGTAATGTTCTAGTTTACTGCAAATCCAAGAAAATAAAGTATAACCAGCAGTGCTTTTCTCCTTTCTTATTCTTTCATTGTGGTGAAGCTGAGTGCAATGCCCTCAGGTTTTTTTCACTATATATGTAGATGTGGAGAGAAAAATCAGCTACTTTTGCACAGGTTCAGAGATGGGTTAAATTAAAATGGTTAAAGATAATTTGTTGATCTTTTCTACATAGTATTTATATACTAGAAGCATCACCTCAGATCAGATATTTTAACATAATGTAATTCTACAAAATATTGTTTTAGTCACAAAGAAATTCTATAGAAGGAAGCATATTGGATAAAGTATTGCTCATGGTGTAATTTTAATTCTGAAATATCTTGCTAAGAGGGCTTATTTAAATAGGTTCTCTCTGAGATGAATATTTAGAAAAAATTCCTACAGGATGATTTATAGAAAAATTATATGAACAGAATGAAGGACAGAAGAATTTTATTAGAAAAGAGACTCATTTCCACAAAATATAAATTATACCTTTTAGAAAATATATTGAATTTTATTAATATTCTGCAGACAGCCTGCAGTGTTAATCTCCACCCCTACCTATAAGATTTTCATTATGAGGTACAAGGTGTATTTACCCTTTAACCAAATAATTTTTGAGTAGTTCAATGCAGCCTTGACTGCAGTTTACATATCTTACAAAATATTTCCCTCTTGGAGGCACAGCTTATTTTATGGCAGTATACATATATATATATATATATATGTGTGAAACATTTACATGTACATACATATGCTGTTGCACATATGCATATGCATCTATGTAAATATATGTTATATACATATTGGTATCCATTTTATACACATCTCGTATTTCCATTTTTCCATTAGAGGTATAAAACTTACTGTTTGTACATTGTACATAGGATATTGATCTTTACCACTTGTGTATACATTTTCTGACCTCAATTATTTAACCAGACTGTCTGACACTGAATTTATTTCTGCTTATTTGGGAGTCAATATAGAGAGAAACATACTAACAGTTCATTAAGTAGAGAGATTTGGAGAATGAATAATTTGTTTGCAATTATTTCCTATTATTATTTTTTCCACAGGACTCCTCCTTCCTTTGAAGCTCATGAAATGAATTACAATTGGTTTTTGGGCGAATGAGGCTGCTCTCTGCAGGATCTCTGCCCCAGTCATTCCAGAAATATGAAGATGGGTTGTTTGCAAGAAGAAAAAGGGGTAGGGAGTCTCCAATAACATGTTCTGGGAGTAGTTATCTTAGAAACAGTTCTGTGATCTATACCTATAACCATGTGAACTGTAAAAGGCAGTGCCAACTCCACAGAAGTCAGAAGCTTTACATTTTTGAACAGGCAATATATCTTTATTTCAAAAACTAAAAACTTAAAACTCATCTTAATCACAAATCTCTTAATTGGGACTAATTTTGCAAAACTCCAGGATTCCAAAAATAAAATTTTAACAGTGTGTGAAAACTTGAATCAAACCTCAAATATACTAGAAATGATTTTTTTTGTCTAAATAATATATTGGCTTAATAAAATCTTTCTCTGAAAAAGATAAGATAAATATACTTAGAAAGTTGCTAAATATATCTCCACAGTGACATATATAACTTATTTTCCTGCCCTCTTCAAAATATATTTCATTATAGCATACATAAGCAACCCATTACATCAACACATTTGCATTGATTTTCTGTACTTTACAACTGGCTTCTAGCTCATCAGAACTGCTTTATGCTATTACATGGAATAAATTTATTCAGTTTCATATGCTGTTAGTCATAAATGTACGACTAACTTAGTGTTACTCCTAGAAAGAGAATCCTTGAAATAAAACCATTAATTGTTTAATAGCACTGTTTATTGTACAACGGGGACCTGATTCTGGCCTCAGTGCCAAGCTTGAGTAAATCAGATTTACTCAAGGGAGTTCTGCAGACAAAAGAGCACTACAGAGTTGTCCTTTCATGGAGGTCTCAATTAGTGCTAGAACAGCAAGAGTTTATGTGGCTGTTGACCCACATGGTCCACGTGGTTTGCTTTGAAGACGTTCATCATCACAGATCAGCCAGTAATGTCAAACACAGTGCGAGGGATTTTATTCCAGTCCCCCTGGAAGTTAGCTCCATACTGCATAAATGCTGCAATTTCCCTCTCGCCATAGTGTCCGTGTATCGCCATCCCATGGCCATTGAGACTGTTCACAGCTAAGGAGGTGGATGCAGTGTTTTTCTGCAGTAAAATCAAACGGCTAATATTGTCCTCATATCTTCTTGTCATCCTTGACATCTCAGTCTAACAACTCCTACAACAAATCTAATGGGTTCTCTTCCCTTTCTACAGTCATAGACTTAGTTTTTCCAACTTTTAAGGTCTAACAGTGATTGTAGTCAGGTGCTGTTGCCCCTAAAATGGGAAAGTGACTTAACATTTCTTGAAAAGGCTCATTCTTTGTCAGTGCAAAATTTGCCAGTGTCTAACTCTTCAGTCTAAATGCGTTTGTAAGCAGTGAACACATTTAAGCTAAGCCCAGAGATTTTGCCCCCTGCCCCCCCTTTTCCTTTTTCTGGTGAAGTTTTTAAGAGTTTCTAAGAGCAAATCTAGGAAAGATATGTTGTTAGGCAATTTTAATGAGCCTTTGGTGCCCTATGTGAACATCTATTCCCATCTGGACACTTTATAAACTTTTGGAATGCTGCAGTAGAAATTCCCAGCCCAGACGTCTTCAGAGTTTGTTTGAGAACCTCCTACCGGTACAGCAATTTCTACTAATCTACACCTAACAAAGCAAGCCAGAGTTACAAGGAGTTGCTTTGCAAATTGACTTCTTTAAGAGCTGGATGGCTGAAGAAGCTAAGAGTGTTCAGGCAAGACATCCAGAACCTGTAGAGGAAACCGCAGTGTTGAAACAAAGGGAGGTGGGTAAGCAAGTTGGCCAAGAGCTGGAGGCAGAGGAAAATTGGTAAACCAGGGAGAACGAGCGCAACTAATAGGGAGGTGGAGCATCTGAGAAGGAGACATCACTCCAACGGAGAGCTGGACCTGACAGGGGAAAGTGACAGGTACAAGAGACTGAGGAAGGGACAAGAGAACCTGACGCCAATGACCAGGTGAAAATCTGAAGAAGGAGAAGTAGAAGGTGCCAGAGTAAGGAAAGGAGAAAAGGAACAAAGCCTGATCTGTATAACAGCTGATTATTTACAGATACAAACAAATATCACTGAGCTTAGAAAATATGGCATGGTAAAAGGCTAAATGTTGGAAAACAGCGGATCCTAGGTATCTCACATTACTGGACGCTTTAATCAGGTCTCCCTTGGTAAAACATCCTTTCATTCAGAGAGCAATTACAAAAAAAATAACTTATTTCCAAAGTATGCTACCATGTGTGGATGAGCAACATAAGAAAGCCCACAAGAAAATTTGTAATTCTGTCTTCTGAGTCATGGATGTGGCATAAGGAGAAGAAAAAGCACCAGACAGCTTTTCATTAGTGGACCACTATCACACCATGCACAGAATGAGACTGGGCTTTTTGGAAAATGTAATAAGATCTACTTCTTAAAAAATATACACAAGAGGATTAAATGAAATAGTGCAGGCCAATAGCTCTCAGGTGTTTGCTAACTCTATCAAGTTTTATTTTATGATATTCATAATAAGCAAGTTTTTTCCACATAATCATACTTTATTTTTACCTGTGGTAGCCTGACAGAACCCTGGTCATGGATTTTAACCCCAACATAACAGATAAAATGTAAGGAAAATAAAGAGATATTTTGCGCTCACCTTCCCCCCTCCCCAAACCTATTTCATGCTTAACACAGAAAAAAAAATAATAATCATATACAAAGGGAAATCACATATCTTACCCTTCATAAATAAAATGCATGGATTTGGCTCTGCATCGCATGTTAAGATACATTTGGATCTGCAAGTACCAAAGAGATGTTACAAGACAAAAAGAAGAACAAGGCGAAAAGTAAAACTGAAAAAACAGAGCAAAAATACTGATTCATGAAAGAAAGCAATAGAATTGCTCCGGAAATTTGAATGTTCAAGATAGACAAGCCCTCAGGCAGGGCTGACTTGCGCAATCGACCTTTACTGGATTTGGCAGATACAGAAACCAAGTGTGACAGTGCTAGACGTAGGAGTTTTACCAGGCTGAATCGTTCTTCAGCAGTCACTCTGGTATACTGAACTAGGCACAAACAAGTGTTCCTCCAGCCTCCAGTGAGCATGTTTCTGTTATTAGCCAGCACTTCTGTCTCTCAGGCGTGGAAATGGATGTTATTGATTTTGGCAAGTGAGGATCCTCTGTGTGTTTCTTGCCAGACCCCTCAAAAGTATGTGTTGGCATTATCAGAAGATCAAAGGAAAACAAGATTTATCTTGTCAAAGACAGTCATTTAGTGCAATCTAATTTGAAGAATTTCTTTACTGTACTTTGGAACTAACTGACAGTTTTTCGTCACGTCATGAATATTTTTATTAGGTGATTGAAAACATTTGAGTGCAGCTTCTTCATTAATCATGTCCATGTGGTCTAAATGACCTTTGAGCTTCTTCATTCTTTTATTATTGTATTTAGCAACATTTTTTATTTAGCTCCTTTTTTGCAAGGAAATTTAGGACCTCAGTGATGATTTTATTCTATTCATTTTTTAAATAAAGTGAGTTATAAGCTTGAAAGTGGATTGTAATTTTAAATCATATGGCCTGTAGCTTGTTAGATTAAACCAGTGATAAAGATAGGACAATTAGATACTTATTCTTTAGTTAGCTGGTCTAAATAGTCTCATGATAATTGTTAAAATTCTTCTTGGAAATATGGTGACACTGCAACTAAGAAAGCAAAAGCTATACCAAGTTTTAATACTAATTATTAAGTAAACTTTCTAAATGCTTGGCATATCCCATACTGATAATAGATTTCATACCTGGTGTTATAGAAACAAACTAGAGCAGAGGTCAGAGGGCATTTCTGGAGAAATAATCTGTTCTCACTAAATATGTTTTCCCTTAACCATGTTATTTTCACATGCATTTGTAAACTATATCCATTGATTAAGTACTTCAGCATATCCTTAGTATACCTATATGTTGGGAAGTAATGAGGTAGCAATGAGAGGCTCACAATCATTTAAAAATATTTCAGGGCCTTAGGGCAATGGGTAAAGGGATCAGGAGCTCAGGTTGTATTCTCCTCCATCCCTCTGATATCAGTGATGGACGAGGAAATATATAGGAGGAGTCAACAGGTCAATTCATGGCACCGGGGCTGGTGTCATAGACAGGGCATTGGGTTTTACGAGCATGGCTTGGTATATGAGGCACCAGAGCTGCGAGCAGCTAATGGGATGACCACTTATCCCAGAGGGGGAAAAGGATTCTGGGGCAGGAGTTGGCAGGCCTCATTGACAGGGCTTTAAACTAGATTTGAAGAGGGAAGGGGTCAATAATTTCATGCTTGCCTGTGACAAACTGTGGGGCAGCACATCAGGGGCAGAGGGATGGAGTCCTAGTAAGGGCTCTCAACTTGTTGCCCTAAGGCAAGCCAGAGACGATGCACCAGGACACCCCAAGGGAATCAAGGGGAATTCCCGCAAGCGGGTGACATGGCCAGCCCAGCTGAAGTGCCTCTATGCGAATGCATGCAGCTTGGGCAATAAATAGGATAAATTAAGGGCCACTATGCTGCTGGAGAGCCATGACATAGTGGCCATTACTGAAACTTGGTGGGATGATTCCCATGACTGGAACGTAGAGATAGTCGGATACAAGCTCTTTAGGAAGGACAGGCAGGGTAGGAGGGGAGGAGGTGTTGCCCTCTACATCAGTGACCAGCTAGAATTGATGGGGATCCACATGGGGAAGGATGAGGAGCTCGTTGAGAGTGTATGGGTTAAGATTAAAGGGAAGACAGGGGAAGGTGATGTTACAGTAGGGGACTGCTACAGGCCACCTGACCAGCACAGCCAAGCAAATGAGGCCCTCCGTAGGCAGACAGAAGTGGCATCACGTTCACAGGCTCTGGTCCTCATGGGGGATTTCAAGCACCCTGATATCTGCTGGACAGAAAACACAGCAAGGCACCAGCAATCCAGGATGTTCCTGGAATGCATAGATGACAATTTCCTCCTCCAAATGGTAGAGGAACCAACAAGAAAAGGTGCTATGCCGGACCTCGTTCCCACAAACAGGGAAGGGCTGGTGACCAACGTGAGGCTCAGGGATAACCTTGGCTGCAGTGACCACGAAGAGATAGAATTTAAGATCCTCAGGCCAACTAGGAGGATATATTCCAAGCTTATGACCCTGGACTTTAGGCATGCAGACTTTGATTGCTTCAGGGATCTGATGGCCAAAGTGCCATGGGACAAAGCTCTAGAGGGAAGGGGGACTCAGGACATCTGGTCGGTATTCAAGGATCACCTTCTCCGTGCCCAGGACCAAAGTATACCGACAAAGAGGAAGGCAGGAAAGAATGCTAGGAGACTGCCTGGATGAACAGGTTGCTCCTGGACACACTGTCACACAAAAAGAAACTTTATAAGGAGTGGAAGAAAGGACAGCTAGGATGGAGGGCATACAAGGAAGCTGTCTGAACAGCAAGAGACCTGGTGAGAAAAGCTAAAGCTCAGTTAGAATTAAATCTAGCCAAGAAGATCAAGGGAAAGAGTAAAAATTTCTTTAGGCACATTAATGGTAAGAAGAAGACTAGGGAGAGTGTGGGCCCCCTCAAGAAGGAAATGGGGGAGCTGGTAACAAGTGATATGGAGAAGGACGAAGTTCTCAATGACTTCTTTTCCTCAGTCTTCACTGGCAAGGGCTCCAGCCACACTCCTGGAGTCACAGAATACAATGGCAGGGGTTGGACAGAACTGCCCATTGTAAGTGAAGATCAGGTTCGTGACCACCTGATGAACCTGAAAGTGATCAAATCCATGGGACACGATGTGATACACCCACGGGTACTGAAGGAACTGGCGGATGAGGTTGCTAAACTGCTCTCTATTATATTCCAAAAGTCATGGCAGTCCGGTGAAGTCCCCACTGCCTGGAAAAGGGGAAACATAATCCCCATTTTCAAAAAGGGAAAGAAGGAGGAACCAGGGAACTATAGGCCAGTCAGTCTCACCTCTGTGCCTGGTAAGATTATGGGGCAGATCCTCCTGGAGGCACTGCTGAGGCAGAAGAATAACGAAGAGGGGACTGGGTACAATCAACACGGCTTCACCAAGGGCAAATTGTGCCTGACAAACCTGGTGGCCTTCTATGAGAAGGTCACAACATCAATAGACAAGGGGAGAGCAACCGATGTCATTTACCTGGACCTGAGCAAAGCCTTTGACACTGTCCCACATGACATCCTGGTCTCCAAGCTGATAAAATATGGCTTTGATGGATTGACAATTCAGTCAGTGGATAAAGAACTGTCTTGATGGCCGCACCCAAAGAGTGGCTGTCAATGGGTCCATGTCGAAGTGGAGGCCAGTGACAAGTGGAGTCCCTCAAGGATCAGTACTGGGACCGGTCTTGTTTAACATCTTCATCAGTGACATGGACAGTGGGATTGAGTGGACCCTCAGCAAGTTTGCCGACGACACTGAGCTGTGTGGGGCGGCTTACAGGCTGGAGGGAAGGGATGCCATCCAGAGGGACCTTGACAGGCTGGAGAGGTGGGCCCATGCCAACCTCATGAAGTTCAACAAGACCAAGTGTAAGGTCCTCCATCTGGGTCGGGGCAATCCCAAGCACCGATATAGGCTGGGCAGTGACTGGCTTGAGAGCAGCCCTGAAGAAAAGGACTTGGGGGTGCTGGTAGATGAGAAGCTCAACGTGAGCCATCAACGTGCACTAGCAGCCCAGAAAGCCAACCGTATGCTGGGTTGCATCAGGAGAAACATGGCCAGCAGGTTGAGGGAGGTGATCCTCCCCCTCTACTCCACTCTCGTGAGATCCCACCTGGAGTACTGCGTCCAGTTCTGTAGCCCCTCCTACAAGAAAGATATGGACGTGCTGGAACGTGTCCAGAGATGGGCCATGAGGATGATCAGAGCGCTGGAGCACCTCTCCTATGAGGATGGACTGAGAGAGTTGCGATTGTTCAGTCTGGAGAAAAGAAGGCTCCGAGGAGACCTTAGAGTGGCCTACCAGTATCTTAAGGGGGCCTACGAGAAAGCTGGTGAGGGACTTTTTAGGATGTCAGGTAATAGTAAGACTAGAGAGAATGGATTAAAACTAGAGATGGGCTGACTCAGACTGGACGTTAGGAAGAAGTTCTTCACCATGAGGGTGGTGAGACACTGGAACAGGTTGCCCAGAGAGGTGGTGGAAGCCCCATCCCTGGAAGTTTTTAAGGCCAGGCTGGACGGGGCTCTGAGCAACCTGATCTAGTGGGAGATGTCCCTGCCCGTGGCAGGGGTGTTGGAACTAGGTGATCTTTAAGGTCCCTTCCAACCCTAACAATTCTATGATTCTATGATTCTATGTTGGTTATCATTATAGCATCATGGGAATCATAACACTGTCAAGGACTGGTTTGACAAATATAATGGAAAATTCAGTGTGGCTTCACTAACTTAAGGGCAGTTTATATGAGAAGGTTTTTTTGCTATCATCTAGGTTATGAGCATTTCAAGCCTAAGTGTACTACATAGTTTATTACTCTTACTACCCTATTAACAGTAGTGTTGGGTTTTTTTATTCTAATTAGTCTTGACATGTTTATTTCATTCTCACACCCAAGTTCCAGATACTCTTATGTCTACAACAGATGCAATCAAAACTTTCAATAGGCCTCTACAAAACTTCTGTTTGTATATGTCATTGCAAAATGCCACAGTATAAATAACAAATATCCCAATATAATCAACAAGCCTATCTTTCCTATCTTTTCCTACTTCTCCTGGTTTTTCCCCACATTTAACAAATGATTGAAGCTGTCAAATGCTAATCGTGACATTTTACTTTTTCCTTTTGGTCCCGTTGGAGTTTAAAGCTCAGTTGTGATGTTCTGAACTCTGGCCCCAAGGCACCTTCCACTACTACAGGCAGAAAGTCCAAAGCATTAAGTTCTGGCAGGGACTCTTTGTGGTAGCCCATTTATAGGGTGGAATAAGAGCGGCTAACTGATTTTGTCCCTACTAGGGAGTCTGACCAGTTGCTGTTCTTTTGTCCTACATGAGTACATGAATGGCATAATGAAACAACCTTTCGAACGCGACAATTTAAAGCTGTTTAGAGAAAATGTTTTTTTCAGACAAAACACAAAGCCTGCAGTGTTCTTTGACACTGTGCTCCATTTAAGCCACGATCTAGAAAAGAAAACATTCAACATTGACGTGTCTTGGAAATGTTTCATTTTAATGGAAATGAAGCAAAACAAAACAAAAAACAGAATTCTGAAAATGTTTGAAAATATTACAAGTCCTTATTTTCACTGTTCATGGCACCTGATGTTCAGGTAATTCTCTCTTCCATTTTTTCACTGTTTCCTCTGAAATACACACCAAGAAACACTTAGGGTTTGATTTAATATCTAAATATAGAAATCTATTGCCACTTCACATAACCTAACCTTGAGTCACCTGCATGGGAGTAGTAAATCTGATACAGAACTTATGGGAGACCCCAGCACCTGCCGAGTGGAAGCAGGTTATCCTGGGGCACCTCCAGTGGAGTCCAGCTTGAAATATCTTTATTTAGACAGCTATATTGAAGTAGTTGAATTATGCCTGAGGGACATGATTGAAATTAAGACCTCTGCATTTAGGAGTCTATGTGTGGGTGAATGTATGTCAGCTAAGCATGAAGATCTAGTCTATGCAGTTGACAAAATCTGGAGAGAGCTTGCAGAGCAAATACAGTTTGCTTTTTTTTAAGTATCACTGAGCCATACAAGGTTGTTGCAAGAATCTGGGATTAAAGGAAACCACCAGCATTTATAAAATGTAGTTTCAGTTTCTGGTAACTTTGATGGGTAAACATTAAAAAAAAGTTGGTTGAATTTTATGTACCTTATTTGAAGACTTTAAACTTCCTTGCTTGAGGAGGTTTCTCCAGACCTAAACTCTTCTTCAGCAGGTCCCACTTCCTCAGCTGTTTGCATCTATGAAGAAGGTTAAAAGTAGCTGAGCTTTGTGGTTTTTGTATTTTGAAATAATTTTGATTATTTGCTTTAGTTCTATTTTCAATGCAACTTTAGCGAAAAGAGATTGCTTTTTTTTTGTGCACAAAATAAGGATGGAAAAGAAGAAAAAGTTGGGTTTGATCCTGAAACTTTGTCATGGGTACATTTTATGAAGTAGAGCAAGGACTCACTCTTCTGTCTTCTGCAGACTGGGAGTGATAATAACTACCAACCCCTGCGTGAGAACTGAGTGCTGGCTTCTGCTGTGGGAACAACTTTTTTCAGACTAGCTAATCATCCTGTCTCCTGAATTATACATATTGTACCATCCGATGACTGGCGCCATTCAGTCTTTTGCAACAAGCCCTGGGATTCAGCTCTAGTTTAAGACGCCTGAGTTTAGGTGGCTTCATGAAGATGTCTCCCAGCGAGCTAAGCAGCTAACTCCCACCATAGTCAAAGGATATCCAGAGCTTGATTCAGTTCCCTGAACACAGATGTTTACAGATGGGGCAATTACAAGGCAGGTCTATGGCAGACTTGTAACCTTCTGGACCAGCAGCTGAAGGCCACGCCCTGGGGCATTTCGTCTGACAGCATGTGCCCACATGAGGCCAGCAGTATTGACCCTCAAACCAATAAGTCAGAGGAGTCTGCAGAACTGTTCAGCCCACCCTAAAGTAGCAAACTGTACTTGCTCTGCAAGCTCTCTCCAGATTTTGTCAACTGCATAGACTAGATCTTCATGCTTAGCTTACATACACTCACCCACACATAGACCTTATTCTTGAAATGTTTTAGGAGTACAAATTCAGTACAAGCTATTATCTGTCATAATGGTGATAATGGGACAAATGTGGATGAGCTCTGGCTGGTAATGGAGGGACTTCAGCATAGGAGAGGTTAGGATTCCCTGGCTGGGAAGTAATATGGATCTTGAAGCAAGGAATATTGTTGTTCTTAAGTTACAGGGCAACCACAGTGAGATCTGGGCCTGGGGGTAAAGTGAAGGAATTGGCGTTACCACTGGTCACCTCTCACCAGGACCTCACTTAAAAAAGCAGGGGTAGAAACTTGTCCCTCCTAACCAGGGCTGGCATTCTTGACTCCCTCTCATCCACTTTTTCTTTGTGGAAATTATGGTAATGAATCTTTTTTTAGAAGAGTTAGACTTTCATTTAAAAAGACATTAGTTAACCTCTGATGAACCCCAAAGTTAGTACCAAGTAAACTCCCCATTCGTCTGTCATAGCGCATCTTCTTCCAGTTTGAATTTACTCTTTCCAGAAGATGAATAATCAAAGCAGTCCAGGCTATTGCAGACAAACTTTCACTTCCCTTTTGTACAAAGGCATTGACATTCTTCTATCTTTATTGAGGAATACCACAACAGACGTACCGAAGGATTGCGGTTTTTTTTCATGGTCACATCACCTTTGCGGCTCATAGTTCCCTCAGATGAAATTAATCTCACACAGATATATCTGAGTAGTCAACACAGGGTTCCTTTATGGTCGATTTAGAGAAATAGGCACTAAGGAATCACTAATCTTGCCAAATATCTATTTCAGGATGAAATGGACTATGCCATAAAACGTGCTGCCTATTTCTCCCAGTTGACTGTAATGGCGTACATCTGTCTTTGGTCAAATGAGTTTCTTATCCTTGCAATCAGTGAATAGGACTTTCCCATCTCTGTCATACCTAACCACTAAGCTCTAGGAAAAATTCTCTTTATATCTCTTGAGTCTGTGTGATTAAATTTAATCTGATCTTTTTCTTCAATTCTCTATGTGACCTCATTCTCCCTTTATGATATTCCAGTTCATCCTCTTTGAATATATCCCACAAATTTATGCTAAAAACAAACCTTGTCCACAGTCTGCTATCTTCAGAGCCACGTCAAAAATGAAGTTGTTAAATAAAATCCTTCCAAATTGACCCTTGAAAAAACTAGGAATAATCTGAAAACAAAGGGTTCCATATCTAGGCAACTTAATTAATTAATAAATTAAGTAATTAAGAAATTGCATGCAAGTATTTTCCATGAGATAGTTACCTTTAACTCTGCCAATTTTTGCAACCATTTATGTTCCTTTTCCCAGTCATCTTTACTGCTGCTTCACTCAGTTGTCTTCATTACTTTCTCCTATCACACACCCTTGAACGGAAATGAAGGATGTGCATTTCACAAACCCTCCCTTTGACTTGCTATTCAAACTCTCCTACTTTCTGTGCTCTGGTTGCTGAGATTGGATTCGTTTGACTCTGTGTTGATATAAATGGTGCAAAAGGCTGTACTGGAGCTTATCACTGTGAGCTTCTTGCCTAGCATGTTCAGAGACATAGGCATTTCTTAATTTCTCTTGAAAAGATCCTACATTTTTAAGTGTAGGTGAGAGTCATTGCACCGAATGACTAAACTAAAACTTTCCTATGTCTGTCTGTTCATTTTAAAGTTTGTCAGGTAACTGCCCACTAACAAGGACGGAAGTTGGGATTCCCCATCAGAAATTTAGGCCAAAGTCTCTGTCTCATTTCCAACATAGTCATGAGTTAACCTGTGAAAATTAAAAGCTGTAATTAAATGAAGTGCCAAAACAAATTCAATCATCCTTTATATCCAGGGATATATATATCTGGGAAAACGATGCTGACACCAACTGTTTGAAAATTCTCTTTCAAAATGTGTAACTTATTAACAAAAAGAATTTTTTGCACCTTTTTCAGAAAATTATGTTTTGCATAGTTTTGTCGGCACATCTCCCCTGATGCACTATTTCCTTTTTCAAAAAAAGAAATGCACTGTGCATCATTGACTACATAGTCATCCACCACAGCCAGTAAGAAATAAGAAAAGAAGCATAATACACCCAAAGAATAGTTCTCATCTTCATAAGAGTTGTTTTCATCTTGGCAATGATCTCAGAAATCAATGTTGCAGTTTTCAAAAATTATATTTTCTGGAGGCCAAAAACATTTTAGGAAATTTAAACTTTCATGGAGAAGAAAAAAACCACTGAAAAACATCTATTTTGGAATGAAAGGAAATTCATAAAGCAAGCCGCCTGGAAATTCCAGTTTTGCCCAGTTTCACTTAAGACATAAGAGACAACATCTTTTTTTGTGTGTATCAAATGATATAATCCTAACATTTGGGACCTTATATTTAGATATCATTGGAAACTATGGTTGTATGCTATGTCCTTACTCATCCCAGTGTCAATAGATTAAGAAAGGCTTGTTTGGTCTTGTTGAAGTCACGGCACGTTTAATGAAGTGTCCATTAGTGAGTAAAATTTGTACTCACTTGCCTTTAACCAAGAAATTATTTTGTAAGTCTTGAATAAATGTATCAGCTTTTTGCTTTATCAGGAACAACATGCTCGATATTTTACAAAACTGAACTCTGAATCAACAACAGAATCTTACTGTGGCATTTCATTTTTTTCTTGAATTTCTTTTACAAAGAAAAACCTAGGATCAATATTATTTAACTTATGTTTGATTAGACGACACACAAAAATCATATAAAGAAGTTACTCAGTTATTGTCTAGCAAACCTCTTCATTACTTACTGAAAAAAAATGTTGATTAAGTTGTGATACTGGGTCCCACATGATATTGTTTGCAAGTGTTTCTTGCATCTGAAAACAATAAAGGGTAACCGTGAACTACAATGAATTTTGAAACAAAAATTAAAAAATTCTCCGAGAGTATATTGCTGTCAGATAAACTGATGCTGTACTCTTGGACTTGTTCTTTTGTTTTTTCTTTAATGCCGAAAGTACTCTATTGAAAAAATGGGCAAAGATCTCAAAAATAACAAGTCTGAATATCGCTGGTAGGTAAGTCCAAAGGTACAGAATACGAACAGCCATTTCAACTGGTCTGAATCATGTTCCTGAGTTCCTCTGATTTATCCTTCCATTGGTCCTTCTAGGAAAGTACCTTTTTTTTTCCTTTTGCCCCCTGTCTCCTATATTTCATTTCATGTGTCTATCGAGGCTATGAAAGATAAAGCTATCTGCTTTCTCCTGTAGTAAAGAACTATATGGAATCAGTTCACCTGTCTGTCACTCCTCATTAAATTCTTACCCTTTTCATTCACATTCTGATCTTTGCAAATGAACATTTGCTTAATAAATGTTCCCAAGACTAACAGTGCAGAGTGAAAATCCCACACAGCAGTAAATTATTAACTCAGTCACAGGGGGAGTGCCATATATGACTTTTCAGAATGAGTTATTATGTGGATCATCATGTAATTATGAATTTTTCAAGCCATGATAGAGGAAAATTGAATATTTAATATTTTATGGACATATTCTGCACTGAGGACATCTTTCAAAATTTTATGATAATTTTTGGAGTGAGCAAAGAGCAGAACAAAAGTTACAAAATAATTACAAAGTGGAATATTTAATCACCATGGACATTGTTGGCGATTTCTCAAATTGCATGATATAATCAAGGTCATGAACTTTTAATCACAATGTATTCAAATGGAAAAAATATGTGCATTAAAATTAATCTACAAGTATGTTTTGATTGTTTAAGAAATGAGAATATGAGGCTTCATACTTTATTGCACGATAGGCAGGGTGATGTAAATATTCATGGCAAGACAACGGGCTGTCAAATGCTCCTGAATAGTCATGGATTGCCCCTACATGGGGCATTTAGAAATACAGAAATGTGAACATAAACCTATGCTGCTTGCTCTAGGAGTGCTTGCTGCGAGCAGGGAACATGAGGGGCAGCAGTGCAGGTGCCTAAGCATAGTTGTTTAGCGCAATTTTAAAAATCCTGGGGTATTCACAGCGTCCGCGTGATGCTGGCAGAAACAACACAAGATCTGTGGGAGACCGGAGCCTTTCTAAAGCAGCAGCTGGATTCCAGGCAGGATATCCTGAGGCATCTAAATGATGTCAGACAACTATGTTTAGGCTTTTGAGTCACTTTCCAGGAGTTAAAGATGAAACCAAGGGTGTTTTAAATAGCACTAAATTCCCACATATGCGCAAAGGACTTGAGCTGTGAACTCTGGAAAGCAAGAATCACTAAGGAGAGGAAAACATTTACTTTTTGTTCTGATAAACAAGAATATGAACAGCAAAAAATATTTGTAAGGCTGTGTTGTGGGGGGGCGGGGGGGTAATAATTTATCAAGCACTTGATAGTAAGCCAAATCAGATACTGGTTTTGACACTTTGATAACCCATCAACTTAGTGCAAATCTACCGTAAAAAAACCAACCAAGTACTGTTCTTTTCCTTAGCAGTCATTTACATGTTGCTAGAAAACTTGCTGAAAACCAAGGTAAGGGAAGTATGAAACCTTGAGAAGCCCATAGAGGAAAACAAAGTATATATACTAAGTACATATTAGTCCAGAACTCATGCATATTTACAAATTTCTTAATTTTATTTATTTTAATTTATTTTTAAAAATAATTTACTCCATGTCCACTACTAAAAAGTATCTTTATGCCACACACAAAATAATTCAGAGTTAAAATATAGATTTTGTCCACCATTCCAGATTCCAAAGCACCAGCCTGACTTTGTTTGCCCAGAAGGGTAAATGATGGAAATTAAAAGGTTTAGACCAGAATGGCCCTACATTGGCAGTGTCCTCAAGTCTTAGTTGCAAAGGGCACACTAAGAAAACACAGCAGAGAAGGGGACCAGTAGGTACCATCCAGACACCGAGAGGGTCCAAGCCACCCAAATACTGAGAAGAAATATTTTACTTCCTTTTACTGAAAATTCCCACGTTGCCTTGATTCATTACTGCCTGCTCCCAGACAAAACTGCTTCATGCCCTTGTGAAGTGACTGGATGCAGGTGCTGCAACATGCTGGTCTGAGAAGAGCTACTCAAAGTATTTAGTGTAATATATCGTCTTATTTTGGTAACATTGTATATATCTCTTTTGGGTTGCATAGGGACCTGTCTGTACACTTACTTAGACTGTAATATATAATTTTCAATATGACATACTACTGAGCATCTATCTCGCCACTGCTATGCTCCTTACTCCAAGGACAGCTCTCAACACCACTCAGAATGAGACACTTGTGAAATTTGAATCATCTTTTGGTTTCAGAACCAAAGTTAAAAAAGTACCTAGGTGAAAAAGAAAACATTTTTCTTTTAACGTAAAAATAAATCTAGACTTTATAAAATGCTAGGAGCCAAGTACTGAACATCAAGTGTGTGATAATATTGCTTCTTCTCTTTGCAGGAACACCATTGATAAATGACCTGACTCAAATCCTGTGATGATGTCAATAATGAATAACAATTCAAATCCAGGTAAACATAATTCTTCTACCTGTATTTGAAACACTGGCGGTTTCAAATATGGACGATACCTTTTGTTGTTTTCAGTTTCAATTATGTGTTTGGGTTACTACACCTTATTAAATAATTGCTCTCTCCAAAAATGACTGAATATCAGAGACAAGCTAAGTGTATGAAGGGCTTGGGAATGAATGACATGTAGCAGTGTGATTACTATTAACATTTTGAAATAGTACATGTTTGCTTAATGTTCATGAAAGAAACTTTTTCATAACTTTCCTCATGAAATTAAATAGCGTGTCATCTATGTCTGTTAGACAGTGCAGGATTTTCACGCCTGTTCCAGTGACATTGCCTAGGCTTTTTTATCTTCATATGGATCTAAACACCAAACTTCTAGGCACTCATCTCTGCAATTTCTTTTCAGAAGTGAAGTTTCAGGTTTTCTTACTGTCAGTAGTCTCTGGCCCTGACAGTTCATGGCATAGACATTTGGTAGGTCACAGTGACAAGAAGAGCCCATCCTGCCCCGTCCATGACTGTCACAAAGCCACCTCTGACCCTTCAGTAGCACTCCAGGGACTTTTATACTCTAACGAGCGTTTCTATATATAACAGCAGAACAGCAACCACAGAAGAATGCCCAGATGGATTTCTTTGCTTGTGTAGGCATCTCCCTTCATGATTTTACACAGTGAATAACCATGCTGTACTTTTCAGGATGCCTCTGGTGATAAATTTTCTGCAGTCTGTTCAAGAATGTAGATTCCATAAACTTACTAAGCGTGAATCGGCTCCTATTGAAATGAAAGCCAAAACCTTTACTGGAGATGTAAAGCACCAACACTAGGTCCCTGAGCCAATCTCAGATCACCAAAGAAAATAGCCTATACTAAAGAGCAGTGTAGATATAGACTACTAAAGAAAACTGATATTTTAAGTAAGTGGGGTCTGACTGGGAATCACTTACTAACAAAGAGAAGCGGATGTCCTGATTTTGCAAAGGCAGAAAACCCAAAAGCTTTATTTTTGCTATTAAAAAACACTGCTCCCAATCACAGTGAACGGAAAAAAGTCTGGACTGACAAGGGACGTGCACAATACCCCCCACTACATTAGTGTTCTCTTTGAATAGTAAACAAAAGCCATATTTAGCGCTTCCACAGCACTTTATATGCTCAAAGGACTTCCCTAACCATTACTGGCATGTCTAGATGCTTCTTATATGCAAATGAATGCAGATATGAGAGTAGGCATTAGGAGGCAGGATATTAGAATACATTAGCAGACGGACAATAGAAAACAGCTGGTTTGACTGCCTGTGGAGGATCTGAGTAGGGAGTAGCGGATAGCACAGTTCACTGCTCAGAATTATGGAAAGAATCGTGCTGATTGCCGTCATGGCTTAGAAACTCATCACTTAATTAACAATATAAATATTTTAAAAATTAACATTTTATAAAACCACAATAAGAGGTTCCATTGTGAGAATGGGAAAGGATTAATTCACAGTTGGCTGGACCGATGGCACCCAGCCTTCATTCTCTTGCTTTACAACAACACACTCGGCGAGAATTAATACAACACAATTCATGCCCTGTCATGTCTCATTACTTAATTATGAAATGTCTGTAGTACTTTGGACATTACTGAACCTGTTTGATTGGCTGTGACTGATGTCATACCCACTTTAATACTAGCCAGCACATGCATGGATAGGCCTGTCCCCCTCCTCACCACTTTCCTTCTTTCTATTCATGAATTCTATTTCATAATAGTAATAATATACTCCAGGCGGTGCATTTCTAGGGAATTATTGCATTTCTCAAGTGGGTAAAGTAATTTGGCCTTTCAGCCTTATGCCTTGCAACACCTTCCTAGGCATGTTATAATTGCCCGGAAATACACTATATCTTGTGTATATATCTTGTATATTCTTACACGCCACTGTTTCTTTTTCACTCGGCCAGCCCAAATAGACTCCAGTAGGAAAAGAGAAGTTGTCAGGTGCATTTTTTTCAAATGAGTCTCTTGGATATATTTGCAAGGCTTGGAGTGTCTCATGCACATATAATTTAAATGCATTAATTTACAAATATTAATCATTTAACATCCTGTATAAAATATAACGGCCACATTCTCGTGTCCCTTGACAATTCCAGAGCACTGTCTCCTGTGTCTCTAAGGTGGCAGCAGCACAAGTTGACACACTTAATTTAATAAGAGCGCAGAGACACATGCAATGATATAATAGAATGCTCAGATATTTTTAAGTGAGATGCTGCAGTAAATGATTATGAAAGCTTAAAAGGAATCATTCTTGTAGAGCAATCTTTGAGTCTAATGATCGAAGAAAGTACAAGGCATTTTGCTCAGTTTATGGTAAACTACTGAAGTCAAAACTTACTTTAAGTAGGAAGAGAGAATAATTTAGGCATCAAAAATATTCTCAGATTTACACAGGAAAAATTCTTACAGGGGATTTTTAGTCCCTCCAACACAGAAGTTTGACATACACACTTATGGATCAGCAGAGTTGAGCTGAAATCTGAGACAAATTAATCTCTTCTGAGTTACTAGGGTTCACTTTTGAAGTTATGATTCAGCCTGCCATGAATACTTTGTTCTCCTATAGCAATTTCCAACCAAATATCTCTAATAACTCAATGAGGTTTAATGAATCAAGCCTTCTGGCAAAGTCCAAAAGGAAGGTCAATTTAGCAGAAACTAAATTATGTCACTTTGCTAAGTTATCACTTTTTAAACCTGTAATTATAAAATGGGAAACCACTGTCCTACCAGAGTCAAATATTCTTCCAGTAGTTCCATCCTTACTTTACTTTTTGCTTCCTCTGGAGGTGATACCTCCCATTACTTGAACTAGGGCTGCCCTAGACTTAACCATAGTTAACCTAAGGTTGGAGGGTGATGGGGCAGTTTAATACAAGACTGTGCCTCAGGGTGCTTCAGATCTGCCCCTATCCTGGCCTGGACTTCCCATGTCTACTACAGCCATACTTCAGATGTGAAACATTACTGCACATAGTGCCCCCTCTCAAACTCAGGCAGCTAGAGGTGGTGACTTTGTCTCTATTAGAATGTGCTGGTAAATAAAATGAAGGCCACAGCCAAAAATGAACATATTTCAGCAGCTGGAAAGTGCACACATTTATATCATCTATGGCAAAGGGCTGTTAGAGCTCTGAAGAGACTGTCCTTAAAATAACTGGGGCAAGAACAAGCTGAATATTTTAATTTTGCATGATATGTAATGTCAAGTTTATAAATAAAGAACAAATTGGAGTTTCCCATAGTTCCCTTCTTCAGTCTTGGTATACCTGCTGTAAACTGACATGGTCCTGGAGAAAACAAGGTGTAAGGCTAACCAAGTTTACAGCCCTGCTTTGTGGAAAATAAAGCAAGGGGATGTGAACTAGAACGGATAACAGATATACTCTATGAGAAAGAATTTTTCTTCAGAGTGAATATTTAAGACCTATTGAAATTGTCAATGAGTTGAAGGTAAAGATGAAGATGAGTCCAAATCACATCCTCAAATCCAGCAAGTCTCTTAAAAGAGGGAAAATTCAAAAAGGAAGTCAGCATTAAATTCCAGAATAATTGTGGATTTAGGAAGACTGACATTTCCCATCATCCATGGGCTCTAACCCAGCAGCTTCTTCTGTAGGTAATGATTTCAATCCCATTTATCAGAAAAACAGAAAGTCTTAGTCCTTGGTGATGTTTCTTCTCCTCTTGTAGGTATTATCTTTTTCTCAGATACTTGAATACCTTGATATCCTTTGGGACCAGCTCCTGAGTGACTGGAGCATTAACGGCACTGCATTAAGTTCCCCCCGTCTCTGCCTGAGGGGCAGTAATCCATGCCTCCTACCTGCATGAAGAATGCCTTCATCAGCAAACAACAGTTATTCTGAGTCTGGAGGCTCTCGGTCTTCTTGTTAAGCTGTTTCACTTTGTATAAAACAAATGCTCCTTCACACAGGGAGGAAACTCTACGCGAGTTTCCTAACCACTCGTCTACACATCCGTCTTCATCTAATTCCTGACACAACAGCATCCTCTGCAACAGGACAGCCCACATCCTACAAGACTATGCTAACGGGGAAGCAATGAGGGGAAAAGGTAGAAAAAATTCCTCCTCCTGTGATTCTGTGTGTGTGTGGAGGGGGCAGAGACATAGCTGGCTATTCATAGAATCATAGAATCGTAGAATCCGTTAGGTTGGAAGGGACCTTTAAAGGCCATCTAGTCCAACCCCCCTACAGTAAGCAGGGACATCTTCAACTAGATCAGGTTGCTCAGAGCCTCATCAAGCCTGGCCTTGAACGTCTCCAGGGATGGGGCCTCCACCACCTCTCTGGGCAATCTGTTCCAGTGTCTCACCACCCTCATTGTAAAGAATTTCTTTCTAATGTCTAATCTAAACCTACCCTGCTCTAGTTTAAAGCCATCCTTGTCCTATCGCTACATGCCCTTGCAAACAGCCCCTCCCCAGCTTTCTTATAGGCCCCCTTCAGGCACTGGAATGCCGCTATAAAGTCTCCCTGGAGCCTTCTCTTCTCCAGGCTGAACAACCCCAAATCTCTCAGCCTGCTATTCCTGCACTTTATGTTAGCAAGCTCTTGTTTTATGAATCCCAGAAGGGCCTAAAGAAGAGGCTGAAAGAAGGGGACCAATACAGCATAACAGTGCCAAGACTCAGGCAGATGTACACATCCAGCCACAGAAATTTCAGTTTTCTGTACTTTTAGCCTGAGCGTCATTGTTGCCAGTGTTTTCCCACATGAAAAGGCATATGGATACCTCATTTTCCCTTGAGAATCTAAACCTTAATGTACAGCATATTAAACTGTAAAACATCTTGGGAGGTACTGGGATTGGTGTCAGGTAAGTAATAAGTACTAGCTCCCCGTTCGATGCTGCATACATAGATCCCTGGAATTCAACAGATACTTGGCATCAGCAACACTCAGTCTTGCAGCCACCTCCCTGTTACAATTGTGCAGTACTTGGCTCTAGCATCATTTTACCATTTTCCTTAAATTCATCAAACAGGTTTTGAACAAGGTTGTGATGGACATGGTTTCAAATAGAGGGGATTTCTAACAATTACTATCAATTAAACCCTGGAAACCTAAGAAATGGCAATAAGAAGAAAAAAAAAAACAAAACAGATATCAGGTCATCATGGATTATTTTGCCAGTGGTGAAGAAAGATCTGACAAATTAAGATAACTATTTTAAACATCCAAAAACATCTGTAACCTTGCTAGCCTTCCTCTGTGATACAAATTCCTTCAGTCTCTTTAGAAGAATTATACTTACCACTCTCTGCTCTTGTTTATTATCAGGATAATAGTCTTTCACCTAAGAAAACAACAGTGTGTTATCAGTGACTGATCACAGAGCAGTATGAATAAATAATGACAAAATCATAGATGAATACAGTTTATGAAATACTGATGAAATTACAACTGTTTTCAATAAACTTTTAAGGACTCATTACTAAAGGTAAACAGTTTTGTAAAATTACAAACTATTTTGAAACCAGCTATGTAGAAAGGCAATGATGAAACATAATTTATCAAATTAATTTTACCAGAAATAATTTATTACTAACTATAAAGATTATAAGAACCTGGAACTCAAGGAGTGACTAGGTACAACGAACTGTTATTGGTTCTACTAAAGGCAAGTGAAAAAATTAAAGAGACTAATGAATAGAATAAGACTGCAAAATATATTATATTGAATATCATATATGATATTTTAAATTATGGATTATCTCCATATTTTGGTTTTCAGGATGAGCTCAGGCATCCACTTTTTCAGCAAGGAGTGAAAGTTTCGGTAGCTTGTGAATGTGAAGATATTCTCATCTTTATCATGATGTCATTTACTTTGTTCGGAAAGACCCAAGTGACGTTAAGCAATTACATAAATAAGAAATACTGCTGTGTAAGTATTAAAATGTGATAGGTTTGCTTTGAAATGATAATAGGGCCATGAGTAATATGAATTGATAGGGAATACAATCCACTTCTGTTGAAGACTTTTGCTTTCCCTTTTAGCACATACATTTGCACTAGCAACAGAGTTTATGTTTACCAGAAGAGCTGTCATTCAACTGACAGACGGCTCCAGTGGCTGAACGTAAAGCAACTCACTGAAATTGTCCAGTGATTCCCAAACTACTTTAACAATGTATTCCAAATTCCCATCATTTTATTTGAAACTATAATTTATTTATTGGTGTCACTTCTTATACAGCCCCTATTGCTCTAATCTGAGTACCTCCCAGTATTATAGAGCATATATAGAAGATGAATTATTTCTCCCTCTTCTTTCCAGTCAGCCAACATTTTAGAATTATTTTGTTTTACCATATGTCTATATCTCTGTCTATTTTGGAAGAAAGAATAGATCCTGCTTCTCCATCATGAGTTTTACCATATGCGAACACACACACATATATAAAAACCAAAAATATACTTTTTATATATACATATAATATATGTATACCACAAACACATATAAATGGTAAAAGTTGACATGGAGAAGTGGGATTTGTTCTTTCTTCCAGAATACATAGATTTCATTTTCTGGGGAGACTCAATTTGTTTTTCTAGCCCAAGTACCTTCAATGTTTTCTTCCAGAGAAACCACTGTGGGATAGAGGGTTGGGGGTGCCTGTCTGTTCTCTGTGTGTGCATGGCAGGGTGACTTTGAGAAGTCATACCTTTTCCTTAGTACCAGCTCTGCATCTCGAGGCAAGGCACATACCAGTGTCACACATTTTATTTCCAAATTGCTGAATACGGCCCAAAATCATTTCTTTGTTCTGAAGGTCTGATTTCAAATGAGTCCAGGCATCAGGGAAGTAACGCTCTGATTACTCTGAAGTCCAAATTCTCACCTCAGCACTCTGGTATCCTTTTCAATGGTGACACTTGGAATATTTAAGCCAGATAAACCTATACAGGAACCACTCCCTACTTCTTGAGCCCAAGCTCAGTCCTCCCCAGAAACAACGAGGTTGAAGTCTGAAATAACTTTGTAAAAAACCTTTCATAGGAAGAGGATGCCCAAGCAGCCGGCTGAGGGATTTCTGATCTGGAAGCACCATCTGCCGGGCTCCCTTTTGGGAGCCAGCATCAATGTCCACCAGAATGTCCATCAGTTTGCTGATGATACCAAACTGGGAGGTGCTGTTGACTCTCTTGAGGCACAAGAGCTCTTGCAGAGGGATCTAGATAGACTGGAGCATTGGGCAATCATCAACGGCATGAAATTTAACAAGAACAGATGCCAGATTCTGCACACTTGTTCCCAGAATAATGCTGGACACAAGTAGAAAATGGGGGAGAGGTGGCTGGGGAGCAGCCCTACAGAAGGGGATCTGGGGGTGCTGGTTGACAGCAGGCTCAATAGGAGTCAGCAGTGCGCCATGGCAGCTGAGAGGGCAAACCACACCCTGGGGTGCATCAAACACAGTATAAACTGCTGGTCAAAAGATGTGATTATCCAACTGTGTTGGTGTGGCCTCACCTTGAATGCTGTGTGCAGTTCTGGGCCCCGCAATTTAAGCAGGGTGTTAAGGTTCTTGAATGCGTACAGAGGAGGGCAACAAAACTGGTGACAGGAATGTCCTGTGAGGAGAGACTAAGGTCTTTGGGCTTGCTTAGTTTGGAGAAAAGGAAGCTGAGGGGTGATTTTTGTTCTCTAAGAGGAGATTGTTCTCTACAGCTTCCTGAGGAGGGGAAGTGGAGAGGGAAGTGCTGGTCTCTTCTCCCTGGTATCCAGTGACAGGACGTGTGGGAATGGTTTAAAGCTGCCTCAGGGGAGGTTCAGACTGGGCATTAGGAAGTATTTCTTTCCCAGGAGGGTGGTCAAACACTGGAATAGGCTTCCTAGAGAGGTGGTCGATGCCCCAAGCCTGTCAGTGCTTAAGAGACATTTGAACAATGCCTTTAATAATATGCTTTAACTTTTGATCAGTCCTGACTTGGTCAGGCAGTTGGACTAGATGATGGTTGTAGGTCCCATACGATAGAAGTTTCATTTCTATTCTATTCTATTCTATTCTATTCTATTCTATTCTATTCTATGTTTTGTAGAAAGACACATCAAGTGGTCATAGGTGTCTTTATTGGTGTGGTGAAGCCATGCCAATAAAGGAAGAGACATAGCCAGAAGTGGGTAATTCAGAGTATCCCTGAGAGCACTTCCAGGCTCCTTAGCATTGCAAATGGTGAATGGCACAGCACAGTGTGCATTACAAATGCCAGGACATCCAGCCATGGAGAACTGGGCTGTATGGATTGTGTCAGAGGTCTAGTAGCAACACAATGAATCACACTGTGGCACCAAACTCAGGACTCTTGTCTGTCACCGATGTTGCTGTCATCAATGACTAACAAGTAGGGAAAAATCTAACAGGAAACGTGATACTATGGGGTGAAAGAAACAGGGTGGGTGGAAGAATTTCTTAGGATGAGAGCTGAAAGCTTTCATGACTTCCGAGGAGAGAGATCCATTTGGAATTGATGGAGGTACTTGCATGTGGACAAGTTGAAACTTTTTACCTATTAAATATCTTATGTATCGAAGCTGATCAGGACATTTTTAGAGAGAAACTATCAAAATTTTGGTATCAAGTCTTTCAGACACTGATTTGCTTAGTGTTTAGGAGTTTTAATAAGATGTCTGCTTCTATGTCACATTAACTATGTAAATATTTGAATTTAGCCCTAAAGCACTTAAATAATGTCTACCCAGTGAAACACAGGTTCTTGTCAAAGAATGAAAACCAGTGCCCTACATACACCTACACAAAACTAAGCTAGAAGAAAATTTCTTTTCCTTCCCCGTGCAGCATTCCATAGTCAGTGTGTCTGCTTCTGAAAAAGGAAAAAGAGAAAAAAGAAAACCTCCTACATTTAATATCCTCACACTAAAATTTGCATCACAGTCAAAGCCCTACAAATTTTATGCCTTCCTCCTGTGTGCTCCATCAGCTAGAAGACACATGGCAATTCAGTAAATACAGACTTTTCATACTAAAGGAGGGGTCAATTCCAAAACAGTGTTGTTCAGGGAAATAAAAAGTTATTCATGAAATTTTATCTGATATTTCTCCTATATAGCCAGCCAGAGTACATCTAACATCAATTGTTACTGTTAGTAGCAATACAGGGAGCGGAGGGAAGCAGTTTGCCTAGTACTTCTCTTGTCAGAGAGAATATAAATCTCTAGTTGTATGCATGGTGCGAGGAAATGGTAGTTCTCTGTGTGCCGTGAATCACAGAATCACAGAATCACAGAATCTTCAGAGTTGGAACGGACCTCTAGAGATCATCTAGTCCAACTCCCCTGCTAGAGCAGGATTACCTAAAGCACATCCCTCAGGGCTGCATCCAGGCAGGTCTTGAAAATCTCCAGAGAAGGGGACTCCACAACCTCCCTGGGCAGCCTGTTCCAGTGCTCTGTCACCCTCACTGTAAAGAAGTTTTTCCGTGTATTTGAACGGAACTTCCTATGTTCTAGCTTGTGCCCATTGCCCCTTGTCCTGTCACTGGGAACCACTGAAAAGAGCCTGGCTCCGTCCTCCTTAAACCCACCCTTTAGGTACTTGTAAACATTAATCAGGGCCCCCCTCAACCTTCTCTTCTCCAGGCTAAAGAGTCCCAGCTCTTTCAGCCTTTCCTCATAAGGGAGGTGCTCCAGTCCCATAATCATCTTGGCTGCCCTTTGCTGGACTCGCTCCAGTAGTTCCCTGTCCCTCTTGAACTGGGGAGCCCAAAACTGGACACAATACTCCAGTTGTGGCCTCACCAGTGCAGAGTAGAGGGGGAGAATGACCTCTCTCGACCTACTGGCCACAGTCTTTCCTATGCAAGATTTTTTTTTCCTATCCAAGATTTGTTTTTAAGCTGTCGAGAAAATATGGTCAATTAGAGTAGCTACCAAGAGTGTTTGCCACTATGCAACTTGCGGTACTGGTGGCTCCAGGGAGACGTTATAGCGACATTCCAGTACCTGAAGGGGGCCTACAAGAAAGCTGGGGAGGGGCTGTTTGCAAGGGCATGTAGCGATAGGACGAGGGGCAATGGTTTTAACTAGAGCAGGGCAGGTTTAGATTAGACATTAGGAAGAAGTTCTTTACAATGAGGGTGGTGAGACACTGGAACAGGCTGCCCAGAGAGGTGGTGGAGGCCCCAACCCTGGAGACATTCAAGGCCAGGCTTGATGAGACTCTGAGCAACCTGATCTAGTTGAAGATGTCCCTGCTTCCTGTAGGGGGTTGGACTAGATGGCCTTTAAAGGTCCCTTACAACCCAAGACATTCTGTGATTCTGTGATTCTATGATACACTTCTTTGTCCATACAGGTAACTCGGGCATCTCTGCTTCTTTAAGGACTTGCTTATAGACTTGGCTCTAACTGTCAACAAAATACCAAGGGGGATACATCACTGACCCCCTTGTTGTTGACCCCTCAACATTAAAAGAAGCATTACTTAATGTTATTTAAAGCACATGATGGACAAGCAAGAATTTTGTTCCTGCCACTCACCAGATATGACTTTGAGCAAGCCAGTTTCCTTGGCCTCCATATACTCATAGAGGTTATCATTTATGACAGAGGCTATTCTTAGGATGTGGAATGTGTCTCAAAAATGTGTAATGAAAATAAATCACTACTGCAAAGCCCTATGGGACAATCAAACAAGGGAGATTACATAGTTGAAACTATAGCATTCATTTTATTTATAAATTTTTAAATTAAGAATCATAGCCTCTTATCAGGTTCACCAGGATGATTTCCACATGAATCCAAGCCTATGTAGGCTGAAGTGAGGGAACATTACTGTTCGCTGCTTCTGTACTCCTAAGAGGAATTTGCTCTCACTGCACCTCATATTTATATTAGAGGCACATCTGTTAAACAGCTGCAATCCATCTTTCTTTTATTCTCAAATCAACACAAATTGCAACAAATTTGGTTTCCACTGACATTTGTTTAAGAGAGATGCTTTTACTGATCTTGCCAACACTAACGTTCATGGCAAAGCTTGAATTATTCAGGCCCACTTTGCTTAAAAACAATTTATGAAGCTCCATAAATGTACGGAGTTATTAGGAACATATACAGCTTGTCTGATTTGAAGACCTAACCCTGTTAAATGAGTTCATTAATGACAAACCCAAGTATATAAATATGGCCTTAATTTTTGCAGACATGTAAAGTTACCTTGGTGCTTTTCTGACTATAGGTATTTTCCCAAACCAGGATCTCTCTTGGCGGTAGAGTTGGTGGGAAGATTTTTCTCCTCATAAAAAATCCTTACGAGGGGACAGGACCGAACACTAAAATGTATGGATTTTCTGACAAGAAAATTAACTTGTAAAAAACCCGCCAAAATTTAAAAATATCCTTGGTTTGGTTTTCCACAGCAATTTTTACAGAATGTTTTTAATCCAATCTGTTGTCTGTAAAACCAACTTAAGGATTCATATGCGTGTATATGTTTGTATTACAACCACAAACATTTTAAACTACTGAAAAATAGCTATATAGCAAGAAAGAAATAGACGAAAATTTTTCTCATGGACATTTAGCAGGACACACCAGTTTGATGCTGGATGAGTGAGCGTGAGGAACATACAACAGTGAGACTTTTAACCTTTGCTGCAGAAGATGGTGGAGAGTCAGAAAAGAGTTTTCAGAAATCAAAAAAGCTGTACAGAATATAGAGCCATAGCTAGGGAAGACAGGGAAACACTGATTAAAGTCACCATAAAAACATTCCCATTTTCAGTTACTTACAAATGAAAGGTGAAGTTTTTTTGTCTTTTACATTGCATCCTAAATAATTCTACTGCATTTCTACCATAATTATCTAAATTCGTTTTCCACGAGGCTTCCCACTTTGTCTGCATGCAAGCCTAAATCTTCGTGTATAGGTCTACAGTGCAGGTTGGCTTCTGCTCCCTCTGTTTAGCAAGAACTACAGGAAAAGGCTTGTAGTGTGAAACATCATTGAGAACTTGACATCCATAATACATGTTTCAGGGGTTACCTCAGACCCCTTTCAAAAATTTGGTTTGTTTCATCCAAGAAGAACCCAATTTATGTGCTCTGAGATTTTGATGCAAAGTGAACCAAAACATTCTATGTGGGAATGACTGGAAAATTTGCTTCATAAGTACACTGGCAATGCAGCCTAAAATAACAATATAGACATACTTTTCATCTGTCAGGGAATGGGTGGCCATTTCCTCACCTTTGTGTTGGACAGCATTGTTTGTAAAGGGGAGTCTTTTACTAATATGAAAATAAGTCTCAGGGTTTCTCACATGGGTCCCATATGTGAAATAAAAAATGAAATTCTGCAAATGTACTTTTTGGGAAACAATCTAACCAAATATTTGCAAACCTTGTTATTCCATTGTATCTTAAAGATAACTCAAGGAATTAATTGACTGCTTTTGGTAATTTGTTCATACCAGCCATGACACACATACATACTTGATCACTATCTGTATTTTAAGCATCTGTCCAAAGAAATAAATTAGCCTTTATGATTTGTCAGGTAACAGTTGGAAAATTATTAGTGAACACAGATTTAATATTTTCCATAAAAATTAGGCCTACATTTTTATATACTTTTTCCTTCCTTCCTCATAGACAATAACAACCTTCTGCAGCTGATAGTTTTTCATTTCTCATGAGCACCTTCTCATTTCTTTGGGGTTTTTTTCATTAGTAATTTCAAATAACATAACAAGGCATTCACCTACTTAGACTTCTAAATTAATACTTGATCTTTGATCTACCATACTGTGTATTTCATTAAATGGTTGCATTATGTTCTTATTGAAAATTTAATTCTTTGTCCTGAAAGACAGTTTTCTATTCTATCTGGTTTACAACTTCTAAATTTCATTTCTGTGCTTTTCAGGGCATGAAAAAATGAGGAGCAAAATCCATTTTAAGCTCTGTTGCAAGTTATATGCAAGTTTTCAGTAACATAAAATAATAATGTAAATATTTCTGACACCAAAAGAAAGATATAATCTTTTTCTAAATTAATTTTCCAGACTTCAAGTGTAGTTTTGTTCCTGCTGCTTACAGGATTCTTTGGTTTGGTGACTTAGTAGGCTACATCTAAATTAAGAAAGCATTCAGAAATGAATACTTGATTGGTTGATGGCATGAGGACGTACATCACTGGGAGAACATTAACTTGAAGTTATATTTTGAAGCTCTGAACAAAACAGGCACAGTGTTTGTAAAAGAATATGGATGAAATTTGGACGTGATAAATACAACTACACATTGATATCACCAAATTAAACTCTGAGAGACCAAAGACCTGCTCTATATGTATTTAGGTGCCCATCACCCCCTCAAACAGAACTCAGTCCACAGAGCAGTAGTGAAAAGGGAGTTGAGCAGTGAGAGTGGAGAAGTAGGACTTGAAAACTTTTTGTTCCTGCTTTTCTAATGACAGGAGATGTTCTCTGATGAGAACTGAAATAGGAATCGCAGAATTGGTCTTCACCTTAAAATCACCCTCATCAGAAAACTAAACATCCTGTCTTCTCTCTTGTCAGGGGATTTTATTCATAGTCATTGACAGAACTGAAAGCCAGAAGCTTTATTAGACCTACAGACTGAAAAATTGGCTTACTTCAATTTGTCTTAAAGCCCAAAGCTGTCAGCAAGTGCCTCACTGTCTGAAGAGGTAGCCTTAGGACATCTTCTGTCTGGGCAGTTAGTAGGATGTGCTTGTAACGGGAAGAATGTACATGTACCCAAGGAGTGCACAGTACACTCCTTATCTTGGATTACATAAATCCTGTTGTTTAAGATGATCTGAGAACTATATGCAATCTGAATCAACATCCCTCAGTGATGCAAATTGTCCCCTACCTAAATTTGCAAGAGAAATGTGGGAAGATAATAGAATTGCTAAGGCTTTATTTGGAGAAAAATAAAATAAAAACTAACATTTTTAAAGTGTTTCTACCAGGTCCTTTGAACGATAGTTAATTATTTTTTTTTTAAATTCCAGATGACATTTAAAGGTTACAAGCTTGCTACTGGCTCTAAACTTCTCAAGGTTTCTTCAGGCTGCAAAGCAGAGCCATCCCCTGAAGATTCATTTTTTTCTATATGGTTTTCAAGGCATCTGATACAAAATTCTCTATGATTTTCCATTTCTGAAAGCCTTTTTTTGGAAGAGATAGGAGCAATAGATTTCTTGCAACTCAGTTTTGAACGATCTGTAAAAAGAATGGTCTGCATTCTGCTGAGACTCAAAGTTTGAAGAAACATCTCACTTACCTGACATATTTGAAGGTTGTCCCCTTCTTCTAAGGAATAAATCTGGTCATAATAATTGTTAACAATTAGCAGACATGAGTCTGTAACAACTTCACAAATATTGGGTTTGTGACGAGATGCACACTGACTAACAGAAACATCTAACATAGATCACACACAGCCTGGGAATTCAGAGCACCTAAGCTCACTTCTAAAAATGTTGAGACCACTGGGTGGTATGCAACATACCTCAAGAAAGAGCAGATCTGTCTCTTCTTGAGACTGATGTTTCGTGACATGTCAGCAAGCCTAAAGAGATTTCCTGATGCAATCTTTTTTCATCCATCACTTTACATTCATTTTGCTATAGAGGAAAAACTCAGTCTCTTACTTGCTTGGCTCTCCACTACACTGATGAGGAGAAGCATATCTGGTACATGATGGGTATCCAGGATACAAAGGCATTGTAGGCAAAAACACAGGCTATTTTAATTCTGTTGACCTGTAATTCTTGAAGCATCTTCCCCTTTTTCAGGAATTCCTTGGATTCCCTCATCCAGCCCTTGGGGTTTTTTTTTCCCCAGTCAAAGATAATTAGCAGAGTATGATTGATAGGGTTCTGCTATCACAAAGTGGCGTTTCGGTCGAGACGCATGCATTTGTCTCGTCAGTACAGCATACCGAGGACACGGAGGAAAGTTCATCTGAGCAGGGGGCTTTGACTTCGAGATTTTTCTTGGAGTGAAATTCAGACACAAGACAAATTTAACCCCCTCGTAGTAGCTGCTTCAGGAGAGAAAAAAAAATCCTGATCAGACAGACCACTCCTATCAGTCTGTTAGTATTTGGGAGTACCCAAATGAATGTCTGTGAGAAGACTGAATATCTCTCGTGTCTTTGACCGAAGCCCATATAATGTGTTTAGATACGGAGAAATTATCTCGCTCATTTGGTGGTCTTTCTAGTCTCTCTTTTTATTCATATTCCCTGAAAATATCCTATGAAATAAAAATGGTTTAGAAAGCAGAGACCGCCAGCAGGTTTTGTTCACACAGCTTCTACGACGTATAAGTAACTTTTCATATATATATTAATATATGAAAAATACACTCTAAGAATGGACAGATTAAGGAGAGAAGACTTCTCTTTCTAAGCCAGGTCCATGCAAATGTGATTTTCCTTTCCTTTCTAACTACTCTATAGCTAGAATTTGGAGGCTGAAGCCTGTAACAAACTTAAAACATTACAAAGTGAAATAAATGGGTCTCTTCCAAATGAATCCCAGATGATGCCAAGTGGAAGAAGATTTATGTATATGTTGTATAAATATTTAATGGTATGGCCAAAAACCTACTGCCACTTAGCAAAAAGGCATTTATCATTCCTGTGAAATATGACTTTTTAGCCAATAAGACTAAAGTATGTTAATGACCTCAAGTGAATTGTGTTGTTAGTCATTAAACATTTTCTGACTTCTGATTGGCTGAGTCACCTCTGAGATCATAGTCCCACCACCAGCCATAAGTTATTCTGTAACAGCCAAGAAACAGATCTGTAGGATTAAAAAAAAAAAAATCTATAAAATTTACTATAGGCATGAAACAGAACAAAAGGTATATCTTGCATGTGAATTTCAGAAGAGCTATTCTCTTAAACTTTTTACAAAAGCCAAAAATGCTTCATATAGCTATGTGAGAACTTGCAGAGAACTTCACAAACACTCTGAGACTGAAGTTTCAAGAAAATTCCCATAATCTGTTTAAAAAGTCTGGTTTTTGCTGAAATGACCTTAGTCCTTGTAACATTGAACTGTTGATAAATGTTCTTTCCGTAAAATGCTTGATTTCAATGACTTCTCAGGCCCATTGAAATCCGTGAATAAAGGATAAGCCTCTAAATGGGAAAAAAAATATGGCTATTCAGTTAAATCCATGCCTTTAGAGTGGACATACAGTGGACTTCAAACTGCTACTTAAGAGCTGGAGTTATTTCTAATAATTCAGCTGGTTCCTCAAAAGCTGAATTATGCCACAGTCCCATACCTGTACTGACTTTATTTTTTTGGGGTGTGCAGCCAAAACACCTGTCAAAGCACAGAAAAGGAGTCCCACATTTCCCATTCTCTGAAACAGCAATGCAGAAGCATCAAGCCCAGCATGGCACACTGGAGATAGCTGGGTGACAATACGCAGTGGGACTGAGTCCATAAGGCTCTGCCGGCACAGCTTGCTGCGCTCCCTGTAGATACACCCTTCTTGTGCAGGACGCTGCATTCTCCTCCTCGCCCATTTCCACATCGTAGATGACAGACAGCATCAGAAAACTTGTCCCAGAGAAAAACCGAGTAATTAATAGAGCCCTATTGGAATTTCACAGACTTGGATATTCTCAGTCCAGAGGAGCAGTTTTTGTTAATTTATTTCTGCAATGCAGACGTTTGTCAAAAGAAATATTAACTGGAGGTGACACCTTAATAAGCCATATGATTTTGTGGTCTGTCCTTCAGAAAGGTCTACTTTCTTCTCTTGATAACTTTCCAGCTCACTGCCATTCAGACGATAGATTGGCTGGTAAGTTGTCTCAAACACTCGGGACATTAACAAATTCTAATTGGCTGTGTAATAGGAGCAGACAGCATGTACAATGTTAAACCACTTCTGAACCACCTATTTTCTGTATGCAAATCAGACAGAAACAAATGTTTGGCCCCAGCTGGGCGAAATGTCCCATTTAGAATTCTTTTCCTCTTCTTTGTTCTTTGATGTTCTGCAAATGAGCTTTAGAACTACGCTCTTCACACAATTCAATTTTACAGGCCCATTATCTGAGATATAATGTGGAGGTTAAATATATCAGGGCAGCCATTATGTGAAAATAATTAACAGTAATGAATAATGCACTAATTCCACTGATGAGAGATGGTTATATGTGTAATGAAGTGTTGGGGCAGCCCTGACAAATGAAATTAAAATATTTAAACACTGTTTTATGATATTACTTTGCTCATATAATTTCCTTTACCTACAATGAGCCACTTCGATTATCGTCATTATCTTGACAGCTCTGAAGGATGAAATAGTGCAGGTTAATGTGACAGCGATTAGTCAGAGAGAAAATCCATCACATAAAGCAGAACAGAGTGAGGGAGAAAGGTCTCTATACTTTCCCGTTTCAAACATGAGAAGAATGATACCATCAACATCACTTCAATATTAAATGGATAGAATTATCTTGTCATTCATTTACAGCCTCTGAAGAACTACCTATTTGTACCTGCAGAGGAAAGGTCAGCCTTTCTTAATCATCCATAAAAATATGTTGATGGATTCCTTATATCGATAACGGTGGCAGAAACAGAGACAGGGAACAAGCGAGGAAATTTAAAAGGAAAGCACTCTAGGTTTTGTATTCAAATCTTTTCACGGTTTTATATTTTTAAGTTTTGCTTCCCTTAGTGTGATCTTCAGAAAATGCACAGTATGAAACAGAGTGAGATGCTTACATCAATTTTGTGCAAGTTGCTTCAAATGCTGTTTAAAATAGCAACAGGGACTGCCTATTGCACAGTTACTCCTCGTATGTTCTTTTTGCATGAATTCACTGTGAAAACCTAAAAATATTCATATAGATGCCAAAAGTTAGGCTAAAGTCGGATTCAACGTTATAGTCACCTTATTTTCAAAAGCACTGAGCACACATTGCTTCCAGATACATCAACACACAGGCAAGACCAGGCTGTTAGAAATAGGTTGAGTTTTATGGATCAGGCAGCCAGGTAGGAAACACGTGGGCAGTCAGATACTCACTGCAAGGGCCCTCAGAAGAGAAATAAGGAGAAAGATGTCCAATCTAATCTAGGGAGAAGCGCGAAGGAGCACGTGGACATCAGTCACTTAAACTGACAGATCAGAGGCATGCATGTCCACAGCACCAAGACGCCCAAAAAAACAACCATTTTTCCTTTCCTAGATTAGGAACAGGTTTGTGACTCCAGCAGTTAACGCATCCAGTTGGGATGCCGTTTCATAGTCCTTGTTCGGATAGAGAACAGCAGAGATTTGAATCCCTTATTCTCGAATGAAACCCGAGATTTAATTTTTCATATGATCCTTTGTAGAAGCACAGAGAAACACCAGCTCTCACTAGCGCTGGCATTTCCCTCAGGTGCAACCCATTCAGATTCAATTTCTTTCTGTAAAACACTTGGGCATCAGTCTCCTGTTTGAGGGGAATTATACTGGCTTGGGAGACGGGTGAACAAAGAAGGTGTAGCAAGGTACACAGAGGAATCCCTCTTTTGAAGTGCCACATAAGGGGCTCAGAGCCACTTGCCCAAAAAGCCATTTAAACTGTTAGTGGCGTCTTTGGCCACTGCAGAAAAAAATTAGTTGTTAGAACAGACAGGACCCTGTTTGACTAAATGGCATCTGAACAGTGGTTTTTCTTAACAACATGAACGGTGACTTTGACAGTCATAATGTTTTTATTTAGGTTTCTAAATACAGCTTTTTCTATTATCTGCCCTGAAAAATATAAATTTAACTTACAAACAAAACCAGCAATTGGTAAATTTAGTGAAGGGATGCCTTCCCTGTTCATGCGAGCCAATATAATTGCAGTTGTTCTTTATTATTATTATTATTATTATTATTATTATTGTTAATATTAATATTATTATGGTGGTGCCCACACAAAAACGTGAAAGATGTCCCTTCCCTTTCCAAGTTTGTCCAGTGGTTTAAGCACTGCGCAGATACAGAGTAGCAGATAATCCACGTGCTGAAAAGCTGGCAATTTAAATCACCGAGGCAGATAAAGGCTGTGTGTACACCCATTTTTCCCAAGTGACATGAGCAACACGATGGCAGCAAAGGTCGTTAAGTTAGTTGCGCCATGCAGGGATGGCAGCAGGAGGGAGGTGTTACGCAGGAGCCCAGGGAATTCCAATCCTGCTCAGCATCATTGTCCATCCTGCAGGGCTGCAGTCATGTCTTGAAGGCAGAGCCCTTCAGCGAGACAGCAGGGAGATGCGGTGCCTCCGAGGAAGCTCTTGGAAGTGAACTTTGCTTGGTATAGTGTAGTGAGGCAAAAGCACCTAAAAGATGAAGTGCACACAACATAGCAAATCCTTTTGTTTTCATCTAAATGCCATGGAAACTTATGCCTCTGTTAGAATCAGCTAAGAATCTGGCTTTTAACTACACTGAAAGGTAGAAGTGGCAACTCGTAATTTACTGCTCTCCAGGAGAGTTTGCAGTGTCTTTACGCAGAGCAATCAAACCACTACAGGAAGCAGACCTAAAAGGTGAGAAAGTGACGAATCCTGCTCCCAGCTGCGGCCAGTTAAAGCAGAGCAAGGAAGAGGTTCGAAAGCTGGGGAAGACAGGCGATGAAAGGAGAAATGCATCAACAAATGAAAAAGGCTCATTTTCAACACCTTTCTCCGTACCGAGTACCAGCCCCGTTGAACCAGACGAGAGCGCACACGGGGCAAGTGGGGCTGAGCGGGGAGGGCACAGTCCCTCACCACGGACGGCCAGTGACCCTGCAGGCCCCCTGCTCCCAGCACCCAGGTCTGTTTCTCTGCTTACGCTTTTGGGAAGCGAGCACATGCAAGCCCGGAAAAAAATCTCCTGTTTGCAAGCTGGGGTCGGCTCAAGAGATGCATAAGGGACCTTTTGAGCTAATACGCTTGTAAAAAACTCATTCAAATTTCAGTGGTTCTTTCATTTTGCTACTTTTAAAATACAATTTACTTCATTTATCGGACAATGAAGTGCCTCTGTAATAAATCTAACATTAAAAAATCATTTCCAGCAAATTACTCCAATAAAATCAATGAAGGTCAGGCTCAGCTGTAGAAACAAATAAATTACCTGCTATTGATAGGGTAGGCAGACTTAATTGTCATTTAGAAAGGCTAAAAGGGATAAAGAAATCTAATAGAAGGAACACATTTATATAGCAAAAATGAGAAAACGGCAAAAGTTTTACCCTGACAGCTCCCATCCATAGGATTGACTCGGTCCCTGAGCAGCACAGGCAGTTGTTTTAACTCTCAGTAGGGCACCGGTATGTGCTTTGGATCTGTCAATATTTACCTGCTTCTGTGTTGCCTTGTGATCTTTTTACCTTTCATATATTGAAACCCCCAAACAGGATTTCTGGTAATAGGAAATGAAGAATTGATAGAATTGAACAATCCCATCCTTAGATTTTTTTTTTCAGCCAGGTTAAAAGCAGTTTGACCCAATTCAGGCTGTGCAGTACTTCCAACTATTAAAGAAATATAAAGCTGGACATTTGCTAGTAGGATTTGACATTCTCTGATAACAAACTGATGATTTTATAGTTAAGATCCTATTTCTGAAACAACTTTCTATTTATTTATTTTAAAAGCTGTCCAGCTGTTGCTGTGAGGAATCTAAGTGGCATTAACCTGATGTATTTCTACTGCAGCAGTGTACTCTCTCCGATTTCAGCATTTTTCTTTGAAAACTACTTTAATTTTTTTTTTTTTTAATGCTTATTAACGTTTATACCTCCTAATGGGGGAAAATAGAAGAAGACCAAAATGTTGGAATGTCCATATGTTCAGTGTTCAATTGTCCCTTATGGAGGGAAATCTAATTTCCTTGAAAGTGAGAATCCTGCAGAGCAGCACTATATCCAGTGACATAACTGGATATAAGGGCTTATTCAGTAGAGAAGGTTTTAAGCTTTCCTGTGACAAATACAAAATGCTCTGGCAACAAGCCATTTCCAAGATTTTGCAGAACTGAACCCCTGCTCTCTTGGTTTGAAGGGCCTGGTGACCTCAAGAGAGCAGATGACCCTGTAGTCACCAATTCTGCATATCAACACTTCTAACAGGACACAAATTTCTACTGTGGTTATTTAAAAATAAACAACCAAAACAACGAACAAAAAACCCAACCGTAAATTAAATTCAATTTTGAATAATATTTAGCAACAATGGGTAAAGCAAAAACCAGCAAATGGCAGACATGGCCAAATACAATGAAATGTAAAGACTTTTATGGCTGCAGCTCTTTGGTCCAGAGGTTTGTGCAGTAGCGTTAACGCGGCTGCTGCAATGTTTGCCATGAGTAATAGTTTTAAACCTACATCTATTGGCAGATTACTGGAGTATAGAGGTAGGCTGGACACTTCTTTGGAACAGTCTGCTCCTGGAAAAACTGTAAATTGTGGCCACATAAAGAACAGGCAGTTTGGAAACCGTGGCAGAAGGGTGTTCAGGACCCAGTGAGCACAGAGAAATCCTTAGGAAGGAGGCACACCTGGCTCTTTGTGGTATTGAAGCAACCTGTTAAAGTCACATGCTAATGAACCACACTGGTGACCTCAAGAGAGCAGATGACCTTGTAGTCACCAATTCTGCATATCAACACTTCTAACAGGACAGGCCAGCCTCTGAATGGAAACCTAAAATCTTGGAACCACAATTTTTTCTTTCTTTTTGGACTTATAGGACTGTTTCTCTCACGCTTAGATGATTGCACATCTGTTTTTCTTCAACACCACATGGATTCAATGACACTGTAAGTTTGTCTCAGGGAATTCTATTAATGCTTTCTCACTTTCTTAGGCAGCAAATTCTGAACCGCTGAACCAATAATAACCATATGCCAGCTGCTTCCTTGTATTTTTCCTTCAAAAAAAAAAAATCAGATTACAATTTCTTTTTTTCCTTCTAGCCCTCAAATTAATTAAAATTTAGGATGTGCTAACAAATACATGTTAGTATAGCATATGTTCTACAGCTGATATAATCTATGTTGGATGCTGCAGGAGGGACATGAGGACATCTAGAGTACCTATTTCTCCCTAACATTTTGACCAGATCAGTTCTCCTGTAAGACTAATCAGAGATTACTGAACAGTCCTACAATCTTCTATGAGGTCTGCTAGCACAGAGTCTGCAGCTCAAATGCTTTAGTTGTCATCCCTCCTTTGTTGAGTGTTTCTCTTTCTATTGATTTTAAAAAAATTATTGCAAGATAGAAACTTCAGCTCAGTACATTTTTTTGTCCCAAATGACCAGGCAAGGGTTTTATCCAGCATCGGTCTGGGACATTGGAAAGATGTCTGCTCACCTGTATGGCCTCCAGCCTTCGTTTTTAGTTGGTACAGATATATAATTAAATATATACATGCGTATATGTATATCAGTTTATTTCTCTGTCCTCCACTGCTTTCTACAGTCTTTCTTAGGTAGTTGGAGGTTTCTTATAGCAAGAAACTATAGTTTCTTATAGTTATTTAGGACTAGCTGGTAAAATTTACAGCTGAGTTTGTTGCCATAAACTATTAGGCTTGCGAAGGGCCGAGGGGCTGCCAGGGTACTACTGTCAACAGCCCCTGCATAGGTTTAATCTGGAAGCCAGCAGCAACGTATGCTACTGACCTATTTGTTGGGGCTCCTATGGCCCTGTTGGAGGGCAAAAGCTCTGCTGCACCTGGCAATACCTCCCAGCCAGGACCGTTCCTGCTGCATGAAGCCCTTTACCTGCCCAGTTGCACTGGAGACAGCTGCCTTTGTAAAGGAAGGGGATGATAGAATTTGAAGCAGGTGAAACAAGGAAGGATGGGGATATTCGTTGTCCATAATTCCTTCCTTCCCCCATGTAAGTTCATAGAATAATTTATGTCTAAGGTACTGCTACAAGTCCAGCCCTTCTCTCAGAGCACGGTACTTATGGCTCTTATGGCTCTCCAGGTTATGGTTACTTATGTCTCCAGGCAAGTTTTGAGTATCTCCAAGGATGGAGATTACCCAACCTCATAGTGCAGAATTTCTTCCTTATAAGTAACCAGAATTTCCTTTGATGCATCTTGTCAGAGTCAAGCAATACTTGTACTCCAAACATAGACTCACAAGCCCCAAAGAAAGGGATCAAAAAAGGATCAGGATCAAAACAGGAGACATAATTGGGTTAAATCCGGGGAGCTATGTGACAGTCAGAGCTGAGTGGTTCGTTACAGTACATTGATACATGACAATTTGCATAGATTTGAAACAAAGCTGTTAGTGACCTTCGTTTGCAATATCGTATGTATTCTAGACACAGAGTCAGTTCTGTTATCAAATACTCATTCTCCATGGCACCTTAAATCCTAAATACCTGGATTGCATACAGTTTATCAATAGGAAATATTTTACATGCATTTTAATTACATTCAGAGAAATGCAGGAAGGTCTGGTTTGACCTAAGCTAAGTGTTTGTCTTTAAGATTTAAAGTAGGATGTAGTTTTCTAAGATACTATATATAAACCATGACATCCTAAATAGGTAGATTTTATACGTACGTTTATTCATATACATTTCAGATATAATATGTTTAAATGTATATATGTATATATATGTATATCGTCATTATTATAGATCTAAATTAACTCACAAAGCCTTTAATGCCTATGAAGTAGAACTGGTTTTCTTAGTTTCGTTTGTTAGACAGAATTGTGGCACAGATACCGCTTCTGAACACAAGAAAACACTTTTTTACGGTAAGGATGGTCCAACACTGGCACAGGTTCCCCAGGGATGTTATGAAGTCTCCATCTGTGGAGATACTCACAACCTGACTGGACGTGGTGATGGGCAACCTGGTCTAGGTGACTGTGCTTGAGCAGACGTTCTTGTGAGCTCCCTTCCAAGCTAAATGATTGTGTGATTCTGTGATTCTGCTTTTCAGTAGTGATTTCAAGGTCAGACATGGTGCCTGGCCAACACTAGTCAGAAAAAATTGGCTGTGGTTTCTTCCTAAGAGTTCCCCAGTGTCACCTGCTACAAAGACAAATGAGACTCATAGGTGGCCTGAGCTCAGGCTCAGTTTAAGCTGCCTACCAAAGAACTGGAGGCATTCAGGATTGAATTCATGCCACCTAAATTTATAAGTGACCTTTAGTGGCACTTCAGAGGCAGTAGTATAAAAAAGGTACTTCCAGAGCTTTATACATCAGATAAGTTTTGATGCTGGCATTAGAATAAAATGAATTACACTTATTTATTTCCACATATAGCAAGCCTACAGTCACTATATCATGTGTATGTATCTCTGCAGTAGATATCTACCTCTGGTCAGATGGATCCCATTAATGAGCGTACTTGACTTCATGGTGTTTACATAACCCTACAGACTAAATAAAGGCAAGTATAGCCCCAGTGACTAGTTCTTGAAATTGCAGTACTCAGCATCTTATGACTAAACCATTGTATGGTCACTCAGCCCATGAAAAGCTGTTCTTCTTGAGTCAATGATGGGGAAGATGTAAGTGCCAAATGAGCTCTGCAGAAGAGAACGTAAGAAAAGATGAAAAGGTGATAAACGGGCAAACATCCCACAGATCTCCGTGCCATTGCCCTGCCTGTTTTCCCAGAAGGAGTCTCTGCTATATATTCATCTAAAATCTGTCCTTCTATTGGCATTGCCATTTGAATCTAAGTCCAAATATGTAAAAACTTGCAAAGATTTTTTTTTTTTTTTCATACAGTGGGAAAGGAGACATAGAAATAATGGAGGAATCCTTCCACAGAGGAACAGGCAGAGACACACATACCTTATTTTCTGGTCAGTGAACAAGCATGAATGTACGCTCCAGACAAATGGATGCCATCTTCTGCTCTGCAGCAGGGGTTATGAGACAATTCACAGAGTGCTTTGGTGAGGGGGCTGGGCACAGTGAGCAAGTGAAAGTATGCTGGAGCTGTCATGGTATGAGGGACAGATAAGGTGTTATGGTGAGAGTGTCACCCGGATGGAAGATTATTGTAGTAGAAAGGTATGGGATACACTAAAAACAATCCAAGGGAAAATAAACTCATTAGTTCCACTATTGATGGAACAATTTATTTTCTTTTATGTGTGCATGTTTGGAGTGGAGACTCTTTGATTTTACCAAAAGTATGTTCTATTAGAGCAGAAAGTTGTTCCCGCGGTGAATTAGTGCAGCACTTTACAAATATGCTTGCCCCATGGGCCTACCAAAAGCATTGAGTTCAATCCCAGAGGTCAAAAATACCAGCAGTGCAATAAAATTTGCTGTACAAGGAGGAATAGTGTGTGTATTGATTTGTGCACTCATTGCCAATACCGCTGTGTGATCAGTAAAAACAGCGGACACCTCTTTAGCAACAGGCAAATGCCTTCCACTTGCTAAACAAGAATAACCAATACCACTTTACTCCTGTGACCTATGATATAATCCCTCTGGCCAGACAATTTAGTGGTGGAACCTGTCCTCTAAACAGTGCACTGCTTAAAGAGAAATAAACTAGAGGGACTATTGCAGCAAAAAACAAAACACGGGAGATCTCTGCTCCACCTTCATAAGACTCCAGTGGACTTCACTCAGTCCCAGCAAAGTTTTTTGCTGGAGCTGCTCTTTCTTGCTTTTCCAGAGGGGAATGACTGTGGTGAGAGAAAATGACCGATTGTCCCTTTTTCAGAGTAAAAGAACATGTATAAAAACATTGAATGAAATAAAGATTTTACCATACCATAGGAACAGAAGGGAGGATATCATTTCCATCTGGGTCTACATGTCTACTATGGAGGTGTCTACAAAGAAGTGTCTAAATAAGTTATTCTAGGGCATTGCTTATCTGACCTTAGGTAGATGTCTACTTTAGGATGAAACTCATCTCACCCTGGAAGTGCCTTTCTTGCTTTCTTTGCATTGTCTCTAGGAAGGACTATTCAGCTGTAGACATCTGTGGTTGGTTAGATGAATCCCATCCAAGTTCTTTTGCCAAATTGTACTTGCTGTCTCTCTGCCTGTCTGTCCAACTGTCACGGAATCACGGAATCACGGAATCTTCAGAGTTGGAAGGGACCTCTAGAGATCATCTAGTCCAACTCCCCTGCTAGAGCAGGATTACCTAAAGCACATCCCTCAGGACTGCATCCAGGCGGGTCTTGAAAATCTCCAGAGAAGGGGACTCCACAACCTCCCTGGGCAGCCTGTTCCAGTGCTCTGTCACCCTCACCGTAAAGAAGTTTTTCCGTGTATTTGAACGGAACTTCCTATGTTCTACCTTGTGCCCATTGCCCCTTGTCCTGTCACTGGGAACCATTGAAAAGAGCCTGGCTCCATCCTCCTTAAACCCACCCTTTAGATACTTGTAAACATTAATCAGGGCCCCCCTCAACCTTCTCTTCTCCAGGCTAAAGAGTGCCAGCTCTTTCAGCCTTTCCTCATAAGGGAGGTGCTCCAGTCCCATAATCATCTTGGTTGCCCTTCGCTGGACTCGCTCCAGTAGTTCCCTGTCCCTCTTGAACTGGGGAGCCCAAAACTGGACACAATACTCCAGTTGTGGCCTCACCAGTGCAGAGTAGAGGGGGAGAATGACCTCCCTCGACCTACTGGCCACAGTCTTCCCTATGCAGCCCAGGATGCCATTGGCCTTCTTGGCGACAAGGGCACACTGCTGGCTCATGGATAATGTGCTGTCTACCAGGACCCCCAGGTCCTTCTCCTCAGAGCTACTTCCCAGCATGTCCGCCCCTAACCTATACTGGTGTTTGGCATTCTTCCTTCCCAGGTGCAGGACCCTACACTTGCTTTTGTTGAACCTCATTAGGTTCTTCTCTGCTCAGCTCTCCAGCCTGTCCAGGTCACGCTGGATGGCAGCACGGCCCTCTGGAGTGTCGGCCACCCCTCCCAGCTTGGTATCATCAGCGAACTTGCTGAGGATACACTCTGTCCCCTCGTCTAGGTCATTAATGAATATATTGAACAAAATTGGTCCAAGTATTGACCCCTGAGGGACACCACTGGTTACAGGCCTCCAACTGGACTCTGTGCCGCTGATCACAACCCTCTGGGTTCTGTCACTCAGCCAGCTCTCGATCCACCTCACTGTCACCTCGTCTAGCCCATACTTCCTCAGCTTCCTAATGAGGATGTTATGGGAGACAGTGTCAAAAGCCTTGCTAAGGTCAAGGTAGATGACATCTACGGCTCTCCCCTCATCCAGCCAACCCGTTATAACATCATAGAAAGCTATCAGATTGGTCAGGCATGATTTGCCCTTGGTAAATCCATGCTGACCACTTCCAATAACTTCCTGTTCCTCTATGTGTTTGGAGACGACATCCAGAATGAGTCGCTCCATTACCTTCCCAGGGACAGAGGTGAGACTAACCGGCCTGTAGTTCCCTGGGTCCTCCTTCTTGCCTTTTTTGAAGATTGGAGTGATGTCAGCCTTCCTCCAGTCCTCAGGCACCTCTCCTGTTCCCCATGACTTTTCAAAGACGATGGAGAGCGGTCTAGCGATAACATCTGCCAGCTCTCTCAGCACTCGCGGGTGCATCCCGTCAGGGCCCATGGATTTATGAATGTCCAGCTTGGCCAAGTGGTCTCTGACCCAGTCCTCCTCAACTAAGGGGAAATCTTCCTCTCTCCAGACCTTCCCCCTTGCCTCCAGGGTATGGGATGTGTGAGGGACGGCTTTATCAGTGAAGACCGAAGAAAAGAAGGCATTCAGTAACTCTGCCTTCTCTGTGTCTTCCACCACTAGGGCACCCGTCTCATTCATCAGTGGACCTATATTTTCCCTAGTTTTCCTTTTTCTGTTGATATACTGGAAAAATCTCTTCTTGTTATCTTTAACTGCAGTGGCCAAGCTGAGTTCTGATTGAGCTTTGGCCCTTGTAATCTTCCCCCAAGTTCTTTTGCCAAATTGTACTTGCTGTCTCTCTGCCTGTCTGTCCAACTGTCGCCCACCTTCTATTTCAGCTATTAGCAGGATAAAAAATAAATAACATTTGGAAAAGGACTAGTCATTATTCACCACATATATCAGTGTTATTTTAGTATTTTCACTTATTCTTTGTTGTGGTAGCTTTTAATAACACTTTCCCATGTAGTTAGGTTAAATAGTGTAGAAACAGAATTTAAACATCAAACATGATTTTTCTTTACAATAGCACTGGGGTAATATTAATGGAGAAAACCAGCAAGAATTAAACAGATTTGCTAATCTGACAGTCATATTCATAGAATCATAGAATCATAGGGTTGGAAGGGACCTCTGGAGATCATCTAGTCCAACCCCCCTGCCACAGCAGGGTCACCTAGAGCAGGTTGCACAGGAACGCGTCCAGGCAGGTTTTGAATGTCTCCAGAGTTGGAGACTCCACCACCTCTCTGGGCAGCCTGTTCCAGTGCTCTGCCACCCTCAAAGGAAAGAAGTTCCTCCTCATGTTTAGGTGGAACTTTCTATGCTCAAGTTTGTGCCCATTACCTCTTGTCCTGTTGCCGGGCACCACTGAAAAGAGCCTGGCCCCATCCTCCTGACACCCACCCTTTAAGTATTTATAAGTGTTGATAAGATCCCCCCTCAGTCATCTCTTCTCCAGACTAAAAAGACCCAAGTCCCTCAGCCTTTCTTCATAAGAGAGGTGTTCTTGTCCCCTAATCATCTTGGTAGCTCTCTGCTGCACCCTCTCCAGCAGTTCCCTGTCCTTCTTGAGCCGGGGAGCCCAGAACTGGCCACAGTACTCCAGGTGCGGCCTCACCAAGGCAGAGTAGAGGGGGAGGATGACCTCCCTCGACCTGCTGGCCACACTCTTCTTGATGCACCCCAGGATGCCATTGGCCTTCTTGGCCACAAGGGCACATTGCTGGCTCATGGTCATCCTGTTGTCCACCAGGACTCCCAGGTGTCTTTCAGCTGAGCTGCTCTCCAGCAGGTCAGCCCCCAACCTGTACTGGTGCATGGGGTTATTCCTCCCCAGGTGCAGCACCCTGCACTTGCCCGTATTGAATTTCATAAGGTTCCTTTTTTGCCCAACTCTCTAGCCTGTCCAGGTCTCTCTGTATGGCAGCACAGCCTTCCGGTGTGTCAGCCACGCCCCCCAGCTTTGTGTCATCAGCAAACTTGCTGAGGGTGCACTCTATCCCCTCATCCCGGTCATTGATGAATATATTGAAGAGGACTGGACCCAGTACTGACCCCTGGGGAACACCACTCGTCACTGACCTCCAACTAGACTCTGTGCCCCTAATCACCACCCTCTGAGCTCTGTCTTTCAACCAGTTATCTATCCACCTTACTGTCCATTCATCAAGCCCACTCTTCCTAAGCTTCCCTATGAGGATGCTGTGGGAGACTGTGTCGAACGCCTTGCTTAAGTCAAGGTAGACCACATCTACTGCCCTCCCCTCATCTATCCATCCAGTCATGCTGTCATAGAAGGCTATCAGATTAGTCAGACATGATTTCCCCTCGGTGAATCCATGTTGAGTACTTCTGATAGCTTTCTTTTCCTCCACATGCCTTGAGATGACACCCAGAACAAGCTGTTCCGTCATCTTTCCAGGGATGGAGGTGAGGGTGACTGGCCTGTAGTTCCCCGGCTCCTCCTTCTTGCCCTTTTTGAAGACTGGAGTGACGTTGGCTTTCCTCCAGTCCTCAGGCACCTTGCCTGTTCTCCAGGACCTTTCAAAGATGATGGAGAGCGGCCCAGCAATGACTTCTGCCAGCTCCCTCAGCACTCTTGGGTGCATCCCATCAGGGCCCATGGACTTGTGAATATCTAGATGATCTAATTGGTCCCTCACTCGCTCCTCCTCAACCCAAGGGAAGTCGTCTTCTTTCCCCGTTACTTCCCCCAATGCCTGGGACTCCTGAGGGCTGGGCCGAGCAGTAAAGACCGAAGCAAAGAAGGCATTCAGTAACTCCGCCTTCTCCGCATCCTCTATCACCATGGCTCCTGTTTCATTCAGCAGTGGGCCCACAACTTCTCTGGTCTTCCTTTTGCTTCCAATATACTTGTAGAAGCCCTTCCTGTTGAGCTTGACATCCCTAGCCAGGTTTAATTCCAAGGCGGCCTTGGCTTTCCTTGTTTCATCCCTGCACGCTCTGGCAGCATTCTTGTAATCCTCCCAAGGGGTCAGCCCCTTCTTCCACTTATTGTAGACTTCCTTCTTCCACTTGAGCTTTTTCAGAAACTCCCTGCTCAACCATACAGGTCTCCTGCATCCCTTGACCGATTTCTTTCTCTTAGGGATGCACCGACCCTGAGCTTGGAGGAAGCGGTCTTTGAATATCAACCAGCTTTCTTGAGCCCCTTTGCCTTCCAGAGCCCTAGCCCACGGGATCTCTCCAAGCAGTTTCTTGAAGAGGTGTTAAAGGTGAAATATTTTGTGTGCATAGCTTTAATCGGTATACTGGACATTTTAAGAGTTCATTTCTTCTGTCTAAGTTTCCAGATAACAGAATGACAGATTATGCAGATAAGTACAATCATACTTGCGTCAAAACCCAGAACAATAGCAATAAGATCTATTGTAAAATAGCAGTGCTGAGATGAAAGAATTTCCAAAATCTGGAACTAAATCAGTAGGCAAAGTCAATGCGTGAAGTTGTAAACAGTAGTTTGACTTAATAATTTTGTCTTATTCATATTCAGTAAAATAGCATTGTATTTCCAGTTCTACTGCTAGGGAAAAATCGATGTGAGATGAAATTCTTAGGTATATTTGACAATGGAAAACGTTAACTGTAGGGACACCTGGAATGATACCTTCTTCTAAACCAGTGCAGAAATCAATAGAAAAGGAAAATAATTGTCTGATAGGTGTGATTGCAATGGCATAATTTCTTTTTGATAGATTTTTCTCTTATTCCTTTGCATTTTCAAGGCTGTATTTGGTAGGAAAATAATATTTTTACCGCTTTGCGCCAAAGGTCTGAAGTTTCTACAGTAATTCAAACAATGAAAAATCATCTACAAAGTAGACTTAGAGGAGTAATTAATTATAAAACAATGTATATAATGAATTTAACTTTGTTTGTTTGTTTAACCAATGTCCTCAAAAGTACCACAAATATTTGTGAGTTGATCCAATTTTGAATTTATGTACTACTACTAAAACAGTAACGTGGACTTTTTTAGGGGTTATTGGTGAATGAGGAATATGTCATTTCTGTTTTCTAAACAAATAAGTCCATTTTAAAGACTTTTTTTTTGCAATAAGAAGTAAAAATGAAACAGGAGCTTTGCTTTGCAAAACTGTATGAGAATAAATTTCTAAAATGAATGTTTATGAAAGATTTATTTTAAAATTTCCCAAAAGGTGTTAGGCATGTGAGTTTAATTTTCAGCGTCCTTTAGCACTCATGAAAGATCAACTTAATCATTCAAACATAGAAACACCGAAAAGACAGGTACAAGTATGACAAACTAAATGTCTTCTGAATTTAGAACATATATTTTAGAATATATATTTCAGAATATTATTTGTGATATTTATGTAATGGGTATGGTGTTTCTGCTGTATATTATGCAAATGTAACAGATTGTCTATATATTATTATGAACAATTCAGTTGAGGAAATGTCAGCTTTTTTTTTTTTTACAAAGTATTTTACCTGTATTTTTGGTAATGTTAAGATAACAGTGTACACAGTTATACAGCAGATATGTATCATTATAATACCACTTCTGATTATGATTACTTTGTACCACAGTTTTAAATATCCAAGACTACGTCTTGCTTTTTTAGTATGTGACTCCCCACAGCAAAGAACGTTTTGACGGTAACAAATCAAATTTGTACTCCTGACTACAATTTGTCTTTGCAGTACCTGTAATTTTATAATATTTTATCCATATAGAGAGTGCATACTCTCTTTTATTTTATGGAAATAAGTGTTCAACCAGAGATCTGGCAGTCAGGCCAGCCCTGCTCTTCTTGAAAAGTTATTGTCATTCTCATGACAATTTTTCTTAAAGCCCCAGTTTCAGAAGTCATTAGATGGGAATCTTGATTTTCCTTTTCCAGCATAAATGTTCTCCTAATTATACATTTGTATAGAATAGTTTGAATACGAGACCCTTGAAGGTTCAAAAACCAAATAGGCAAACAAAAAGAAAATATATGCGTCATTTTGGTCTGGTTTGTACTGAGTGGAAATTTCAGCAAACTCTGTGCTTTTTATGAAAAGGCATGAGTCAATATTTTTTAAACCACTTTTATTCCTTATACTAGTATATGTTATTTTTATTTGGCATATCCCATATTGTCAAATTGCCCTTTAAATAGTCAGAGTAAAGAGAATTAATTATGAAAATCAGCAACACTTTTGTATACGAAAAGTATAAGGTGTACTTTATATATGTAGATATAACTGTGTGGCAAAAGCATACTTTAGAATACAAATGATTTTCCTGTACTTGACTTCTAAAAATTGGTTGTATTTTTGCTGCAAACATTAACTTTTTTTTTCCTGATAGTATTATTATTTGGAGCTAAATTGAGATAAAATTGGAATCTTCTCTCCCGTAATTTTCATGAGTTCTCTGGAGGTTGGTCTCATGACAGAGCTGTGTTTTCCTCTCTGGAGACCTCTGACAGATTTCCCTGTGTTTTTTCTCAACTCTCAAAGTGTTATGTACACTTCTGGTGTCACGGAAACTTACTGGTGTGTGCTAATTTTAGTAATGTGGGGTGAAATAATAAACCATGGATTCCAACAGACTTGTCCACAGAAATACAGTGATACTTCACAGAACAAAAAAAGACTTAATTGAATGTAAAACATAAAATTTTTTCCCCTTATTCACAATCACTGCTCCCTCTCTGATTGGCAAATATACTTAAGACTTTCATATTGGAAATTTCTTATCACAATTGAGTGATATGCTTTAATTACATTTTACACCCTTCTCAGGGACGATATCCTCTCAAATCCCCACTGTTCACACTTCCATTAGGCTTATAATATAACTCAGGAGTTAAAATTAAAAATTAAAATCTTTCTTAAAAGCAATTAATAAGCTTGTTGCAGCCAAAAGGTCCGTTGAACACAAACAGCCACACATATGCAGATGAAGCAGAAAGTATTAATGATCCCTTACCAACAGGTATGTGCAAATGAGTTACACCACAGATATTAGTATTGTTACATATAATACCTTACAGGAGTTTCCCACTAAATGGAAGATAAGTTGGGTGAGTGGGGCAACTGTGACATCTAAAGGCTTTACAATGGTTGGAATAAAACAATAACCCGACACATATTTAGTGAAGATGAATATAATGGCCTGCAATATGTGCACCAAGCACAGTTTTCTAGATAGGTACGTTTTATTGCATTTTGCTGTTACGTAGGGTTCCCTCTGCAGCAAAAATTTGGAGCTAATTTCATACGTAAATGTGACTTTGTCTTGGAACACTCTTAAATCTGTTTTCAGTAACTTAAACATCATGAAGTCACAAGCACTACAAACCTTATCCTAGGATTACCTTGATTAAGGCACAAAACATTAAAAGCAAATTACTATGAAAGTATGAAACAATTTGCCCTTAATGTTTCAGCCATATCTGTAAAAAATATGACTTAAATCTAGTTTTATTAATAATACATATTTTAATTAAACGGCTAGAGGTGCATCTAGCAGGAAAAATTGAATCTTCACTGGATTTCACATACTTGTATGATTCATGGGCAGTAAATATGCAAAGCTTTATGCCCATAAGGCAATCAAACTGCAAAGCTGATATGCATGTTTTTATCTGAAAGAATGAAGTCTAGTGAGGCTTAGAAATAAAAATAATAACAATAATAATAATAACAACAATAAATGCTCCAAAAATTAATCTATTTTTGTAGACCTAATGCATTTCTAGATGCAATCCTCATTTTTTGCAAGCTGCCTGATGTTGAAAACATATTTATTGCTGTTTCCATTAATCTCATTACACGAGGTTTGCCTGTATGGGTACATATATACACACACATAATACCACAGCTTCAGCAATAAAACCATAGGATAAAAATTATCATGCTACAGTAGCATAGCATGAAATGCTTTCATTGCAAACTGCGTGGGGATTGAACAGCTCTGCAATCTGCTGGTCTACTAACAAAGCCTCTCCTCATTTACATCCAGATTGTTTTTTAAAGGTCTGACTGCGTGCTTAGTTTGCTTTATCTTTTCTTCAGCCACCACCCCACACTTCATCAAACATTCAGCTCGCTTATGTTTAAGGACAACTATGCCGTGCACACCACCAACACCTCTCACCTGGTGGTGTCAAAACACCAAAGCAAACATGAAGTAATTACAATCTACTACGCTTCTCCGCGGCAACTCTATGGTGCCAAATTGCCACCTCTTCTTGAGTGGGGCACAGCAACTGCTCCTAACACCCTGCAATAGCACCGCGCAGCAAATGGATGCATGTCAAGGATATCGAACTTTGCTGAAAGTATTAGCAGGGTGAAAGTGAGTTTAAAAACTTGCTTTAAATGTTTCAAACACTTTTCTAAAGACAGAACTGTCACTGTCATCAGCTTTTCCATCACTGTCATGATCAAATGTTAATAAATGCCATCTCACAGTTTCCTTATAAGAAGACCCAAGTCACACTCCCATTTCAGAGACAGAAAAATGGTGAAACAAAAAACCTCAGGTCTAATTTTCTCCTGATTTCAAGGGGCCAATCAGAGATGCGCAAGTACTGGATTTTTTTTCTTTTGCTTGCTGAGGGCTTGGCATTTTGGTGTTGGATAGGCCCAAAATACAGCTGCTATCGTCATAGAAGTAACTAGGAATTTCCAGCCTCTCTGCAACCTGTTGCATAGTGGCTCAGACAGGACATCTAGGAAAAAGAAGAAGTTACAACTCTATTTGAAATCTCTTGTTTAGTGGCCACTTACAGAAAGTTTGATCACCACAGTGATGGGTGAGGTTTTGTTCTGAACGGAGATTCCTCATAGAATTCCTGACATTTGGTTAGGCAGCATTTTGGTTGCTAAAAGTTTACTTTAATATTTTTCTCTGACTGAAAAATAATAACAATAACGTAGGGGCTAACTGTGGCATATAGGTACCTATTGGTATTTACACCTGTTGATATTTCTGTTACTGATTTGGACCACTGCGCTCCAAATACAAAGAGTTTCAGGAGAAATATGAAGACTGTGCATGAAAAAGGGAGAGGACTAAAATAGTCAAGTAGAAATACTGAAGAGAAGGATGCATCAGTCCTGAAAAATTCATGCTTAATTCTAAGGTGAAGAGAGAGATCTATTACTATTCCTTATTTATAATCCTGAGCTCTCAATTTGGCTGAGGCTCCAAATTGGTCATTTTTTGAAGAAAACCAAGGCAAAATGATACTATCTTATTCTGTAGTTCAGGGAGAGTCAAGTCCATAGTCCTCCTCTGATCAACAGCAGTAATTTTAATTCAAATTCCTCCCCCTCTCTAAGGGAGCACCCTATGCACTGTTATGACGTATTTTGGGATATTTTCTCTCGATTTCACCTCTTCAAATTGTCCTACCTCATATTTTATATATATTTTATATATATATATATATAAAAATAAAAAATATATATATAAACTCACTGCACTAGGAATAGATAACAGATCCTGCAGTTGAGTGTTTGAACCTGCAATGACATTTATATAAATAAAAATGTGAATGTCCTACATGAAGGCTGCACTTAAAAGCATATCTAGAAAATAATGGTTGAACTGGACAACGAGGCAGATGTGACTATATAAATGGATCTTCAGCAAGCATCCTTAGCACGTCGGGTCTTTTCATCTTCCTTTTACTTTCATGTGTGTGTATCTGAGGGCTTGCTGTTGGGACATAGTGAAGCCCTAGAGCCCATGAATCCTCTCAGATAAGTTCACCTCCATTTTAGGGAGAGGAAATATAGCCTAATTCCATTTAAGAGAATCTTTGACATAACCTATACTAATTCCTTCTTAGTCTGGACCAGTTGAAAGACCTCAGTGATTTCCGTCCATTAGATCTGAGTCTCTGTTCCCACCTGGGACAAGGCAACGCTGTCTCTCTGCTCAAGCTGAACCCTTCCATCTGTCACGGTGACTTTGAGCTGAATAAAAGGGAAGTTTGACTTTGGGTCTTTCAGCTCGTCTTTTCCAATTCACTGAAAACTTTGCGTCTTGTGTCACTAAGGTGCCAGATGCCAGGCATCATCACAGTGCAGAAGGTTGTGTTCTGCAGGCACACTGAGCCTGAATGTGAGCACACCACCCCCTAAACCATCAAAGGCCTTCTGGTCCTTCTTCTGCCTTGGTTTCACCACCTAGACTTCAGATGGGTTCAGCTGTGGTGAGCTACTCATTCACAATATAAGTAATGTATTACGTATCAAATATATTAAGTAATTAATACAATTGGGTTTCAGTTAAACAGCAACAGCTGTAACCTCCACATCAAAAGCCTTATCTGAAATTTAACAGCTTAACCATGGGGCATGAGCTGCCCTGGGGAGGTGAAGATGAGAGAAGCTCCAGTACTGGCCAAGAGCATGAGTTGAGCTGTTTCAGTCGCTTTCTACGATTTGGCCAACAGACAGCAGCACATCACCGGACAGTTTGGCTCAGGCTGTATTCAGGCTGTTCTTACTGACTCTCAGGAGACCCATAAGACAAACTTAAAGGCTATGACATAACATTTTCTGTGGAATGGAAGAACTGTGAGTGTACCTGAACTACGTTTAGCTATTTATCAATTAACACAAAAAGTAGCACAGCTTTCAGCCAGTATTAATTTAGTCACGAGTGCCACTAACAGGGCATTATTGTGCTTTTATTTACACCAGAAGAAAATGAATGCTGCAAGTAGTCTTGCTTTTAGTGTGATGCTAGAATCCATGTGAATGAATCCTACACCACCAGTATTTTAGTGTATCAAGAACTTTTCTTAAATATTCAATTCATTATGATCATATTTTGCTTTGATTTCCAAATAGCTCAGCAGTAAGCACTCTAAAGTACGAAGTTCATTATATCAATATATATCTTTACACACTCAGGGAAGCAATGAAATAAACCAATGACAAGACATAATATTATGAGACAGTACAGACTTCAAGAGATAGTAGAAATCATTTATAGATTGAAGTGGTGATAAAAGGACACAGACATCATTATTTTTTAAACTGTTTTGTTATAATGTTTCATGGAGATAGTAGGTAGTGTCTTCCCAGAGGAAGAAGGAAAACTGTTATGAAAATCAAATTCATGAAGAAAGAGTGGAGGAATTTAAATATGTAGGGTATGGTTTTCAAAAGCGTTGAGCTTTGGCTTGAGCTCTCTTTCAAGTGAAGTCAACTGTGAAACTGTTATTGACTTCCATGGGAGCAGAGTCATGCCCCCACCACACGGTCTCAGTATTCCTCTTGTGAAACCTGAAATACATTTAGGTCTCAATGAGCCACATCCAGTAGATCTGACATGAGTGGAAGATAATGAGAGAAATTCTTTGCAATTCTTGCAGACAAAAACCAGAAGGGAACAGAAGTAGCATCTGTGATTGAGAAGTGATTCACAATAGGTAACACCCCAAAAATCTATTGACCCTTGACTGAAATGCTGACGGGGGACCCAATGAACGTAATCAGTCTTCTCCAATGCCTGCTAGAGATAACCAGACCTTTTCCAGTCATGCACAGCGGAGGGGAGAAGATGAAGGAGAGACACAAGGATGTCTGAGTTCCTTGTCTCTATTGCCTTCAAAGAGCTCTGCATGGATTGCAGAGTGGAGGAGAGAAGGAGTGAAGGAGTAGCCATAGGCTACTGTTAGCCTTCAGGAATAACATTAGGTTTTCCTTCCAGAATTTCAGATTTGAGGTGAAGTAATATTCAAAATTACCAAATCAACACAGGGTACAATTTTCTAGAAGCATTGTAGGGTTGAATTTTGGTTTTTGTTTGTAATGGATGTGGAAAGTTTCCTCTGCTGATCAAAGAACTGACAGCAGGAGGATAAGGGGCCAGGAGCATGGACTGTCAGGAGCCTTGAGATACTCCCTGGATATGCATCTACTGACATGACCATGAAGTGACCTTGGGCAGTGAGTCTCTGGCCACACCGCTTAACTGCTAACCAGTGAGGATGCCATGGACACCACACAAGTCTGAAGAAGATCCAAGGAAAAACACTGTGTGGTGTGGATGTTCACCTTAGCTCCAGAGGCAGCTGGTTTTCAGCAGTGTGACACAAATTGGTCTGTGTTATCTGACCTTTGGTAATATAAATCTACCTACGCTGCCTGCTTCACTTTCTGCATAAGCTGAATAACTACTTGCTTTCATACAGCCACATAGCTTTATTTTTTTTCCAATCTCTTTCACCAATATGATGTTAACTCCCCAAGTCAAGCTTTACATTACCGAGGCTGCAATTTATTTTCTATTAATAAGAGGCAGGCTCTTATACAGTAGCAGCAACATGGTAAGCCAATGCGTTTATAGACCCATAGCCATGACTGAAGGCAGGACTGGATGAATTGTACATAATACAGTCCTGAAAAATTTAAGAACAAATTAATCCAATTTGCTCTTAAAACTTTCAGTTACGGAGATTTCACAAATTCCCCAAACAGTCTACGCCAGTCGACAACTACTCTGGTCCCTCCACACTTTCTAGTGATTTTCTCACCATTAAAACCAACTAGATGCACAAAACGATTTTGTGGCCTTGAAGGTATCCCTCAAAACCTTACAGATTTTACAGGACATAGCAGGACACAAACACTGTGCAACCCACAAAGTACCCTGACTTGCCCAAGCAAGTCAGCCTGAAGTAGTTTAAACTGTCAAACATCTATTTTCAAAGACAACTTCAGCTGACATCTCAGCCACTTACCTTAGGAAAAAAGAAACTGGCTTTGTCAAGAGTTATTCAAGAGTTTTCTCTAGTGCTTGCACAAAGCCAGAGTATTTATTCCCATCATTAATAGAAAGAAGTACACCGGGTCGTAGCTGCTCTCCAGAGATGATGATTCATCTGTTTTTGACAGGAATTATTTATGGTCATTGGGGTGATTAGAAACACAGGCTCTTCACCTGATTGCCTAAAGTTTGGTGTAATGAATCCTGCATTTTATTCTTTACTAGAGGTTTATGTGGCAGCATATATGCTTTTGTTCTGTTTGTGCAGGAGTTAACACATTGGAGTCCTGGTGCTGTATCAGTACATATGGCAATGCAAGTAAATAATGGACTGAAATAACAGAGCATGAGGCTTTTAACTCAAAAAAAAAAAAACCCCACAACACATTTGCATTCAGTGTGTTTCTCAAATGTGTCATGTGTCTCAAATGTGTCATGTCCTATTATATCCAGTCACAGTAACTTAATGTGACCAACAGGCTCCAAACAGAATGGAGAAAAAACTGATCTTAAGTCAGAGTAACACAACGCATCAGAAAAAGACGATGCATGAAGAAGGCTGTGTGCCACACTGGGAACTGGTGGAGGTCAAGACCAAGAAATCATCCTCCGTCGTGGAAGATACATAGTGAGTAAAAATAAGGATTCTCAGTAAAAATAAGGTTTTTCCTTAGCACACGTGTGAACCAATGTATTGAAGCACCTTGGAATTGTGCAAATTTGATTTATATAAAAGTATTACATCTTAAAAAAATCAGTGGTCTTCAAAATAAATTCAATTTTAAAATAGTATGAGGAAACAAGAACATGTATTTAAACTGACGTGCACAAAGATCTCTGAGGTAATACACTGGAGGTGGGAATAACTATGCCTGTTGTGAAGGTTTTTCCACTTCCCTGTACTATAGGATTCATCTCACTAAAATCTATTCATTGATGTCTAAGCCGATCATATAGGATACTGTTACAGTCCTTGAAGGGAAATGAGCACATCTGGGGTTCAGCTCATGCCGCCCATCTCAGAAACCTAAAGTTAGCTGATGTTAATTTCACCTTACAGATTAGTCCTAAACCATTAAAACTATTTCTTTTTTCTAAATGTTTTAGAAGTGGATTCAGATCTATCTGAATTCACAGTGAAACTCAAAACAAGGATGTATGTCCACCACTGCTCCTCATAACACTGTTTTCTCCTTGTGATTTCCCGCAGAAAAGGGAAAATACACAATCGTGTGAATATGGAAAACCATTACTCTTATTCTAAGAACATGGTCTTCAATTTGTTAACAAATAAATGAGTAAAATACAATTTTTAAAACATTCTTCAGACATAGGATTTCCTGTGAAACTATTAGGAAGGTTGTAAAAAAACCACCAGCTTTGTTCTTTGGAAAGATTACATGATATGTGGTTTATTACATGATATGTGTATTAACAACAATTTCATTCAAAGTGGGTTTGAAGGATTTCATAATAACATTTAGCAAAACTCATCTGTTATGAGGTTTCATTGGCTGTGTTACTGTTTTAGGTCAGATCAGGAATGTATTGTTGAATTGAACTCCCTGGTCATTCTCGCTTGCTGTCTTGGTTCACACCATGGTGTGGCCTCAGGAAACGGCATCCTTTTGAGGTGGAGCTGAACCCCAAGCTGTTCTCCAGGGACCACCTAACACCTTTCGTCAACTGAGGTGGGAAGCCCTCAGGAGAGCTAGTCCAAAGTCATCCTCCACCCCGAAATGGGGCAGTGTGGATGTTGTTGCAGGCGGTCACTTGCAACAGCTTTCCCTGTGGGTCTGCTCCTATTGTTCCACGCCTCCTCTAATGCAGGCATAGCCCTAGCAAACCTAAAAAGACAAAGTACTGGTCCTATCAAAGTAAGTGAAGATGACTGGTTTCAAGAGGAATGCAGGAGTTTGCAAGTTTTCAGGATACTTAATCAGTGTTTCTCTACGGCAGGAATCAGAACACCACGTTGGCTGTTTCCACTGTTTTATCTGTGGATTAGGGCAAATTTTAGCTGTTTTCTTCCATTTGATTTGGGGGTTCCATTGAAACCCCAAAAGGAGAGAAGATTCAATGCCCACTACAGCAGAATTGTGTATGCCTGCTGCTGGCAAGCAGAATTGCTGAGCCGCTGACTGGTCTAAGTAAACGGGATCATTTTAAAAGATCACATATGCTCTGTGCATTTCTGCTCTTTATCGTTCTTATCTCACCATGAGCAGAGATAGTTACACTGATTCATGGTTGGTGGCACCATGCCACAAACACACATCTCACAGAAGTAAAAACAAATCAATAATCCTTCTGTAGGAACTAGGAGAACACCACCCACAAGCAAATTTACTCCAAGTTTACAGATAGCTTATTAACTACCCAAATCAAGTGCATATTTTAAATAATGCATAGCAATGTGATCAAGATGAGAAGGTTGGTGAAATGATGCCATTTGTTTGCTTCATACAAAAATTGGGTTCCATCAACTTAATGCCTTTTTTCCTCCATCTAAATTTAATATGTTTAATTTCAGAGTGAGTTTTGATCAATGTGTCCAAATGACTTTTAAATGCTTAGATAACGTTTTATCAGTCTTCATTTTTCTCGTTGGAGCCTGGGTAATATGTTCAGTGATATATAAAAGCTGTAGCTCATTCCTGGTTTTAAAAGAAAGAAAAAAAAAGAAAGAACAAATAAAAGAAAAAGAAAGGTTTTATTTAAATTATCTGCTCTTTGGAGATTTAAAGTGTCCTAAATGTAATACAGCATAAACATTCTTTCCTTATTTCACTTATAAGTAGTTACTAGATCAATCCTCTTACACACCAGTGTACTGTTTTCCACTTTATTATGCATTTTTCTATTGAATAGTCCTTTGTTTCTCAACAGATAGTTTAGATTTTTAATATTGTTAGTGTTGAGAGATAAACGCTTTGGTACATATTGGAGAGTAATAAATTGTGTTGAACATTGATAAACTAACACAATTACTAGCAAGGTCACAGAGTCAGCTAATTTAGAAATATCAGTACTCGGATTTTGAGTTGTCCCCTGGAGAACTGCAGCCACTTTATTAAAGCAGGAGGGTGAGGAGAAAATGGTACATTAGGATTGATCTTTTGATCTAATTGTGGACCTCTGCCATTCCTTGTTTGACCAAAAGTGCTTAGCAAGCAAGAGGAAGCACAGTTCAACTAATTGAGGCACATCCCTTAAAAGCCAAAGGGATTGTGGGAAAAAGAAACAAATTGCAATTTATAGAGTTTTATGGTGTTAGTTATCAATGAAAAGGTGTAAATACTGTACAATTAATCTTTGCTTTTCATGTGGGGATTTTTGAGGCTTGCCGACATACCACAATCATACTTCCAATATGTTCAAGCAACTAAATTTCTTATACTGCTGAAGTCCCAATTAAGCAATATTAAAAATTAGTAATATTTTCTATCTTGTAACTGATTTTTGAAGAATTAAAGTGAGACACCTGCAATAGCAGTCACTAGACAAAAAAATGTACTGTTGGACAACATGATGATATGCCCCCATTGCACAAGAAAAAGGAAAAAAGTCAATCTGCTTCAGAGAGCTAAAATGAGGCTCATATTCAAACTTAAATGCATTTTCTTCAATGAAAGATATTTTCATTTACCTTTTCTGATCTCTCTACCCGATACATATCTGTTTATTATATCATACTGGAATCACTAGGATGATACAACTTTAAAAGGTATGTATTAATTAGTGGACTGGCATGCCAGAAATAAAGGTAATGATAATGGGGGATGTAACGTTATCTCTATAGAACTGTTTTAATTTGATTCTAGCCAGTAACAACTGGGAATCATTGCCTTCTGAAAGGCAATTGGCTGCCTAACTCAAATGAACAGAGAAAATTATTTATTAAAGGATGCACAGCAACTCCACCAAAACAGTATTATCGTCATAGATAGTGCATAATCATCATATTAGTTGGCAAAATATTGCTGGCATTCTCTCTCTCTCTCTGTGTCTCTTTCCATCCTTCCTCCTTCTCTCTCTTTCTCCCTTGTTCTCTCTTTCCGTCTTTCTTCCTAAGTTGTTTCAGCATAAACAACGTCAGAAGCAAAGCACTCGTGCTGGTGCTAAAATCTGCAGGAGGAAGGTTTCAGATGTATTTCAGTTTGGAGATTTTGGGCTTTATAACTTTTTCATGTTGACATTATTTCATGGTCAGTCAGAGACATTGGGATGCAGCTGCAGATCTTGACATCTACATTTAGACACTTTTGGGTATCTAGAAGGCATGTATCCAATGAGGGTTGGGTATCTAAGCTCTTATTGTGGTCAGCTGGGACCAAGTCACAGTCAGAGAAGTCTGGAAAGCTGTTTGGCTGACTGTATGTAGAAGATGAACACCGACTGTACTGACTAGTCCGTTGCCCATATGCAGACACCTAGTGCAGTCTGAAAGCACGTAATACCATGGCAGCATGGAGCTACACATAATTTACCCTCCTTCTCAGCCATGTGGTGCATATCTACCTCGGCAGTCTGCAGATTCAATTCTTCTACCTGTGTTGGAATGAAACAGGGTAACCACTGACTTAGTGTTTCTGAAAAGTCATGAAAGGATTTAAATATAATTCAATAGAAAAAAAAATATATATTAAACTCCAAGTAGAATTTCAGGGTTCTGGTATGCATTAAGTAGCAAAATCACTTTGTGCTGCTTAGGTTTTGTTCTCTGCGTGGTCCTGATGTGAAATGAAATCAGTTTTCAAAAGTCTAAATTTCCTAAAGATTTTTAGTTTTAGGTCTGTCAGTTTTTCAGCTTTGAACAGCATAACTCACAAGCACATGGTTGGGAAAAGCCAGCACAGATTCACCAAGGGCAAATCGAGCTTGGCAAAACAGATTGCCTTCTATGACAAAGTAACCTGCTCAGTCGATGGTGGGCAAGAGGTGGACATTGTCTACCTGGATTTCTCCAAGGCTTTCAACACGGTTCTCCACCACATCCTCCTAGAGCAGCTGATATGTTACGGTCTAGACAAGTGGTCTGTGCAGTGGGTGGGGAGCCGGCTGACAGGCCGCACCCAGAGGGTAGTGGTAAATAGCTCCTTTTCAGACCGGCAACCTGTCACAAGTGGGGTCCCCCAGGGCTCGATATGGGGCCCAACGCTGTTTAATATCTTGATAAGTGACCTGGAAGATGGGATCAAGTGTACCCTGAAGAAGTTTGCTCATGGTACCAAACTGGGTGGGGAAGTGGACGCTGGAAGGGAGAGCAGGAAGACTTGTATAGGCTGGAAGAGTGGGATAACAAGAACCTTATGAAATTCAACAAGTACAAGTGTAAGGTCTTGCACCGGGGAAAACATAATCCAGGAGTGCACCACAGGCTGGGATCCACCCAGCTGGGGAGCAGCTCTGTGGAAAGGGACCTGGGGGTCTTGGTGGACAACAAGCTTGATATAAATGAACAGTGTGCTTCTGCAGCAAAGCAAGCCAACAGGATGCATCAAAAAGGGCAGCACTGCTCTACTCAGCACTTTTCAGGCCACACCTGGAATACTGTGGTTTTTTGGTCCCCACTATACAAAAAAGATGTGGACAGGCTGGAGAGGTCCAGAGAATGGCCACCAAGATGATCAGAGGACTGGGAAGCCTGCCATATGAGGAAAGTCTGAGACAACTGGGTTTGTTCAGCCTTGAGAAAAGAAGGCTTAGGGGGGACCTTATCACCATTTTCCAGTATTTAAAGGGTGGCTACAAAGAAGATGGAGACTCCCTTTTTTACAAGGATTCACATGGAAAAGATGAGGGGTAATCATAGAATCATAGGGTTGGAAGGGACCTCTGGAGATCATCTAGTCCAACCCCACTGCCAGAGCAGGGTCACCTAGAGCAGGTTGCACAGGAACGCGTCCAGGTAGGTTTTGAATGTCTCCAGAGTTGGAGACTCCACCACCTCTCTGGGCAGCCTGTTCCAGTGCTCTGCCACCCTCAAAGGAAAGAAGTTCCTCCTCATGTTTAGGTGGAACTTCCTATGTTCAAGTTTGTGCCCATTACCTCTTGTCCTGTCCCCGGGCACCACTGAAAAGAGCCTGGCCCCATCCTCCTGACACCCACCCTTTAAGTATTTATAAATGTTGATAAGATCCCCCCTCAGACGTCTTTTTTCCAGACTGAAGAGACCCAAATCCCTCAGCCTTTCTTCATAAGAGAGGTGTTCTTGTCCCCTCATCATCATGGTAGCTCTCTGCTGCACCCTCTCCAGCAGTTCCCTGTCCTTCTTGAGCCGGGGAGCCCAGAACTGGCCACAGTACTCCAGGTGCGGCCTCACCAGGGCAGAGTAGAGGGGGAGGATGACCTCCCTTGACCTGCTGGCCACACTCTTCTTGATGCACCCCAGGATGCCATTGGCCTTCTTGGCCACGAGGGCACATTGCTGTTAATGGGTACAAGGTACTCCTGGGGAGATTCCAATTGGACACAAGAGGAAAACTGTTCACAGTGAGAGCAATCTGCCATTGGAATAATCTCCCCAAGGAAGTGGTGGCTTCCCCAACATTGGACACTTTTAAGATTCAGGTGGACAGGGTGCTGGGCCATCTTGTCTGGACCATGCTTTCGCCAAGAAAGGTTAGACCAGAAGATCCTTGAGATGTCTTCCAACCTGGTATTCTGTGATTCTATGAACCCTTAGCTTAAAACGTTCTTATTTTAAAAAGTAGGACTTTGTATTACAGGTCTTAAGAAAATCTCTAGGACTCTGGTGTTAATATGACCCTATCACAGACAGTTCCTCTTACCACCACAGGCTTGTGCAGAGGTGTGAGCCACCAGGGTTTAATATGCATTCACATGGAAACGCGTCTCCTTTCAGCTCCCATGAGAAACACTTTTGTCCTTATGAAATCTACAGAAAATTCCCAATTTACATTTGTTAATTAGAAAGCTTTATTCTAAATAGACTAATTAATTACAGCCACATTTACATTTTAAATTTAAGTGATTATTTTAGAAGATTTTGTAGACTTCTAATTACAAGTGTTGTTATTCTCATTAGGATTTCAAGGGCTGTCCCAAATGAAAATGGCAATTGATCTACTAAACCCCACAGAGTCATCCAGTTTAACTAGTTCTGTGTACTGCCTAATGCACGCAAACAGACACTGCCGTGTGACCCAGTGCATGCCAGCACCAAATAACTGTGGAAGAATACCTATTCCTAACAGAATAAAAAAAAGATCACCCAAGTTCATGCAAAAATGGGGTACAGGTTGCCCAAGAGGAAAAAGGACAACTTGTTTGTCTCATTTGCTGCTCAGCTTCATGAAGAGTAAAGAAATCACAGTTAAAAAAAGGACTTTTGGTTGAAGATCAAGCATATGAAAACTATATCAGGCTATTTAGGGACAGCAAGCAGTGATAGTTCTTACGTAAAGAAATGGAACAAGATGGTCAAAAAGTAGGGAAAATTATACAGTAGCATTAACGTTAATTGGAAACCTTTTGGCCTCATATTACTCTGCAGCTGTTTATTCCTGAAATGGAATTCAGTTGGTGTAAATATGAACAATAGTAATAATAATAGTAGTAGATGTAGTAGTAATAATAATGCACTGATGCAGTGCAATGGAACTCAAAATCACTTATTTTTATAATCTAAGAAACTTCTTACCTATGTACTGGTTAAAGAATGTAAAAATATCATTCACATCCTTTTAAAAAGACGAGCCAAAACTCAGAAAGAAAAGTTTTGCAGGGAGAGGATGTACTTAGCCTGTTTTCCAACAGTTTGACCGAGGGATCCGAAAAAATAAGAATGAACCTGCCAGCCTAATTCTGGGGATGCCTGTGCAGAAGGTTGGGTGCCTCAGCTCCTCCCCAGTGAATGACTAATTAGCCATCAGAACAGAACTGCCTCTGCAGGAGAGACTCTGATCCCCCCATTACAGTATTTTACTACTTGGTTAATGAGGCCAGGTCACCAGGAACCCGTTGGGAATCTCATCTCCTGCTGGTAGTACTGTTTCTATCTATACACATCTATCAGTAAGTGGCTGAGAGTGAAGATCTTCCTTAAAATTACCTAATCCCTTTATTTAGAGATGCACGGGCTATTTTAGTTTGAGGAAAACTATTGCAGGAAAGAGCTTCCTTTGGCCAAGAAAAATGGGGTATATATAAATTCGATACAATATAGACCCACAATAACATTTTAAATTCCTCATTTTTTCTGTCAAACCTAAGAAGCAAAGTTTCATACAGCTCTAACAGCGTTGTGACTGCTCTAGATATGGTGCTTTCCTGCAGCCTTTTGCCTGCTGCTGTGCCTTTGAACACTTCGGTTCGTAGCAAGGAAGAGCCATTCATAAGATAAAGCTGGAAATGCAGAAATGTCTTACTTCCCTTGGGGCAGAGGCAAGAGGCACTGAACAGAAGAGATTTGACCACAACATCAAGGACATGGGAATGAATAGTGTCCTTTTTCCTAAACCTTCAGTGTGGGTTTGCCTGAAAAGGAAGCAGCACCAGCCAGATGTGAACATACCTTCATGGCAGAATTAACTCCAGTACTACCTTTCTCTTGGTGCCCATTTCACAATTTTTCTGTGCAGTTTGGCTATCAACTAATATTGCAGCTGATCTCCCATGATTCTGGCCAGCTCAGGTGAACTTTGTAATGCAGTTATAGCCGAGGGTTTTGAGTTCAGACTTGTGAGGGAGCTGATCTCATTATCCAGAATAGCGCCTTTTGTCCCAAGTTGGTTGGAGCTTTGTACATAACACTGCATTAGGGATGAATCTTTACTTTTTTTCATTTTAAGAATGTATAAAATACTCATGAGGAGTGGTTTGGAACCTAAAAATAGCAGTCTGCTACTTCAAGTGGTCAAGAGAGGCACCTAGGCTAGAAGATATGACATAGGACCTACAAGACTATTATGTGGATGTCAAGAAAGATGCCCCGTGCTCATGGTATGTTATTGAACACCTATATTTAGGTGACTAAATCCCATTCCAAGAGTCATAAATCCCTGTTATGATCAGAACTTAATTTGTATTGTACATAAACACATTGTCTGAACACAGTGCAGCCAAAGTTGCTAAGCACTACATCAAAGAATAAATCATAACATTATTATTATTTGCAACACTGGCCAAAGATGCAAAATGGAAGTTCTTATAACCTCAAATCCCATCAGTATTCACATCCAGAAAAATATTAGAGAAAAAGGGGGGGCGGGACAGGGACGCCAACTCAAAACCTAACCATTAAGCCTTTCTTTCAAAACATTCATTTGTAACAAGAAACTAATTATCAGCATCCATGCTAGATATTTTGTCTTCATCCTGAGTTTTATTTACTCTTTAATGAAGTTGGTTTTCTGTTTTCTTTCATCAGGCAAATGATGAGGTACAGCAAGTGACACCAGCAAATTACGAAATAATCCCTGCAAGTTATACAAGGAGACAGAGAATCCATTCCGCCTGATCAGAAAGTACAAAGTGATAATAAGCGCAGGTTTGATGGAGGTTATGTCTCACAGCTCTTTAGGTCAGATAATAACGTGCTATGTCATTAAGCTGCCGTATCACTTTCCTGACTATTGTAATTGATGGTTCATGATATGGATACACTATAAAGCAAGTAGTATGTTTTGAAATCCCCATCTATAAAACTGAGATGTGTTTTCTGTAAGCTCTGCATTTCTCTTTGCTCTTCCTTAGGCTATTTCTTTGCCTTTCTGAGTCATGAATAATAAACACAAGCACCTTTATTTGACAGTTCAAAGTAATCTAGCAAATTACACACATATGCATGCATATACATCAACACATACATACATAATAGTATGCACATATATGGTATTACTTACATATAGTATTCTACATAGTTATATATATGTACACACACTACCATGTACATATATTCAAGGAGAACAAGAGAATGAAAGAAGGTGAGGAGGATTGTTTAAATGATTTTGGAAATCTTGATGACTGAGTTGATAAGCTTTGCCAGCACAGTTAAATAAAAGAGGGCCCAGGAACAGAGAGAGGGACGGGGTGTTCTGCTCTTGCTGCCCACACTTTTAGTTGTCACCTGCCTCGCAGATATGTTTTCAACTACGCAAACTACTTCTCTTCTCTTCCAACCACAATTTGGGGAATTGCTTACTCTAGAAATCAACCTCAAAAGGCAACCTGGACAAGGGTGGACCTGTTTAATTCCCTTTATCTTAATCTTATTTTCTTTCCCTTATCTTAATCCCCTTATCACCATATCTTAGCAGGCTTTGCACCTCCAGACACCCCTGTGTATCCCACTTACCCTCAGTTTTGTGCTCCTCACTTTCCTTTTGTCTGTAGGGTGAAACACAGCCTTCTCAGTAACTCTGGTGCTCTGTACTGAAAATAAACCAATACATAAACAAAAATTCTGGTTTATGGCCCAAGGGGCATCATGTGGAGCCAAGGGAAAACACAGGGCTGTGTAATGTGGACATGGCGAGTCTTCTCAGGAGAGTGCAAGCTCTGAGCAGTGTGAGTGACATCCATCTCTGACATCTAGCTCTCAGTAGTGTCAGTGACGTCCAGTTCATGCCACCTGTCTCTAGGGCCAGGGAGAAGTCCTCTTTTTTATAGCAGAGCAGACAAAGAACGGAAAGACATATAGAGCCCTTTTTATTGAATGTGTGTCAAAAAAGCCCAGTTCGTGTCACTACACAAGCAGTATACTCAGTGAAAATGTAATAGATCTGACACACTCAGGTCTGGCTTTCTGTACATTTCTTGCATATGCATTAGAACCATTTTTGCAAGCTTCAGCCTCCCTGAGCTGACAGGCATCCCAAAAATTATGTCTATCATAAGTATGGGAAGAGGTGTGTGCCATGCATTTTCACACGAGGCCACAGGATATTACTATAAATGGACCATCCAACTTTAGCAGTGGCTCGATGTTTTGGATCCTATTTGGGTGTTGGCTCTGGATACGTCTTTTGCAATGGTTCTACCTATGGCCCACAAAATGAAGATACTGCTTGACCTTAGAGATTCAGACTAAGATATTCCGCAGAGTCTCTACTGGGGATTTCAGTAACAGATGACTTAATGATGTATTACTTAGTTTGATACCTGAGGCCAGATCTGCATTATGAGCACTTTGGCAGCGTACATTACCAGGATCCCTACCTGCGAACAGTTGGTCTGTGAATATTATTTATACCAGTGAAACCAGCTTAACAACACTTCAGGGTCTCAATAAGAAAGTGAACTTTATTAAACCAGAAAACTGCAGTTGTGCTGCTACTACTACCCTAGGGGCTTTATTTTTTTTCTTGCCAGCAGAGCTGTGCCAGTCTCAGAACAAAATATCCCAAGGCTGTGTCATCCATGTGTTCTGGAAAGATACACCTCCACCTCTCAGAGAGTAATGAATTTCCCATTTCTCAGTCAGTCCTTGGCTTCCCAGCTAAAGACTACTGCGAGTGCATCAGAATAGGAAGGTTGAAAAGAAAAAGACTCCTTTTTTCTGATAAAGTTGTAACTTTAGCCTATAGACTATATCAAAATAACCAAATTCTTGTCTCGGGTGTTTTGACGGTACTTCTCAACTTACAGGGTCTCGAACTAGAATCCTTACCTGGCTTGAGAAGCTGGGACTTCTTAATCTTTATGGAGAGCTATTATAATTCATGATATACAAATGCCAACACCTTTTCTTTATATTTATGGCCAACTTAACAACAAAAAATCTAACTTTTTAAGTATGGCGGATCTAGATAAATGTTATAGACCGTCATATATTTGTATATATATGTGTGTTTATGTATATGTTATGTAGAACTTACCATATTAAATACTTCCAGTTGTATTTATAAGCCAGTTATTAAAGATTTAAAAATGAAAATCCAACTTTTAAAACTATTCACTTAAATAATTAGGGTGAACATAGGAGGCTATCACAATTGCACAGAACGAGTACATTTCAAAGAGGAGAAATTGTAAGTGACAGTAACCCTTTATCAATTCATTCCAAGTCAGTTAATTAAACCTGGAATTATTTAAATAAGGTGACAGTCAAAGGAAAAGGTCAATGTTCCTAATGTTTCAATAGGTCTTCCTCATCTCTGGAGTTTAATTAACTCATTTTGAGCAGAATGGTCAAAAGTATTCTAAACCTCATAATTCCTTCCCTGTTTTTTAAATGCAAAATGCCTATTCTCCTTAGGCCTGCACAGTGCCTTTTCAAACCACCAGCAAGTGAAGGAAATCCTTTCCACCCTCTCTAAACCCACAGACTTATACACCTGGAATCCGAAGTAGCTGAAGTGGTGCCTTGCCAGTCCATGGCTAACACATGCTGTGGCTGCAGGGTCCCCATGGCAGTGGATATGCCAGTCTTTAGGTCAGGAAAGAATCTGCACAGGATTTTCCTCAAGTGCTGGGGCTAAAGGAGCTGGTGGCCTCTCCATTGACCTGCTCTCACTCTGAAATTTTGGGTTCATGAAGGCCCATCCTCATTGAAAATAGCTGTTAGAGACAGATTCATGTCACTGATTACTTCCCTCTCTCATCTGCCCGCATCCCACTTCAATAGGCCTGCTCAAGGATTCAGTCTCTTGACGTGTGAAGTTGTGCTGAGATTTGCATGTTGAAACGGACACGAAGGTTTGATTCAGAGACTGGAAGAAGCATGCTGAAACAAAGCATGGGTCCAGAGAGTGTGGAAAACCCTAGGAGAAAAAGCCTACAGAGAAAGCTTTTCGGAAGTCGTTGACCAAAATACATTTAAAGTTACAAGCTGTGGTTTGCTGTTTCTTTCTATGTAGAAAATAGAATGGACAGCATTGCACTAAAGACAAACATGACTCTAAGATTAGTCACCTCCTTACAAGAACAACCTGAAAGATCCTGAATCTTTGACTGGTTAGTCAGTTTGAAAAAGCAATGGCAGAAACGCCTCTAGTGGATGTGCATACACATGACAAACTGACGAGAAATGCCAGGATGCAAATGCTTGTCAATGCACCAGTCGATGGCAACTTTTTGTGTTTCTACCCTCACTCAAGAGTACGCATACCTTAGTGAGCTAAAGGCGTAGCACCTCACCGCTTATTTATACAAGTCAAAGGATGTATGTAAACCATGCACCATGGAAAAGCTGAGGTGTTGTAACCACATTTACTAATGCTGTCATAATTTGCTTTTGTGATCCTACTCTCAAAATTGTAGCAAGGGTGAGGTAAGACCATTTAATGCGATAAAATATGCCTGAATCCTTCTGTCTCCTGCTGCTTTCCCTGAGGAAGGTCTCTTGGTCTAGAGAAACAGGAATTGGTAGGACACCGAAGGCATGCAGGAGCACTAGGTGAGAGATCGGTATTCAAGGCACCTTACCTCTCATTATTGCACTGATTTTCAGAGAATAACGAATTTTATGCTAATAAAATATTTTCTCTAATTTGCAGACCATGGACAGTTAATAGCAACAGATCATAAGCACTTAATATAAACTTGAAATAAGTTGCAAAATATTTTGGCAAAAACCTGTCAGAGACCTCATACTATTGGCTCTTTTACTTATTCTGTTGTGAAATGCAATGCAAAATTGTATAATCCTGTTGTCTCACGGAATGTTCATGTGATATTCTTAGCTGAAAAGCAAATTAACAGATGGGGTCTTATTTAATGATATGTGTGCAGCTTTCAACAAGATCCTTGTTCCTCTTGCATCCTGTAATCCAACAGTATCACGAGAGGTAACTAGCAGATGGAGCACTCCATCTTTTGGTTTAAGGAAAAATACCTTCTGTCCTGAGAAAATTTTTGTGCAATGAAAGCTGATTCAGCTCTATAAAGAGCTTACCTGGTTAAAAAAGTGTCCTGAGACCTTTTGTCTCTTACAGCTGATAACTCACACCTTTTTTTTTTCCTTTGAATTTTTATGTTTTTCCTTTGCTTTCTCTTTAAAGCATATTTTTACTCTTTTATTACTATTTTAATTAACCCAGGAACAGAGTCTTTGTGTCCAGACAGCTTTGCATTTCCTTGTGTTTCTTGCCTCTTTATGTCTTCGCAAATTGTATGTGGTTTCATTAGTAACCCAAACCTTATGCTTCACTGCAGTTTACAATAAAAATTGCAGCTGTGGGTCCTTGAGCCTCTCAGAAAAATGCAGTCACATCTATGAAGCTATGAAGCACTACCTGCCAGAGAGGCATTTAAGTGAACAAATGTAGGGTAAAAATTAAGCTGGTGAAAAGAATCCACTTTTAATTTCTGGAAACACAAAAGAAATTTTTCAGTTTCTTATTCATTGCCATTTTCAATTTTGTGAGCTTTACAACACTTTACCATGACCTGAGGGCAGACAAAACAAGTTGGCTGATTCTTTTCCATCATGGAGTTAGAGCAATGAAAATTGTTTATGATTTCTTGCAACAGTGTTGAAATACATCAATGTCTTTATGTGTTCAGTGTTATCACAAACATAATTTGAAAAATCAAATTCCTTTCAGAGGATATATGAAGACAGCCGTCTTCTCAGTTTATTATCTCTTACCGTGTCTTATCTGGAACATTTCGGAAACCTCGGTAACTACTAAACACTGGATCTAGAATTATGAGCACAGTTATCTTCTGGACACACACTGGTAAGATGTTGTGCCATTGCCCTGATAAGCCCAATATAGATTATTATATGGAAACCACGCACAGTTGTAAGATTTAAGAGCACCTGATACACTTTCAGCTTATATGGGAATCAAGCAGCATTCAAGTTTCCGACACCGCACAGGATCGGCAGGTGGAAATTAAATATTAGAAGCACATTTCTGCAAACTGTATTCACTAGACAAATCCTAATCACCATAAATTTCTATATAGAGAATATAAGCTCATGCTGTAATGTGTCAGGTTTACTTAAAGGAATGGTATAACACCGGAGCCTCTTCAGCCAAGGCACAAATACCTAAATGCCAAAGAGGGTGAGGTACATAGATGTCCCTTATACACCGACCATAAATGCCCACGAAAAACAAGCAGCTAAAACCTCATTGAAGAGCTCTGAGCAAGCAGTCTATCTCAGCTGGGAACTTTATCTCAGCTGTTTGAGTGCTAATTCATCTGTCCCCAGCAGCTCAAAAGCTGTCCCAGAGGAGAACTGAAAACTTTATTCTTTGTTCCATTTCTTAAAAAAAGAAACAGAGCCCATGACTTCATGTTGATTTAGTTTTGCTACAGAAACAGTAAAGTTAACAATTGCCACTTTATCCAAGCTTTTCTCTGACCGTAAGAGTGCCAAGAGCCCAGACATACATTACATAGCCTTGGTTAAGACATTTAATAATGCCTTCATTTATATCCAAAAACCTCACAAAACAAAGCAGAACTTTTCCCGCTAGGTTTTGTATGAGCTGGCATGATCTTGTCTTACTGTGTATTTTATGTCTTAGGAGACAAATGTTTAGATCTGAGCTGAAATAAAAAGGCTAGATAGAGCTGAGCTCTGTGTCACTTTGAGGTGCATTCATCTAGTTTAATGCTCTTGTATTCGCAAGTAACAGAAAAACTAATTACAACAATAACCTGCGTGCAATCATTTGATCATTTCCTTCATGTTACTCCCCTTTCCAACCGTATGTTTGAGAGAGATTCAAAATCACTAAAGCAGAATGAATTGTTATAAGAAAAAAATCTTAGATTTACATTAGGGAAGAATTCCTGCAAATCATTTATTACACTGAAAATGCAAGGTCTACCATTTCATAAAGGTTAAAAGGTAACCAGATTAGATTTTCAAATTATATTACATTTGGTGTATTTTTTTCATTTGTATAAAATTAATGCTAAACTAGATCCTCTTGAGACTCTTGCAAGAGTCCTCCCCGAGTACTTCTGCTGAAATCAATCTAAAAATATTTAGCATTGTGTAAATCCTGAAGTAGGAGCATGCATCTTTGTTAGGTCTTGCCAATATTAAAGAGATTTACAAAAATCCAGTGTGTTTGGTAAAGTACATTTCTCCCACATATTATGATCATTATTAAATTCTTTGCAGATCAGAAAGTTAATCTGTCCAGTAAATAAAATGAGATAGTCTATTACAAAGTTCTGTGATTGCAGCTGGATTTCTACGGACACATTAAAAAGTATCACTGTTTAGAAGGATGTGCATTTGTTTGTGTGTGTGTTTATATTTATATGTATATAAATATATTAAAAAACTAAAACTAAAGTGCTTCCTTCCCCTCCAAAAAAGCTCTCTTTTTAGATATTTCAGAAATGGTTGCTTTAACACATTTCCAATGCATTTTCATTAATATTTTATTCCACCATCTTACAAATCCACTTCAAGTCACAAACAATAACAGGCACAGTTAGACTGCCTACAAATGTAGCCTCTTTTCAGTGACTTCCAAATACATGGGGATTTAGTTCAATAAGGCAGAGCACCTGAATGACAAAAGAACTGAAGTGAACCAAACTGAAAAGCACAACAGCTGTAGGCTTCTGAGCAGACAAAGTGCCTATGTGTTCTGGCACCGGGCTGTACTCGAACTAGACCAAAAAGCACCGCTTTGCATTCAACTTTTCTTTCGCGAAAGTAGGACGCTGAACTTTTCCTGATTGCATATTTTATTTGAGATTTAGGAAGGATTAGTTCTAACTGGCCTGACCATCTCTCTGACTCATTTTTACTCCTTACTATTTTATGGTGCATGCATCTTCTCATCTCTTGCGTCTTTTTCTCTTACCAGTGCTACTCCACAGCTAATTTGGGCTCCACATATATGGCTAGTTCCAATTCTTATTCACAAAGGTCTGGTATCTTCGGCTTCTAACGGGATAACCTACTATTTTTCAAAAAGATAATGTTGTACTACTACATACTACGTACTTGAGTTTGACCCGTGAGTTATAATTGGTGAAAAAGACATCAAATTTCCTGATTTGCAGTGAAAGAAATTATTATTTTTTTTTAAAGAAGCAGTCTTTTCATTTTAGTCCATAGTTTTAGGCAAAGTTGTGGGTACTTATCAGATCTAAGACAGTCATAAAAAAGGAACATGATAACATGACAAAAGTGTATCAGATGACTTTCCGCGTGATTCTTGCTGTTTGTTGTGTTATTTAATGTCACAGTAAATAACAAAATAATACAGGAATTGACAGTGAGAAACGTGAAATCCCAAAGGATGAGTCATTAATAATCCATTGATAATCTCTTTATTCCCTCTGCAAATATAGCTATTACTTAGACTGTTAAGTCTTTATATCGTCATTGATACACTCCACTTGCATATTTATAGAAGTCAGTGTTTTCTAACTGAAATAGACACAGGATTGACAAGGCAAACTAACATTGCAGTATTAAAGGCTTAGTGTTAAGAGTAATTTTAAGTTAATATTAAGTTATATGTACTTCATTGTGTTGACTTTTTGAACACTTCCACTAATATTTTGCTCTTATGTGTGAAAATGCATAATTTTGTTGTAACAAATAGTTTTCGCAAGCACTTAGAAATTCTCCACTCTCAACCATTTATCAATCCATTTCCACCTAAATTACCATTTTTCTATTGAAATATGGCTCTTTCCAGATATATGTGTTAATAAAACCATAACTGTGTTAAACAGTTTAAAATCAATTCCCCATTTTTTAATTTCATTGTAAATCAATTTGCATTAGAAACTTAACTGCAGAAATGGCAATACACCTCTGCACCTCGTGGTATATAAGAAAGGCAGGAAGTTATTTTCATTGCTTTACTATCCACCGTGATGGTCTCGGTTCCTGTTTAGAACTGCATGGTAAAAAAAATGTCATAATGGATGTTGTTGCTATTCGCTACGAGTTAGAAGCACTTTTCCAAGAAACCTGGAGCTTTTGAGTTCTACAACCATTGTACCTACGATGGCGCAGAGACGTCAGGAGACAGAGTGAGCGAGCAGCTGGGTGGGAGTTTGGCTGTTACCCAAGGTCAACCCACCATAAACATCTCTGAAAGAAAAGGCAAGTGGTATCTACAGAGGAGAAAGGATGCTAATAAGGAACTGAAATAGCCATCTACTTTGTTCACAGGTGGTACTTAGCACTGAAGTCTACTTCAGACCTGACAGAGAGCTTCTGTGATGAACAGCCTGCTACTGCTGATAAAACAGTAGTATCTGAGTTATTTAGACAATTTATCAGTTTTCTCTTTCCCCATCTTCCACAGCGTAAACAAACTCAAAGGCAAAGTATATTTCGAAGCGTATGTGTATAAATATGTATGTGTGTGTGTGTATATACATATATATATACACATATATATAAAATGAGGGTCTTTTTTCTTTCTTTTGCAATGTTAAAATTTAAGTTTACGCAAATAGCCATGAGTCCTTGTGCATCAGTGTGTCGCCAGACACAATACCTAGAATGGGGTTCAGAAAAACAGAACTCATGCTCACTGGCAGGCTAAGGGCAGCCAATTAGAAACACCACAGAAAAATAATATATTTCAAAATCTGTGTATGTGATACGGATATTGCAGATGCAGCTGGGTTTTTTTGTGATTGTGAAACGGAGCTACAGATCCTGAAATGACCTCCTCCACTTTGATAGCCACACGGTCCTTTCTTGTAACAGCCCAAAGTTTAAGCAGTCACCCAGAACGGGATGACCCGAGTCCTTCTACTTCTGACATCTTTAAATTCATAAATAGACTTCACTTCCAGAAATATGCCCTAGTCACAAGCCTAGAGGGGAGGATGAGATAGGGTAAAGCTGAGTTGCTGATCAGGAATATAATATTCATAGACCCAGAATAGAAGTGATCAAGAAGTCCTGATGCAATATTTTTTGATTAAGGCATCAATTGTTTGAGAGTCTGTGTAGAAGACTGAACCTAAAAGAAACTGAATACATTTCATTTGTAAGAAATAAGGAAACACCAATGCTTTTTTTCTGTAATATTCCATAACAACTTGAAATGTGGACATCAATAAAATTAGAAGACCATTAAACCGTTGACAATTATCTTCTTTCTGGTTTAGGCCAGTTCCAAGGTAGTCTGCACGAGTTGCTTCAGCTGTCAAAATATTCTTCTCCTGATACTGGAGACCAAGACTGGTCGTTCTCCTGCCTATCTAGAAATACAACTTGCACTACTGAAGTAGAAGGTGGTCAGGCAGAGGGGCACTAAGCAGCTCTAGACTTATCCCCAAACTAAGAAATTCATTAAACAAGGTATCTACTAATTTCTCCGAGAGTCACCTACTTACCTCTAATCAAAAGTTTAGCAAATGCAGTCTGGTATTAAGAAATAAATACAGGAAATGTAGATATGAGGTGTAATAGTTTATGGCCAAGGTAATTAACTTTTGCTTTCCACATCCTAGCAGATGCTGGAAGATCCTAGTCTGGGGGAATCTGGGTATCTAACTTGAACTCAGCAGTTTTCAATACAGGTAGAAACTGCACTCAATATACAGAACAGAACAAGGGAAAAGGAAACTCCATCCGTGTGTTTCTGCATTTCAAAGTTAGGACACATCTATTTCTTGATTTATGTAAGAAGAGAAAAGACAATGTGAGACATTTTGGGAGGGGAGCTAATCAAAAATACTTTTGCAGACTGTAGGACTCAATAAAAAACAGCAACTTTATGAATTGAAAATATTTTTGAAGGTAGGAGGGATTTGCATTCATGCTGACAGCTTCTGTATCAAGTTTAGCCCAGTGGGAATTGAAACTGCTGAGATATTAAACCTTGAAAAGAGGGATTTATAATGGAAAGGCTGACAGAACTTTAATTATAGCCAGTAGCACTTTAAGCATACTTAAATGTACTATGTTTTTATAAGGACATTATAAAAACCAAAGGGATAGAGGTCACAGATTAGATTGTGCTGGAGTAACCACTGGAACATCTAAGCCTTTAGGCCACTTTTTGGCTCATGTTGGCTGACTGAGAGATAAAAAGTCAAGTACCTGAGAATCTAGGTAATATTAGACAACAAGATCTCATGTTTTTAAAATTATTTCACAAACAATATTCACAATGATTTTTTTTTTTCCTCAGGAATATATAATTGATAGTCTTTTGCCTTATACAAATACATGAAAAAATAAAAATAAGGATAAAGAATCCTTTCCCTATTCAGACAGTTTTATGCCCAACCCACCTACTACATTATAATACTAGAAGGAATATACAATGTCGCTAAGAATCTACTATACTGTACCTTTGTGATTTGTTAGTCTTCATAGCTCACATATTTTGAGGCTTTCAGTGTATAATATCATTAAACACTATACTATATTAACAAATAACGTGCATATAAGCATCTGATTTTTAAAGCAAGAATTTAACAGTAGAGAAAGGAGTGAGACTGACGTCCCTGGTAAATGAACTTGTTTGTTTGTCTACAGAGCAGCACTGCGGCAAACGCCTCAATCGCAGCAGTGAGTTTAGGACACAAGACCTAAAATCAGAAGCCAGAAAAATTGTGTCCTGAAGAGATCACAGTGACCAAAGAAGTCTCATTAGGCAGGATTAATTTCAGATCTTAAATGGACTGAATCACCTTCTGATGGTAAAGGAACTGAAGAACTATAAACATTAGTTTGAATGAAACTGTATATGCCAACAAATACAAGTTCCCCAAGTAAGCAACAACAAGAAGTCTTATAAATGCACATTTATATTAGGTATTATATTACAAAGGTTAAAATAATGTAATACAAGTTTTATTAATTAATTAATACTGGCTATTTGATACTTTAATCTCCAGTTATAAATATCTTCAATAAGTGAAAAGGCATATTAGAGAGAAGGAAAGTAGTCTTCATTTTTCATAGCATCTATTATGTCTCTCTCTTGACTCACTTTACAGATGAAGCTAACAGAAAACACGAGCTGCATTTTGTCAAGTATTTCTAGGATTAATAGCTTAAAAATTTTATACCGAATGAAAACTAGATCCATTCACAAACATCTGTGAAAAGCACATGAGACAGAGTCCTCTGTGATCCAAAGAACTTGAGCTAAAACAGAAAATCACCATGTATGTCCCTGCTTTACAAATGCAGATTAAGGATCTCCTGTGATCTAGATAAACGACTTACCACTGTTATGAATAGTGATTGATAGCTAATAGTCAGTTATAGCTAATATCACTAATATGAGCTGGCCTGCAAGTACTTAGCTATCTTACGGTCTCGATCTCCACCTTGGTACCTGTGTAACCAAAGTTATGTCAGAACCACTGTTCCTAAGAATAGTTTTGATTTCAGCAAAAAAAGTTATTTTCACACAAAAATCAGTACTTAAAAAATATTCCGTGCTAAGCAGTTTTAATGTCTCAGCTTCAAAAGGCAGGAATGTTAATTGAAAAGACCAAGGTACTCATCATTCCAGCTTGTACTTAGGTTGTGTCTACTATTGTTTTCAACAATTTAGAGATACTGAATAGATAACATAGAAAGCACAGAAACAGACTCAGGAGATGAGGGATCTAATCAACGCTGCATCAAGGACCAATTCTTATTTCTTTGTTCATTTGTTTGTCCATTATTATTACCTTGGGATGGTTAAAAGACACTCATTTGTCAACTCTCCTTATTGCCAGTCAAATTTGAGGTCTTCACGGTTTGATCACTGTTAGAAGCGTGGGGAATAGAAAACAGAACTTCTTTGCTTTTACTGCAATGACATTTCCAGTGCTGCCTAACCTCTCTCTTTCTCTGAACACTGGGAGTCAGGCTGACTCACGCTCCTGCTGTCTGTAGACCCCACCATGAAATTGCATGCATAGATTTACTGCATTTTGGCAAAAGGTGTGAGCTGAAACACGTGGGACTTTGTGCCGGGCTGTGTTGCAAGGCTGGGGGAAATGCAAGCATGCCGGTCATTTGTGAAAGACTGCGAAAAGGAAGAGGGGGAGTGGAGTTAGGGACCGGCTCTACCACTGAGAAGAGGGGTAGGTAGGAACACATCACGCATACAAAACCCCAAAGGAAAACGCAGATGTGTCATTTCAGGTGTACCCAAAAGAATCACAGAGTTTAACCGTCACGTTTCAAACTGTGAAGTTGGCCCTGTCACTTGGGATAGCAGCCAGTAACTGACTGTATCTGCAGAAGTACGACATTGCAGAATTTTAGTGCTTCCTCCTGCTGCACTGCTACAGCCAGCTCATATTCTCCAACCCAATATCCTCTGGAAACAGTACTGCATTTAAAATAGTAAAAAATTCCCTCTCTTTTTTCTTTCTAAAATATCCATTGACTCCCTTTGCATATATCAAGTACCATTTTATGGCACACCGTTGTGCTGATGTAGATACAGGAAAAGCAGTAAGCATAACGTATAGCCCATGCAGAGTGATTTATTGAACTGGTTCTTTGGTGAAAAACTAAGCAAAGGGCTAATCTGATTTATGGTTCTAATTTTGTTTGGTCACAGTATTCCTTGCCTTTTTTGTAGTATGAAAAGATTACTATGAACGATAAACTTCAAAGAATCATTACCTCTGGCATTTGTAAGTGTGCTCAAATTGAGTACTTAATTACAAAATCTCAAATGCGTGTTTTCTACAATTTTTACCTTATTAGGGAAGAGCTGTTTGAATATCTGCCTCATAGAAATGAGCACAATATTCTAGGGCAGCAGGCAAAAATGCAAGATCAACTTGTCCTTTAAAAGCTAATCAAAATTATTTGTTATGCACTTTTCAACCTTGTAAAATGGGATGATTCTAGACTACAAAAAAACGTGTGTTCTGCTCACAGTGATAAAACTCACTGAGCACACACTTCAATCAGGTAACATTTAATTTATTTTTCTGCAAACTTCAATGGCATCTATTAAGATTTTCTGGTTAAAAAGCACTTGTCATACCAGTACTCTGAGGGAGGGACCAAGAGAAAAAGAACACTACTTTTAAAAACACAGATCTTGGAATTTGATTATATGAGTGACTGAAATTGCAAGGAAGAAGCAATGGATTTCATATTTCAGTTGGTACTCACTTTGTGTTTAAAATGTATTAGGGTTATCTATGGTTGTGTGTGTAATTCACATGAAGCAGGATTCGAGCTGCTGTACTAACCTTCCTGCAGCAAACAGTTCCTAAGAAAACTTCTCTCTCTAAGCAATTTATTATTGCAGGATAAACATTAACTTCACTTTTTCATTTCTTTTAACTTTTCATAGTAATAGATAAGATGACCTGCAATGGGGTTAATATTTTTGAGCCATAGATTTAAAATACAAAAGTTTGTCCTCTGCCACAACTGATCCTAGACTTATTGAAAGATTCCAGGTACTTCCAGTGGTCTTTGAGCCAAGCTCAAGGTGGAGAAACTTTATTTTCCTGCCCACAGACCTCTGAGGAACTCTGCCTTCCTTAAACCAGTGTGATATTTCACTTAGAAATTGCTCTGGATATAACAATAAATGCCACTAGAAAAAAGTGCGACATATGCAAGATACAAGGAGTGCTGCCAGATGCCTAAGACCAATCTACTGGTGGAAGAAGTTGTTTCAGTCTCTGTTCAGCCTTGCCTACAGGAAAAAACTTAGAATCATAGAATTTCCTAGGTTGGAAGGGACCTTTCAGATCATCTAGTCCAACCGTCAACCTAACTCGGACAAAAACCATCACTAAACCATATCTCTAAGCATTATGTCTACCCATCTTTTAAATACCTCCAGGGATGGTGCCTCAACCACTTCCCTGGGAAGTCTGTTCCAATGCTTAATAACCTTTTCAGTGTAAAAACTTTTTCTAATATCCAGTCTAAACCTCCCCTGGTGCAACTTGAGACCATTTCCTCTTGTCCTGTCACCTGTTCCTTGGGAGAGGAGACTGACCCCCACCTCTCTACACCCTCCTTTCAGGTAGTTGTAGAGGGTGATAAGGTCTCCCCTCAGCCTCCGTTTCTCCAGGCTAAACAACCCCAGCTCCCTCAGCCGCTCCTCATAAGACTTGTTTTCCAGACCCTTCACCAGCTTTGCTGCTCTTCTCTGGACATGTTCCAGTACCTCGCTTGCTTTTTCTCCTGTGCCAGCCTCACATATTCGGCCAAAAAGAAGATCAGGGCACAAGAAGTTTCTACAGTTACCCCTAGAAAGCACAGTACCTATACTGAAATCCAAGAGACAGTATGTGGGTTAAAAGCAGGTAAGAGGATAAGGGTGAGAAGGGCAGATAATGGGGGAGGGGGAGGCTGAAATAATAAGCAGGAATGGGGCAGAAAAGTCGTTATAAATGTCCGTGAGAGCCTGGAACCAGCAGGCAGCTGGCAAGATCTCCTGTTGGTGTGTTAGGCCTAGAATATTGTAAGTATCAAATAATATTGAATGCATGTGCTAGTCAACATCACTGAGAAATGATCTTTGGCGTTTTCCCTCTTGTTTGTGGAAGGCTTGTAAAATACGTGATCACTACAGTGACCAATTTTAGGTCACGACTGTGCAAGCAGTTGAACAAGTACTGCTGCAAAGGCAATAACTTGTGGCAAGTTGGGGAGAAGAACAAATAGATTGGCCCTGGCAACTCCCCCACTACTAGGGAAATCATGAAGCAGATTTGCACCTTCAGTGACTTCCTGATAAGAAGGCTGTGATTTCAGGAAATGTACTGACTCTCAGGCAAGACTGAGAAGCAGAATTTTCAACCTTACCTGTAAGTCATCACACCAATTACACCAGAAATGAGGGAGAAACCCATGTACTGCAGGTCTAGAGCTAAAAAGAGGTGAAGTTACCTTCTAGAAACGGCATTTCTAGTTGTCCAGGCTAGCGCATTTCAAAACAACTTTTGGTTCGGCACAGCTGAACTGCAAGGATGACAGCTTGCCTTTAAATATAGCTTACACTACCTTTCATGAGTTGTCCTACTTGTCACTGGCCAGCCTGAGAGGACTTAGCGTGGGAGGCTCCTGGGACCACCTCCTGCTTTTGGAAAGGAATTGGATCTTGCAGACACCATCACGTTCCCTTCCAGCAGAGATCAAGTTGCAGTGAGTCATCCCACGGCTCAGGAACCACACAGAGACATCTCGGTTCACAGCGTTAATAGGAAGCAGGCCAGTTAAATATGTTGCAGGCCTGCCCCATGGCATTCATGTTCTGATTCAGATGTGCTGCGGCAAAGTGAGGAACCGACTTCTGCAGCCTCACAAAGTTGCAGTTTTAAAGATTAACTGCAAGTCTTGCACTAAATGATAGGTCAGTTATAGGTTTCTGTGATCATCCAGCAAGTAGACTCAAACACAACTTTTCATGTGCTTATCATTCCTCGGTATTTTGAGGAAGATGAAAACAGTCAGGGTGGTTGTTTTATTTTTTGGAGAAGCAGAAATTAGGAAATATTCTCGCAAGCCCCAATGTTTTAAAATTTATGGTACGTGGGCTGTCCTTTGAGAAGATGTCTCCCATTTTAGCAGGCAGGGGAGGAAGTAATGAGCAGAAAGAGAAACAGTGATAAGGCCAAGGATGAAGGGAATCAGAAAACCGCAGGAAAAGAATGTTATGTAGGATCAACAGAGGCAAAGCAGACTGAGGACATCAAGAAAAGTGCAGGGACCTTTTCTGACAAGTCAGTGCACAGGGACTGAAAAGGAAACTGGAAGATGCAGCAAAGTTTGCTGATAAAAACAAAACTCATTATACTTCTTGCTCATGCCATCAGCAATTCTGTCCCTGACGCTGTGTGAACTAACATCCTCCTTTACAACTGCTCATTAAAATGGAAACTACTTTCTCGTTCTTCAAGGCAGGGCACTACAATAAATGGTAACTATCTCAACTGATATCTTGCTCATGTGTTATAAGTTACCTAGGTAAAAAAACCTTACCTAATAAATGGTATTTTTTCCTCCTGAACAGCAGCATATTGTTTGACTTACAGGGTTGCTCCATGGAAACTTGTGAGCAAGTAGGCTATATTCAGAGCTAGTGTCCTTCCCTTTTATACTCCTCTGTGGAGATCAAATGCTAAAGGCTCCTTTAACATGTTGTACATTTTCTTGTTTTTTAAAATTTAAATATGCAATTTGCAATTCTGTTTTTGTGTTCCAATATATATCATAAAATTAATTATTCCTCAATCCTTTTTGAATTCTTCTAGTTTGCATATCAAGTAGTTCTCTTATTGAAAAAAAAAAATAATCCTTGAATTTTGTTTCAATAAAAACAAAAGAATCCTTAATATTGACTGCTCATACCTTCGCACATTTCAAAGTCCCACCTTCCTTTGCGGAGTTTGAACAGTCTTCCTTTAGGATTTTGCTTTTTAAAATGTTAATGACTTCCTCCTCCTAGGAGATGACTGTTTCTGGGCAAGTTTGTCAATCAGCATTATATTTGTATAGATACAGTATTAAACTCTATACATTTACATGGCAAATACAAACCATATCAATCAGGCAGTCTAGAGAGTTCTCAGTAATCTGTGCCTGTACTTTTCATGGCCTGAGGGAATGATATGAAAGAGATCTGCGAATATTCATTCAAATGCAAATCTGAATTTCACATCACCCTTACTCATGACCCATTTGTTTTTGCTTTCCTTGAACGTTAAAACACTCAAGCAAATACATGAGAAATTGTATCCACCAAAATCCAGACAGAGCCATGTCTGATTTAATCCAGTATTGACCATAGTCCTGCTTTAAGCAGGAGGCTGGCCTAGATGATCTTCCAAACAACATTTTTATGATGTCACAATTCTGTGATTCTGAAGTAAATTTCCACGTAGGCAAGCACGCGCATCCATAGAACTGATCACTGATCTCTATGTTACGTTCTAGTCAATGATCAAAATGAATGTGTGTTAACCAAATTATATTTTCTCAGAACAGTATGTTCAGTTTACCACTAGCAAGTCATGCTGAGCTGACGAAGTACCTAAGTAAGCTATGCCATCAAAACAATATTTTTCATGAATCTGTCAAGTTGAAGGAGTTACTGTGCTTGAGAGAAGAGCAAAATAAATTCTTATATCTTAAGAGGAGGAAATATTGTTGAGCAGCTACTGATTTTTGGACTATGCCATTAGGAGAAAATTTCATGGAAGAGTAAGTTTTCACAGAGACAACAAAAAATATATATTTGATAAAATGCAGCCAGCTCAAGGGATTGTGTTACAAGGAGTTTTATTGGACTGGAAAGAGGTTCTTACTAGGCTTTCCTAAAAATCTGAGACCAAACTTTTTTCATTTAACAGTTAGGCAGGCAATATATAGCTGTGTTGAAATGGCATTTGCTGGTGGCATGAAGCTGGATTACACATCAGTAAAGAGGAATGTTGCAATATTTTATAGAAACAGGTAAATGACTCTGGAGATTGCAGTAAAGAAAATGGTTTAAAAATTAATTGTACAAAGTGCAAAGTGATGCACTGAGGGATGAATACCAAGAACTGCTTTAACACCAATGCATTGCTAGCTAGAAATGGCTGGGGAGAGAGACCTGTATCTAGCAATAGCACACATTATGACTACGCCTCTCTGCTACCTATAAATGCATCAAATCAAGTATTTGTAATTTTTCTCAGTTTATTTTTTGATGTAGTTCTAGAGTTTCAGTTTACATGACAAAGAAATGACTGTATGAGATTAAGTAGCCGAAAGTACAACCGAGAAACCACAGGTATTCATATTCACAATAAAACAGTTTCTTCTGACAAAAAATGTATTTACCATAAAACTGCAAACTACCCCCTGAAAACTGAATGAAACAAAATTTGAAATTAAATAAATAGATAAATATGTGTGGTGTTGGAAAAGTTCTAAAATAGATACCTAGTTGTAATTTCCCTCAAGAACGTGATCTCATCACCCTGAAGAACAGTATTACTGATCTGAAGACAAAAGACAACCAGGAGATGATACCCATTCCAGACTAGGGTGTATGAGATGTGCCTAGCTTTCCCTTGCACAGAAAAGTTCCAAAGTCACACAATACTGAGCGACATTCTTTTTTTTACCATACATTTGTGTCTTGCTCGGAGCTCATCTGTTGGAAAAGGCTCACAAATAGAAGGACCAGAGGCAGAAGTCTGACTTTTTCTTCTTATGAATATTTTTCCCAAAATATTTCACTTTCATGCTATTTCCACCTGACAATGCAGACTCACTACCCCTCCCAAAGACAAATAAAATATTGGATGATGATGAGGAGGAAAACGACAGAGCAAATGATAAAATACATCATCCTCATTTCCACAGTGTGCTAAACACAAGCATCTTGCCTCTTTTTAAGCACTGTAGGGTAACCCACCTTGGTATGCAGCTACCACTGCAGAAGGTTGTGAGTCTTCCATAAATCCTGTGTCAGAGCTACCAGCCCTGTGCAGATGTTTTCTATACTTTGGGGTATCTCAGACAGCACCACATGACTATGTCTGGACAACTGAATCTTGTCCTACATCTGCTTCTGGGTGACTGAATGGCTCTCTAGGCTCCACTGACTGCCTCAAGGTGGGATTCAGTATCTCGAGTTATTCTATTGTATATGTGATATCTACACCATACTAGCTAACAATGTGTGCTCCCAGCCCAGAAAGCCAACTGTATCCTGAGCCACATCAAAAGAAGCATGGCCAGCAGGTCGGGGGAGGTGATTCTGCTCCTCTACTTCACTCTGGTGGGACCCCACCCGGAGTACTGTGTCCAGCTCTGGGGGTCCCCAAAATAAGAAGGACATGAACCCATTGGAGCAGGTCCAGAGGAGGGTCATGAAGAAGATCAGAGTGCTGGGCGATCTCTTCTATGAGAAAAGGCTATAAGTTGGGGTTTTTCAGACTGGAGAAGAGAAGGCTCTGGAAAGACATTATTGTGGCCTTTCAGTACTTAAAGGGGGCCTACAGGAAAGATGGGGACAAACTTTTTAGCAGAGTCTCTTGTGATAGGACAAGGGGTAATGGTTTGAAACTAAAAGAGGGAAGATTCAGACCAGATATAAGGAAGAAATTTTTTACAATGAGGGTGGTGAAACACAGGAACAGGTCGTCCAGAGGGTGGTAGATGCCTCATCCCTGGAAACATTCAAGGTCAGGTTGGATGGGGCTCTGAGCAACCTGATCTAGTTGAAGATGTCCCTACTCATTGCAGGGGAGGTTGGATGGGGCAACCTTTTAAGGTCCCTTCCAACCCAAACTGTTCTATGATTCTATGACTCTATATGACTGGTGGCCTGGGGGCCAGGCAGGTGCCCAGGACATCTAAAAATAGCATTATATTTAGGCCAACAATTTCTATTTACTTTAATAGTGTATAAACAAGCTTATATGCAGATGCCTATGTTTATATACTGAAGGTTGGGTGCCTACAATCTGGAGATGAATTTCCAGATGGTGGGCAGGATTACATTACCTAAACAGAGGCACCTACTATCCTTTTAGGCACTGTGGTGTATCTCACTCTGCCTTCCCCATGCCACACGCAGTGTATTTTCTGTAAGTCCTGGGTCTAATGTGCGAGGTCTGTGCAGATATGTCTCCAGTGCCACAAGGCAAGTCAAACTGCACCACCAGAAGCGTGGTTACGAATGACACCAAGAGTGACTATGCTGTGCAGAAAGACACCTGCTATACCTGCAAGTAGTGCAGCCCAAAAGGAAGAGATTGCTAGAGTGGAAAATGTTGGTGCTGAGATCCCAACAATATTATTAAAGCTCTTTACTTTGGTTTAGCTTTAGACTGGTCCAGGACCTAGATGCTCGTTAGCAACTGGAGCAGAGTAGGTACATGCCTGGAGTACATCTTTCAGACAAGTTTCAGTATGAAGTGAAATTTAATTCGTGCACACCCATTTCTGTGGTCACATTTCTATTTCTGTAAAGGAAACAAAAGTATGGGAAGTGGGGAGCTGCAGGAAGATTTGTGTTGGAAGGATGCTCCTGCTCCCAACTAAAATGCCATTGTAGACACTCCCATGCCCAAGCTCAAGTACCAAAAAAGATATAGTTGCAATAGCCAAAGGCTTTCTGTCTGCTAATTTGTCCCTTCCCTCCAGAGGAAAAAAGGACGAAAATTAAAAGGAAGAGCTTGTCCTTACTGTGTTGAATTAACAAAAATGAGTTTTTTCATTAAGAGAATGCATTGTCAGTGCAACCTTATTTTTCTAGGGGGAAAAAAATGTGTCTTCAACCAGCTTTAGCTATTTGCCGTATTGCCCTCCTCTGCAGCACTGGAACTGAGTCGCTCCTGGTAGCACAGCACTGAACTTCCACAGGGCAATAGTCCGATCCTCTCTGATAAATGCCGTTCTCCACTGTGGTATATAGCTAAATTCTCCCTGCTCTTAATTAGCTGCACATATCTCATTAACGAGCTTTAAATCAAAGCCAGTCAGAAAGTGGCTACTGTCTCCTCTTGCAGGAGGGAATATTTCCTCCCTGTTACCCTTAGAGAATCACTAAACAATCAGCAAAGGAGATTTCAGAATAATGTGTCTCCTTGTCCCCTAAAGCTATGCAAATGATCTTTTTTATAACACTTTTCAATCTAATTGACACTTGTAATAAAATTCTGCCTGTACTGATCAATCTTACCTTAGAGTCATCCCACACCATCCCTTTAAGTAGTGCCCTTCAATTAAAACTTCCGCAAGGCTGTGAAGACTGTAATAATCCACTTGTAGGGAGTGGGAGTTACTTGTTGCTCTGAGGATTTCATTAAAGACATTTAAAACTACATATTTTAGGGCAATGGCTTTGTGAAGAGAGCTTTGTGATCTTATGAATTCCACATGCTATTTAATTATGTCCAGGGTCCACTGCATGAGCTCAATGAAAACCATCCCGTAGTTTCGAGCAGAATATAGCTCTTTTCCCTGTTTTCTATGAGAAACTGCTCTGGCTATCTTTATTTGGAGCATTCTGCCACTACACATCAAAATAATGACAAAGACGACACACCGTCAATAAGTGAAATACTGTTTTAAGCAAATAATCCCAATCACATCATTCTAGATTGATCATCACTTGAAAACGCCAATTAATTATTCTGCGCAAGATGAATCACCACCAGCCACATCCTTTTCTGAGAAAACTGGTGGAGCACTCAATGGAGCATTAGAAAGCCCTTCAGACAGCCAAAATAAACTTTACAAGAGAGATAACATTCGTTTTTATGCACAAATACGATATCTACATAAAGATATAGCAGTTTTCCAAAATGGCGGCATATCTGTCTATATGATAAAACATTTTTCTATATTAAATGAACAGCCCTGCACACTGCCAGCCTCGATCTGTGTGATCTTTTCCTACAGGGAAACTGGGGGAGTTTAAAGCTGTTGCCACTTTTACTTGTACTGATGGCAGAACTGACTGAAAAACAGTCATTGGTTTTTGCCTTATATTTGAGATAGTTTTGAGACTCTTTACATATTGATGAAAAAATTGCAAAGTCTTATTAAAGAAACAAGGAAATAAAAGCTTGGTGTCTCAATTCTTGTGAGAAACAGAAAACCAGCATGTGATTGTCTATAATAAGCCCTACATATCAAGGTATTGTTATATTTTATTAACTGTAAAAAAGCACATTTTGGGATTGTATCTATAAAAATATTGTTACCTGTGTCAAAACTTTGAGAACTTATTTTTTTTAATTTTTAACCCTGTGCAGATAGGTTTTTAAGGACCCTACAGTATTGTAATGTCCTCTTTCAACTTCAAACTGCTAATAAAGCATGTTATAAATAACAGCTGTAATTCATATTACAAGCACATATTGTAATTAAAACCACTTCTGTGCAGTGAAGCTTAAATGCTTAATTTGCAATACTTATTTATTTACTCACTGAGTAACTAAACACCTACAAAACAAATTGGTAATACATTCCTGTCTAGTTTTAGTAGGATTTGTGCTGCTAATTGTCGCGGGCGGAGTGAATAACTTCACTTGTAAGAGAGTAGTGAAATGTTTATTAACATAAAACAGTGATTTAACAAAGTTAGTAGTGAACGCGACAGTGTTTTACGAGATTTGATGCCAGGGTACACTTGATTATTTACTGCATAGACGACAGGCTCAGACAAGCTCTCAGGGAGACCCTACCGTTGAGTCACGAGGTTCAGACAGGACCCCCTTGCTTTCTAAACTCCTTCTCAGAGAGGAGTCCAGGTGCGGCTGGATCCAATCCTAGACCCAGACTTGGTCAACGCTTTATGTCTAAAGGATTATATATGCGCAATCAATCCTTATATCACTTAGCTAAGATTTCAAAGTTTATCATGCTATTAGTCACTTAGCGAGAATCCGTTGCGGCAAGGAATCTCTCAACCTTGAGGAGAAGAACCTTAAGCGAGCGTCCCCACCCAAGGGGAGATCCTGTCATGCAGCCCGCTGCCGTGCAGGAGAGCTCAAAGGGCTTTTGGGCTGTCCGCTATTTATGGAGTAAGATAATGGACCTATAGTCATATTCTCATGGGAACAAGATTCCTAGGTTCCCACTCCAGACAGTGTTTTGGTTATGTTGCCAGCCACCCCCCACAGTTCAAGTGCAACTCCCGCTGATGGCCATGGCTTGAGCAGGAGCCGGGGGGGAAAAAGGCGAAAAGGGGAGAGCACACCGCCACACTAATGCATTGCAGAATGGAGGAAAATGTATCGCCATATCACCACAGATTATTCATACACATGAAGTTCTTCATCAAACCACAAATGTAGAGATCGGAAAGTGTATCAGAAAAGTTTGCTAAACCTGCCAGACAAATCCAACCAATAAAAGGCAAGAGGAGATTATGAAATAATTATTCAATTAATTCTTTTCAAAAAGATCATTTTTTTGCTGAAATAGCAACATTTTTCATCTCATGGAGTTGATTTGATCAAAACCATTTTGATTTCCAAAATGGTATCCATTTGCAGAGGGGAGTAAATGCCGTAATTCATAATCAATGTCTGGTTTTGTATGAATTTATAGGAATCATCAGGGGTATTTTAACCAGAGGCTTTTGTTTCCCATGAAAAATTAAAGGTGTTAGTTTATTAGAAATGTTAGAAAGAATCAAAGAGAGGGGGCTACACTGCAAACTGCTATGAGACAGACCTTTGGGACAGAAGATGTAATTTGTGATTGACCAAAACCATCCATTGAATTAAATGTAAAAACCCACTTTCAGCTTTGATGGATTTCAAACCTGGCACCTATTTCCTTCTTTTCTTATGATAACTTCCAATGAACTTATTTGAAAAAAACTGAAAATTTGGGAAGAAAGTAAAAAAATTTCCCCCACAAACTCCATTTTCTCTCCCTTGTATTATTTTTCCATTGTAAACATTGCCATAGGTGTACAGGGCATCCCACAAAGGAAGAGAAGTCATGATTTGTCTTCCCAGAGAGCTTATGGGAAGCAATGACCTTCAAGAAAAGGTGTTTTGCATCCCTTTCAGAAATTCAGTGGCATTTCTGAGACACAGGGGTAGCATTTGTAGGTCAATTTGCAACTGGTCCAAAGGCAGAAGCTTTATTCACACTTGTGCTGAAAGCCACACCTCGCTGATCCAAGCACAAATGGGCGTCTGTTTCAGGTGGTTTCCAGCTGTCTGGGTATTATTTTAGTCACTGAATGATTTTGGTTACAGAAAGTGAGATGATTTAACTTTGCTAACCACCTAAACTCAACAAGATATTCAAGCCATCTTGCTTCTAAACTCAAATGCCTTTTACTTAATCAAACTTTTTCCCTAAAAAGCACATAAATTCTAATGCAGATTTAGCATAACCATTCCATGCAACCAAGAGAAGAGAGAGTTGTGTGTTTCAGCATCTGGATACGTCAGAAATAAGTAGATTAGCTAGAAAAGCGGCTAAAATATGGATATCTACAGGAGATAGGAACATAGTCCTGTCCTGCTAATGGCACTATAAAGAGCAAAGTCTGACTGCAGTCTTGGCTTACTCCCTACCTTGAGCTCGCCTTGACTGTTAAACTTTAAAAAACAGCAAACTTCAGGACAGTGGAAAGCACAAGCCAGTTTAAACTCATCCTAAGCTTTTTCTCGATTGTGTCAGTTACATTCCTTGAAGGAGAATTCGAAGTGCCTTCAGCTGCTCAGTGCAGATGTCTGTGTTGGGTCAGTCTCCCTGGTGGAGAGCAGCAGGTGACTGTGTGAATCAACTTATCATAGGGTGGATATCTAAATTACACCAAAAAAACTGAACCCTACGAGTGGTTATTTCTCTTTACATTATCTATAAAGGGAGCCTACAGTGTCTGGCTCCTCTGTCATCATCTACATTTTAGATAACTAGATATCTAGATATTTAGAGTCTTAGAAATGAGTTGACTCTCTTATCCCACACACATACAGCCCTCTGAATACATCTGAAAATCAGGCAGAGCTCAGGTCACGGGCCACAATATTTCCCAGACACCTGATCAAGGTTTGTTATGCATGCTCAGTAATGCCTGCATTTGGGGACTTTGCCTTATAGGGTTTGATTCATTCAGTGTAATAAGATTATGTCTAAATTACTGAAATAGCACTGTGTTGAGCTCAGAAAGCATGATCAATGGTAGTGTCCACTTTTTATTCCTATCCAGAGCATTTTCCTCAGACTGGCTGATTTTTAAACCTTGTTTCTGCATACCAGGAATATACCTCACTCATCAGGTTACATATTACTGTGGGACAAGAATGATGTCACCCTATATGGATGCGTCTTTATTGCTCCCCCTGAATCCGACGGGTATGTAGAAAGGCATATAGGATTTACAAACACAGATGAGGAGGCCAAAAATAGAGAGACTATAGCTTGATAAGTAAGTGACTTCTCTAAGGAGCACTGAGTTTGTCACTTCTGTAATCAGCAATTGACACAGGAGAGACAAGGCCATTTTCTGGGAAGCCTCACTAAACTAATAAATTTTGTGTGGAGGAAGAAATTTCCTCTCTCCACCCTCTGCTTTCTACGCCCCAGCAAGTGAAGGGGCCTCCATGAGACGCGTTCATACCATCCTTGGATCTGCCCATGCCTAAAAGTTACCTCCAGGCTGTCCCAGACACAGCCCCTTAATTTCTCTATGGAGGTGCTTTACATCCCTCTGTGGTCAATGCAGAGGAGTAGGCTCCTGACTAACAGTCCTTTAACTGGTTTTCAAAAACATTATCTCCCTCTTTTGACTGTGTAATCTATCTAGGCTTTCAACTCTAGAGGTCTTACTCACTCCACAGAGACCAGAAAACCACTGTTAATGTTTGTAATATGGTGGACAGGTCCCCGCATAGGCCACTGAAGACATCCTCTGCCTCCAACCCAAGGACTTTTTCAAATTCTTTTTTATCCAAACTTTGGCAATAATTAGGCGTAACTAGCCCAATTGACAAGACAAGTCAACAAATTAGAATGATTATAGTTTGTTGCTATTTTACAGATATGAAAAGACAGTTGCAGAATGCAACTCCAAATCTGTACATTTCTGTGGACTTTAGCTTTGGTAAGCCTATGCATTTTAAGCCAAAAGCTGCATATGGGAGTAAACTGCCCTCCTGGAATTACTGTTCTCCGATTCCTAATAAGAAGAAGGCACAGTCAGGAAATTTCAGAGAGCTTCAGTGGCTGAATATCCCAGAGAAGACACTGAAAGTTGCACTCATTTATTTCAGCCCTAACTTTGGCTCAGATCTAGCTGAGCTGTTGCAGTCCTCAACAGTTTCTTGCCATTTTCGCCACCTACATTAGTGACATTTCCTAAAAGCATCTCCTTGCTAGCTAACACCAGTTCGGTTCCCCTGGGGCTAGCAATAATTTAAAATATATTTATCCACTTAGGAAGAGACAGATCAAAGAGCAGCTGGGTTAGAGGGGGGAAAAAAGCAACAGCCAAGACTTGAGGGGATTCTTCGGTTTCAAAATAGAAAAGGTTGCTTTTATACTTTTTTTTTGTTGTTTTTACATTATACATTTTTCTAGCATCTCCACAAATATGCTGATAGAACAAATGAATGCATTCTGTATGAAAAAAATCTGTGACAGTTTGAAGGGCACAGGATTCTTCTGTTCCAAGATCTCTCTGTGGACACTGCCCAGAAGTGATGGGAATTCCTACACTCCAAGTGCATACCACTTACATTAATTATTGAAATAAACTTCATATCAGGTTCAGCATTTTAAAATATATTTATTTGCACAGAAGAAGAAAGAAGTAGGATGCCTCCAATGCTTGTGCCATCTGCTCCTTTGAAAAGAAGACTCGTCTCCTTGTCTCTTGGCATAGATAATTTCTTATTTACAGAGCTGAAAAAGCATCTCCAGAAGCCTGTGTTAAGCTGAGGACTTCGGTATCATAAAACAATGTCTCTCAGCTTTATATTCCATTTTGCAGTTCAGAAGTCCTCATCATGGATGTTCATTCTTGAAGACTAGGGTCCCAAACAGCTTAAGGTGAAGCTGACATTGAGAACATGCCCTCCTGGTCTCCCTTCGCTGTTCACCTAATATTCCATCTACAGGCAGCTGGCATCCCAGTGACTGCTTGTGCTATATTTAAAGCATAGTTATTGATTTAAAATCAAGCTAAGACCTAAAATCACTTTTACTCTGGTGTTCTAAGTCCTCCCCACCCACCACACCAACCTTTCAAATTCCTCATTTTTACGCATTATTCTTCAGTAGGTAGTTCTTTTACTAGTTCACCTCTAAAAATAGTTATGTTCCTGGGATTCTGGTGTCATTCCCACAATTAGGAAATCGATTAATTCTCAACCTACAGATTTTTCTACTCTGTTTTAGTCACGTGCTGATATCACAGAAACCAAAAGGAATCAAGGTCTTAATAAATAGCAGAGGTAAAAAATCTGAAATCACATTATCACCATGTAACTTAATAGTTGCTTCCCACGTGCTTGTGCTCAAAACCAATTTGAAAGTAAGTATTGAGAGTTTCATTCTGTGTTCAGCAGGAAATAATTTTCAGTGAACTAATAATTCCCACCCATGCAGCCCTCAAAACCAGAACACAGTAGCAGCTGGCCTTTCTCTCAGTAGCTGATTGATTTTCTTTTAAAAACTCTGAGGTACGAGAGATATCCCATTACAGAGAATATTTTCACAGGGGAGCACCTACCAACCTTCCCAGAAATTAAAAGGCAGAAAGGAGTTTGCAAGGTGGGCATTTGGAACAGGTGCCAGGAAATCTGTCTGGGAGGACTCTCACCTCCAATGTAAATGCCTACAAGGTAGTCACTTGAGGTGCCCTTTATACATGTGCCAAGCTTTTTTTGCTTGTTGTTTGACTGCTAAGGTTCAGTCTTTCCAGGGCCTTCCACAATGCAGCCTGTCCTTTCAAAGCTGACTCAAGACTTGCATACTGAAGACCATGATCGCATTCATTCTTGGCCTCAAAATCCCTTCTCATTTCCTTTCTTCTCTGGAGTGTTCAAATTAATTTCATTGCTACTACTACAAACTCTACAGAGGGATAAATGCAGCAGGACATTCTCCTCTCTGCAAATGAATTGGTGTTTGTTCTGCCTGGTTTTTGTCTCTTTGGTCATTATGTGATTAGTATTTTGCCTCCTGACATTTACAGCATTCTGACAATAATACTATAGCTCCGTTATTTGTTGCGTACTTCTCACCTGAAAACATCAGCAATGTTTGTGAAGAACGTGAATTGATTGTAAATCAACTTGGGAGTAACTGTGAACTAATTAGCACAGGGTATTTTAACATAAATTGGATGGATGAAAAAACCTATTCAATTAAACACCTGTTTGTTGAATGAGGTTTGTCCTACTTGATTAATGAGCCTGCAAAGTTAAATAACCACCCAGGTAAATGTTCTTTTATCTACTGAACTCTTCATTGCTGTCTATTGAGACTCAAAACAGATGTATAAATTCAGACTTTTTAAGAACTGTTGTCTTTTGGTGATTTTGCATTAAATAGAGGAAATAGCCATATGCTAAATGTTTGGTAATACCTTTTTGTGGTCACTTTCATTTCTGATTAAGTGATGGACAGACAGCTAAGGAGTGAAACATCTCTTTGTCAAAGAAAAAAAACCTGTATACTTTAAAAACTGAAAAAGTCTATTATAATCACGTAATGTGATCTGGATAATATGGGTTTAAGCGCTTTACTCACTAAACAGTATGTAAAGTCTATGACTCCTATAGGGGATAGCACATCCCTTATGAAGACGTTCAGTTCTGATTTTTAAAAGCGGTAGAAAGGTGTTAGAAGAAAATTTTCTTTGCTGCTGATCTCTGCCTGGAAAGTGATCTTTTAAAATCTAGAGTAATGTTACATTTAATCAGGAGAAGACAGATAAACAAAGGACCTGGGGAGTTGCTGTATTTTATTTGTTGATTTGATTTTTGACCTGGAGCATTAAATTCTGGGAGGACTTTCCGTAGATTATCTTCTAAATTCACCTGGTCTGTGGTCGTATTTTCTTTCCGAAAATAGCCTGAGGTGTTGTGATTCTCTTCCCTTGCAAAACAGTATTCTGAAAGGTGCTTGATCATCAAAGTGTTTCTGGGATATAGTAATAACAGGTTTGGAAATAATTCTGCCTTGGTTGTTGCAGTGGGACCTGGTATGCTAGGGTAGAATTATGACCACCGGTGGCACGCTTCACAGAGAGCAAATAGGGGTGTGGGGGGGAAGGATTTAAAACTGTGAATAATCTCTTTAAGATTATAAAGAGAAATAGGCAAAAAGTCTGTGGAGGATCACTCTGAAGGAAAAATCACAGTGGACTCAATCTGTTTGCTAAGTTGCTATGTCTGATATTATAATATTACTATAAGGTAGTTTAGCAGTCTTTTATTTTTAAGATCATCATTTCCTTATCTCCCTTTTGTTTCCACCTCTGAGTATTGTAATTTAAGGACAGACTTTTTTTTTGACCACTCTAAAATTATTGCCATATACAGAAGGCCATACCTTAATCTTGCTCATAACTGTGCTACCTGAAATCAATTGACTTGTACAGATGAAATGGCACAAAAAATTGCAAGAGGTTTCCTGTAACATCCAGAGTTTTTCATACTTCACCAGAAGTTAGGATCTGATCTAGAAATGTGGTAGCAAGAGTTTGAACTTTAGCTTTCACGAAAGAAATAGAAGACGATCAGTACCTCTTCTGAATGAAGTCACACCAACATCCCTCTCTCCAGCATTGCAACAGCAACAAAGCAAACTACTTTTCCCTCAATTTAATCTAATTAAGAAGTGGCATGAAAAATGATCAATGAAATTGTGCTGGCAGCCTGAGTATTTAAAACAAGAAAATAAAACTCTAACACTGGCATACAGATGATGAGGGGGTTTCTTACCGGGAAAAAAAAGAAAAAGAAAAGCTTTTTGTTTCCTTTATGGCTTTTAAGCCTTCAGCCTTAGTTCTTCAAGAGTTTCTTTGCAAGCATAATCGGGTAATTATTATTTACATTTACTTAAAAAAAAAATACTGATATCACCCATTAGGACTTCTTAAAAAGAAAAAGCCAGGTTTACTACAGAATGGGTTAGTATGTTTGAATTCGGGTGTTTCGGTAAATGTAACCTCCATTTGAAGGTTTTCTCACTGTTGTGTGTTGAGGACATCTCTTCTGTGTGGGGCTTCGTGGGTGTTCAGTAAGTCATAAGGTCAGGATTAACTCTCCCTCTCAGGGTTACTTTGGTTTGGGAAACTTGCTGTGCACAAAGAAAAACTGTGTTTGTCCTTCTTGCGGAGTAAGACTATAAAGCCTAAGACTAGTTACTCAACGCACATGATACAGCTAATTAGTACAAGTGATGGGAGAGTGTGATGACAGCAGTGGAGTTGGAAGCTCTGTCTCTGTGAGACATGTTAGACAACTGATCCATTTTTTCTTCCTTGAATCACCGGGCACAAGGAATGATGATCATGTGCCTCAGAAATATAATATGATGCCTAAGTGGTGTCTGAGTAGTGTTTTGATGGGCTTGTAAAGGCAAGAAAGGGAAAGAAATTTAATTTAGCTAGACTGGGATTTCTGCTTAATGGTAGAAACAGACTTTGGAAGACTGTTCTCGAATCAGAAGTACAATCAGCAGGTTGCCAGCACAGGTGACATTTGGGTTGACTGAGGTGGCACAGTCAGTAGATGTTAAGCTCCGCTGCTTTTTACCACACGTGGTAGTGACACTCCAGAACTCTTCCATGCATGCTGCAGGAGGCAAAGGATGGGGCCTGGTCTCTTTGGCTGAACCAGTATGTCTGATTTGCACCTCAGCTGTCCATGCTCGGGGAAGCAAGACTTCAGAGGTACAGAAATTCCCTGTCTGGTCCATGTGAAAATGTAGATGAAAGCTCCACAACGAGTACTTACCTTTAGTGCCCAAGCTAAATGCGTATTTATCTGGAAGGCCCCAAATCACCTGCTTTTATCTCTACTAAGAATACCAGACTTTAGGTACTGTTTTTTCGAAGACAGTAACACTGCACACCTAATGTATAAATGCAGTTTAGGGGGCTGAATTGAAGGCGGTGACTTTCCTGTAGTAATAAGGAAAATCTTTCTATGCGTTGTAGCAGTCCCCTCAGTCTAACAGTACTCTCTAGTTCCTCCTGTGGAGACCCTGACTTCGAACAATCTTGTCAGATGCAAAAAATCCCTGTAGTGTTAAACTTCTAAACTTGTCCCTTCTGAGAACCTACAGCCCGCTGAAACAAGATGACGTGAACTTCTCAGGCCAAAAGAAAATGTCTACTGTATAACATCTCATAAAATATATCCTTTTGTGAGAGCATTTTTAATACAAAAATGTTATCATGTTTTCATTCTGTTCAAAGTTTGGGGGAGAAACACATTTCTGAGCAATTCCTTCAGATCAAAGAGGACAAACTTACTTTGGGGAGGCATAGTTTCAATGAAACGAGTAGCATTTAATCTTGTTTAATCTCCTGTTAGCAAGAAGGGATTAGATGGTGGTGTAAGGTGCTCCTTTTTGCTACGTACCCATTAAGAAATGATACAAAGAAGACTCTGGGCTGACAGACCTTTTCAGAGGAGCACAACTGTGCAAAGCTGGCTGCTCACAGACACCTCTACTTTATTCTCTGCGTAAATCTATCAACTTGCCACAGACTATTTTAAACCAATAATAAAATTTCTTTATGTTATCACATCGGTCACTATACAGCACTTTCAATTGCACAAACTTTTTATTAAACAAATGAAACACTACATATTAACTCTAACTGCAGTAACCCCCCCCACTATGCACCACCAGCAGTTTTACATCTGGAAGTGTCTGTACTGAAAGTACCATTCCATGTCTGCAGTTATAGAAATGGCTTTCTTTGCTCGTCAGAGAGATACACGTTTCTTTTTCTCTTAAAAAGACACATAACTATGCAAAATTAATCATTGTGCTTCAGCAAACAGTCATTTTTATGGTAAAGTACCTTGTAGCGCCAGTTTTAAGTGATGGAGGTATACTTAGGTTTCTCTTGATTTCTTTCTTAAAAGTTTTTCAGGATATGTTCGTATAAAAATTGTCAGGTTTAAAACAGTGTGGTTTTATTGGCCATCACCATAGCTTCACAGGGAGCACCACTGAGTGCCCATCCTGCACCCCCCACCAACCTAAATATCACACATGCATATCCCATTGAAAGGCATGGAAAAATTTCCATCATCATTTTCAACTACACCACTTCCAGCTTCTGGAGTTTCTTCCTGGGTTGCCTGCAGAGAAATGCGTTTGTTGTGGTGGGTATGTAGCAAGCTCCATTTTGCATACAGATAATATCAAAATAGAATCATTCTCACGTGTAACCTTCTGTCACACATCCGTTGCATTGTCGTTATCCTCAATAGTAAGCAAAAAATTGTTTTTCATTAGATTTTGCAGAGGATGTCTTAGACGCTGTCATCACAACAGGTCCTGTTACACAGTCGAGGACTTCTGAGCCATAAAATGTGGAGCAGCTCCTTGCCTACAAGGGGTGGTCAGCTGGGAATGAATTGGTTGCTATTCTACAAGATGCCCCTCACAAGGACCGTCAGTCAAAATCCTGACGCTCTCACCCACAGCCTCTGTTAGATGGTGAAAAGGCACAGGCTATTCCTGCAGCACAGGAGAGAGTGAAGAAGTCCTTAAAGTCAACCTATACTTGATGTTTTGGAGTGAAACACAGGCTTTCAGAGCCTGCTGCAGCAATAATGGACCCACGTTGAGAACGGGCACCCTCTCCTGGCACAGTGCCTGCAGTCTGTGGTTTTAGTTTCTCCTTTCTACCCACTCAGGGCCCCCACATTTCCTCCAGCAGCAAGTTGAAAGCTATTACGTACAGGCTCATTTTTAAAATATGAGCTGAGCAAAATCATCTCCATGTACTCTTTTCCAGTTGCTCAGACTGAGGGATGTTGCCTTGCGTGAGAGTCGCAGTCCCTGTGATTGAAATTCAACCAAAAAAGTCCTCCTCTGACACTTTGCCGTGCTAGAAATATACTGAGACCTGATGTGGTCTCTGCTTCCTACCCCCAGCCTGAAAATGCTGGGTACTTTTGCTGGGGCGTGAACGGACTCACTGCATGGGGGAAGAGGCCAAAAGACAGTGGACCCTTGCGTCCACCATGGCAAACAAAAGATGTACGGACAGAAGGAACTTGGGAAATAACTCACACCTTGCTGCAGTAGTCACGTCAATTGGCGACAAAGGAAAAAACTTAGGAAAGAATAGGAGGAGATAAGCAGAAGAGCAAAAAGGCATTGTGGCCCTCCCAAGTGACGTGATACCCTGCTCCTTGCAGAATATTACACTTAAACAAGGATAACCCAACCCTCTGCAGTTACTTGCAAGACCCACTCTCTTCCAAACCACATGTTTGGGACACCTTTTCCTCTGTGCCTGTGTCATCCAAGAAAACACTAGAAGTAGAAAGGAAGACACAAGTGAAAGGATTCTGGAACTTTAGGAGGTACCAAATAGTTTTCGCTGAGCTGTAGGACAATATGTCGTAACAGCACTACGGACAAGAAGACAAACACTGTGAAAGAAGTGGTACCTTGGTTTCCTGTAGACAGCGAGGAATCCCTTCACCGATTCAAGCAAAAACTGAGGAAGTGGTGCAGGCCTTTCCCTCTCAACCAGACTATTTGGTGCCAATATTTTAAGTGGTAGGCTTCAGGTGCAAACTCCAAGAGCCTGAAAGCATCACTCAGCATGCAACAGTCCTTTAATCTCAGGACAAAGAGGATCCTTTGGTTGCCTCCAGCCATTAATCAGAAGTTTGGAAATTTTGCTTCTTACACATCTCTATCCCAAGAGCAAAATTAACTTACACCTCTTTCTCAGGAAAGATAAAACAGCAGAAAATGTAAAAGACGAGTGATGCTGTGCTAGGGGAATAAGGCAAAAGAAATGCTAAAAACTGATAGCTTATTCCCAAAGAAACAATATGAGCTCAGCCAAGCAGAAAAATGTGCAAATACTACTCTTAATTCACTCTAGACAATTTTTCATTTATAATATTTTCTTTAGAGTTCGTGAAATCATAAACTCGGTGGGTAAACTGCTGCTATTTCTCTTGTGTAGTTGTTTACCTGGGGAGAAGAATGGGAACATGGGCAGGGGGTTGTAGAAAGCTATTTAAAAATGATCTGGCACCCTAGAAGTTAACACTGTGGTGCTTGTGGTAGCAGTTTCCTCTCTTTTGTGTATTTCATTCCTTTTAAAGCTCAAATATATGATAGTTCAATCTTAGAATTTCCTTTTATTTTTGCTTTTTCATAATGCTGCTTTAATATTAATTTATTTATAATATATGCAGTATAGAGAAATCTGTGCACACGTATATGTGTAGGAGTTGGAGGTGGGAGCGCAATTTACTAAAATGATGAAGTGACATATACTCTTCAAGTCTTATTGACTTTCAGGGGAGCTATATTTAAAGCTAGTCTTTGTGAGGAAATTGATGGAGAAAGTTTTTTGTGAGGTAATGAAATCTGCACGTTAGTGTTAACAAATATATGGCCAGTTATTAAGGAATAAATTACCTTAATCTGTGGCTTTGCAAAACACCAGCAAAAAACATAGTTCAATACACAGCACAGCTCCTTGTGAGTTTGGCAAATAGATGTGATGCAAATAAAGAGAAAAAAGAAGCAGTCATTAAATAAATTTTCTAGTGAGAAGTTTTCATTGCAGTGTTCTGAAGATGAAATATTTTGGTTTCTTAGTTTGAATCTTTTCAGTCAAAAATCTTTTCTAATGTACCCTAAAGGAAATATCTTGGCATTTGTTTTTAGCCTGAAGAAAAATAAAGGGTTTTTATTTCTTTGAATGTCTTTTTTTCCCACTTACTTGCCAGACTAAAAAAATCTGTCATTCACACTTATCCCATTAATTTTGCTATAATTTCATTTTTAAAATCTCCTCTCTTTTTCCCAATAGTTACACGTCATACATGGAAACTATAATCACTCCAGCAACACAGCTATTCCAAATAATTATGTACATCTGTTTCCTCAAGAAAAATGACCCCTCAGGCATGTGAAAGTTAAGTGTGGGCCCTTAAGTTTCATTACGTACTTCTTAAAGTCTTACTGTCAATTTGGAGGCAAAATTAAGAACTGAAACAAATCTTCTAAATCCTAACTACAATACCAAATTTTTTTCCATAGGCAAATCACTTGATCACCGCTCTGAGTCTTAATCAAGTAGATATAAAGTATGGCCTCATGAGCTAATAAGAAGCTAAGACTATTTTTTGTAATTATTTCTTCACTGCATTTGAAGATGAGAGTTAGGCTCCTAAATCATGTTGGTATCTTGGCAAAACGTTAAAATTATCACAAAATAATTAATTATATTTTTGTGGAGAATTGTTATTGGAAGAAAAAAATCCACAAGAAAAATCTGTAGTTGCCAATCATAATTTTAATGGAATTCAACGAGAGCTCTGATGTTCTGTTTATTTCAGTGAACTTTCTTTACAATCAGTTTTCTCAGTCCTCCACTAAGATCTTAGCCCTCAAAAAGGAACAATCATTCAGGAAATTGCCAAAGATTAATTAGTAAAAATTTCAGTCTTCTTTCAAAATATTCTTCTGTCTTATATTTTGATTTCTATGTATTCCTGATATATTGCAGTTGTTACAGAGATCAACGTGTGAGTTGTGCACCTCTTGCCCCATACCAACACAATGCAAGGCTTTATCCCTAGTATTCTGGCTCGAGTTGTTTCTTTCCTTTATGTCTAGGTTTGGAAGACATCCATGCATGAACTTCAGGCAGAAGCCAAGCGGCTGTGCAGGGATGGGCATCCACCAGAAAAGCATTTGCCAGAATAGCGCATTTAGTCTCTTGGTTGCTCCAAGCTACCTGCATTCTTTGTTCAAAGCTTCCTAAAAAAATGGAGGCTTTCGTTACGGATCTATTCTCCTCTGCATGTTCTACCTAATGTCTTACAGTTTGAATACATGGCAAAAACGTCCTTTCTTGGGGAAGTTTTTTTATCCATTTGTTATCCGTGGATAATGTTTTTATCCATTAGAGGCAGGGACATAATCTCATGTGTGTTTTGGAACAAAGTGCAAAAGAATCTCATCCAAAATACCATTATAAGCTTTCTGTCAGTAGACTTTTTCCAGTCACCGTTGACCTGTTCGTGCACCTATTGGAATAGGAACAAAGTGATATTAAACCCTAATACCTCATTTTCACAGTCTGTCTTGTGGACTGCTGGTAAGGTAATAAAAAGTAGGTAGGAAAAGGTCCTGGAGAGTTTGTCTTGTCCACTGTACTGTTGAGTACAGGATCAGCTCTGTTCACATCATTCCCGATCACTTTTTCTCTAACATGCTCTGCAATGAAAAATAATCCTGAAGAGATGCACACAGACTATACCAGTGTTCAAAATCCCTTACTATAAAAAGTTTCTTCTGTTATCCAACATGAATCTTTTTTTCCTAATTTCAGTGTATTTCTTCTTTTCCTGGTCACATGAATGTGAAAAAAGTGGCTTTTTTTTCCTCTTTGAAAAGACATTTATGAGAATAAATTTTATGTGCTTGGCAATTTGTACCATGTTCCCACTTGAACTGTTCTTTAGACTAAACAATCCCAATTATAAAAGTAAAAGAGCTTTCTAAATCTCCCATAATTCTTGTAACTCACTGGACTTCTTGCTGTAACCCACATCTGCCTTGAAATACAGTAGCCAGAACAGGACAAAGTTTATTATAGAGACCTTGTAAAGGCTGTCAAGACCAGAAGGACAGAATCATAGAATCATAGAATTATCTAGGTTGGAAGGGACCTTTCAGATCGAGTCCAGCCGTCAACCTAACATGGCCAAAACCACCACTAAACTATGTCCCTAAGCACCACATCTACCTGTCTTTTAAGTACCTCCAGGAAAGGTGATTCCACACTTCCCGGGATAGCCTGTTACAATGTTGGATAATCCTTTTGGTGTAGAATTTTTTCCAAATATCCAATCTAAACCTCCCCTGGTGCAACTTGAGACCATTTCCTCTTCTCCTATCACCTGTTACTTGGGAAAAGAGACCGACCCCCACCTCTCTACACCCTCCTTTCAGGTAGTTGTAGAGAGTGATAAGGTCTCCCCTCAGCCTCCTTTGCTCCAGGCTGAACAACCCCAGTTCCTTCAGCTGCTCCTCATAAGACTTGTTCTCTAGATCCCTCACCAGCTTCATTGCCTTTCTCTGGACACACTCTGGAATCTCAATGTCTTTCTTGTAGTGAGAGGTCCAAAACTGGACACAATATTCAAGGTGGGGCCTCACCAGTGCTGAGTACGGGATGTATTCATGTGTCTTGAAAGCTATGCTCCTATTGATATATCACATTGTGAAATTTGCCTTTCTAAATGTGTGATATTTTCAGTGACTATTAGTATGTGATCCATTATGAATGCTAGATTATTTTTTTTCTGCTGAAATATCTAGCTGGTTTTCTATATATTACGCATATATAGAATGTTACTCCTATTCATCAAAAGCATTCTGACTCCTTACTTTTTCCTAAAAAAGTGTCACTGTCCTTTTCTGCCATAGAGTCACACATAGAGTCTCATATACTGGGCTGTCTCTGGATACAATTTTTAATGTCCCTTGACAAGTGCAATTGCAGCGTGGGGAGTCCATGCGGTTATGTTAAGCCATCACAACACTGTCTTCTCACTGTTCTAACTGCTCCCTTTGATACACATATTGTGAGGAGCTCAGCTTGATGGCACATCACTCTCTGCTTTCAAACAGGTTTTCAAAGGGGCTGCTTTTGCTGTAGCATCCTGGAAGAGACACACTTCAGAGTCGTTGCAAAGGCTCGTTGTAAGTATGGTCACTGTGAGAAAAGTCAGACTACTGCTTAACGTTAGTCGCGTTAAAAGGGAATGCTGGATGAGCAAGGCTGCTGCTGAGCTTGTCCCTGTTCTCTTCGTCTTTGATCTGATTCAGAAGCATCAGCTAAACCTCTCTGGTAATCTGGAAAACAGCGAATGTCATTCACCCTGCTTCAGAGAGTAATAAACAAGGAATGAGAGAACCTGCCCCTGCTGCATTTCGTACCAGCTTGAACAGTGATGTGTAGGTTTGGGGAAGAAGCTCCAGCATAGAAAACATTCATTTCCCCATTGTTCTTCCTTCAGGTTCACCTCTACATCACAGAGGTGAAAAGTGGCTCTTGATAAGACCAGGGAGAGAAAAAGAAAATAAAACCAGACAAATACAGGTTTGGGGTTTGCCATAGTTTTAAAAACAAGAGAGAAGTATTGTTTTACCAGGTAGTCAAAAAGTTGAAAAAACGTAAAGTTCAGTTAAAAAAAAAATAAAAATTGTTACCATTCTGAACATTTTACAGGTTTTAAAATTAAATAAAAGTAAATGTTAGGGTGAAGAATTGTTTCAAGTGCATGGAACTGAACCATTTTAAGCTTTTAGAACCCAAGAAGGATTTCTCTGAAATCACTTGTTGAAAATGAGACATACTGCAAAAAAAGTTAGTGTCTCCAAACTGTCACCCAAGTTGCCCATCATAAAACTTCACTCGCATCTTACAAAGGAGATAGCGAGTACAAGGAGTTAAACACAATAAGAAGCAGAAATCCTTAGCAAATGGAACAGACACTGATGTTTCGACTTTTACTCCCCAAATAAGGAAGAATGTGGAGTCCTTTGGGAAAATGACTAATGTAGAAGGAGCAAAAGACTCTCTTTCCTGGAATAACAAAAATACACATATATTTTAATCTCTGTTCTGGCTTTCATAATGCAACTACATGCTTTTGACTCTACGGTGCTGTCAGCAAAAATTAATTTTAAAAGTACCACACATGAGCGACTTCAGCCTTTGCCTTAATTTAGTTTTTCACTAAGAGCCGAGATAAGACGTAGCCACGCTGAAGAAGGATGGACGGCTGTGCAGTATATTGTAGGAGACGACAGCGCTAAATTAATCATGTTCTATCTGGAATTTGCAATTCTTTCAGAGATGCTCAAGACAATATAAAAAATTTAGTGGTAACAGTGAAAGTAGGCAGGAGGTTGCGAGGCAGAAAGCTTCAGAGGGCACTTTAAATGTGAAAGATGCATTACAGTTTCTCACACATGAACAAGATAGCATGCCTTACTAAAAATGTAATAAATAAGGAGTGTATTCTGCCAGATGCAGCTGTGAAGGGAGCGCTCTCCCAGTCAGATGTACTGAGCGTGATTGACACCCCCTTAGCTTTGCTGTGATATGACTAAATGTGAAAACGAACAGCCTCGGAATGATGTTTGCAATAGGAACAACATACCATTCTGCTACTCTCAGAAGCCCAGTAAATATACCAGAAGTTTTGGGATGCATACTAGAGGAATCAGTCTGTTCCTCAGTCATGATTTCACTTTTCATTTGCTTTCCTGCTTCTCCTCTGCTTTGCTTTTCTTTTTTCCTTTTCATTTTCACTGCATTGTCTCATTGCTTGTTCCTGCTACAAAGATCAGGTGAATGAGGGGAGATGAAAATTACTGCATTAGTGGTTCACTGCCGATAGTCTGCTGTAATTTGAATAAATCAGTGCATGCCTGGCTGAAGCAGCAACAGGAGGGAGAGGCAGATGTGCAGGTTCCCTCCCCTCGGGTACCTCTGCCATCCCTATAAGGGCTTTCAATGCACACATGGGTTTTGCAAGACTCCAAGGCCCACTACTGCAACAGGGACCCTCTCCTTGCAGAAAGTTAAATGTAAAAGAAAACCTCCCCTCTAAGTTTGGAAAGTTTAAGTCAGGCGAGGTGATTCTGCCCCTCTACTTGGCTCTGGTGAGACTGTGTCCAGCTCTGGGGCCCTCAACATAAAGAGGACATGGACCTGTTGGGCGAGTCCAGAGGAGGGCCACGAAGATGATCAGAGGGATAGAACACTTCCATAAAGAGAGGCTGGGAGAGTTGGGATTGTTCATCCTGGAGAAAAGAAGGCTCTGGGGAGACCTTATAAAGGCCTTCCAGTACCTAAAGGGACCTACAGGAAAGATGGGGAGGGACTCTTTATGAGGGAGTGTAGCAATAGGACAAGGGCTAACGGTTTTAAACTGAAAGAGGGTAGATTTAGATTAGATATCAGGAAGAAATTCTTCACTGTGAGGGTGGTGAGGCACTGGCACATGTTGCCCAGGGAGGTTGTGAAGGCCCCTTCCCTGGAGGAGTTCAAGGCCAGGCTGGATGAGGCTTTGAGCAGCCTGGTCTAGTGGGAGGTGTCCCTGCCCATGGCAGGGGGGTTGGAACTAGGTGATCATTGAAGTCCCTTCCAACCCAAACCATTGTACGATTCTATGAAATAAATAAGTAACAAGTGTGTTTCCTTTTCCTTGCAAACCTACCTGCCACAGTCAGTGGATTACAACCAGCTCTGGGAGCTTCCACAGCAATGAGAGGCTCTTCAGGGGAGCCCCAAAGTCTCCCTGTGTCTGAGGGAAGAAAAGATTGTGGGAACTGTGGGAAAGACAGCCAAAAATATATGGGAGGAAAACTTCTAGAGTACCTTTCCCAGATACAGAGGAGGAGTAATGGTTTCAGTGGTTTCAATGAGGATGAACACAGTGAGACAGTGGTAGTGACAGTGCAAGTGAAAGATGCCTAGCAGTATAAGGAAGCAGTTTCTGAAATCATTGCCTTGTGCCTTCAATTCTTCTTGCATGTCCAGTTGCATCTTCCCATTTCTGGTTGCAACACCTTCTTTTGCAATTGATTTTTTCTCTGAAATCACATGAAAATTATACCTCACACCTCAGTTTGGGAACCAGTGGTCTTGGAAATAAACCATGCCTTAAAGGATAATTCTGGATCTCTAAATCTCCTCCTCAACAGAACATCTGGAGTATATTGGACAGTTAAAAAGTAGATGTGATACTGCATTCATGCAAAATCAGTGAAATTGTAAGGCGGCATCAAGGCTTTGTTTTTCACTATACTGTTTGTTCTGGGAGACAATGTGGCAAAACCAGCACTGTTAGAATGGGATAGGATGAAAAAACCTCTATTTTTTCACATTGTCCCCCTTTGTCTCTTTCTGCTTTCACCAGCTGTGCTGCCTTCTGGGAAAAAACAACCCTGGAGACCCCACAGGGGAATCCTTAATGTGTCAATACACTGTAAGCAGATCATTTCAAGAGCAGAGCCAGGTGGGCAAATGAAACTGCTGGACAAACAAATTGAGTCTGTCTCATACTACTAACTCACTCTAGCAAAATATTGCACCCAGGTTAGTTACAAGAGATGCTATTTTGTTGAGTTACTGTTCATGTCTCCAAAGACTCACTTTTGAGTTACCTGAATCTGGTGATTGTAACCACTTAATACAGTAGTTATTAATAACTGTTTCATTACAACTGACTTGTAATTTCTCAAATTCAATTTATGTAAAAAATTTCATTTAACTAATGGAATTCATTTAATTATAGAATATGTGAGGCATGCATGTTATTCTAAAAAATCTAATCATTTGTTACAAAGATTGATAAAACTCACAAAACATCTCACTAGATATATTTTCATTATAGTGTTTACAAAGTAACTAATAAATCAAAAAAAAAATCCTCAAAATTCTTTCTTTTCTCACAGTACGCACACTGTAAGTGTTGTAAAGATAATCTCGCCTGTAAGCTTTTCACCCATTCCAAAAGCGATCTATTTCTGTGCAAAATCAAACATATTCTCAGCTTCTAAGTTGATAATTGCATCTCAATAGCTTTGACTCCCTTCAATTTTTATAAATATTCATTTGATTTGGAGTATATTACTATTACTTTATAAGTTTTAGGGTTGTAATAGACACAGTGGGTCCCAACCTAGCCAATTCATGAAGTAGAACAGATGGTGGTAGTTTGTTTAAGCAATTTTCACTGCCTATTCTACCCTTGTTTAAAATGTCCTTCATATCATTATTTCCTAATTTCATACTATTATTACTAATTACACGATGTTGGCTTTTTTTTTTGGCTTAGCAGATAATTCACCTTGACACATGAGCTAATCACTTTTGTTACCATGAATTGCAGAAGTAATTATTTTTTAAGCAAGAGCCTTTAGGTCTCTCCTTGCGCTGTAAATGAAGGTGTGATTGCAGCATGAATAGGTAGTAGTTATTTATGCTAGCTTTAATCTTGTCAGTAGGAGTAGCAGGAATAGAGAAGCCACGACTGACTCCACTTAGCATGACCTGTACAAGATGCTTGAGACTCTGGGTTTCTCCTTCTGCACTGAGGTCTCTGCTATCACCATGTTGTTATTGTTCTTAAAGACAGTAGTAGAGCACTGTAAGATACTGGGAATGCTAATTAAATCAGTGATAACTTGGACTCACTAAACCACCAAACTTCTCTTTTCTGTATGGACATATAGAAAAGAGGAAACAAGGCTCTGTGCAAGTTTTCTTGTTACAAAATGACATAAAAGAGTGAGGCTAGCTCCAAAGTCATGCAATTACGATGGTTGTTCTTGAAAACGCTGCATTGGAAAATAACTTTCCAATACTGCCATTGCTTATAAAGAACAGTGGAAAAGTGTTAACCACTGGAGTGGCTGGGAAGGAGCAAGTATTATCTCTTACCCAGTAGGCAGTAATTCATCGATTTAGTGTGATGGATGATTTTGTGTGTGTGTGAATGTGAGAGAGAGATTCCATCTTAAAATAATTCTAGAGCAAAAATATTCTTGTGCAGTGTTAAATCTTTTAGAGAGCTATTTTAAAATAAAACTTTATTCTGACTCATCAATATGCTTCTTTGTAAATTGCTGGAAATTTTTTTCATACAGGTAAATACCACTTTGTAGGTGGTTCAATTTTCTTCTAAGCAGCTCTGTATTTTGGTGTTCCTTTTATAAGAGTCAGTAGTTGAATGCCTTCTTTAAATGAAAAATGAAGCGCTACCTGAACTCTAGCACTGAAGGAGGTCCTTCTATAACTAAGGTCTTCTTCCCACCATTGGAGCAAGTATATTTTAAATTAAATACCGCAAAATATGTATATATCATCTGAGCTACAAAAATACATCAGGTGAGCATATATAGCATAAAATGGGGTTTATTGTGGGTGGAAATCAGTACATTTTCAAAAATGCAGGGTAAGCATTCCCAGCAATTGCTCTTAAAACAAATTTGTTTACTAAGTGGTACTAGCTCTCTTCTGTGACTAGGACAGAAAATGTTCCAAGTGGGGAAACAAATGAAAAATACTCTTTTCTTTTCTGTGAAGCTGTGCTAGTCCATGATGGGTTATCACAAGTTAAATCCTTTTCAACTCTAGGAAAATATGTGGTTTTATTTTATGTTACATAAAATATGACTTGTTTGGGATAAGATCTTAGCTTCTCTGGTCTGGAATTTGAGACAAACTAGCCATATTCCCAAAAAGTTTTATCTGCTAGTCTATGAAAATGGCAAGCTCTCTCCCTTACCTTCACATTACTATGATTTTACATCATAGTAATTATAATATGTTTGTTAAGGGAAAGTAAAAAGCACATTTTTGTGTTGGTGCTCATTAAAACTGAGTTTTTTTCTCTTTCCTGGTATGAAAGACTCTGTAGGAGCCCAAACACACCCACTACATATTGTGTCCTCCCAGGGAAACACCTTTCTGAGCAGCAAGCAATATATATGACCTAAAAAAAATGTATTGAGCAAAAATGGTTTTGACTTTTCAGTCTGGCTGCTATTTGTGTGTTACGGTAACTTACATTGCAAATTAAATTTTATATAACTTGGAAAAGCCCACCAATAGCCAAAATGTCTTCAGTCAAGGGTGAAAACATTTTAATACTTCAAAACCTGGGCTAGGGCAGAAAAAAACCCAAACACCTTTCTTGCTGATTTCTATGTTGGAGTGATACGGAATTTCTACTACTGTATTGGACTGTGCGGCTATTGTGGGCAGACTGGATGAGGAAGGAGACACTCAGTCCTGAAAGACATTGACCAGAGCTTTACCCAGAATGTGGAAAAGATTTCACGTGGGGACAATGTATTTAAATCTGAAAGAGCCTGAAAACCCTGTTTCCTCTTCCTCCCAAAGACATCAAATAAACAGAACTAGTTGAGCCAATTCTCACCCATTTAAAGATAATTTAGAATCATAGAATCATAGAATTGTTAGGGTTGGAAGGGACCTTAAAGATCATCTAGCTCCAGCCCCCTGCCATGGGCAGGGACACCTCCCACTAGATCAGGTTGCTCAGAGCCCCATCCAGGCTGGTCTTAAAAACTTCCAGGGATGGGGCTTCCACCACCTCTCTGGGCAACCTGTTCCAGTGTCTCACCACCCTCATGGTGAAGAACTTCTTCCTAACGTCCAGTCTGAGTCGGCCCATCTCTAGTTTTAATCCATTGCCTGTAGTCCTACCATTACCTGACATCCTAAAAAGTCCCTCACCAGCTTTCTTGTAGGCCCCCTTAAGATACTGGTAGGCCACTATAAGGTCTCCTCGGAGCCTTCTTTTCTCCAGACTGAACAACCCCAACTCTCTCAGTCTGTCCTCACAGGAGAGGTGCTCCAGCGCTCTGATCGTCCTCGTGGCCCTTCTCTGGACACGTTCCAGCACGTCCATATCCTTCTCGTAGTAGGCTCCAGTGACATGGTCATAAACTTCCAGCAGGAACTTCAAACTTTGTCCTGTGGATCCTAGCTTCTCCTAATGCTTTCTCACCTCTGCCAGACCAGAAGAAAAGGAATTACACTGGAGGCGACTGTATTATATTTGTATAAGAAAAATGGTCCCAGAGAAATTGCTGCAAGTCTGCTTCCCAGCCTGGTGTCTACGAGCCCCACTCTTCTGCAGATGCAATGCAGAGACAACAGTACTCTCAAAGCACCTTCCCCTCTTTACATCCCTTCCGGTTCCTCCTCTCTCCAACCCCTGCAAAACTTGTCATAATGTGCCCAGGGCTTTTGCTCTTACTGTAATCCTCAAATTATACCACGCTTCCTGTTCTGTTTCCTTTTTTTATATTATTCTGCTATTTGTTCTCCATCTTTCTTTTACTCATTCCTGCTCTTACTTCTTGCTTTCTTTCATCAAATTGCATATTTTTGCCAGCCCTGTCCCACTGCTGGTTGTACCATCCCACTTGATTTCTTCTTCCCCAGTAACACCTCCCACATCTTTATTTTCACCTTTTCTTTCTGTTCATGGTCAGTTATCCTCAGTATCCCAGGTGTAGTGCCACAGCTCACTGCATTCTCCACCATAGTTGTTTCTCCCTCCACATTGTTTTGTTTTTGTCTTCTTCTGTGCCTTCTTTTCTTCTAAACAAAACTCAGATACTCAGCAAAGTGTACTCTTTGTGGGTTCATAAGGTTGTAATAAAAACTTTGAAACCCTGTTGGAACACCGGACCTCCTCCTTTCAACAGTTTTTATCTCAAACAACTAATTAGAGAGACTTCGATGTCTCTACTTTCGTGGTGGCTGTACAGCAAGAACAACTGTGATTAAAGAAATCTTCTTCTTGCCCTTCCCCTGCTTTGGATAATTTCAGGTTTCATATGAGAATAGGGCTCCACAGTCAATGTTGCACCTATCACTATGCCTTTGCAGTCTCTCTCTTTATTTTTTTTTTGGGGGGTGGGGCCGAGGGGTGGTGGTGTTGGAATTTGCAGAGATTACTATCCAGTGAAGATGGGTGATATGCCCAAGGAGGGCATACCTTCCAGAAAATTTCTCCAGCTGAATTCATAAAACATAAGAGGGGTGGAGCAGGAAATAATAGAAGACATTAACCAGAAGGAGTACGAACATAACAGTCTTGTTCTTGTTCTACACATGCATATACAAAATCTAACATGATAATGGCAAAGGTGGCCAAATGCATGCACTACAAAATTGTTTAAGGACAGTTATTTACTTATTTATTTATAAATAACTGCCATCATGTGGCATAGTGTGCCATCTCATACTAGTGTACCATAAGGCCTAACAGAGAGAACGTTCTTGGAGAATTTAAGGTGCTGAATTTTTAAGTGGTTTTCACATGAAAATATATACACATGCCTTTGAAGCATATTCATTTCCTTCTGTTTTACTGTAGACACAGTGACTGTTTATTACAGGGAGGTTTAAAAGCTGGTGGTAGTTCTGGCCCCTTCTTTTACTGTTGTCCAGATCTCTTTCCACCAGTTTAATTTTTAGGCAGATACTGTTCATACTTGATTTTGGCCTGAAGAGTAAATATTTTTTTGGAAAGTTAAGAGGAGAAGTGGAACAGCCATGTTGACACAAGGATATATTCCAGCCGGCTTCACCTGGGAATGGAGTTTAGCTGAGAAGAGTATTCAACCAAGGTTGTTTGTAGAGCTCATCAAAGGATGCCTCGCTCTTGTGATGGCGATAGTAATCCCTTCTCGTGTCAGTTCCCATTAAGTCAATGGCAGTGTAAACTTTCCCTTACTATGAGTGGCACAGACGACAGAAGCTCTACTTTTTAATTAGGAAATATCATACATGCAGATGTAAGTCTGGGCAGGAACTCTGTTCACAGCCGCTTCTTTTATGCCTTGTCCCTCATTTCCCATTCTGTTTGCATCTACTCTCTAGTCTTGAGTTGGCCCTGATTTGAGGTACGGGGTGAGGAGAGGCACTTTGTGATTACAGGAATAAAAGTTTAGATTAAACTAAGTTTGAAGTTTAATTCAAGCTTTCCATGAAAGAAACGTGCAAGAACTCAATTTTATGCTGAACACAATGAAATATTTCAGGAGCTTAGGAGAAAAACAAGGACATGAAAAGGTAGATTTGCAGAGAAAGAGTCTTTGTCCTTTTTTATGGTAACCTATTGATTAGGGCATGCATCCAGAGTGTGAGAGATCTGGACATCAGCCCCTTCTCACATTAATATTTAATAGTTATACAAAAAGAAACAGCATCTTAAGAGAAACTAAAAAGCTGGTACCATTGCGTTGTCAAGCCAGCCCCCAGGGCAATAGGAAACTGATAGTCAAATAGCATCACACAGAAGAGTGCGTTGAACCTAGGGCTCCTGTATCCTCACACGTCCTAAATGTCAGGTTACTAAGTAAAGGAGGAACATCTTTTCTGCCAATATATCCTACCAAAGTTCACCAGCTCTCCTCTCTTTCGTCACCCTTGTTTACTGCAAGGTAACAGATCAGGAGAATGCTTGAAGAATGAGACCTATGTGTCTGAAAAATAATTAATGAAAAACCAGTATACAAAGATTTATAACTTTGCCAGTGCCCTTGGTCAGCACTGATGGGGAGTGGTTTCAAAGGTATGTGGACATATTATTACAAAAATAGCACAATTGTGATTCGAATAAGTATAATAAGTTTCACGGAAAATGAAATCAGGAAATTCAGTTGAAAAACTCAGTTAAATTTAAGTTAAATAATCCTTTAAAAAAAACCAACCACAAAAACCTCAAAGAAAACACATGCAAAATAACTAAAGGTATTTGGAATAACTAAAGGTAAAGGAATGTGGGAATGAAGCATTCATTCTGCATTCTTTTCTCTTCTATAAATATGTGTATGTATATGTGTATGCGTCTATTCATATGTATTTTATGGCATATATTTATATGTTTTCAGCTGTGTTTATTTTCCTGTTAAGTTTGTCACCAATAGCAAACACTTTTAGTTGGAATGTCTTTCTTTTATATGCAGTGTACCCTGTTCTATGTTATCAAGCAGAATTGTTACTGAATAAATGAATGTATATATTTTTAGCCTTGCAAACATGCAGATGTCTTGGGTGTATCCGTCTGGGTGTATCCGTATTAATCCATTTCCTACTTTCTGCCTGACAGCATCAGGCACAGAGGACAGAGGTTTCATCAACGAGCAGGAGCTAACTGCTCAGTGCCTCATATCCTGAGGCAGGATTAACCTGGACTTGACTTAATTTTAAGGCACAGAGCAAAGCAGTCCTCAAGTTAGGTAGCTGTTCCCAGTCCACTGGAATTGTTAGGTCCACGGTTGCCTCAGTGGAAAGCAGTAGATGTCTTTCAAGGTCTTAAAAAACAGATTACATCCAAATTTAGATAGATTTAAGTGTTTGTTGTTTTTTTTTCCTTTGGGATCCTTTGAAAGCGTCTCCACCCTTCCGTGGACTTTATTGGGAAATGAAATGCCTATGGCTGTAGAAAGAAGTCACTACTTAAGACGTACGAAGATAATTAGGGGACTGGAACACCTCCCCTGTGAGGAAAGGCTGAGGGATTTGGGTCTCTCCAGTCTGGAAAAGAGATGACTGAGGGGGGATCTTATCAATGCTTATAAATACTTAAAGGGTGGGTGTCAGGAGGATGGGGCCAGGCTCTTTTCAGCGGTGCCCAGTGACAGGACAAGAGGTAATGGGCACAAACTTGAACATAAGATGTTCCACCTGAACATGAGGAGGAACTTCTTTCCTTTGAGGGTGGCAGAGCCCCGGCACAGGCCGCCCAGAGAGGTGGTGGAGTCTCCATCTCTGGAGACATTCAAAACCTGCCTGGATGCGTTCCTGTGCAACCTGCTCTAGGTGACCCTGCTCTGGCAGTGGGGTTGACTAGATGATCTCCAGAGGTCTCTTCCAACCCCTACCATTCTGTGATTCTGTGATTCATACTGAGATTTCAGGCAAAGTTAAGTGTATGTGTTAAGCAGACTGTTTTCAATACTGTATTTCTACAGGTTCTGTGGGTAGAGCCTGGGATGCAAACATACACAAGTTCACCTCATAATAACTTTCGATTTTGTGGGCTGATAGCTGGCGTCAAAGCAGTCTACATTTTGCTATCAAAATACCTTTTCAGAGGAGACTATAAATATGCATGAAGATAGTATGAAAATAATCTTTGGGTCAAGTGTTCATCCAGATTACTTGATTTTGAAAAGTTTTCTAAGAAACCCACTGTGTAAATTCACTTTTTATGCATGCTTCTGAGGTTAGTTTAGACATGCAAAAGAAAAATATATGCTTTGTGCATTTCAGTTGTAGGATTGATCTGCAGTTCTTTGTGGGACCTTACAACAAGGTATTCACAAATTGGCAGCCTCCTCTATCTGTTCAAGGAGCAGACAAACAGCAACGTAAGTGAAATTCTTCAGGAAGTACTGCTTTACCTGCAGCAAACCTATATACGTGGAGAGGCTTCTGACATCTGTATTCTGCATTTTGCCTGAACATGGGCCTAAAAGGAAGTAGACTTGAAAGCATCTCAAAAATTGGGAATATGGAGGACAGAATGTTACTCTTCCAGAAAGAAGTCCTTTACTTAGAACAAAAGCTCAGAGGAGTGAACCCCTCTCTTACGCTGGTTAACTCCTAATTTATGTACCTGTAGAAACCTGGATCCTGCAAATATTTGTGTTCGTGCCTGCTTGGTTTTAAGCACAAGCAACACAGCTGAAATCAGGCTGCTGACGACCCTGGAGCTGAGATTACAGAACGCCTTTGCAGAGCTGGGCACACTTGCTCACCGTGCCTTTTAAGTGAGCCAGTATATAATGGTGGTGTCAAGGGGGAGGACGCGGGGCACTGGCAGCAGCAAAGGCTGCAAGTAATAAAACGTGCTTTTCTAATTGGCTGCAATAATGTTTAAATTTTCTAATAAATAACATTCACACACGTCACAAATAAGCCCTAGGTGGAATGTTCCAATAGAGATATTTATTTGGTATACTGAACAGATTACATTTACAGACTTATACTGCACAGCAGGGAAATCACTCTATATGGAGTGACAGGGCAACGGCCTTATAGCCATCCCGTCCCTTTTATAGCGAAGCACTTAGGCACACAAGTATTGATTTCAGTGGAGCAGCTCAAGCTTAGCATTATGGATGTGTATTGCTGAACTGGGTCGTGGAGTGGTGCAGAAACCAAGCAACCTTTAGGAAAATATTTATGGGATCCAGGTGGAGTGTGATAAGCCCAAGTTCAAGTGAAAGAGGAAGACTGATTGCCTGCTTCCTTGTTCTTAATATTATGCCCTTATATCACAGGTATAACTGTCAGCTTATTTTTTAGCTGTGTTAAGAATTGCCTTCTGCAGAAGCGCAAATGTGCTCTGTCAAGAGAAATACACTCACAACAATTAATTCATTTTTTAATTAAGAGATTTCATACTATGTGGTACCTTAAGCCATGCAGCTGCTGGTGTTTACTGCGTCTCTCTGTGTATGTGTGTTTGGCCCTTACTTCCGTCAAAATGTTCTCCTCCGAGTATTTCTTTTTTTCCTGTTCTGTGCAGGGATGCATGAGGGAACAAGATGAAACCTGACTAATATTGTTTGGTAATATGGTTGTTCGCAGTTTATTTGTTCTCTGGTGGATTTTATTATAGCCGCTGAATTTTTACTCATTAGTTTAATGATGGTTATTTTGCAGATTTCTTTTATCCTGTATTTTTTATTGAATCCTTATTCACAATACCACAGTGATTTGAATATGCTCTTCATGATGCAAAATTTAATTAGATACTAACTAAGTAAGTGGTCCATTAAAATATTATTCAGATTGTTCAGGGAAATGTTTTGGTAAACATTTTCTTTGGAAGTTGACTTTTTGGTAAGGGAAATGGAAAAAGACAAATGAACATTGCTGTTTATTTTGTCTCTCAGCATGCAAAGGGTGAGATAGTGTGCATCTGAATTACATCTCCATTTGCAGTGGGGGAAAGGACCTTGCCATTAGAGGAATCATAGCATCCATTTATTATGCAGTTCAGGTCTAGACTAGCTATACTGCAGTCCATCAAAAAGTATTTTAGGGGAAAGATGTTCATAATGTAGCAGGGAGCTCCACTGTTTGAGCGATGATGATGATGCACTGCAGTTGCTGAAGCCACATAATACACATTGCTGGAAAACGTCCCGAAAAAGATTTGAGCTGGAAATAAAGATATACATTGTGTGTATTTAAGTATGGCTCCATTCACTAACAAGAGAGGCTTTAATTATACATGGGTTTTCACAAACAAGTTAGTTCAGAGAGCGTTCAATTCACAAAGGTCTCTTTTCTCGATACTCTGGGCTCCCCGTTCTAAGCAGTTTTGCAGCTATTGAAACAGCTGCACAATTTTTGATTTGGTCATGGATACTTTTAATGTGCACATAAAATGAAGAGGAGAGGGAGGGAACGTCTCTCTGCCAGCTCCACGCAGAAGAGTGAGCCAGCTTGGTATCTGAAGAATATTGAATGCGTCTGTGCTGACCTCATGGAGCTGGAAATGAGACCTCCCTAAATCACACGCACAGCTTTGATGGCGAGCGGTTCGCCAAGTGGCAGCACATCCTTCGGTGGCGACAGGGAGGGAGAGACACTTGTTAAGTAAAAAGGTGAATGGGAAGAGAAAAGGTCAACTGTTAGAAGGAAAGAACAGCATGTGAAGCAGAGGGACTAGAAGACATGTCAGAAATACAAGGGAAAACAATTTATCTCTCAAGACAACGTACTGAAACCTTTTAGAACCTCTGATCTGTGGTCAGAGGCTCTCCCTCATCCCCAAGATAAACTATTTATTTTAGTACCACAAGGCTTCTTTCTGCATTCAAGGACGCCCTGGTGTGAAGCATCAGCTGCTCTCTGCTGAGGTGTAGCCATGGGGAAATATAGTCAATATTCTAGTTGTGGTGTTTGTGCAGACACAGAGTGTGGAAACATTTATATCTAGGATGCATGTTTAAACCAATGCTATGGATAAAGGGAAAATTAAAGTGGTAGGCAGAGCTCCAAACTGGAAGACCTCCAGCAGGAACTTTTATTCTTTGATGCTACCAGCAGTAAGTCGGCTGAGGGAGAAGTTCTTCTGGGAGTTGAACTGGAACAAAAGATACGTCTTAGGGGAATATGGAAGAAGTGAGCCCTTCAACATGGCTAGTGGGATTTTTTTCCTATGTTAAAGGACATCTTACTGGTCCAAAAAGGAAGCCAAACCCAGGTAACATACAAGGTGCTCTACGTGGGATAAAGCTATGTCCAGGAAAGATGAAAAAGTCTCAGGATACCTTTATAGTCAAGGCTGGTTTCTCAAAGAACTCACCTATTGGCTTTCTGGCAGTTCCAAAAACAGGTAGATTTTTCCATCAGCATAGTGGATGATACCTCATTTATTTTGAAAGTACATCTTTAGGCTCACTTCCCATGTGAATTGTTTGTAGTACCAGTGCTTGCATTGCAACCTTTCTCTCCTCTGGGGCAGGAACAGGAATTCCTACCTATTTCTACAACCACTTACTTCTACAAAACTTGCAAAAATGTAGCACCTTATCAAATGGAACTGAAATTGGATAATATATTTGAAATTATTATGATGAGAATGACAGACACATATGCATACATATGTGACAATGTATACACATGTAGATGATCACAGAGCACTATCATGTGAGCTTCATATCTTTGGGAAACCAGATAAATTATAGCATTTCAGGCTGAAGAAAATAATTATGTTTTTCTTTTGTTGATCTGAAAGGTTGAATGTTCGAGTTGTTTAAAGAGTATCAATAAGATTGAAATAAATAAAAATTTTGGAAATTAGCAAGATATTCTAAAATGTTCAGGCTTTATTTCTCACAAAGTATTTGCAAGACTTCCTTCATATTGCCAACTGCGTGGTTCTCAGCCCTTTCCAAAACTTCAGTGGAAAAATTACGTCTAAATCTGAAATAAAACCAAACCCCCAAACCATGCCCCCAGAAGAACAAAAGAACGTCAACTATGGATGCAGGTTTCTAGGCAGTTTTTCCTCTCTCCTGTGCCATGTTGGAGCAGTTGACGTCTCTGGGGGATCAGGATGCCTTCCTGCCCTAGAGATTTCAGAGAAGGGCATGCTGCAGGCTTCTTATGTCCTCTTATACAAATGGACAAGACAGCATCATTTCTGGAAGAAGGATCTTCTCCATGTCCCACTCTTATTTTTCCCCAAGTGAACATGGAGAAAAACATAGCACCTGTGGGAATTTGTGCCTGATGCTGTGGGACTCATTGAAACTGTTAGGGAGATCCTAGAAATTACTCTTCCTGTAAAAAACAGATTGGACAGGGAAACATGAAAAGGCATTGTAGGAGATGAGGGTGGAAGAGGGTTACTATTAAGCCCCTGTTACCCATCTCAGGCTCCCTCCCTCTCTCCTCAATGCAAAACATGATCAGCCAACTGGCACTTTAGCTTGCAAACAGAGAGCAGCAGTTTTCTCTTGTGTGTACTGTTTCAGGTTTCAGCAGTGCTTGAGCAGAGTTGCTTTTAAATGTTTATATTTTATTCAGAAAGCTTAATTGGAAGTTTTTCCTATCCTGCTGAAGCTATGGATAGGAAAAGTTAAAAAATGCTACCAAATTACCACTGGCAAGTAATTTTCAAGGCATGAGGCAGCACAAGTTCTTTTTAGAGGCTCAGCAGTCGATGACCACGGTGAGTGGACAGTGAAATTGTGTTTTCATTGCACTTGTATCACAGCAGTGTCAGAGACAAGGGATCCCCGATCTCATCTCTTTCTTTTTACTACGTAGTTTAATCAGGTAGTATCACTCCTTTTATGTTTTGAAGAGTGATGGAGTAATTAATGACAGTAGAGATAGTGTGTATTGTGATGTGGTTTGGGCAGGTCTACGCCAACATAGGTCTTTGTAAAGCACGTGTCGTGCTGCAGGTGACATGCCTGAGACTCCTGCTCATGCCTCTTCAATGGCTCAAACACAGCCGTGGCATCCCACTTCCTTTCTTCTCCTTCCTGCTTCCCTTTTCCTCATTGCTTGGCAAAATTCCTCATCGAAGACACTGTGTCCTCTGGTTCCGGTATCTAGTGCTGCAGACGGGTGTTACTCTGACAGACTTGCTTGTTACAATGAACTATATCACAAAAGTGCTTTCTTTCTTTGAGCCACTCTCAAATCAAAGAGGTTTGAAGAAAAGAATTAGTGACAGGATAAAATGAGAAACTGTGGGGAACTCAAGGATATTCCAGTGACAACTGGGCCCCTTCATTAGGTGTTGAAGATGTCCCTGCTTACCGCAGGAGGTTGGACTAGATGACCTTTAAAGGTGCCTTCCAACCCAACGCATTCTATGATTCCATGACTAGGTGATTTCATTGGGTGCATTTCTGAAAAAAAAAACAAACCAAACAAATCATAATATGCTTGTACCTATCCCTCTATACTTTACTGTCAAAATGGTGTTTGTGTGCTGAAGGCATATGCTTTCATAAGAGTCTAGAGGAGACGGTTTCTCATGCACGTTAGCACAAGACCCTTCTGCAGAAGCAACTGCTACAGAAATTAAGTAGGTCCCTCGCAAGTCTACCTGGCTCATCCTCATGCATAATCTGGGATCCTACCATGAAATACACTCCCGCTAAGGTCAATAGATGGTATAGTTACTTCCCAGAAGTAATTTCAATACTTCTACTGTTTTGGTGCTGTCTGTTAACTCCTCTTACAGAATTTCTTGGGAGAGATCAAGTTATCGCAGGAACATTAAAACCAAGGGACTGATCTTGGTACTAACCCAAAACACAGGTCTTTGTATTAAAACTTATAATGACTTATAGGGAAGGTCTTAGAGGGAAAAGAAAGAAACATGAATCCATTTGCAAATGCTATGTAGCCAGTTTCTTCTACCTAAAACGTGGAGACACGCAAAAAAAAATTTTTTTTTTCTTAAATTAATAGGTCGGTATTTCTTCTGTGGAGTCGGTGAAAGACATGATGTTGGCATGCCTCATTTTAGGTTGCAGGAAAGATGAATGAGCTTTGCAAGCTCTTATTAGTGGAGCCGTCCGTATATATACTTTAACATACTGCCACTTAGTGATAGGAATGCAGTACAGCAAGAGAAGCTGCCCTTGGCTTCCATGGAGAAGTAGGCATCTGCCATAAAACAGCTCGTTTATTTTCACTCTGTGAGGTGTGTTGGGGTGCGGGGAGGGACTTCGGTTTGGTTTCACCTGGGTTTGTTTTTTACACAAATATTGAGGTTATAATCTTTTGTTTCCAGTCATCAAAGGTTATGAGGCTATTACTACTTGAAGTCAATGTGTCTCTGAGATGAAAAGGCTTTTTTACTTGTATATTTACACATTTTCTTCATCATTTCAGATATCTCTCACTCATGCTTTGCCTGTGGCCCATCTTGTATGTAAAGTTGATTTTGGACCTGACATGTAGAGAGGCAGGTTGTCCGAATCTTACTGAACCCAGTGAAAATTAGCCCCAGAAATCAAACAGAAGAATTGAGGTCCTAAATTTTGTCTTGATCCTATCTTAACTCCCAAGCCACGTTCTCTGGATTTTACCCTGTGTGGGTTTTCCAAGAGCATAAAAATGCTTTGTAGGAGGGACTGCTAGTGATGTTTGTCATTATTGTTTGTCGTTATTGTCCTGAGCATGAGATAAAATGACTCATCTTGGTTTAGTCACAACAGATGTAACATTCCTTGACTGTAGGATTTATTTTCATTAAGAAAATGTAGGACTAATAGGGTCTTCCGGATTTTTCAATCCAGTTCGACATTACCAGTGGTGACTGGGTAGCACACATTACGTCTTCCATGAATTTGACAAGCTCCACATTAAAACTGTTCTTTTGTGTGGGGGGTGTGTGTGTTTGTGGGTGTCCCCATTTTTCACATGGGAAAGCTTTCTTTTTGCTGCTGTAATCAATAGAAGAAACTATTGTCATCTCTTGTGTATATTTATTATGAGCTAAACTAATTTTATGACAAGACTGATGCTTAGTCCTTTTTTTTTTTTTTTTTTTTTACTCCAGGAGTTGTTATGATACGCTTCCAGAAGGTCTTATCCTGTTTTGGTCCTTGCTTTGGTCTTCTAGTTTCTATTCCAAATGTGACCTTAGACCCTGTCTTTTGGTCTCTTATACTATGGTAGAAAAGTAAAAATGAAGGTTCTTTTAGATCATTTAGATAGAAGGAGAATGATTTGGAAAGAGAGATTGCCACTCCTACATTTATGTTGTCTCACTGGCAAATAAAAGAAGATAGGTATCAAGTGTTCGGGAAAGTTCTTCTATACCTTTGATTAGTTTTAGAAATTATAGTAGTTAAAAGATCTCTTCTCCTGGTGATTGCTTTGTACTTTCCCACCATTTGCAGTAATAATTGCAAAGCAAGTGTTGGAATGTGCGGTTTTAACCCATATTTTATGGGTCACAAATGGGCTTTAAAAACACTGCAGTCTTGCAATTTCATCTAGAGATAATTATTAGATAATGCCAGTAGTAAATTATTTGCTGCTCATATACTTCTTAATATTCACTACTTGCAGGTAATCATTCCACCATTTCAAAGAGAAGATACATTTGAGACTATTTGCTAGCGCTTTTAAGAATTGCACACACAATGAGCAAACCATTGCCCCAGCATTGCATCCTCAAAGCAGCCATATCATTGCACGTGCTGGACTAGAATCAGGTATGCCACTGTCAAGCCAGACCAAGGGTCCTGGAATTACTGACCTGCATGGAGTTGCCTCTTCATCCCTGATGGCTCTCAATAGAATTGCTCTGGATTCGCACGGGTGTAAGAGAGGCCAGAACCTTCCTTTTTTTGTATCATGTCTTAAACGCACCTATATGTGTCCATCAAATACATGGGAAGTTTTGAGTTCAGAAAACCTGTTTTGGTTCAGTTGTCTTGTTCAGATGACTTCTGCTTAGAATTCATGTAAGACTTTTCTGTCTTAAAGTAGAACTCGAAGGCTGAAAGACGGGTCATTTTGACAGCACAAGCGTAATGGGTTTGAACTTCCCGTTTCTAGGATAATATTGTAAAAATAAGGATGATTATCAACTTGCTTTTCTAGAAAAAATAACTCACTTGGTGATGGCTGGCGTTAACCATTTTACTGCAGAATAATCAACCTATCAATATCAACCTAGAATAATCAATCATCACTTATAACTTGCATGCAGAGTAGACTGTACACTGTATTTCTAATCAAATCCGTATGTTATTTGCTTGTCCATTCCTGAGACCTCAAAACTGCCTTTTCTGTTTGAAATTATAATCAATTCAGGCAACCCAAATTGTTTCCACACTACCAGAGACCTGGATGCCTCCCACGGAACAATTCTCCTGTGGTCAAGTAATTTAAAAGGTAAATTTAATAGTAAATTAAATTAATCCAAAACACACTCTTTACCTCCAAGAAAGCAAGATTGGAAACGAAAACACGTTGACAGCAATTTCACTACTAATGTATTGTGCTGAAAGCTCTGCATGAAGCTGGCTCTGCCACTGACAAAATTGCTTAGAAGTAATCAACAAAAGTGCCAGTGTAGCCTGGACTGAAGCATTCAATATCTCCATGAGTGAAGGTCTCCTGCAGAAGTCTTCGCAATGTCTTACCACTTCTAGTAATGGCATCCGGGCTTCCTTTCTAGGCAAACTTTTCTGTAAATCCACCACATGACGCCTTGCATGGTTTTTTTATTAGGATCTGGAACCCCTCACAAATAAAAAAAAATCCTTTAAAGATTCTATTACATTGTATAAAGCCTCAAAAGAAAAAAAAAACCACACCTGCTTCAATTCTGACTACCGGTAACAATGGCTGAGTCACGCTAATCGAACTGTACTCAGTCCTCAAAACTGGGAGTTAAGGAGTTCCCCCCTACTGAAAGCACCAAAACCAGTTACCTGTTCAGGGTGTTGGGAGTGCACTTTCCATTACTGGAGACCCAAAGAAAAGGAAATAAGTCCCAAATCCAGAGGAACTTTGTATCGGTATCATTTTTTTTTTTTTAATTTCCCCTTTTTCTCAAGACTCGCAGGTCGAGCAGATGCCCCATACAAAAACTGCTGCCGGCAGATGGAGGGGACTTGTCAGAGCTCTGCCTGGGAGCTCGCAAGGCACGCTGGCACGGTATCTGTGTTAGCTAATGCCATCAGCATCTCTTTCATGAGTACTTAAGTCATCCCAAATTTTTTAAAAGACTTGTCATTGTTTCTCAAGTAGATAAAAGCTTCATTACATTTCAGGCTACCGCTGCTGCCTTCTTCATGAGTTAGGTGATGTTAAACACCACTAAAAATTGATAAAGAATCAAATCGCTGCCTAATTTACAAAATAACAGTCAACTGACACCACATTAAAAGGCTGATCAGCCTTCAAAATTATTGCAGTGTGTTTATTTTTTAGATCATTTTTAGTCTTTGAAATGTCAAACGCAGTGATCCATCTGAGCCGCAAATGTGGATGAACATACACAGGAATGTCATCCGCTTGGGGAAGAGTTGAAAGCAATTGCACATTGATTCATTACAGAACTTATACTTGTTCTGCATAAAATTCATGAAGAACAATGTAACCACCCAGCCTCAGTGCTGCTACTTAATCGGCCTAACTTTTGAGAAGGATACCCACCTTTTAGCTAAGATGCCATTCAGGTGTGCAGGAATGCCACGGGCATTGTACCTGCTCGCTCCTGCCCCTTCTGCTGCTAAAACTCATGAACCTACAGCATCTCATCACACATCTCTGACGCAACTCCAAAGCTATGTACGGTGATACACTTTTAAAGCAAGAGCCTAAAGCAAGTCTTCTCAAGCCATGTTGAGGCCTCACGAAAGAGCAGAGCTTCTGCAGCCAGAGGTCTCTATATTGGGGTGCATACATGCTCCCCAATTCTGTGCACAGAGGTAGCTGGGAAACTAATGAACTTTGGGGATATGCGGCCCAGCTTATGGGCTCTGTATAAATGGTTACTCCTTGCGAATTGCAATGGCATTACATGAGAGTTTCCACTGACTTTGCAATTTCTTGAAAGGCTGTTTGTTGTTACTGGTTTTGTTGCAGAGGGTCATGCTGTACGGTGTGAAACAGCTGAGCTCCTTCACCCCAAGCGGTTGCTGAACAGTGTATGGGAGAAAACAGAACTAAAATTATACTGGAGTATAGGAGTGGAAGAGTGATGTGCGTAAAAGTCCCATCAGAGATGAAACTCTCAGTATGGACAACATCTGGACAACGTTGTGAAAACGTTTCTCTCCGTCACTGCAAAGAGTGGGTGCCAACAAAAGAATAAAACAAGGAAGAGGGTGGTTTTATTTCTGGATAATTTGATTTTTTAAATATTTTCTGTTGACTTTGGCAAAAGCAATTAATTATAAACTACTACATGACATAGCCTGGTGTGTGGTGAATTTTATGTATGTGACTTCCTCTAAATCGTAAGGGTAGGGTGGAATTTTTTTTCCACAGTTGAATGTCTTGCTGCACTGTGATTTCATTGAATAAAGTAGACTAGAAATAATTCATAACAATGGCAACTATCTTATTTCATGGAAAACAGGGTCCTTTTTATCTCTGGTATCCCAAGTAAACAGCTTCATGTTGCAGATTGTTTAGGGAATTTTAAACTGGTATAATTTGTTTCTTTCAAACTAATCTAAAGAACTACATTTTTTGATCAGTCACACGGTGAACAGGTAGAGATTGATTTTAATAAACAATTTCTAAAAACCATGCAAGCGAGACTACAATTATGTATACAAAATAAGGGACACAGTATCCTGCCTTGTCAAGTCTGAAAACATGCATTCAACATCACTAAAACTTGGTATTAAATGTGGTTAATAGATTGAAAAAGGCAACATTCGTGAAATCGTTAGTGCTAGAAAGAAAGCTTATATTAAGGCTCTTACCAGCAAAGCTCTCGAGAAACTGTTAAAATCTTGGTGAAATCAATAGAGGTTAAAATACATGTATGATGTTAAAGATGTGCCTGCATCCTTTGTTGAATATATATGGACTTGAATATATGCCTTTTGAAACATGGGTATCAGTGTGAATGTCATTTTAATTATTTTTTCAAGAGTCGTAATTACATTACAAAAAAACAGACTTAGTAAAAACAGACTTAGAGGATGTATAGTTTTGGTCCCAACGTGCTACCAGCAATAAAAGTTTACCACAAGCAATTGTCTCGAGAGACTATAAAGTGAAACATTTTTGGAGGCCTCTCCAAATAAAACTCTGTAATTAGTAACCATTATCTCAAATGTCTAGAATAAAAGATTCATTAGCACTAGATTTAAATCAAACATAAAAAGCACCAACAGTTTTCTCTCTAAATTTAAGGTCTAAATTGATAAATATTTTACACTTAATTTCAAGTTGTTGTGATTTCTTGTGTTTCTAATCTAGAGTGTTTGTACTTTTTCCCACTAGAAAATATTCAGTTTGTTTTGTTCTGGAAACCCTGGATGCCAGCAATTTCTCCATCATGGATTGAATGGATGGTTTTCGGTAAGATCTGGTGTATAAACATGCAGGCGCGTATTGTGTTACCTCTTATTTTCTAGCATCCTTCAGTGATGGAGACAGCAGAACCAAACACCGCCAGCTGCCCCATCACATCCTATAAACTGCAGTATGGTGTCTCTGGTTCGAATACACGTCCAATGTGTATGTGACAGGTAGGTGTGTTTCAGTGTGGCTGAAACATTCTTCAACTCTTTTCATAAGAGACTATGCTACTAGGTGCATAATTTCCCCATTTTCCTAAGCAGTTAGGAATCAGGCATAGCATGTACTAGATGTCAAAGGTCTGCTGACTCAGGCTTACAATAAGGCTGTTCAAACGCTTCTTAATTTTCCCTTGTTTTCAGCCAGTTGAACTCTTTCCTCTCCTATTGGTACTTTCCAATATAGGAAGAATGAAAACTCAAAACTTAATAAGGGGCAAAAAAAAAAAAAAGGAATACGCTACATTTGTCATTTACTTTTATAGAAATGCAAGTATAATAGCGTGTTTTGGTCTGTGAATTTCCCTGTTACTGTTACGTTATTCTTCATCAGCCACGTCCCAAATTTTGCACAGTTAGCCCACAAATACGCTGCTTCTCCATCATAAGCAAGCAATCGTGCTAAAGCGGTGGTTGTTGGGTTTTTGGGTGCCTGGTTCTTTCTGAGAAATGTTTTCTTGCCACGACTGCCGCAACCCAACTTGCTTCCTTCTTGCAACTCTGAACCGTGTCATGAACGGTGGAGATACAAAACATTTAATGTTTTTGAACTAGAAGTTAAACATTTTCTGAAATGATGGAAACAGAAGAGGGACCCACACTGAAGCTTCCTTGTAGCTCAGTTCAAAGTCAATCAACCATGTGACACGGTTCTATCGGAAACTAAGCTTCATTAGTTCTGGTGCTCATGGTACTACTTGTTTTTAATTAAATTACTAAATGAGGGATTACGTGCAGAGACCGCACTGATACTGTAATTGCTTCCAGTGATGAAATTCACATTTCAAGCCGTGAGCTTCTGTAATACAAATGGATCTTTTATCTAGCCAGACTGCAGAGCTGCAGACAGTTAAAAATAAGGTAATAGCTTTATCCACAACAAAAGGGCCGTTCTGACATTACAATCATGATTATTCTGTGACCTTTTCAAATGAACATACATTTAAACATGTACTCATACCAGTGCATGAGTCGTACAGAAACCAGAGCTAAACTTGTATAATAACAACAGCTGCCAGTTTTCTTGGTTAATGAGTATATGAGACATGTGTATCTGTTTTAACAGATTCAGAGTTTGCAAAGGTAGTAAGAGCCAATGAGCATGCCCTTTTCCTTTTCCTTTTCCTTTTCCTTTTCCTTTTCCTTTTCCTTTTCCTTTTCCTTTTCCTTTTCCTTTTCCTTTTCCTTTTCCTTTTCCTTTTCCTTTTCTTTTCCTTTTCCCCTTCCCTTCCCTTTTTTCTTCTCTACTCTATTCTTCCATAACACTGGCTGTAGAACTTGAGTCAGTAGTTTCTGCATCACGTGCAGTCATTTATGGTTCAATTACATTACAGCATTTAGAAACGCCTTGCAGGAAGAAGATGCATCTTGCCCTTTTAGGTCCTCAGTGCAAAACACACAGAGAGACGGGTTATTCCAAAACTCCAGGCTCAGGAGCTGAAAATGCTTGTGTGCAAGAGAGGAGCATGGGTATAGACGTTCACTCAACAGAGAATTGGATGAGCATTGTTTCTAAGAAGACATAAAATCTTAATTTAAGAAAGTCACACAGCAGTGAATTCTCATCTAAATTACTCTTGTTAAAATTTACCCACACGGTCTGAAGAACTTTCTCTTTATGTAGAATGTGCCAAGTCACTACTCCACCTTCTTTTTTCAGTTAACTAAGTGCTTACGTCTCTTTGTTTAGGACGTATTTTTGGTTTTATTTTTATTTTGGCAATATATTACCCATACCTATTATGGTGCAACTAAGGACCCACCAGCTGCTCACTCGCTTACCCTGTAGTGGAATGAGGGAGAGAAGTGGGGTTGAGATAAAGACAGTTGAGTAAGTGAAGGAAAAAAACCCAAAACAAAACAAACAATGCAAAGGCAATCATTCACCACCCCCCACCAGCAGACCAATGCCCTCGGAAAGACTACTCCCTCGGTTTTATTGCTGAGCACAACATCAAGCCAGGTTAAAGATGACCCTGCTTACTGCAGGGGGGTTGGACTAGATGACCTTTAAAGGTCCTTTCCAACCCAACACATTCTATGATTCTTTGATTCTGTGATTCTATGATGCTATAACTTGTCAAATACCCCTTTGGTCAGCTGGGACCCGTTGCTCTGACTGTGTCCCCTCCAAAACTCTTGCCCAGCTCCAGCTTATTTGCTGGTGGGGTTGGAATGAGGCACGGTGAGAAACAGAGAACGTTGTGCAAGCACAGTTCAGCAACAGCTAACACATTGGTGAGTTTATCAATCAACACTGTTTTGGCCATACACCCAAAACACACGCTCCTTTCTCTACGTTGGAAGAGTTCATCCAAGTTCAGAGGTACCTTCTGCCAGCCAGGTGAGAAGCACCGCTGTCTCCTACACTGTCTGTGTCTTCACAGCACACCGGCAGCGTTGCCCTGGCTCTGCAGGAGGGAGGCGAGCTCTTGAAATGAAGCGCGTACGGCACACGCAGATCCCACTTATTTTATTATTCGTGTTAACTTCAGCTCATTTTCATGTTATGTGAGTATTTTGATTCAGGTGTAAGGCAGTTTTTATTAAACAAAGTGTTTTATTATTATTCTTCCACCTTACACCCCTAAAGGTCCCAGCAGCCACCGTTTCTACCATTTGACTATTTGCCATGTTTCAAAGTAACCGTCGGGTGTCTGTCCTTTTTAGCCTCTAATTACACTTTGTAAGGGCTTGATTACCAAAATGCATTAAACAATAATTAGATGAGGATAATTTACATCCAAACAATAAAGTTGAAAAGAACAATATAACTGGTAATTGGCCTTGACCAAGGTAAATAATGTCCTCTTTTTTATTTACATTTGGTTTTCCCCACAAACTGCCTACTGGGTTGTAGAGAAGTAAGAGGCGAGCAAAAATCTGAATCCCCATCCATCAGTATTAATCTCACACTTTACTGAGGCCCCATCCATTTATCTTTCCGACACAAATTAGAAATTCAAGAGTTTTAACAAATGAGCCTGCAAATGTAAACTTATTAGGCCATATATTTTTACTACACACTGTGCAGTGCCCTCCACAAAGCTGTCCCTTCAGAGAGTGTTTTCCTATTTTGTGTTATTGATGGCAGCTAACTAATCACATTTTTAATGTTGTCTTTGGGGAGGGCTGTTTGAGTGAATGTGCAAACTAAACTACCCAGAATAAATCTACCTTATTAAATGCTTGAAATTATGTGTCTTTTACGATAAAGAAACTCTCGAGCATTGTTACATTTGCTAACCTTCTTTTCGCAGAAATCAAAAGACCGGGATTAATTAAAATAATACATCAAAACAGAGGTTTGTACAGAGTGTGTCTGCATGTGAGAGAAAGGCCAAGAAAAATTGGTTAATTGGTCTCCTCGTCCCTGCTCTCTTTCCCTCCATTGAAATATCTTTTAAAATTGCTTTTAAACTAGCCTTTTTTAGTTATATCTTGTGATTATCTAGGTTCTCAGAGAATTTACTCGTGAATGGATCAAAATGCAAACCTCGAGACACAGCCCTCCTCCTGCGCTTGTGACAGGAGTTTGTCAAACCTTCTGCAGGGCAGGAAGACTCTCTGAGCAAAGCATTTCAGATTTCACAAAATCATGTTATTTTACAAAATCGTGTTATTTTCCTGATAACTAATTCCTGAAACTGTCTGTTAAGCGATGCGTTTAGTTTTCTATCTGCTTTTTTAAGGGTATAGTTGTCGATGTAAGTATATGTCTTTAAATTTTAGATTTTAGAGAAGACTGGGAGAAGGAGGGACTGATCTGAGTGGCATAGGCTTTTCTTCAACACCATGTTTAAAAGCTTTTAATATGCACAGATAAACATCTTTGACCAATGACATCCATGCTGTTTTATCTCATCATTCTTCGCGTTTAACAAAATGATGTAATTACTTCAAGGATCTTTATTACTTTGCTAAAAGGCGGGCTAAATCATTTTAACCAATGATCAGTAGAAATGCTAATTGCCCTTTTATTGCTCCCTTCCCAGCAGCAAATACAAACATGGGCGATATCTGGATTCTTATCTTTAAAAATCAGGCATACTACTGTTTCTGAGATTTGAGCGGTGAAGCTGGTTTGGTTTGATTGGGACATTTAGGGCTGCTGAATGTAGTACATTTCATTGGCGACTCCTGTAGAAAAGGCAGAGAACATTTTCTGGTTTTCAGGTAGGTAGGAAATGAAACTTGAGGACTAATGATTTTCTTTTCTTTTCTTTTATTTTCTTTTCTTTTATTTTATATTATTTTATTTTATTTTATTTTTTTAAAAGGGAAATATTAATTTTAAATATACCTCCTCATATAAAGAAAAGGTGAGAGTTTTACAAAGCAAGGCAGGGGATGAAGCTCAGTTTGCTTTAGACGTTTTAACAGTGCAGATGTCTGCTTCTGCACAAGTCACCATTTAAAATCGATTTCCATTTATAACACTCATTTATAGCAGTGGTTCCATGAAAATGAAAATCAAGTACCATAGTTCTTGATATCAGCCCAAAGGAAAAAGAGCTTTAGCCCAGGACAAGAGTAAGCCTTGTAAAACGTACACAGATTTTGTTTGAGTTGTCTGTATTCTTGCTCAAAGATTTCAGTTAGTGCAACGGACCAATTGTCATTTTTCTTTTCTTAATTAGACTTCAGATTCTACTGTACTTGGTAATTAATAAATTACTTGGATTATTTTGTATCAACTATATTTTTACATTAAACATATAGTTTTGAAGCTGTTGTCCCATGCACATTTATTAATGTAGTCACATTTTTAGCAAATTACATTAAATTATTTGATTTTTTTATTATTATTATTAATATGTACCAACTGAGAATGCTCTAGGTGCCACTACAGTAGTAAAATTATCTAGCAGAATTCCAGAGCAATGAATATTCTACCATTTCAATACAATATATATCCTATAAATAGCACTCTAATGCATATGAAATTACAAATACTGTTATGTTGTCGAAACCCTATGGCTTGTGCTATAGAGAAGGTCAGGCAAGATGATCATAATGATCCCATTTGGCCTTATGATCTATGAATTTCCAAGAGTTATAGGTATAGTTTAAGTGCACCCTCAGCATGAGTTGCCTTATTATTTAGCAGAAAGGGGGAAAACGTAACCTTGTTCATGCTTATACTGTAATACAGTAGGTCAACACACATTTTATCCATAGGGTAAATAAGGTGGGTTTTTTTTATATAAAAAGAACAGGCAATTTAACATATGTTTTTCTTTGCATATTCCCATAGACCATGGAGATGTGTATGTGCAACCTGCTAATCCTTTCTGTGTGTGCTTATGCTTTTGCATTTAGCTACAGTCAAGAGCTAAGCTCATGGGAAGGGGGTCAGCTTTGTATAATAAAATATATAGGGAGAGATGGAGCAGTTGTCTCTCTTACATGCTGATGAAGTTACTTGCATTCTAAAGCAAAACAAAAAGCGAGTTAATGGAAGTTTGTTTATTCTAACATCCAACCTCAGAGACTGAGCTGATGAGAAACCTTTATTTACCCAAGCAGACCTGGGAAAATGAGAAAATCCCCACGAATTACACAAAGGTACTTACGGAAGCAGGGGAGATTGTTTTTAATCAAACATCGATAGATATCTAGTTGAAGGATAAATGGAAAGTGTACATTTTATTAGAGCTGAGGGAATACGGCGAAACATTTTCCATTAGTACTTGTTCAAAATTTTAAACACATTTCTTGCCCTCACTCTGATGTATTTCTCTGACTTGCCGAGCAAAACATGTTATGGATAAGGATATTGAAAGATACAGAACTTGAAGAAATTTTGCAGTGTAGTTTCTGAAATTATAAATCAGGCATTTACATCAAGAACCCAGACTGGAGAACTGCATGTTCACGTTTACTTAGGAGACAGATAAGCTTAATGAAGAAAGTTTAGAATCTAATTTTCCTTTTCAAGAACTGCCTTTAAGTCCTACTGTCACAAGTATTCTGACTGCAAAACTTACTCTGAGAGCTGCTATTTTGTTTTGTGGCTGTTATAGTTGTTCTCTTCCGTTCTTTTCTTGCACTACTTCAGAATAAAGCTAACAATACACATAACTAAGTTCAGAAAGAGATAAAGGAGGCAAAAGGGATGAGGATTTTTTTTTTTTAATGAATGAAAAAATTCCAGGATTTAACAATAAAACGTCCACATTCCAATAAGTTAAATTAGAAACAAAGCAAGAAATTAATGTCTTGTTTTCTTGTTAAAATCTGAGTAAAAGCAGAGGGCAGAATCTTCTCCATAAGCATAGCTCTTCCTAAGGCCAATATGGTGCATGAACCAAAATATTTACTTCAGTTCTACCAGTTTTAACATATTTGAGATTTCCAGATCAAGTAATTGCATGGTAAGAAGAGATAACAGTTTATCAATAGATATTAGCCCCACTGACGAAGAACAGGGTAACTAAGGAATTTTTATTGTTCTCTTTTATGTGAAGAAAATAGGTTCTGAAAATGGTACCTATTTTCATGAGTAGATAAATCTTCTTCTGCCTCTTTGATCACAAAGATATCTCGGGACATTTCAGCTATTGGGTTGTATTTTGCAAGTCGGAGAAGCTGGGAGAGAATATTAGATGCACAATGGAACATCTTGATGGAGGTTACTTAGAGTAACCTAAAAGATGTAACAACATTCTGGAAATCCGCAAGCCGTCTTTTTTGGTCTGGACCAAGAGCTGCTACTTCATTGATTTTCAGAATCAAACCTGTTGGCAACATAGTTGCAGTTTGTCAAATATAGAATTAAGGTTTTTGTTAGCTAACTCATTTCTTGAATTTCTATTATTTCTCAGTTTGATGCTGTGGGCCTGACATGCTAATGAATAATCTCTTCCAAAAGTGCCTATATCTCGCCTTTCCAAATCCTTTATTTTGCAAATGATTTGTGTATTTAGCATAATTCCTCGGCAAACTTGAGAAAGAGGGCAGGAAAGGAGATCAACTTTGGAAAGCTATTAATGAGGAAGGAGATAAAGTAGTATGATGTGAAGGAAGGGTGTGGAAAAGGAAACATAGTATTCTCGAGCTCACAAACAAGCAAAATGCAGTGAGGTTAGAGTACAGCATGATTTATTTCTCCAGGTGCGTTTTTAATGGCAGTAGAATTCAGTGGTAAAAACGAGGAAAAGAGTAAAATTTATTTAAGTAAAGGACAGTGAACTCCAACACACTGGGCTGTGAATGTTAATGTCTTAAATCTCTGAAGTTAAATACATCAGGCTTTGTCTGTCAAAGCCCTTTAGCAGTTCAGCCCGTTTAGCCTAGTGAAATGAAGGCAGTGATGACATGACAGCTGCTCATGAACATATCAAGGAAGTGAACATCATGAAGGAAAAAAGCTATTTAAAATGAAGGATAGCTAGCCATAGTTAGCCTGGATGTAAATTGGTTTAGGCTAAAAATTATATTGTTCTCAATAATACGGAAAAATACGTTTGGGGTTTGTTTTTTTTTTTTTGTGCAACGTTACCAGAAAACCAGATGAAAGTAGCCTACAGTTTTAAGATACTTCTTGATTAGTTTATGAAAGGGATTATGCCACATTACTACCACCATTATCAGTGAAGTGCATTTGACATGAAGATCTCTTCAGGGACTTTTCCCCCTTCACCAACAGAATGAAATTAAAAAGCATTTTAAGCAAAATATTTTCAATTTTATTTTTAAACCATTTCAGTCATATCTGCTGACAAATTATTTTCTTCATTTGAAAACAATTATTTTGATATTTTAGTACCTCCAGGAAAATATCAATTATTTGTATGTGTCTAAATACCAGCTTCTCTTATCAGGTTGTTTTTAGAAACTTTCAATGGTCTTTATAGATTTGTATCCCCTATGTCCATATTATCATCGACCGTCTCAAATCATGATAGTTATGCACATTCAGAGTAGAACCAACATGGATTCCAAAGGGATGGATGATTCAGATATGCAGACAATTATTTTTTTTTTCTTTTTTGTATAGATAATCGTTAGGCTGAACCTCCTCTTCCCTCACAAAAAAGCAACATGACATTCAACTGTTTTAATTGGTGACCTTCTGGTATACATTCTAAGAAATTATGTGTAAATTATACAGATAAGTTTAAGAGAAGGTGTTCTGAAATAGAACTATGACGGCAGTTGTAAGTACATTTGGAAAGCCAAGTCAAACCCCAGAATTTTGAAAAGTCATGATCATTTGAATACTACTTCATCCAAGAGCTTTCAACGTCGGTTCAAAAATGGGTCTTAATTTCAAATAAATACAGCGTCTCTGTAATAGCCCGCCACAAAGTACCCAGAAATAAAAATGTGTTTTTATTTACTATTCCCTTTTGAGAAGAAAATCTCAGTCTTCATTTTGAAATAGTATATGTTCCTCCTATATATAAGCAAAAGCAAAGACATACTCAAGGTTTATAGGACAAGATAAAATGGCAAAATGCAAAGGCATATACCAGTAATAGACTGCAAAATCAATTTAGAAGTGCAACTGCAGTTGTCTTTCCCAGGTTTTTAATTATGTGTTTGTTTGCCATGGTGGCCTAATTTAGTCAAGTAGATGAGCCAACATTAAAAGCTGGTAGGAGAGGTAAGTAATCCCCAGGGTGGGCTGCTTGTGCAGAGAGTTTAAAAGCTACATGTACAGAAGCAGAAGCCAAGGCAAATTTGAGAAGGGGGTCCACATGATAAACAGTGAAAAGCCAGCAAATCAAATTTTTCACAATTAGTTGAACAACAACTGTGACAGGTTCAGCGCTTAGCATTTTCATTTGTGTGCTCAAATTTGGTTATCCGTCCTCTTTTATGCAAATGTGATGTGACAGGAGAAGCTGGGAGCACTCAAGCAGGCCGATCACTCACAACAGGAGCTGGGTCTGTACAGCTGAGAGGCCTGGATTAAATGGACTGAGTGCTGATGGATAAATGACATAAGCCAGGCTGAAAGCCTCATGAAGTGATTTAGAACTTCCACAAGATGTTGCCCAGAACATAAATTGTACTCTACCCTCAAATGTAAAAATAGAGGGCAGAAAAACATCCGCTTCTGCTAGTAAATAACCGTACCTATAATCTCACTAAATCCAGCGTGCTTGTCGCCTACTAGAAGACAAAAGTTGGGAAAACTACTTCTAATAATCGCTTATTTGCCACCACGTAACTATACAACTCACTGTGGTAATTCTGTGCCTGCATGGGAGACCCAAAAAGCTGATGAAGCAATTAAAGCATTCACCCTACTTTGACAGATGGCGGATGAAATCCTCTTACAGACACGGAAAATATTTTCACCATGTATGTGCAAATAATTTGGCAACAAAAAAAAATAATAAATCTTGTCAGAGAATTCTGTCCTGCTGCATAAGGTATAATAATTAAGGTGATGTATTGTGCTAGAAAGGATACTTACGCATGACGGGCTAAAGCACGAATTATCTGGGTACAGCTTCCCCTTTGTCAGTCTATGGGAAACCGCAATTCTGTAGTAGGCTTGCCAGAAAAGTGTCACAGCTTGCCCCTTTGATTACAGCATTACATTATTGCTAGGTTAATTTTCAAGATGGCTGATAATACTTAGTGGACAGTTCAAGGGACATCCAAACCTTCGTAATGATAGGGGAGTTTGGATATAATGGCCTATTTGTATTTCAAGTTTAAGGTTTTATTCATTTTCTTTAAGAAGGTTTCCTCTAACTCTATCTCACAAGACCATCAGTATTTTACACTTCTCATTAAATCCAACTGTTACTACGGCCTATGAATTTTTGATTGCTAATTGCCATTTATTTGTATGCTAGCAAAAGTATTAGGATCTTTTGAAAAGTACCCTTTCTCTCTTTTAGGTAGTGACGTTTATCGCTAGAGAGGATGGATTCCTTCCAGAACAGCGTTGTCAATTGTCACGGCCTTTCCAAAGAAGAGATCTTCCTCAAGGTCCTTCCGTCTACCAGTGGATCTAGATCCCATTACCTGTTGGCTGCTGTTGGACAAAGCTCGGCATTTAAAGACACTGCACAACTCAGACCACATCTGAATTAGTAAAGCAAACAGGTCCAGCACATCTCATAGGCACTGGAACTTTGTTGTCAGCACCATCGAATTGTTAGGCCTGGGCACCGCAGAGACCTGGATCAGCTATCCCAAGCCAGAGACCATTCCCAGCAGAGAATGTGGATGGGGTTGTCCTGTTTTGAAGCCTAGGAGTGTGCAAGAGAGTTGTTCCATGCCAGTTGCCCTCAGTATCAGAGAACAGTCCCAGCCATGTTTAATTTACTAGTATTGATGTAGACTAAGAGGCTGAGCACCAACATTCAGACATGGAACAAGACACTGAAATAAACCTACGTCTCCAGTGAGTTCTGCTAAAAGCAAAAGCTACGAAGACATGCTGAAATGTGATAGTGCCAGATAGGCAGCAGACTAAACCACAGCGTGTCTCTGTGACATCAAGGCATTTGGAAGCCACCACAGTGTACCACCTTGCAAACTCTTCATGCCAAGGTGCTACAGGCAGGAACAGCTGGTGTTGTAAGAACATCGATGGGCTTCTCTCACCATTTGATTGTTGGGGTAGAAGTGCAAATTGTATGCAATTGTTTGTCCTTTGTCCCATAAACATTTGGTGTAAAACTCGGAAGGACCTGAGAAACCCATGTCATTTATCATTTCATCTAGTATCTTTGTAAACAAAATTACAGAATTGATGCTGAGGGTTCCTAGCACTTTATTTCCATAATCACTAAATAATACTAAATATAGAGTGTCCAGAGAAGACTACTCATTTTTTGTTTGGACAGTTAGAAGGAAACAAACTATTGAGTTCTTCAAAAGACAATGCCTATTTCTGCAAGTAACAGTATGTATGGTATTTGGGTGCATGTTAGAGATCTGTGTATGTGCTACTGTCAGCTCTGAGATCTCTGTAAATTGACCAGTGGATCCATGGAGATAAAAGTAGAAAATTACTTTTCATTGTGACTTTTGGACTCCCAGCAAAGATGTAAGATCACAGTCTACCCTTCCTTTCATATTAGTATTTCCATTTTGAATGTTTTTGATTACCTGATTTTAGAAAGCAGCCATCAAAGCACACACAATCTCTCTCAGATAAGACGGTACTTGGTATGGCTCCCGACACTTCAGATGTTCAGATCAGTTCCCAAACTGTTCAGAGAAAGCAGGGCAAGACCGGACCATTGATTCTTTGGACAGCTGGAGAGATATCTGAAGGGAGTTAGTCACTGAAATGCTTTGCGCTGCAAATGTGTCCACTTCTAAAGCTTCAATTGACACAAGCTCCCGTTAATCCAACTGTAAGAGTTCAGACCGGTACCTTCCAGCTTATTCTGCTACTGTTATGGCCAAAGAGGATCCTATATTCCTATACTGCAACAGCTCATCATCATTCATTTTCCCATCTGAAATTATGATCTGCAGGTTAACTTGTTGTGGAACTGCTTCCTAACTTGCTCACTCAGGCAGCAGGGTCGAACAGTTTAAACACGCGCAAAGATCCATTACTTGACCTATTTAAGCTAACCTAACTTGGACAAACAGGTTTGAACACACAAAGGCTGATTGGAAAAGGACAGCAGTCTTTCAAAACAGCAACTGACTGATGACACAACATACTCCATAGGGATTCATAATAAGACACACTGAATTCTGAGATCCCCAAGCCATCCAGAAGAAAACAGTAACGCGAGGTTTGCCCAAAGCATTAGGTATCTTGGATGCTGTTTTAAAGTTCCAGATGGAAGCCTCCGTGAGAGGACAAGGCAGAGGATCAGTATTTCCTTGCTCAATTCTGTGGATTTAGCAGTATTTCCCAAGTCTTTTATGGCAAGTCTTTTCTGCAACAAACTGGGCTGCCCACAGCTGTGGCAGACAGTGGGTGGATCGCAGGAAAGGAGACATGCCCATAACCAATTGTTCGGCCAAAAAACTTGAAACCTCAGCTTCCATCTGCCTCAGAACCACCTTCTAGAAATTTGATATTGGTAGTTGATTTCACAAATACCCAACAAACCTTCAACAAAACTAGTGTTGATGCTGTCTAACCTAACTACAAGTCCTATAGCATATGGTACCTCCCTATACATATTCCACTCTCTTCCCACCTGCTTGGTTCCCCTGGCTGGCTAAGGTCCCTAAATGCCATCAGAACTGTCTGTGTTCCCTTCTAATGGTTTAGCTTGTCTGCACAGATCCATTAGAGGCAATGATCTCCTCCTGCTGCAGCCTAGCCTCAGGGCTGTTTTACCCAGCTGGCAAACCCCAGTTCTCCCAGGAAGCCAAAGTGCAGGCACTGCGCAATGGGGACCTGGAGGAGGAAACATCTCCCAGGGAGCTTGCTGCTACTGCATTAGCCCTGTACTGACGCATGAGTCACACGCAGAACTACTGTGCTCACAATAAGCTAAGCGAAGATCCAAAAGGTCTGAAAAAAATTCTTCCAAGGCTTCTCACACCTGCTTCGGAGGTGATCCTTAATCCACCTGAGACTGCTTTTCCCCCCTCGCCCCCATCAGAACCACTGAGTGATCCACCAAGAGGCCCCACAGCAGAGTCCCTGTTTATAAGGCTACTAAGACTGCCCTTTTTACTGACTTCCAAATGGGTACAGAGGGCCACAGCTCAAATGCAGAGCCGTGCAGCTTTCAATTTAGCAGGTCACTGTGGAACCGGAGCACGCCTGGCGTTTCTGAGGAGCCCGTGCAAGCGCGATGCTTCTGTTCTCAATGGCTCTTCTGATCTCCTATGGAAGCGCTTCAGCTTCCACATTCTGCTCACTAAATACTTTGTTAAATGTTTTGTCCTGACTTGTGTAAATCAAGAGAATAGAAGAGAAAAAAGCAGGAGCAGAAGCTAAACACTGGGGTAACTGAGAACAGCACAGCGGTGCCGGCGTTTCCACACCACTAATGTCTTTTTGGCCACCTGGTGAAGTAGATAAGGAAGGTAATTCAGCTGGACTATCCCATTTTAAAAAGCATAACCCAGCTCCCCAATTACTACCTTATCACAGAAATACCTGCTGTGTCAAGCACAAAGGATGGGCAGGAGTAATTAGCCAGGGTTGTCTTTAATGCTGGCATGGCATAAGACTGTTCATGAGAACATTTTGCACAACTTAGTCCTGGCCATCAAAGAGTTACTGCTGCTTTGTCTAGAAAATGAGTTCTTGAAAAACACTATAAAGTTCAGTAGCGGGATGAAATTATTTCACAAAAAAAAAGATTCAAAAGCTAAAAGAGAGTTCAGTATTTGTTAATTCAGGGTGACTCCAGAGAGTAATTCATAAGCTTCTAAATTAATATTTTTAAGGAGGTCATAAAATGTGAACTTTAGTAACTGCTACAGCCAATCAAGCTGCCATCAATCCTGCCTTAGACTACTAAACCACTAGTAATTACCTACTCAAATTACTTTAAAAGTTTAACAAAAGCTTATCTACAGATAGCATTGTAGCATGATATACTGCCATTTTAAAAATGGCAGTGTAGGGAATGCTACTGGTTAATCTTTTTATTGTTTCAGCTTCTGGTTTCTGTAAACTTATTCCCCTAATACAGAGCTATTTCTTTAGCGTTTTTCTGGCAAGCTGTCTTCAAAAAATTCCATATAAAGTACATTTGGAAAGAAGGGCCAATACAAGAGCAAACATATCAGTATTTTCAGTACAGGAAGCATTATAGTAAATAAGGATGGAAAAGAAATAGCACTTACTTTAAACTCACTTGAAAGGATGTTTAGAGATACTTCAACACAGAAACTGAAGAAACTAATGCATTTTAAATTATTTTAATATTAAAGTTATCAAAATATAAATTTAGTGAAGACATACAAATAATATTGTGGGAAGTTCACCAATACAAAATTGCGAATACAGACAGCATTAACCTGTTAAAAGTTAACAAGGTCTAATTGTGACTTACGTTCCTTAATTTTTCTTTATATATCGACGGAAAAAAAGGTGCTCAGTTTCATTCTGCCATACTGCTAATATCCTTACATAATTTCTAATAGAAACATTATTTTGTAATTCAGGTCAGGCAGCAAGTTTGCTGAGCAGCACTTTGCGCGTTAACCAGTTATCTCTCAGCTTCTTCCACCACAAAGGCTACTGCTATTGCTCTTTGCTCTTTAATTTCCCATTTTTTCAGTAGTAGAATACTCCCACACAGAAATTCGGCTGCATCACAATAATATATCTAAATATGCTATGTACAAGATGTTGCTTCTGGGAACAAAGAATTTCAAACTCTAAACCCAGAAAATGCCTTTTTCAGATTCCCAAAGGTAGTTTTGCAAACTGATGAAATTTTACCACAGTGAAAAAAAACAAAACCCAAGCGAAGTAGCTTGTAGGACCCTCAGTGTTCAGATCCCCGAATAGTGGAAACAAATATTCACCGATTTTTGACTTAGTATTTTAAAAGTAGACAGATTCCCCTCCCTTCCCCCCAAAAAAAGAGACCGAATAAGTACTCCTGGATATAGCAGCAAGAAAAGTTTTCTATTCTCTTCTGAAGAAAGATGAACCCATTTAAAAGGTGTTCTAGTAGATAAGCAGTTATGGTTCCATATCCAGGCCCATTCAATCACAGGAATAATGCACGGAAACACAGTTTTCAGGTATAAGCAGATAACATTTCCCTTCACTGTAAGAATTTGTTTAAAGGCAGCCGAGATTTGAACTACACAGGTACAGAAAGTCCACCTTCGTGAGTATCTGTAGTCCACAATTTGGTACTGCAGCAAGATTTTCTAAATCTGCTCGCTTGCTTCTTACCGGGTATTTCTACTTTTGCGTTCTTGATAAAACTTGCAATTCTACTTAACCTTCCACAACTTTTTTTTGCCTTGTACATACACGAAGGACGGTACGGCCTATGGTGGAGTTTTGAAAACAGCAGCAATGAGAAAGGTTCAGACTGTAGAACATTGCAAATAAATAAATAGTATCCTACCGTTCTTCTCTGTTTTCTAAGGTAAGACATCACCGTAGAGAATGCAGATGGAAAAACATAATTAAAAATTGTATCAAAATACATATGAACACAGTATGTCTCTTCTATTTGCTACCAAACTGGTAGAAATAGCACATGGACGATATATAATTTTAAACATTATCTAATACCTCTCTGAGAGCAGCAGTGGGTAAATGTTAATCATCTGTCGGATCTGAATGCAAGCAGATAATCATGATAAATAAAACCAAAGAATATTTTCAACAAGAATTTCTCTTCTCACAATCACTTCTGGTAAGCAAGGTTTCCATCGTTAAGTGAATTCAAAGATACCAACTCGGAAGTTTTCCAGCATTTTACAATGTCTCTCCACAGGTGAAGACACTGCTGCTGCCTTGCAAGAAAAAAACCAGAGCATATAATAATCTCCAGACAGCTGAATTTGTGAGTTAGGAGGTGCGTTAACAAATTTTGTGATACCTCAGCGCTTTCTGATATTGCACTAATGACTGAAAGAGAAAAGAAAACAACACAGAATGAGTCGCGTTGTTGGCCTAAACGTGATTCGTGTGCATGGATGTTGCCCGTTCAGAGTTCCACGCGTAGAGACGTGTGGGCTACCAGTAGGTTCCCGTTGCACGTGCGCAAGACAGTAACAGACAGTCTATCGGGAGTACCAGGATGAACAAGTATTCCATAACTGGAATTCAATTGAAAAATTGTTTTGTGCAGTTACCCTGCGCCAGTTGGTGGAGCTACAGCAGTAATTCTTCGAGGTATTTAACATGAGTCCAGCATATAGCAAAGATAACCGTCTACAGTGGCGAAATTTCTTCACACCGTGTTAGGCCAGCAATTCCTTTTGTGGTTCGCATAAAAATGTAATATCGTCTGCCATTCCTGCACCCCCCCACTTTCCAGCGATGTTTTAGCTTTCCATTCAGCGCATACGTCCTATTCTAGAGCACAAACGCATGCTTAAAATGTTAATTCTTAGGGAAAACTTTGACAAACAGGACGTAGCTACCCCCAAAGTTTTTTTATAAACTTCAACTATAATCAAGCAAAACCTCATTCAACTCCCAGAGCAGAAAAGGAGACGGATATATGCCTCTTGCAACACGGAAACGTTCTTCTGTTTTATTCGGATTTAAACACCTGGAGTCACGTTTTATCATTGGTACCTAAATCCAAAGAGAGGTACTTTGTTGCGGTTCACACAAATAGAATTTCTGCTGACATGGTAGAGATGTACACAGGTTTCTGCAAGAAATGCAAATATTAGTACGAGAACTGAAACAGGAAAAATATCACAGAAGTGTTGAAATGGGAGCAAATGACTTCCAGTTATTGTGTTCCACTTGTGTAGCCATAGTGCCCTCTAGCACTCGAAAGAGAAAATACAGGGCTTTAGCTCAAGGAAAAAAAATATATAAAATCAGAACTGTCTCTCTCTCTCTCTTTTTTTTTTTTTTTTTTTTTTTTTAAAGCAGAGAAAGGACAATTTGCAAATGCAAGGAAGAACATTCCTTCACGCTAAAACAGGGTACTTTAATGGAAAGGACACTTCTCTCGGCTTTTATGCAGCAGAGTCCTGCAGAGCTGGGAAGCTCTGTAAAACGAGAGTTCTTGTACCCTAAAGGCATTTCTGTGCTTCTGTAGATCTCACCTACAGGGTACGTGCATTAGCAACATGCACACGATTTTGGCAAAAGGATATAGACTTTTTTACGTGCACAGATCAACATACGTTTTTGTGAAGCCTTTGTTTTCACTACAAGGAGGAAACATTTTGGCTCAAACATCTTCATTGCACAAAATTCCGTGCGAGATGAAGAATAAATTATGACCTTTAAAACCTAAGAAACTTTTCTCATTTCCCTAGAGAGCAAATTATTGTGTAGAGAGAAGAGTTAGTATGCCTCAGAGCTGAGAAATTTTCTGTCTAGCTGCAGATCATTAGGAAACATTTTGGAGAAGTTGGTGTTTCTTCCTTTGCATTTAAAACAAGTCACCCTTTAGCAACTGGGAAATGGTCATCTGCACTGTTCGAGTTTTGAGGCCTGTAAATAACATTTCTGGTTTTCAGACAATTTGCATAGTTTGCCAGGAGGAACTGTAAAAAACAGTTTGCCTTTTTTTTTTTTAAAAATTCCTTTTTAAAGGAAAATATATGTTAGATGATATAAAAAAGATTTGACTTTTTTAAAGAAAATATTTACCCATCAAATTACTATCCAAAACTCTTACGTGAAACTGCAACAGAGAAGAGTAAAACAGGGTAAAAGGATAAAAAGACAGTTTTACTCTTTCCCTTACTTATCGCAAAGGTCAAAATAAAAAAACGTCTGCTGCAGATGTTTCTCTGAAAAATGACTTTTGAAGAGTACGTGCCTCAAAATTTTTTTCTCCCAGTTGCTGACAGGGAAATACTAAAATCCCGCTCATCAACTAGCACAGACAGGTTTGCTGAATGTGGTTTTCCAGTCTTTGCCGGTGAAAGGTGAGAAACTGAGTTAGTCTGTTGGAAGCAGGAAGGATCTTCGAATTCAAGAATTCAAACTGTAACATCGAAATTATTATAAAATACCACAGGGTCAGACGAGATGATTTTCAAAGACATCAACTGGGCTCAGGATTACAAGCTTACTGCAAGAAGAAGAAAAGAAAAAAAAATCTTCACTCACGTGGACAAAGAACAAAGTACCAACATTCAGATAAGCTTTATCAATAACACATACAGAAGGATTTTACAGATAATGATCCATTAGGGAAAAAAAAGATAAATTTTTGTGCAGTATGCACTTGAAATCCATCTTATTAGCATTCCAATTAGATCTAAAGATAATTCCAATAAAAGACTGAAATCACTGAAGTCTATTTTTGTTGCAAGTATTTTTGATGTCTACCGATTTAAAACATGGTTCAGAATAAAACATGCAGACATATTAAAGTAAAAAATGAAAATAATTATTTTATAAAACTACACTATTTAGGCAACTGTGTGACAAGCACACTAGTGTGTTCAAAGGTCTGTATGAGTCTACGAAATCTAGGAATTAATTTTCACCAAGGGTCAGTTTACATCTTCACTGAAAAACACATTTTTTTGAATTTTTTTAAAAAAAAAAAATCTTGATCAAGAACTTCTAGTTTGTCTGACTTAATGGGTTTGAAAGTAATCAAGTGCTATAACATTAGCACAGCAAGAAACAGCTCCAACTCAGAATAGGATGAAGAACAATCAAAACTGTTCAGATTTTCATACTTAACTCCCATTATTTTTCCTGCAAACCCCTCAAACTCCTGCTGTTTCTGCCAGTCGTTCTAATATTAATTTGTTAATCGTAACTTAATGTGCTAATTGTAATAAAAGGTAAGTGATATAGGACTAAATCTGACTATATCTTCTTTAGTTGCAACGTTAAAACAATGTTAAATTACAGTGAACAGGTGCTTCACTGAAGGCCTATGCCCTGTACGTTACTTTGTGCACGGGTACAACAGCAGGGTACGCCTGGGGAAGAGGGGGGAAAAAAAAAATCCCTGCCCCTCCCCATCTATTTTTGGTGAGACCGACTAGTGCAGGGATTAGTTAAAAAAAAAATAATACAGGAACATCCAAAATCCATTTCCTTGAGTCAAAACCGAACTCTTGTGCATCTTTTGGTGCTCTTTTATACTCATATGAGACAACCGAGGATTACAAATTGTCCATTCCACCTGAAAAAAACCTCAAATAAATGTAGTCATTAAGAGTTATCTAAGAGCTGACAAGAATAGTAAGTTTAGTCGGTTTGGGGACTTCTGGATGGTCAACAATAAAATCGGATGTTTTATATTAGGTACAATCATGCTATGCTGTTCTCCGATACCCAAGTTACCTGGATAGCATTTTTTGACTCCTTTTCTAGTTAAGGGATAGAGACTGTTTTCAGAGCGCGGTTTAGAACAGAAACGTATTTTAAGTGCCTGAAGTTATACAAATACTTTTCATTGGGTGCTTTTTCTATTTAAGAAATAGACCCGCTTGGTTGTAAAATAAGTCCTGTACCTTTGTGTTTCACTAATAAACAACTTCTGTTTCTCCTATGTGTTTTCCGATTTGAAATAAATGAGTTTTAAGAGAAGAAAAAATGCAAATAACACTGGCCACATGTAACGCTTCAAAGAGGTATTCTTGTTACTTTACTGTTTTGTAGACACTGTAATATAGTCTGAATTACTGACTCCCGTTACCTAAATTCTTTTGTAGTTCAACCAAATGTGGTTTATTAGAGTATTGTTGTCAAACTACATGTCACATCACATCTTATTCAAGCCCTTTAGCATCTAGCTGGAGAAGAAAATACCTTCTTAAATGTTTACCTTTTTTTTTTCCACAGAAATTTTGAAAAGCTGTCTGGGGAAAACGAAGGTAACCCCGTTCTTGATGTTTCAGACTAGGAAAATCCATTTGCAGAACTGTTAAAAAAATACAACAATTTAGCTAATCACAGTGGAGGCATACTTGGGAATGCATTCAGAAGGATGAATTAAGTAAAAAGAAGGGAATGAAAGTCAGCAGGATGCTCGGTTTGTTGATTCAAACAAGAAAAGATGCTGCTGCAGGTGACAACAGACTTCACTGAAGGCTATGCTAATAGGGATCTGACTGAACTGAAATGACAAGGTAGTGGCAAAAAAAGGAGAGCAGAGCTAGGCAAGGAATACAAGGTCAGAGCATGCCAAAAGGAAATCAAATCAAAAAAGTAATTTGATAATGACACAAATACGTACAGAATCCACAGACTGCAACCAGGGCGCCATTCTCTTCTGCTGAATGGCACACAATCACAGATTACTTCTGACTGAAACAAACACTTGGGTTTGTTTCTTAAAGCGAGAGCAAACCAAGCCATTCCGATTGAGGCGGTTTTCAATCATTCAGAGTGTCACAAGGTGACAGCAGGGGACGAAATACACGCCAGCAAGAATTCCCCCCTGGGACACCCTTCACTGATGGAAGTTTGGGGGAGGAAGGCGGTAAAAAGAATTTTAAAAATTTTCATCCCCTTACAGGTAGACCAAGGTGCAAAACAGTTACTAAGAAACAAATCTCGCATGGATGCATCACCAGGCTGAATTCAAACCAAGCAGGCAAACTTGGGTTATTAATTTTAAAATTATGAGATACAGCAATTTCAGGTGATTCATAAGAAGCATCCATGCAAAAGAACACGCTAATAATTGTCAGTGGCTTGTGCTGATTGACTGCAGTGAAAAGACAAGTTTGAGCACCAAAGCATGTAACACAACCACCTTAAGGCAGCACCCACAGTCCTTTCCTCTGCTCTATCTGCTCTTTAAGACAACACACAAAAAACCTCCACCTCCTGGACCGTCAATCTGGCACCCTTCAGCTGTACTAAATTATTAAAAGAGAAAAGTAGGAAAGCTTGTATTTAATCCAGTGAACTAGAACAGCTCATTCAGAGCATTGGATAAAAAGGTTCTTAAAATATTTTATTTTGCCTGAAATTCAGCGTAAAAGGAAATCAATTTCCTCAAATACAATTCCTTATGGCAAGATTTAGAACTTACTGTAACAAGCATGGCAGTCGATTGTGAAATTTCAATGTGAAACTAAGACTATACAAAAATTTTAAGTGCATATTTTTGCAACAAGATATGCATACACACAGGGGCTTAGGAAAAAAAAAAACAACACAAAACTGACCAAAAACCCAAAACAACCCCAGAACAGGATCCAGGTCTCAAAACCCGCTCAAATAACTGAAAAGTACAGAATAAAAATTCTACAGGCAGAGCTCTTCTCTCTGGGATACTACTACTTTCCTCCATTCCTATTTTGGAATTTAAAAAAAAAAAAAAAGTCAGGGACATGTCTTATAGCAGTTCTCCCCTACCTCCCCTCCAAAAAGACAAAAACACGGACTAAAGAAAATATACTGCTAACTGCATCTATTTGATAAATGAGATAGTGGTTTTATGCTGCAGTCGTTAATGAGTTGATGGGGGATGAAAAAAACCCCACCCCAACCAAAAATAAACCCTGCAAATCTAATGCTTAATAAACGGATTTTCTTTTGAAAACAGGCCAGCAGAATGCCACCAAATGGAAAACAAAACGGGATTTTCTGGTTAGAGATGACCTTTACTGCGAAGGACTAGGCCATTCCCCTTCCTAAGACAAGGAGAAACTTCAGGCCTTACAGAACAGAATGGCCTGTTAGAAATGGCAAATTAAGTATTTCTGTGGAGTAGAAGTTCTACTAACATCTCATGTATGTACGTTTTTAAATGATGAATATGCACTATAGTGTGAACTTAGTATCTGCTGAATATTACTTTTGAAATGGAAAAAATGTAATCATGGAAAAAATGTAATCATAGAAACACAGGAATAAAAATGATGCACCAGTGTGCATAGTCAAAGTTCTTAGAATAATACCCACCAAATGTTCCACTTGACCTAATGTATTTTTCTAAATTACATTTCAGTATTGTGTATTTCTGTGCGATCAAATTTTCTTCTACAGTTGCACAGTGCAGGGATACTGAATAAACTCCTTATTGTTGGAATACTATTCTATTTACCATTTGACTTAAATCGGTTTAAAATTCAGACAACATCCAAAAGTTTTTATGCAACAGAGTACACAGGGTGTATGTTAATGTAACTGAAACATCATTATGTTGAGAGTGTTTTTTTTTTATATTCAATACTGTTTTAGTATAAAGTGATAAGAGCTCCTTTTGTGAATATGGGGGTGGGGGTTGCCATTTGGAATGGTCTTTTTTCTTTTCTTTTTTTTTTTTCTTTTTTTTTTTTTTTTCATTTGCCTTAGCTTTTTTGGTTATTGCTTTTTTTTCTTTTTTCTTTTTTTTTTTTTGAAGACCATTCCATTTCTTTATTTTTTAACATCTTAAAGTCATAAGGACTTATATGCAAAGCAGTCATACACTTTATCATTAAAACCCATAGGTAAAATACGTACACAAATCCAACAAAAGGCTAGTACATAGTAAAGCCTAAGCATACTACTATGCAATATTATGAATACATAACTTTTGAGACTTCAGTTTAGTACTGTTATCTATTCATTTCTGAAAACATTCACAAAGATTTTAAATGCAAATTTTCATTCCGTATCTGGAATAGAACAAAAATTATCTATGTTATAACAACTTCTGGTCATTTGTGTTTGACCAATTCGGTAAATTACAAAGAACCCAAAGAATTCTGTAACTTTCTGTAGAACTATGTAATAAAAACATTGCATATGTTCCTAGTATGATGTCTTTAGCAATCATTTACTGAAATGTAACTCAAACATCAATCTCGCAAAACGTATAACCGACCAGCTGCTTTTTCGTCTATATCTGAATCCAACTTCATCACAAAACCCCTTTTAATACAAAGATGCAGAAGTACATTAGGTAATACTAATGCAACACAGGTGCAGTTCTAGCATTGTCATTGATCAGTTGAATCATCTTCTCCATGAACGAGATTCATTATCCTCTTCCTCTTCATCATCATCTTGAAGCAGCGAGTCATCCACCAAAGATTCTTCCTGAAACTTTAAGACAAAAATGTGATACTCTTATGTCAGAAAATGTTAAAAGATCAAAAGGCAAAATACAAATCTCTGATACTTGCAACTGAATAAATAACAATTTTTTTTAATAGGTAAACAGTAATGTGTCCAAAAAAGTGAGCTATATGTATTATATAAATATTTTAATAAATGGCAAATGGAACATTTTTCTTCTTTTCTATAGACTTCAAAATGACCAGGACATGTGCACCTCATACTTAAATAACTCTTTCAATTCTTCAGCATATCATTCATGCCCAAGCTGCAATTTCGCATAACACTTAAGATGCTATACTGAAAACTAATGTTAGTTTTTGCACGTTAACAGTAACTATGCCTGTTTTCATCCAAGAACTTAATCTACCTGTGTCACGGTATCAAAAAGATTGAATCAGAGACATTTTCATTTTGACAGCTTAATCAAGCTTAAAACTGATACAAAGGTTTAAAAGATCAGGGTGGGGAGACAAGTATTTACAGAAATTTAGACATAATACATTAACGTATTTTCAGTTGCTTTCACTAAAAAGATAGTAACTCGACAGACTTCACAGAAACCTGAATATGTCAAGTTGACAGTTAAAGGCTTCAGAGAGGCAAAGTTAAAAAAAAAGAAAGATAAACAGTGAGTTGTTTTAATTTTTGTCTACATATAGATAGACACAAGAGTGTATATATAAACTATCCTGTCTCAAAACTTTTTTGATGATTGCACCTATCACAGCAATTTCTGCACTAACTTAAAGTACTAAAACACAAGGATGTCTTTCCCTAGCAAAATCTCCCAGCTGCTAGATAACAGCTTCCTTGCTTATTCTTCTTGTCCCAGTAATTGTAGTTTCTTGCTACAGAATTTCCGAATTCAAGACGAGGTGTGAAGGTTGATTTTTGAAGTTAAGGAGCCTTCTGGAGAGATGTGAGGCTCTAGGCTGAAGAAAGCCTAGAACTAAGCTTTCTCTCTTTCCAGTAGGCTGTTTTACAGGAGGGAGAAACTACTATCTTCATTACTTTTGCCTACAGAAAGTGAATTTTAACAAGCAGCTCTGTCGACACCTGACCTTTCTGTCAATGTATGCTCGGCTACTCTGAACCAGACTAAAACACAGAAGTTTTCTGAGGACTTAGCCTCTTCCCCTGGTGTCTAGATGTAAAATACGACACTGCTGTCAAAAAGGAGGAGTCCTGGGCACCACACAGTGCAGAACTCTAAGGTGCAGAAGGCTGAGTTGCAGTAGGGATGATCAAAAAGCCTGGAACAACTTCTACACAGGGGAACAACTGTAGGCACTCTCTAGCCAGGGAAAAAATGACAGGAGTCCACATCTATTAAGCGTCTCCGAGAAAGCGGAGAGAGAACGATGATTTTCTTTTTGATGCAAGAGCAGCTGAACATCAAAACTAAACACGTAGGTGGCAGGTCCCATATAAAGATACTTATTCTTGGTAGACATAGTTGAACAGTAGCATTCTCTGTTGCAGGACATTAGAGATGCTATTTAGATTCCAAAGAAACCAGACAAATTCATAAAGTAAACATCTATCAAGGACTTTCAACTACAAAGACATCACACCTCTGACTCAACAGGTCCCCGAACTGCAAACCACCGATGATTAAAAGCTTCTCTCTACTTACAGGTCTTACACTCTTCCTTGGTATCTGTTGTTGACTTCAGTAGAGTCACCCCTTTTTGCTAGGCACCCAGGTGTAGAATGTAAGGCATCTAGCAAGTCAGGTGCTTTCATAATTGAGTGGCTACTCAGCAGGTATTTTCTATAGCATCCAAGTCCAAAAGACCTACCTCGTATTTTCATAACTAGACTAGGAGCCCTGTTTCATTATTAAGAAGGTCACTCTGCTGAATGATCTAGTTCCCCTTTTTTCTTTTCTTTTAAACATCAAGGTACTTAATTTCACTCAAGTCTTAAGTCTGATATCCCTCTTTAGCACAATATTCCTCAGCTGAACTAAAATGGTAGTTTAGCCATGGAAAAATGAAGGAAACCTTTTTCATGTGTTTACAATAGCTGCTATAAAATGAAGTTAAATAAGCAGCATGATGAGTTGCAGGCGTGCAGAAACTTAAGACATTTTACATGGATAAAGAATGTATGAATCAACACATCATTTTCTTTTGGAAGACCCACATTATTTAATCTTAAAAGAAAAAGGAAATAAAAAAAGAAAAAGCAAGCTTACTTCTTCTTCATCAGGTTCAGCTTCTTCTGTTTCAACAGCTGACATACTAGCAACAGGCTTGTTCCATGCCAACTTTAACTCTTGTCCTTTGAAACGAGATCCATGAATTGCAGCCTAAAACAAGTTTAAATATTTTAGTTATATATTTGTCAGGGGAAAAATTAACTTCAACAATGTTTAAATGCCAGAAAGTACACCAAAAACCAGGCAAACAGCCTGCTTTTTCAAAAGAAAATCCAGGTTGTAGCATGTTCATACTGAATTACTGTCAATAGGTTAAAACAAAACAACTTCATTCACAGCACATGGAATTCACACATCCTTTCGGGAAAATTATCAAAGTATGTTTAGAAGAAAATAAGCTTTGAAAACCATAAACCATTTGGTGATGTGGGTAACCTACTGAACCTTCCTGGTTTTTAATATTATCTTGATAGGTTCTTCACCTTTCAAAGACGGACACAAAATGGTTAATGCATAACTTACTCAAAGTAGTAAGACATCCCACAAATACAAGTGATTTAATATATTAAAAAAAAAAACAACACCCAAACAACTACAAAAAGCCCCTTTGTGATTACAACTTAATCTACTGGAAAACGTTCCACTTCCTGTAAAGCTGTTGTAATTGAAATGTAAAAATTTTTAACTTATGGGATATTCATGCCTTTTCTAAGTACCAGCTGCATTAAGTGGCTGCTTTGGAAATAGTATGTTCAAATTAAAGTAACATGAATGAGCATAAATCAGCGTTAGCAACATTCCGAAATAACCGTCATAGTCACAAAAGATTTATAGTACAATCTGAAAGCACAGCATAATGTGAAATGTAGAAACAATTACATGTTCAATGACATCTGAACATGAATTGTGTGATATTAAAGTCCCCAGGTATAAATTTTAAATCTGTACATATAAATTTATGATAAATTTAAAAGATTCTATGCTTATTAAAATGCAGCTCAGGAGCTTTTTGTCCATGGTCTCATCACAATGTCACACAACTAGAATTTTTAAAAGTACTTATACGTGACATTTAGGTCCAGAAACAACTTGTAATCTTTGGAAGAAATTACTACTACATAAAAATGCAACATTTTACAATAGGGAATCCTCCTCTTCCTTCCAGGCTAGAACATATAGGTCATAAAGCCTAGGCCTATTTTCATTTAAGAAGGTAAAATATTAGCTGCATTTACTTCACAACTGGCCTCAACAGAGGTTTTTAATGATTGCCTTCTACAATTTCTACAATTTCTCCAATTGCCAGTCTTAAAGTCTGCTTTAGTAGTAAACACAGAAATTCCAGTGGAAATATATTTAATATATAAAGAATATCTTAAGGAAAATACAGATTTTACTATATTTGATCAAACAAAGTTTTCATAAAATTTTAATTTAAAAATGAAGGTGCAACCAGACACAAAGTCATTCAACAACTAAAAGTTTTAAAGCTAACTAGAATGTGGACATCTCACACATCGATTCTGACCCAGCTGAAATATCCTCACTTTCCAGAGCATATTCTGAACTTCACCTTGAATACAGCTTGTGAACTCCCCCTATCCTATTTGGGAGTGATTGAAGAAAAACATACTGCTTTTCCAATGCACTGAAATGCATAATAAAAAATAAGAAGAAAAGTAGAAAAAAAGTATATAATTTTGACTTCAATCTTTCCACCAAACATAACTCCCTTCTCCCCCTGCCCACGTCTGTCTTATTCTCTGCACTACCTTCTTTTTCAGGTGCTTCCTATCTGTACACTTCTATGTTTGGTTCCAAAATATTACAATTCCCTGCTTTTTGGGTACAGAAATTTAGCTAAGGCTGAAAAGATTTTCCATGCCTTGCTGATAAACAAGTATCTGTAGTAAGATACTGTCAAGATCTTTGTTGTGAATCATACTCCACCTGGGAGAAGTAAAGACTTTATCTTGACAGTTCATAAAAACAGATTATTGGTTTTGGTGATCTATTTTTATTTTCAGGGAAGCAAATTCCCTCTCAATACTTAGAATATTTCTTATGTAAACTACATTGTGAAAGAATATGAAGCTGCAAAATGAAGCACCCAATGTCAGGAAGCAGCAAAACTAAAACTCCAACCTTAGTTCAGTCCACTTGTGAGTATACTAATTGTAACAGCTTGTATCTGTGAGCAGGTATTTCTTACTCTCCACAGAACTTTAGTTCACTGTTGAACTGTGTTCCTTCAACACCGTTGTAGAGTACTGGTTTTCCCTATCAGTCAGGATATACTATGTACCATTAATTACACTTTCTTTTTAAAAGAATAATTACAATCTCCATACAGTTAGTGCTCATCACTGGTATAACTAAGAGTTTCACAAACAAAATTTTTATGCTTCCGTAAAACATCTTTGGCATGTGCATCAAATTGTTTCTCAAAATATGTAGCCATAATGATACTGTAAGTGTTCAAAACTATTGTCCCCACTGGCTTAATCTGCACTGTCAATATCAGTATTACTGTCAATCAGATCACTTGTGTCTCAAGAAAAAGCATACAAAGAGTCTGGCCAGGTATGAAAATTGTGTTCAAGTAAACTCCACAAGACACACTTTGTGCAAAAATAGAAACTTTGTGCAAAATACAAATAGAAAATGAAATCTTCCCATACAACCATACCGTAAATATGAATCCATTCTTTCTGGAGTCCCTGTTATTTTCAGGATACTCCTTCCCAACAGTGATGCAAAGATTTTAAAGAAAACAGAAGCATTTGCAGGACAACTATGTTCATTATTTTGCTCAGGTTCCCATACCGCTTACACCATGGACTGACTAAGGCAGAAGTCCTGCTGAGCCAAATGTGCAAAGTCCTAATGATCCATACGTGAGGATGCTGAATTACAACATAACTCAACCCTGGATTTTAGTCTCTAAAAGTTACTTATGTAACTCTATACTTCTGTAATTCCTACATTTCTATGAAATAAGCTAAAAAAGAAGAAAAAAAAAGGGAAAAAAACCCCAAACAAATCACATCACGTCAAATCACATTTACACTATCACAGGTTTTCAGACAAAGGTAAATCCAACTGATCCCAAACAAAATATACAGGCTCACTCTGCAGCATGTCAGTGAAATTTCACGAAGACTGTGAGGGTACCAAGTCTTCAGATGAAAACAACTGGCAATTAAATACAGATAAACCAAGACATGCAGCTATCAATTCCCAAGCATTTCCTCTTAATTCCTCTCTCACATCCTGTACTTGAGTTTGCTATAAATATAGTTTCCCAAGGATTTCAGTAAGATGCTGTTCAGACAGATTTGTTTAATCCAGAATGAAACTTTTGTGTCAGACTCCTTTTAAAATGTTTTTAAATAATTATTAGTAATAAATTTTATCAAATATAGAATTATAATGGAACTACGAAGTAGGTGAATGTTGCAGAGTATTTCCAACAAAGATCATACTCACAGCTTCAGCTTCTGCTCTTGTCTTAAAGGTAATCACCGCATGGAGAGAAGAGTCATCTATCTGGCAATCTTCAATTTCACCATATTGCTTTTAATAAATAAAAAAAAGGCTTAGTGAAATAGTTCTCCACCTCTAAAAATGCTGTCCTAAATCAAATGCCCTCAAAAACCATATAAAATTAGAATAGTGTACCTGTCACAGACTTAATGCCAACCACAGTACTTGTCTTTGCAAGGAATACAGTAGTTTTACTTGCATTTCTAAAATATAAAAGTGGTGTAGCCTCTGGATTTCCCAATTGTAAACATACAGGTATGAAGTAAAATTATGACAGAAAAAGAGGTCCTTCTGCTTCAGTACTCTCTTGATGGGGAAAAAGGGATCTTGAGATGATTCCATTAGTCTATTATGAAACTCTTCTACAAAATATTTATTAGATGCAGAGACTGTAGAAAAAGTTTCAAAACTTAACTTGATTTTAGCATATTAAAAACCTGACCCATCTATTCCTGTAATGGTCTCTATGGTATTGCTACCTTTAATGCTGCCATCACTGTAAGCTGCAATGCGCAACGTATCTGTATAGGTGGAGTGCACTGCTGATGTGCAGAGTTGTGATATCATATCACAGAAACAGAAATACAGCTCAGTGCATTTCCATGGCATTTGAAGCAAGCTTAAAACAGCAAATGCACAACCTGCAAAATGAAATAATTAACATTTTTTCTCAGCGTTATACTACTAACACTGTGAACAGAACTGCATTTGTTGATGTTACTACTTCTTTTTTGTTAATATTTTTGGTTTGTTAAAGATGGTAAGTTTAACACTCCCTGCAATAAAACCGAAGTATAACAAAACACTAAGTTCTGAGCAAATTTATGATCATAAACTGACACCACGCAGCAAGCTTTTAATAGTGGCAGATTCTGTCTTCATTTTTATATTCTTTGTAGTCACTAGAAGTACATAATGAGATTAAAAATATGAAAGGTGACCAGCAAATTTTACTTCAGCAACAATAAGGCAGACTAAATCACAATATAATGCTGTTGATGAAAACTAAATTTTTTCTTACACTCATCATTGAAACTGGACTCAGAAACGTCCTACAGATGAATAAGTGGATTGCATTGCTTCATTTTAAATTTACATGCTCTTAGATTTATACCAAAAATTTGTGAAGCTATTGCTCAAATGTTCAGTCCATCATACATTTCTATAGAAAGTACTTCCGTTCCCGTTAAATACACACACACATATATATACAAATACGTATAAAAGTTTCATCTGTCATTCAACTCTATAGAAAGTAATTTTCTTTCCTTTATGGGTATGATGGTTCCCTTTTTGTTCCCCTATATAGGAACGATGTGGTATATTTAAAGGGAACAAAATATATATGTACATTTTTCTATATGTGTATATATACATATATATAGAGAGAGCGCTCCTGGAAACACGACACCTTAAAAAAAGCTGTATAATAATGGCAGTGTTTTGGTGTGGTTTTTTTTGGTTGGTTGGTTTTTGTTGTTGTTTTTTTTTTTTGTTATTTTAAAAAGGACAGACAGGTTCTTGATGGCTCTTCTTCTTCTGAAAAGCTGCTTGCATGGCTGCCAGACAGGAAATATTAGGTACACTGACTGGAGTAAAATTTACTGGACTTACTGGTTCTTCGACGTCTACCTTCCAGAGAGGACCACTGCAATTACATATTGAAATACCTCCCTGCCAGCCCCGGACAACCCCCACCAAAAAAAAAACCCCAAACACCAAAACACCAAAGAAACAATGGAGGGGATAGGTAGGACATGACACAGATGAAGATTCACACAATTTATGCCACTACATATTCTTAGCATTTGTTCCACAAAATAAACAAATTTCCTTTTATTTTTTTAAATGGAGGATAAGGGGTTTTATAAGTTTATGTTGATTTCTCACTTTATTATATTTGTAAATAAAAATTTGATAAAAAATTATGTACATCAGTTTATCATTTTTTAAACTAAAACCATAACAAAAAATATGTAGAAAAAGCTCTGACTTCTTAAGCTTACAATGATGAATAGAGAGAAACCTTTGGATGCCCTGCCAAGATCTGAATATTCTCATCTTGATTCTTAAATTCAGAAAGTTAGGCAAAAGCACTTTTTAAGATACTTCAATAAAGACAAACAGACTTCAGGCACAGAAAGTTTGGCACTGAATCAGTCTTTGTTCTTACCATCCCTTCAGTTATTTTATAACTAAAAATTTGTACCAATTTTACACACATCCTGAATAACTCATTACTTTATATTCCCAATTTCCCTTCTTTTTAAGAAAAAAACCCAAGTTTTGTAAATGCTATGCAGTTATAACTAGTTGAATCAATGGTGTAATTTCTTTGTTTCACCTTTTTCTGACACATTCCCTTTTTCCATATCATGTTAAAGATTCACTCCTAAATAGTATTTCCAGATTAATTGAATCAAGAGAAAACAAGTCATTCAACAGAAGAATGTCATCCACAGAACAGAAGAATTGAAATTGCCACATACCGCAAAATGAGGAAGAAGATCTTCTCTATCACTTTCTGTAAACGCAGAGATCTCTAATGCCCTAGGTCGATGATCCACAACTGCATGCACAGGAACTCCTCTGCCTCTACCCCGGCCTCGTATTCCTCTACCTCTGCTACGTGATGCACCCCGACCTCTTGCATGAACCCCTCTACCACGAACTGAAGAAAGAATCCCTCGTTTGGCAGCCTAAGATGTTTATACATAACATATTGATGTATTAAAATTCATAATCTAAATATTTAGACAAAATTAACAAACACATTCTGTTGTTTCCTAAAAGCACATCCCCAAACAAGCCTCAGAAAGAGCAGCTTATAGGTCTTAAAATAACAAAAGGTGAACATGTTAGTAACATTAAAAAGCTAATACTGTTAATTATTAACAGATCAGAAATAGGAAAAAAGAACACGGTGTTAAAAACAGATATCAAAAGAGCCCTTATCTGTGAGGGTAATTCCTCATAGGAGGAAGGACCTGCCGTAGAACATGGAAATTTCATCAACAGATTTTCTTCATGTGGTGACTAACTACTTAATTTGTTTCTTTATCTTTGTCTCTTAATATGTCTCAAAGTCCATCCAGGACTTTTATTCTGACCAGAATTAACGTAGCGTAACGGATTTTGGCCACAGGGTTGTGGAGTATGAAACAGAGGCTCTAACGAGCACCTCCAAGGACAAAGTATTTGCTAAAAATTTGGCTCTACATACACACTTACTTCCATTCCCACAATACCTGTGTATCCCTTCTAAAGAACTGGCATGTACTCTCCAAGAAAAGTCAGAAGGCCGATGACAGTATCTCTGACAGCCATTTAAAAAATAATTTGCAGAAGTTATTTTAAGTTTCAAAAAAACACTTCAAAGGATTTAATTTCAGCATTTATAATAAGAAAAAAATAATAATCTTTTCAAACCCAAATAGATCTGATGTAGGAATCAAATCTTTAATGAAATCACCGTAACAATGTTTTTTTTAATATATTCTACAATGTTTACAACTCAAGCACTGACAGTACTATTTTAATGCATGCCAGTGGTGTCATCCATGAGATCAATCTGTTATAGCTTTATTAATGAAATTATTCAGATAATTATACAATATTATATAGTTCACTTTTTATTTTTTGTAAAGAGAATCCTGTGGATTTTGGTGTTTGTTTGTTTGGTTTTTTTTTTTTAAATATTTTTAAATAGTTAAATGAATAATCCAGAAAGTTAAAGATTGTGCTGACTCAACAATTAAGCTGTATAGTGTTTGGTTTTCTCACAGTAAAATCAGGGCCACCTGGAACACAACAGCAGGTTATGAGCCACAGAAGCAACACATGAATATTGCAGGAGTTAAAGTCACAAAGACAATGTGTGAATAAAAATTTTTCTAAAGAATTTGCAAGAATACTGAAAAATCATATCCCTCTTGTAAATTATAAAGGGATACATTTTATGCTATTCCTTGGAACATAGAGGTGTGCTTTTACTAATAACCCTGTTTTTCTCTATCTACTTTGATCAGTATTTGCTAAAGGCCTCGGAATAATCATTTAACTAGCAAAAATTAATTTTCCTGAAAAAGCTACAAATTTTTTTTTCCAACACAAAATACAAACAGATTCAATGACCAATGGAGTAGGATTAGCACACTAAACTATGGTGTAACTTCATCTTGAATGAACACCTACTTTTCTACTACTATTTTACATATTATTGAATTCACCTATTTTCTAAAATGTACTATTTATAAGCTTTCAGTACACCTATGAAGTATTATTCACCATCAGAATATATATTGTTAACATAAGCTTTTATGTCATCTCTATTCAGTTGGCTTGCCTTACTAACAAATCTGTTTTCACAATTAGCAAAGCTGCATAACAACATAGTTTTAAAGTAAGATTTTAATGCAACTTAGCCGTACGTATGTGCACTGTGTTCATATGTAGTTATACATAAGACATGACCAAACTTCATTAACACAAGAGGGATTTAAGCAACACAGCAGCCTGCTTAACAGTAAAAAGAGATAAGATTAGCATGCAATTAAGTAGATATTACACAATCATATAGGCAAAACAGTGCAATTTAACACACAATAACAGCCACAGCATTCAGAAATTCTCAAAATAAGACACAGATATGAAGAATCTTGCACAGTTTTCTGAACTTTTTAAAAAGTACTTTAAGAAAATGCATGTTTCTATATATGGAACACTTCTGAAACATTCTATTTCCTTTTGGTAAGTCCTCCTTCTCTTGAAACCAGTGCTGTAACAATATTACTTTTGGCACTTCAGCCTTTTTGGTTAATCTCATTAAGAGGATGCTAACACTTAAGAATAAAAGATCAAGCAGTGTTTTTTTAACTCTTTTGTACCAAACACAACACCATCTACAGGCAACAATTTAAAAACACTCCACGCTTTCAAGGAAACATTGCTACCAAAAATCTACAAAATATCACGTCATCTAAACAGATACAGAATTTAAATAGATTAGTAATCAAAATTAAAGACAATTCTCTACCTCACTGGAATTCAGAAACTGATTTTTTTAAAAATATTATTGCTAAATGCCTCCATCTATATGCAACTTAATATTGAACTCTGGAAAAAAATAGTTTATGATACAATGCACAAGATAATAAATATGTATGAAAATATTTGATTAAGAGTTAATTGCTACAAAAGAAGAGACAAACATACTTCCAGCTGTAGTTCTGTATATTTTCGTCTTAATTCAGTAACTTCCTCCCCAGCTTGCATCTTCTTGTATAAATCCAGTTCAGTATCTAGTAACTCTTTCTGCATCTAAGAAATTGTTACGGTAAATTATTAGTTCCACAGTTCACATGTTCTACTGAGGAAAAAAATTACCAATGAAAGCCAAGAATCTATCGCTACACTCCTATCAGCAGGCTATTTCAGCAATACTCAGCGACTTAAGGATTGGCCAGCACTGGTCTCCAGGTAAGGCAGAAATCTGCCACAGCACCTCTATCTGGAAAACAAATTTCTAGAAACTCTAAGGAAAGGGAATCTGAAAACTAGAAGCTGTAGTGAAATTTTAAGCCTAACCAAGTTGTGGCTTATTAATTCAGATCCCAGCTGTAACTGCTTACTACACTAGGTTTACACCTTGAAAAACCAACCAAGCACAAGCTTAGGAGCCTGCTCAGCAAGGTAAAACTTCAGTGTGTAGTAGTATGTTTCTGAGCTTGGTGATGTCAAAGCTTTTAAACTACCACACAAAGCCAAAGCCAATGGATTTCTTTCTAAACTAGAGATACACAAAATAGAAAATGCAAAATTGTATGGTAGTGATGATGAGATAAAAAGATTCTACAAAAAAAACCCAGTACAATCATGAATGAATACGAAATCTATAATCGGTAATGAGAAAAAGCATTCAAGCTTATCATAATTACGTAAGTGGTAATTCTGTTCAGACCACAAAAGAAAAAACACAGCAACAAGACCTCTGCTAACAAAAGGTTGGTCTCTGATGCACCCAGAGGTGCTTTCCAGCACACAGTACCTTAAAAAAAAAATATTAGAAAGTTCAAAAATACATATGGAACCCAAAGATGTCTCTGAAACCAAATTTAGACATTTTCATTGCAACCAGTGAGGTGCACGTGCTGGTACAGGTGCAGGAAAGGGCATTACATGACCATGAAAATTTTATTTAACTTCTGTTCCAAATTGGAAGCTTTTTTTTTTTTTTTTAAATGGAAAAAGCAGCAGCCAAATGTTCTGGTGACATCACAAATGAAGGATAAAATTATAGATGATTGTGAAACAGTTTTACATTTACACTTGTTGATTCAAAACCACAGCATGTAATATATTCAAAGGCTGGTTGTCAAGAGATGAAGGTTTCGCAGTTGTGACAGTTGGAAACCAAGTATCACCACTGAATGATAAAGAAGGGGCTTTTTGTTTCTTTGTTTTTTCCTGGAAGCTTTAAAAGAAAAAAAGCTGGATTATTCAACTGGCAACTTCAACCTGAACCCCTTTTAAGCCCCGTTTTCTGATTATCTACAGCAACCACAGAAGGAAATCCATTATCTCCTGTATAAAGGTTCTCAAAGGTTTCAAAATTGGGAAGCGTTTCTCTCAAATCCCACTGTGTTGCAACGCATCAGTGACATGGCAAAACAAGCACTTTGGAAGTTTAATAATGGCTAGCAGTTAGAACTCACAAAGCAGCCAGTGACATGGGTGTCGTAAAGAAAGTCTCTAGACTTTTGAGGTTTATTTCTGGTGCTCTTAATGTAGACTTCTCTCTTATAGAGCTGTGCCAGGTCTCAAGAAGAAAATACCTCCTTCAAGATACACCAAGAGGCAGCAAAGGTTTCTACACTCAGGGGGGGAAAGAGTATTTTGTAATCTGTGTGAACTGGAACAAGACAAAAATAGGTAAAGATAATGGCACAGTCACATGGGCCTCATCTACTTAATGCTTCAAGTTTGCAGGGTCTTCTGAGCTGCCCAGGTTTTAAACACTAAGCAAATGCAAGAGAACCTAGAGCAAAGTCTTTCAGAAAATTGTCGAAGTTGTAAATTTTAACTGAAGGCTCTGTTAATTACTCACTTTCACAAAGGTCAGATGGGACTGATTGTTTTTTCTCTTTCAAATGTTAACAAAACAACGCTCACAGATTATACACATCTCCCTGTGAGGAAAGCTATCAATAAAATCAACTTTTCTACAGTTTGGGTATTTTGTCCATTATGAAATGAGTTTGCTTAAAATGTTTCTTCACTTTCCATATTACAAAGGAAATGGTAAATCAACTCAAGAACTTCATTAAAATTGTAATTCAAATTAACATATTGCCTCAATCACACAAGGAAGTGGGGGACCAGGCTGCCCAGCAAAGGGCGATGTGGGCAAAAGAGATCTCAAGATCAAGAAAATGGGGTTGAAGGGCAACCACCTCAAGCATACACATGCCAATCTACACAAATGAGGGAGGGCCTACAGAACAGTATCACGGGGGAAGATCTCATTTGTTTCCTGGGAAATCAGTGTCTCTCTGAAGAGTCTAATACACACAACATGTGAAACAAAGAGAGGAATTACGATGCCTGTGCGCAGTTACAGGGCTACAGTCTCACCGAGACTACAGAAACATCAAAAAACAACTGGAGTGCTACACCAGATGATGTGGTCTCTTACAGCAGGACAAGCCAGGATGGTGAGGAGCAGGAGTTGCTCTTTGACAGTGCAGTATGAATGCATGGAGCTCTGCCTGGGTACAGATGATGAGCCAGTCAAAAGTTTATAAATCAGGATTAAGATGGCAGACCAACATGGGTGATGTCGCAGTGCGTGTGTACTACACACTGCCTGATCAGATAAAAGAAGTAGAGGAGGCCTTCTTCAGGCAACTGGAAGAAAACAGGCCTCCTGTTTGAAGACCCTTGTCCTGGATAACTGCTGGAAAGGCAGATATTACTCAGCACAGGAAGGACATGGACCTGTTGGAACGGGTCCAGAGGAGGGCCATGAAGATGATCAGAGGGCTGGAGCACCTCTCCTATGAAGACAGGCTGAGAGTTGGGGTTGTTCAGCCTGCAGAACAGAAGGCTCCGGGGAGACCGTAGAGCAGCCTTTCAGTACCTAAAGGGGGCATACAGGAGAGATGGGGAGGGACTCTTTATGAGGGAGTGTAGTGAGAGGACGAGGGGTAACAGTTTTAAACTGAAAGAGGGGAGATTTAGATTAGACGTTAGGAAGAAACTCTTTACTGTGAGGGTGGTGAGACAGTGGAACAGGTTGCCCAAAGAAGTTGTAGATACCCCTTCCATGGAAGTGTTCAAGACCAGGTTGGATGGGGCTTTCAGCAACCTGGTTCAGTAGAAGGTGTCTCTGCCCATGGCAGTGGGGTTGGAACTACAAGATCTTTAAGGTCCCTTCCAACACAAACCATTCTATGATGATTTTCAAGAATCACATCCTCCCAAGATTCAGAGTGTGCACTAAATAAGGCAAAGGTGGCAGAAAGCCTGCCTGGATGAACAAGGAGCTCCTAACAAAACTTAAATCCAAAACCACGGTATACAAGAGAGAAAAGCATGGTCAGACCACAGAAAGAATATAAAGAAACTGTCTGAGCATGCAGGGACTGTTTTGGAAAGCCAAAGCCTGTCTGGAGTTGAATCTGGTAAAGGGGATGAGGTACAAGAAGAAAGGCTTCTGCAGGCCTATCAGCAGCAAAAGAACACTGTGCTGTGAAGAACATGGGCCAGCTGCTGAATGTGAAAGGGGACCTGACAACAAAGGACACAGGAACAGTCGAGGTACTCAATACCCTCTACTCCTTGGTCTTTACTGGAAAAACTTGCCCTCAGCAATCCCAGATACTGAGACCAGTGGGAAAGCCTGGAGCAAAGAGGACTTATCTTTGTCGAAAGAGAATCAAATTAGGAAACATTTAACCAACTGGACACACAAATACCTGTGACCCAACAGAATGCAACCATAAGTACTGAGGGAGCTCGCTGATGTCACTGCAAAGCCAATCTCAATTATCTTTGAAAGGTGATGACATTTGGGGGAGGTTCTTTGGGACTGAGAAAAAGCAAACATCACTCCGATCTTCAAGAAGAGCAAGGAGATCTGGGAAACTACACAAAGATGTAGGCCACAAAGATGATTAAGGGACTGGAACAACTACTATATGAGTAGAGGCCGACAGAGCTAGCATTGTTTGACTTCAGGACGAGAAAGTGGCGGGGGGATGGGATTTCATCCACATGTATAAATACCCAGTGTGGATGAGTAAAAACGATATCCAGACTCTTCTTAGTGGCACCTGCTGATGAACAAGATGATCCCCAGAGATCCCTTTGAACCTCAACCAGTTTTGTGTTATCAGATTATTTTCTTGTCTGCTCTAAGAATTTACTAGCCCACTCTCAGGGTAAAATAGCTGTAACAGGTTAAAATGCTGCATTCATGATTTTGTAGTCAAGAATTTACCAAGATTTCATGATGCAACTCGGTTCTTCATTTCTATGGGTCTGGATTCTTTCCCTTGCGTGTGACAAAACCCCAAACCGCCATTATTCTTGGATGAAAGCTGTTATAACCTATTCTTCCTCCTCAAATTTATGAAGCACTGTGCTCTACCAACAGAAGATTTCTGAAAAACACGAAGCTTTAACAATCAAATGCAGCTTTGAAAATATCCCCAATTTCTAGGGCTTTTGTAGTTCAAATTCACTCTACAAATAGGTAACTTCCTTCAGACCTCTCAGAAACATTTTCTCAACAAACAACATCCACTCTCTTTCAAAAACATTGCAAAAAAAAAAAAACCAACCCTCTTCTCTCACCTCCAAAAAAAAAAAAAAAGAATATTAATATTATAGTAGTGTCTGAATTCTGGCATGATTACTGTTAGTTCCCCCTGTAAAACACAAAAGAGTATTCCACTGCAAGTTGTTTTAATGGGTATAAAATGACTTCAAGAAATTATAATTTATGTCCATTTTCAGGTAAAAATGTGCTGCTTCAACATTTTCGTGACGGACAAATGATGTAAGAAGCTACAGTGAGTACATACGGGTCATTTCAGTATTTTTGATACTTCTTTTCAAAACTGTACATCACTGTAATTTACACTGCAGTTACTTTTAATGCCTGTATTTCTATGTAAAATAAAGCAGTAGAAATGCTGTTTCAAACCGGAATCTAACGATCCATTTAAATGAAATCTGGGTTGTAATGTTACATCAGCTTTTTAAAACAGAATTCCAAACATTAGAAGAGAAGATAAGCATTCTGAACATTTAAGAATGGAATGAAAACAGCAAGAAAAGATCAAGGCTTCTTTTCCAGTCTTCTACGAGAAAATACACTGTACAAAAAGCCCTGCTCTTTTATTAATACGCACCTCCTCGCTTGATAAAGCAAGCAAAGCTTGTAATGTATTTAGAAGAACATATCAATATCTTAAAATGTTATTTCTCAAAGTCTCGCTTAATTCTTAATCACCTTATGACCTGTTTTGGAACAAATACTTCTGTAAAAAGCAAAATGCTGATTTTTAAGAAGGTAATATGATTGCATCTTTAAGCAGTTGGGAAACTGGTTATGGCCATATATTAACAAGAATGATAGCAGAGGAGGGAAACTTCTCTCACAGGTACAACCCAAACATAGGCAGCTAGATCAAAGGAAAACTGACCAGGATAATCTTCAATCTAAAAAGATCCATATATTGAAAAATTTCGGTGACATTAAAAAAAAACCCAGAAAATATCTGTGTTGCATAACAGTAATCCTTTTGCATATGAAATACCATTGTCATGACTTCTATTGAAAATTTAAGAAAGTGATAGACTATACAGAAAAGACTGGATAAGGCAAAAGAAGTAATCATAAGATTTTTGGGGGTATTTTTTTGATTTTCCAATTTATGTAATATCTATGTAACAGTGGATACACGTTTTAGACAACAGCATGGTTTTAAAATTAACTATGTTCCTTCAAAAAGAGGGCAAAACCAATCTCGCTTCAAAGACAACTTCAAAATTAAACCAGTATGGTTCTAAATACTGATGATGTGGCTGCATATTTTTATTCTGCTGAAATAAGCACGTGAATCCATCTTACTAAAAAGCTGACCAAAACTTGAGTACCTGAGTCTTAGTTTTCATGCTTTTTAAAGGAGCCCCTCCTCCTGGTGATACACCTTTTAATTCATCCTTTAACTTCGTAATGCTATTAGTCAAAATTTCCAGGGTTTTCATGATTTCTGCTTTGTCTTCTGACTTCATGGCTTTATTCTTCTCCAGCTTTGAAATCAGCATCTGTCCAATTTAAAAAAAAAAATAAATCTTTTACTTAGCAATTACTATTACAGATCATTACAACTAATGGAAGAACAGAATATTGCATTTCCTTTGCCGTGATCTTCAAACAACGTATAGGGCTTTTAACAGCTTACATTAAATCAAAATCTTTGTCTAAATCTCTGATTAATTCATTTGCTAATGAATTGATATCTCCATTTTATTTGGACAGATTTGCTCAACATACTTGAATTATTTCAAAATTTTTGTATTCAAATTCTGGCCTTTTTCTCCTCCTAAGCCCGAGTGCAGTCACGCACACTTTTCTACATCAATCTCTTCTGCTTTTGTCAAGTAGAACTCTCAGGCTGTCGCTTCTCCCAAAAAAACATATGCATGTTGCACACAAATTAGGCAATTTCAACTAAAATTGCATAAGCTTGTAGTTTAAGTGAACTAACAAGGCAAGTTAGATTAAAACTCCAAACTTAAAATAATGTGATAATACCACTCTAAGACAATACTTACTTTATAGGTCAGTTTTGTAGCTTACAAATTCTGAAATATTTTTAAAAAGTGAACCAACATTTTAAGACTGAATTGCTGACTTTCTTTAATGCTAACATTTTACCTTTTGTGTTTCAATGTGCTTCTCTAAGATTTCTTGCTTCTTTTTTCTCACATCTTGTTGAAGTCGTAATGCTTCCTAGAGCGTAAAAAAACAGAAATCACAGAAAGTTTCTAGATTTTGAAAAATAATGCCAGAAGAATATACTATACCTGACAACTATACAGTAGTAGTAACACACAATAACAGGGGAAAAACAGAAACTCAAGGTACTAACAGGCAATATTTCAAATTATATTTTGGAAAACTGCATCACCAAGTTAGCGAAGGATCTAATGATCGTTCTTAATTAGATCTGTACTGTGAAGACTTAATTATTACTTATATACACATTAACCCCTTACACAACTTCACTGAAAGCTCAAAGGCAATACATTACGCTACTGCAAGAGGTACAATATAAGAGTTTAAACATGCAAGGACGATATCTCGAAATGAACTGTAAATCAAGCCCATCAATTAAAGCGCATTCTCCAGTACAGTTACAAGCAGAAAGAAGAGACATTCTATTTTCTAAAAATAAAATGTTACCCAAAGAAAACCATCTCTTTTGCATCTGACTACTATAACTTGTAAGTGGTAAGTACTACCATTCAATCTGCTAAAAAGAGAGTCTTGACATTGCAATGGGCAAATGAAAAAGTAATTGAAACTCAAACTTGTGACATACTGCACTGAGGAGAAGCAGGATGAGATGTCACAGCTCCTACTAATGCTGCTTGAGAGCAAGCAATTGCGTCTTGCTCTCAGATACATAATGTAGAAGTCTTAGATAGCAGATTCTTGCAGAAAACAATTAAGAGCTCTGATAACAACATATTTAACAGGATAAAAGGGGAGAGGCAGAAGATTATTTTGCACCTCTAGATCACCAATCAACTGGGATCAGGCTGCAAGAGGATTATCTTATACAAAGAGGGTAAATGCACAACAGCCATAAAAAAAGAAATCCTAATAACGTTTCTGTATGTCTTCCCAAATACTGACAAAATCTGCTGCATGAATTGTTAGTTTTGCAATACAGCGTGCAATCATTTTTCTGAAGGGAAAGGCAAGATAAGACAAGGGGATGAATGCTAAGAAAAACTAGGGAGACAGGAGGAAAGGAGGGAGTGAGTCCCACAAAATCATGTTTTTCCACAACTAGTATTACAATGTAATATAAATCTCTGAAGAGAGGAAGGAGAACAAGAGCACATTAAAAAAGAGCCAATCACTTAGCACGTCTTCAGTGTCTTCTCTCAAAAAAAACCCTACAGCTCTTATGATAAGTCCATAATTTTATTAAAAGCTTTTAGCCATTTCACAGGCACTTAGTGTCTTAACTTGAAAGGTAAAGGCTTTAATTCTGAAAAACATGTTTCAGGGGACGAATGTGAAATGAAATCCCCAAATTAGAAGTGATTTCTTTAAAGTCTGGACCAATGCCACAGCTGACAAGCAGCTAAAAACTGCTATTTCAAACTATATTAGACATTACTTACAGAAGTTTACCAATAGGCTAAAATCTTTGTTTATTGGTTATACTGCTTTTAATACTTATGTTTGAATCTAACTTAGTATTGATCTCTTAATTTGTGTTTTGAAACCAGTAAGATAATCATCCTCCTACATTTAGTTTTTCTAAGCGGTAAGAATAAACCTGAAAAAGGAGCTTTACCGGTCTTTTTAGAAAATTCCAAGCAAGCTAAACTACAACTGGGGGACCTAGTCAACGACAAATGCATTTTTTTTGCATTTCCTCTGAAAAAAAAAAAAAAGAAAAAAAGAAAAAAAAAGAAAAGAAAACCTAGTACTATGCAAAAAATAAAAATGGATGCAGGAGAACTATAGTTTGGGAACAATAAAATGCAGAGTCAGACAGTTCTCAGCTCTCTCAAGTGAAGAAACAATTTTGGTCACAAGTACAAAATACACTGAGAATAAAGGCCAGTCCCAGAAAGACTTAAGAGCGAACAGTAACTGTAAAATACTCCCTTCTAACTCATAATAGACAACTCATGCCTCAACATGGAGACTGCTTCCAGGAAAAAGTGTTTCACATTTTGAACTTCTATAGAGTTTTAAACCTGCTTGCACTGCCTGAACATACACTGAAAAAGTATCAGAACAATGCTGAATTTTCTTGTCCTTCGAAAAGAAACCATTACAGTGAATTTAATCTTGTAACTAGTTTCACCTATGCTCTTGAAATGAATATACATAGTGCACTATCTCTAGTGGTCACAAGTTCCCAATCTAGGTCCATTTTATAAAGAAGCGTATTTAATTTACCTGTTTTTTCTTCTGTGCTTCATTAGAGTCTAGCACGGAAGTGGAAACAACAGGCAAAGATTTCTGTGCTGCCTTCAAAGCAGCAGGGTTGTACACAGTTTTTGTCAAGCCAGTAGAAGTGGATAAAACCTATAGGAGGAAATCATTTTATTTTTTTTGCCAGTGAATTTCAATTTTTTTTTAAACATGAATGCTTAAAAAAATATATAAGCGTCTTTTCTTTTGTCTGTTTTGATGATATGGAATATAAAAATTTGGCGTAACAATTATATTTGGAGTTGCTGAAGTTAAACAATTTTTAAAGAGGCAGCACCACATGAGATATATAAGAATTATAAATATCAGATTATAAATCCTTTCCATTGAGATTTTACAGGTACTTCCAAGTTTCAAATACATAAAATTTTATGTATTTGAGTTTAATTAAGGAAACAGAAGACTGAGATTTTCCCAAGAATAACTGAAGTTTTTCTTTTTTGTTTTGAAGTTTGAAATACAATCTTTCATGGCTGCATGAATTTTCCAAGGAAAAATTCAACACAATTTTAGAGACTAAGGTCCAAAGTAGATACAATTGCTCCTTTTCATATGCAGTTTATGCAAATTAAAGCTTGCACAATCAAGAAGTAGTAACTCTAGTACAGGGAAGTCTTCAACATCGTACAGCAAAGGAAGAGACTCCTATGTCTCTCTGTTCTCTTTCCTACACTTGCAATGAGGTATGAAAACTTCTCCATGACTTACTGAGAGCACAGCTGCCTGCTTTACAACCTCTCTAAAGTATACTATGTACATCTCCACAACACGTGAAGATTTGGACTATTCTGTTTTCTTATCACATTCCTTAAATGACATTTTGGCCACGTCAGTATTGAAAAATCCACGGCTAAGTGCTGGAGATAATATAGGCATGATCTTGTCCACCTTGTTAGCAAATCACAGCAATTATGCAATTGGTATCATTTCCAGGAGTTTAAGAACACTTTTTATATATATATATATGTGGAAAATTAAAAGATGCATGCAGAGTCTATTGGTCATCATGCACTCCATAAAATAGACACAACGCCCACCAACAGAAGAAAAAAGAAAAAAAAAAGACAGTCAAGAAAGACTGGAAAGAAAAGATCAAGAGATCAGAAGAATTTACAACATGAACACTTTAAATAAAAGCTTTTCACTTCATTGTGCTATTTATACTATTTCTTCCCATAGTAGAGTACCTTCTAGAGTAAGCAGTACAGAGACAAGAACAACAAAAAAAAAAACCACAAAGAAAAAAAAAAATCAAAGCATGTTATGGGGTATTATAAAAGGTGATATAAAATGCTCTAAGCAGGCCATTAAAAGCGAGATGAAGGAACTTTTTTTAAGTTATTAAAGCACATTAATATATGCACATCCCAATTATATAGTTCCTATTACACAGTAGGTTTAGGACAGGCTACATCACAAACAGAGGACCAAGTCAAGTCAAAAATACTGACACACTCCTTTTGCCCTGAACTGACTTCATGGCAGAGTGAACCACGCTTCCTCATCTTTTAATATAAGGAGAGATGCCACAGCAGATGTACCTGCATCAACTAATAGAGCAGAGCAAGAAGCAACACATTAGTGTCTTCTAAATCTCTTAATACTATTCAAGAGAAGGAATAGTGTGAATCTCTTTACAAGTTCATAAATTGCAAGTCCCTGTACAGATCTGAAAAGGCCTCATGATGACTGTTTCATCTCTTTTTCCTCCTGTTCTTTGGGAAGCATAGCTACCTGCTTTCTTACTGGAATGTTCTTGTCAAACCCTGCACCCAGTCAGAAGCAAAAATACATCTAGGACATGACATCTATGTTTTTTGACAGCTGTCAATCTTTTAATGTCTAATAGTTTATAGAGTGTTATAACTGCAAACTAAGCAAGGCATTTCCTCATAAAGGGACAGCAATAGGTAAAAACAGGTCAAACAAAGTTTCATAACCCTACTAAAAATGACAAAGGAAACTGCTGCTTCACAACCAGTCCACTGAACAGCCTACCAGCTAATCAGTATCAGTCTGTACTATAAGACAACACAGTGGAAAACCATTGTAGCATGACTTTACTCTTTGTAGAGGTGTTTCAGGATAACTCAACCCTTATACTCAAAAGTATTTCCATTCAAACTGAAGCATACTTCCTATTTGTAAAGTAAGTATACAGCATGTATGCAAAATATAGTTCAGGAATACACAGTAAGATACTTATCTGCAACTAATTTAGGGCAACAAGAACGCAACTAATCAAACCAACCACAAAACACAGGCAAGGACACAAGATCAGTGTATTGAAGTGGACAGCTTGAAATGAGTCAGAAAGACACCCTCTACAATTAAATCTCAACAAGAAACATTGTTACCTTTGTATGCTAAGTACAGCATAGTATCTTTGGAGTGAATTTTACTTGTTAGATTCCACTAAATGCATTAACAGCCATACTGAAGGAGGTGGGGGGGAAATGCAGTGGATATTTCATTCATTTCAGGTAAAGCCAATTCCCAATCAAAAAGATATATGCCTAGGTAGAGGAATCTTGTCACCAGCTAAAACCTGCTGCCTTTCTATCAAAAGTCTTCTCAAATGAATGTTGTGAACACTGGGGAAGGCTGTCCCCTAAGGTGCTAAACAGACCTGGAAACATGCATCACAAACTTTGCTACTAAAGTAAATACATCAACAACTCCGTCTTCTGAAAATTGCAACCACTGGGCAAAATACGCAACTCATAACCACCATTCAGATGCACCTTTCCCACCTTATGTTTCCTTGTCCTTTCTATACTTACTAATTTCCATTTTTATCTTTTCACAAGTACTGCAAATTGTAAGACCAAATGAGGGGGTAAGTGTTTAGGTTTTAAGGGACACAAAAACCCCAAACTGTTTTTATAGAAAAGCTTTCAACCCTTCTGTATGAGGCTGAAATGAGGTTGAACCTCATTCAAACAGAGTGTCAAAATTTATTTATTTTTTAAATTTATTTCTGTATTGTTCTAACAACTCGGGATCCCGGAACATATCTAGTTATTTTCATGACTGAATAAAAGGAACTACTACATTAAAACAAAAACCACGAAACAGCAGTTTCTGTCCTAACATATTTTATTCTTCTTGTAGTCCTTTCGCAATCTGCTGAGTTTTGATATATTATACTTCATAAAAATAAACTTTAACAAATAACTTTATTCATAGTTATGAAACAAACTTAGTATTGACACAAGGCGTTTTATAATAAAATTAATTCTACTGAAATTAAATGTGAGAGGAAGAGAACAAGACATTCTCTTACCTTTTCAGTTGTTGGAGTAACTGGCTTTGACACAAAACCCAGTCTATCCTTCACAGATAATTTAGTCACATTCTAAAAAAACCAGAACAAAATTACAGTTCAAATATATTTTACTTTATGAATATTTTAACCATTTCCTGTGTAATTACAAATGCTAGGAATTTAGAAAAAACATATTTAACTAATAAAACCATAGACTTTTGAGAAACAACACAAGACAAATAATATTGAAGTAGCTGATAAAATGAATTTTAGATATTTGATTTTACAGTTAATATACATCTATAACTAGACTGGAGAAGACAAAGATAAACTCAAATTTGGAATCAAAGATTAAAGTACATGCTTTTTTGCAAGAAGTGAATGACATGTTAGTTGGAAAAGGATTATCTACACAGGCCCTTTTAATTATACTTCAGTTTCTGCATTTTATAATCTGGTATTTGTAGGCATCAACTGCAGAAAGCTGTTGCTTCAATTTAAACTACAAATGTTTTCTGAAGTGTGGTGATCTTCCTTTTCACAAGTAAAACTAAGTAATGGCACAACACTGATAATGAGATACTTCTAAGACAATAAAAATTTAAAGGTTATTAGTTTTTTTTCTCATGGGAGTAACATGCCAGATTCTGTGGTTATTCATGTCATACTGCGGTTACAGTCTTCCTGGTACTGAGGGTGATGTACAAATACAGAAAAAACTTTTAGATGCTGACCATCCGTCTCTAATGGTTTTAGCTGTTTAACATATATAATATTAAAAAAAGGACAGCTTTTAGTTCTTTGGATAGAAACCCACTTTATTTTGAAATCTGAAAACTGCAATTTAACACAACATTGCCGAAATATTGTCAGAGTCTTTTGGGTTTTTTTTATTAATTAAAAAGCTATGATACTAAGAATTAAATACCATGCTTGGGTAAGAAAGCCAAATATCACTGCACTGAGGAAAGCCTGAATATCAAAACACCACTCACAATCAAATTAGATGCACTTACAAGTAGTAAATGCGTAGTTGCACTATGTAAGTAAATGTAATGGATACATTCATACATGATGGAACCTATAACAGAAACGCAACTGATTTTCATACATACCTGAGCGACTTCTGTATTGGCACTCTGTGCTTCTGCAGGTTCAATATTACTTGCAGGTACCGGACCTAATCGCTCCTTGACTGATTGCTTCACTACCGGTAAACTAGGTTGCGGAACTAAGGGTTGTATTACCTGTAATACCGCCCCACCCCCCAAAAAGCACATCATAATATTAACAACAGGAGGCTGCTACAATATCTAGTAATGTAGTTCAATAAATACACAAAGAAATTGCTGCAATGGCATTTAGATTTACAATTCTTCCTTTTTATCATTCAACAGCTTTTTCACCTGATGGCAAAAATAAATACTTAGTGAGATTTAGGATGTTATACTGACTATCTGTGTAGTGCATACAGCAATAACATCTATTTTGTACTTGCAACTCTCAAAAGTGAAACAAGTCTGGTCTATTTCTGTGAATCACATCTACTTAGACCATTTTAATTTCCACCTGTTAGAACTGAATAAAAAGTAATTAGCAGTCTCCTGATTCCTTTCACAAATCTTTCATCATCAACCATTTAGATACAAACTTGTATCATAAAGACTCTCGTTTTTTTACAGCAATATGTTGCTTTTCATCTCCCCTGTGTTTGACTTGGACAAAACAGAAAAAGAAAGAAGGATATGGAGACACACAGTCATGGGACCGAGGAAAAATAATACAGAGCAGCTAATTTTTGAACCTACTATGGATATGCCCTGACAGCTAACACCTTGCCTGTTTTTTTCTTTGACAAAAACATTAAACACTTAAAAAGGAAAAAATATGCTTCCAAGCAAGCTTCCTGTCATATTTATGACCCTCAGGAGGTCACCTAATCCATTCCTCCACTCCAGGGCAAAGTCAGCTATAACTAAGCCATTACTGACAGTATCTATCTATCTAGTTCTTACAGATTTCCAATGAAAGAGGTCCTACCACCTCGCGTGGCAGAAGTGTTTCAGTATCCTTTAGAATTGGAAAATGTTTTTTAATATCTAACCTAAATCTCCTGTGCTGCCTTTTAAGGCCCGTACTTGTTGTTTTATCTACTGCAAATGTAGAGAGCATATTATTTCTGCTTCCTGGCAGAAGCCTTTTATTTGATGATTTATTATGGTTGACTCCCACTATCTTTACTAAGTACTTCCACAAGAATTTTCCAAAGTAATCCTGCTGAGGTAACAGCAATGGTCAAGAAATTGTGCAGGATCAGATACTACTGAAGGGACAACTTGAAAGCCAACTGATTTTACGTAGAAAAAAATTCAAAAGCCTGTCTTTAGATCCTGACAGAAAAATATCTGTCTGGAAACCATTATAAATATAAGTGAAATTAATTTAGCTGTAATTAATAAATTAGTACTCCAGAAATCTTGACAAAAATTCAAATACTTATAGTATACGAAGTACTAGAAGAAAAGAGTTTCCACGCTACTCGAAGATACGATACCAAATATTAATTTCAATTAAAAGGGAAGTAAGTATTCATCCTCCTGACAGGCTTATGAATTTAAAATACCTGTTTACTGACTCAATAATTTGATCATTCTTGTATTTTGAGGTAGAAGAATATGAAAGCATTGCACCTTAACTTTTGATTTCCTGTTTAAATTTTTCTTGTCACTGTGCGCCCTCTGTTGCCCGTAACAGACTTCAAACTGTAGTCTCCTAACACATGCCTTTCAGGCTGTCCTTTGTGAAGTGAGAACCCTTAATACTGTCACCTGGTACTAAAGGGAACTCATTCTCAAACCATCAAGGATTACTTGGCCAAAGGTGATATGCTGGGAAGCTAGTAACATCACTAAAAACTATAAGACTATTTAAAATTGATGTTTTGCAAAATCACAAATATACAGATCCAATATTTATTTGGAAATACACAGATAATACGCCAAGCTTGATAGCATAAACAGCAGACAAGCTGATGGCAATAACTGTTCAAGCTATCCTTCTCAAGAGATATAATGTTTGTATGAATACAAATGACATACTCCACTGCCCTCTTCTGGCTGATGAGATGTAAGTCAAGCTTAAAAAATACCATTTTGAGTAGCACTAGTTCAGATCCAGCATGACATTCATAAATTTGATTCCAAACTCAAGTCTATAGGATGGTAACTGGGGAGACAGTGAGATAGGCGTCATTAAAACTGCATTTTTGTAGATAAAAACTGGGGCACTAGAGTGAAAAGAAACTGTTAAAATGCCCTACAGCAGGATTGCTATGGAAAACTGAATCACTGATTCTGAATGATGATGACATACGCCATCCAGAGAAAGATGGAATTAAAAACTTAGAGCCGCAATTGAAAGAATCCTCTAACAACTCATTTGTTCATTATATTAGTGTATATAAATAAGTGAACTTTTCTTCTACAGAGCCTGCTTCCTATTTCTTAAGTGTAGAGTGAGTTGTTTCACACTGACAGCAAACCCAATGAAGTAGGATACACGAGTATTTAGAACGACTTGCTACAGCAGGAGCTAACTGACAAGACTCTATCCAATAACCTACACAACCTGGGAAAATCCAAGCTTCCTCTTATGTTTGAGAAGAACCACTATGCCTGCTAATAAATCCGATTTGGCTCGCCACAGGTTATGAATCTAAGCTCCACAACAGTAACTACTGTTTCACATTCTTAAGAAGTTTCCAATGCTACTATACACGTGACAACTACCAACAGGTGCTCCACTGTGCCATTCAATCCAAAAACATAGACTTGAATAGACTACTGCAGTTGGAAGGGACCTACAGTGATCATCTAGTCCAACTATCTGATCACTTCAGAGCTAGTCAGAAGCTAAAGAGTATTATTAAGGGTATTATCCAAATGCCTCTTAAACGCTAGCAGGCTTTGGGCATCGACTACCTCTCCAGGAAGCCTCCTGAAGTTTCTGACCACGCTCTCCGTAAAGAAACACTTCCTAATGTCCAGTCTGAACCTCCCCTGATGCAGCTTCGAACCACTCCCATGCCACTAGATCCCAGGGAGATCAGCACCTCCCTCCCTCTCCACTTAAAAGTACAAAATATCCCTGATCTATTTCCCCAAAATTAGTCTCCTAATGCAGTTCTCCTCTTACACTGTCATTCACATATCCTCTCTCTCTACATATATATACATACACACATATGTGTATGTGTGTGTGTGTGTATCTGTATATACATACAGGTACCTTCGTGTAAAATAAATTCTATTTCTATTTTCTATAGCAGTATGCACGCTAAATAGGAAAGGAAAAAGGAAAAGACGGGAAAAAACGGCACCTTTGGGAAGAAAACGGAGATTATCTTCCAAGAAAAGAAATGTAACTCTGCTGTCTGTCATGCTCACCAGAAAAAAAAAAAAGCCTATACTAGTTAAAGCAAAATAGATGTTATCCACCAGACAGTAGCATCAAATCTTGCTCCACATGAGATGACAACAGAGCTAAATTCTCTGTAAGTCACACAAGGGCTTTCTTTAAATACCTCCAGTCTTACCTTGCTAATTAACTCCTGAACCTTGTGTCTGAAGTCAAAGAATCTAGAATTAAAGAGTAACTTTTGGAGAACTACATGAAGTATCCATTATTTTAAAAGTACTTTGTTTACTTCCTATAAACATTTTTTAAAAATGTTTAAAAGATTATATTTTACATAAAATTGTAGACAGAATAGACTTAGATCCTGTACCTTCTGCGGAGTATTTTGGATTTGCGGTGCACTGCCTTCTCGATGCCAATAAACTTTAATAAAACGATTATTTAATACTGCTTCTGTACTTGATATAGCTTTCTTTGCTTCCTCGTGCGTGGCAAACTGAATAAGGGCACCTTCTGGATCACCCTGATAGGCAACCTAAGATTTAAAACAGAAGAACAAAACTTACTGCATGTAGGATTTTCATTTGTGTCTTGATTATCATAAAATCACTAGTTTCAAGGCTCAGAAGCTCACAATTTAAACCCAATATGGGTCAGCTGATAAATACTTCCCATTCATTACACTGTTTGAAAAGCCTCGTGTCAAGAAAAAACCTTGAGATTAAGCTAATAAACTTTAGGAATAGTTAAAAACACCAAAACAAACAAACTGAAGTAAAATGCCTAAATAGTCAAACACTATTTTCTAATTGCAAATAAGAGTAGCTGTTAAAAGACAAGCGGAAACATCACTGAAGTAAATAAAATTGCTACAAAAAATACAGGGGTCAGTTAATAAATGTCCTATCTAGTACGAGAAATAAACAACAAAGTTCATTTTGGTTTTCCTCCTTTGAGTATTAACATATTATTTTAGACACATTAAGAGAACAAAAAATACCTTTTGGAAGAAGAGGATAGCTTGCAATATCTATCTGAATATTTGTCTGTCTCTCTATACGCATTCACACACAGTTTTACTTGCCTTACTGAACCACACTGCCTCTAATACACCAATATTCTTAGGTGAACTATGGAAAGGCTTAAGAAATATTTAAAAGCAATTAAGAGAGATTTAAATTCCCTCAGTGTTCAGACAGGCACAGGAGCTTTATTCTGTAGTCTTATCAGTACACACAAAAATATTCTATTACACCTCTTACTTACTAACCTCTCAGTGCAAACAAGAAAGCGTACATAAAACCACTAGCCAGCATCTTAAACTTGTTGATAACGAAACATGATGAAAGATCAGACTGAGCAGCTCAGAGACCGGATATGAAATACTGACATTACACATACAGCCTGCAATGCGTAACATCAACCTAAGTTAGGCCTTAGTTCTTTGCACCTCTCTTGTAATCTTTCTCTAATTGTTTGCCTATTTCTGTTTATAAACGCGGGTCACTCGGATACACCACGAAGTAATTATAAGGGATAAACTGTGGGACTAGAAAGAAACTGTATCACAGGGACTGCTTTCTGGATGAGAAATACAGGTTTTCTGTATTCACGATTTACCTCAAAAAAATACAGATGGTTTATGATATCCGATCCAAACTTGAGAAAAGGGTTGAAGGAAAAACACTTCAAATCAATTTTCAATGTTTTAAACATTGTATCTTAAATGTTTTATCTGTGAGGAAAACGGTTGTTCAAAATCTAAAAGACAACTAGAACACTTCACTTCTGCTTTTTCAATGACAGTTCCATTAAAAACAATGAGATCATGTTTAAGAAACAAGTTTCAGGGAACCAGGTAAAAATCAGCTGACATTGTCCTTTCAGCAACTACCTCAAGTCAAAGCATACTGCCTTCTCTTTGTTGACTCTTACCTGTAAGTTGACTAAGTTTCCAAACTTACTGAAGTGCTCATTAAGTTTGCTGATATTGTTAAGTTCTGGGGGAACTTTCCTCAATTCAAGTTTTGTATTTTCATTTCCAAACTGCAACTTCTTCTGGAAACCTGGACTATTTGTTCTGTTAAAGTTTTGCCTGCAACAAATAAAAATCAAGCCAGAAATCCATAGCACGCTAGCAAACACAATGTTAAATTGTATAAGCTTACATAGGAGCATGTGTGTATGAAACACAGAAAGATCTGCAGACTTTAAAAAAAAAAATATGATTTTAGAAAAGTGTAGAAAGGTACAGCACACAGGCCCATATACCTGCAGTTTTCCCCACCAATACTCTCAGCATACCCCAGCACATAAATCTGTGAGATAATTCACAATAATTTTCTTGTAACAGCAAGTCCTGACCTCCACATTGCTTCTTTCCAAAAACTATTTCTCAGCTACTCATGGAATTTCCCCACTAACACTTTAAATAACTATTACTTGAAGGCTCTCCACAGTCCCAGTAATCTCTTAAAATCCCTTCCAACCTTCTGTCGCCCCAGGTATATCTGGACACTAAGCACTGCACCCTCTATTCTCTGTCAGTAACATACCTGGCAACTCAATACAAAATAGCAATGACAATGACACAATCCACATTTTAAAACTAAAATCAGTCATCTCTAACAGCCACCATACTGCAGCTTCCCTTTCTCAGATCGTTCCCGCTTTCAGGGAGTAGATCTCGGTATCATCCAAAGCAACTTCAGCTATCTCTATACTGCCTTTGAGAGAAGACAGTCAAATACAGATCACTCTTATAGTGTGATTTATTTTAGTACAGTCAGCTTATTCAGAGGTTAACTTGCTTGCAATTTATATACATTTTATATATCTTTCAGATTACAGGAAAAAGCTCCATGGAATTCCAACTATTAAGCCAACCTTGTGTTAATGATCACTCACTTGTCAAACCAAGTCTTCTTTGTAGGAACTCCACCATCCCCTGCACCAATTGTTCTTTTCCTGGATTCAGCATCTACCACTATTCTCATACTACTTTTATTAGGAGGTTTTTCTGTAAACAGATGAAAAGATTTTACAATACTTTTTGTAATGTCTGTGTTAAAAGGTATTCCGCTCACATTGAACTTACATTGAAAAGTACAACTGTTTAGTTTGAAACGACTATGATCCTTTTTCAAACTGAATCAAATCTTGGTCACAGAGTTTTCTTAACTACCAACAGATGCCATGACAGATCAAAATTGCTAATAGCTTTCAATCTGTCACAGTAATATCATACACAGGAAAAACAAAAGAGGTGTGACAGAAGGCATCTGCCTCCTGATGACTGCACACACTGATTCACAATGTCCCCTACAATCCTCTGAGGCTCACGCCTTTTATGCTAACAACTCCATTCTACTATTATATGTCACACACAAAAATGCTCATGATAGGAAATGTACAGTACTCCAGAGCACTAACACCTAAGAGCAAGATTTAGGGATGGAGTGGGAGAGGAGTGGCTCTTGCTGAAGAACAGGAATCGTATTGGGGGACCCCTCACTAAAAACATACCAACAAAAACATAGTAAGATTAAATACAAATATATACAAATGTAAACAAATCCGCATTAAAAAAAATAGTTTTATTCCTCTTCCTTTCTCATTTTGTATGCTGCTGCTTCTTCTCAGGGCCATAGAACTATGAGGTTAAGATTAGTCATACACAATTGTCTGCTACCAGATAAAAATAACTCCTCTCCACAGCAAAAATTATCCTAGGAGTGTTACAGAAACATTAACATTTTTCTGTATAAAAGATATACAAAGTGACCAGTTATTACAGCCAAGTGTAAACTGTGCAAAACTCTAGCAAGCGCTACCATGTACCTGTAAAAATGCAGAAAGGAAGCAACTAGAAGCACAATTTCCTATTCAATTAAACTTCTTTTAATTCCAGAAGACTAAAAAAAAAAAAACCACAAAACAAACAAAAACCAAACCCCACTATGTTTTCCAGTATTACATTCTCTGAAAACTGCCTCAATCTGCATTAATGTAAGAAAACCAGCTAAACTTTGTAACTTTGAGAGCATACCTCTGGGTGGTAGATCCATATCACCTGATGTGAGTCCTATCAAATTTGGTCTTTGGGCATGTACTCTATGTCTATACATAGGTCTTGAAGTATTTGTTATACTTGGAGCTTCAGGATTATAGCCATCTGTGTCATACGTTTCTGGTAACAAAGAAATTGTCTAATTAAAATAAATTGCAGTTAAAACCCCTATGGTTTCAAATATAATATTTTATTTAATTACAAGATACACATGTAAGAGCCGTATAACAACTATCCTAAAACTGCCATGCCAAATTTTCTGCTTGAACACAGTGAAACTATTATTCCACAGTCAAGATTCACATTTTACATGCAAATTTTACTTGTCCTGAAATAAGTTAGCAAAAAAGAGCGTTTAAGTTACTGTCACAGTGTAAATGACACACTTATTCTACCAAACTATGAAATTATAATCTCTAAAAAGTACAGTATAATATGAATCAATGTTATTCTATTTAGCAAACCTTGTGGGCAAAGCCTCAGTACTACACCTGCTGTAAAAAGAGAGGGTGGAGCAGGAGGCGGCTGGTGATGAATACCCGTTGTTACAACAGTAGGAACTGAGCTAGTTGCTGAGTTTGGGGGAGCATCCATGCCAGCAGGCTGCAATGGGGGAAGTGGAGGGGGTGGTCCTGTCAAAACCAAAGAAAAACACTGTGTTAATTTATTATCCGCTACACCTGCATTACACTCAACTCATAAGGAAATTGATCTGAAATGTTTTTAAGGCTATTCAAAAAAAAAAATAAGGGGGGGGGGGTGAGAGGGCATATATACAGACAAGATGTTGCACCATTCATTCATATGAAACCAACCCCACCAGCAAATGACTCAGAACTTAAGACTATAGAGAAAAGCATTTGAATAGTTTAACGTTTCTCTTCACACCTTCTTTCCAGAAGCAAAATTTAATTGCTAACCCAGTATTCATCTTCACCAACATAAGATTTTTGAAGCTCTACAGAACCCACTCAAAGAAATAAATTCTATTTTTTAATAGGGTATAACAAAAGTATTCTGTGATGACAATAACTAACTTGATTGAAATTATTTTTCCAAATACCCAAGAAGAAACCTACAACTATGGTGGAAGCCAAAGGGATCTTTCTTAAAACTGAGGGGTTTTTTTGTTTGGTTGGTTGGCTTGACTTTTTTTACAACAGGTTACGTGACACTTTCAAAGCTAAGCAGTCAAGCCTGACCTTCAATTTAATCATTGTCAAAAACAGGTTTTGGAAAAAAGACACAAAGTCACATATTTGGACTTTCCACACAGATCTGGAAATAGCATGTGAGGCAGAACTGATCACCACAGCAATACAGTTACTCTCTACACTAAGTGAAATAAATAAATTCAGTTCTTACCTAAATATACTATCAACCAGAAACGAAAACAGTTTAAGAAACTTTCAAGCAATATCAAATACCAATTATTCTTTAATAATTTTACCAAGTGGGACATCTAAGTTAATAAAAAAGAGAGAAATGAATAATCACATAAAATTAACATAACAGTTTTTACACTACACAAGGGAACTGTATATTAAACTGCTATTTTACAAATGACAGCCAGGAACACAACTCTCCATGTAATTTTTAGTGCTTGAGCCAACGTACTTTCCACTGAAAAAGTAAACAAGCTGGAGAATTTTCTTAGTTACAAGTTTAGTATCGAAATTAATTGAAAATAATATATTTTCAGGTACAAATTTGATGTGGTGCCCAATATCTGTTGTTTCCAGGAATCTCCCTTCTCCACTAACAGTAGTCAGCTTTGGACAACTTCTCCTATAAAACTCAAGGAATTGAGTTTTGTCACGCCATGCTTTTGCTTAAACACATTTAAAATATAATTCCATAGTCAAGATTCACATTTAACATGCAAATTTTACAACAATCAACTTTGCAACAATTACGATAAAAATCAATCATTTTGGGGTAAGCTATGCCATAGTAGAGCCTAGGACAACTTTCTAAAATATAGTTGGCATTCTTAAAACATTTTTTTTGCACTGCACACAACCCATGTAACATCCAGGCTTTTCTACTAAAAGATGGGTTTTATTCTTTTTAAATTACCTGTTACAGGTGGAAGGCTAGGTGGTAAGGGGCCCGGTGGTGGCACCGGAGGTCTAAGGTTCACAGGAGGAGGACTCAGAATTGGTGGAGGGGGAGGAAGTCCAGGAGGAGGTGGTCCTTCGACAACAGGGGGCTGTGCTGGAAAAGGCAGAATGCCAGGAAGATTCACATCTTCTACCACTACTGGATCGCTTCCATGGTCAAAGGGGCACATGTCTCCTCTCATACAGAAACCCTTTTCTGAAACATCAAAAAAAATTTGTTGTTAGTATTCAACAGCTGTAGTTTGACTGACAGTAGGTATGACACATTCTCTTGTGTAATGCAGTACTTTGTAAATTAAGAGCTTCACATACCAGCAGAATTTTATATTAGAAAATGAAATTGGCTGTTTATTTTAACAGTCAGAACATAGGAAGACTGCAGCAAGATCTTAGCAGAATAAATATAGGAGTTACATTTTGTCTTGAAGAATTAATTCAGCACTGAATTGTAACAAACTGTGAAAGCAAAGAATGAAATCCAGTTGTAATTGCATTAACAAAACCACAGTATTTCTAAGTAACAACTGCAGATATTGGGATTGAAAAACCACCAATAAAGTTAGAAGTTAATATTGTAAAATTACAATGTGAGAAAATTCACTCCAATTCCTTTTTCCCCTTTGCAATTATTTCAGGAAGAATTAGAATATTTTGCTATAGTTTAATGCAATTATGTAAGAGCAAAAAACTTTGTTATTTACATATATATGCATTGTATAAGCATATATGTACATACATATGGAAATATGAAATACGCACATATAAATAAAAAATATTAAAAATATATTATATATATTAATATAAAAAATAAATTAAAAAATTACTTATTTTCTTTTACATGCAAGTAAAACATTGGAGCAGGTCCAGAGGAGGGCCACAAAAGCGACGAGAGGGCTGGAACACCTCTCCTATGAAGACAGGCTGAGAGGGTTGGGGCTGTTCAGCCTCGAGAAGAAAAGGCTCCAGGGGTCCTTATTGCGGCCTTTCAATACTTAAAGGGGGCTTATAAGAAAGATGTGGAGACAGACTTTTTAGTAAGGCCTATAGCAATAGGACAAGGGGTAATGGTTTTAAACCAAGGGAGGGTAGATTCAGACTGGATATAAGGAAGAAATTTTTACAATGACGATGGTGAAACACTGAAACAGGCTGCCCAGAGAGGCGGTAGGTCCTTGGAAGCATTTAAGGTCAGGTTGCATGGGTCTCTGAGCAACCTGGTCTACTTGAAGATGTCCCTGCTCATTGCAGGGGGTTGGACTAGATGACCCTTAAAGGTCCCTTCCAAACTATTCTATGATTATCTGTTTAGAAACAGCATCCACAAAACCCCTCACACAATACAACGCAATATGGGGGAAAAGTTCAAAACATCTTCAGGTGAAATGGGAAGAAAGCTGAGCGTCTGCTTCCTCAAAACATGATGCTGAAAAGCATACTGTATTACCTCATTTTCAGGAAGAATTATAGAATGTATAAATTGAAAAGTTATGGGAAAAAAAAAAAAAAAATCTAAGTTCTACAGAGGGTCAAGCAAAAAATGTGAAAGTGCAGATAGGAAGAGCAGTAGGTTGGAACCAGCTAGCCACAGAAGACAGAGGTGAGTTTATAAATTTAGAAGACACAAACAGCCATGAGAAAAGAAAATGGAAAAGACATAGAATGGTTTGGGTTGGAAGGGACCTTAAAGATCACCTAGTTCCAACCCCCCTGCCATGGACAGGGACACCTCCCACGAGACTAGGCTGCTCAAAGCCCCATCCAGCCTGGCCTTGAACACTTCCAGGGATGGGGCATCTACAGCTTCTCCCAGCAACCTGTTCCAGTGTCTCACCACCCTCACAGTAAAGAATTTCTTCCTAATATACATCTACTGAGAGATTTTAGTAATAGTCAGAAACGTAGGGGGAAAAAAAAACAACAGTAGTAAAAATCTGAGGACAACTATATCACAGTTTTCCAACACACTACTATTTGCTTCATACTTGGAAATAATAAGCTCCTATAGAAGAGAGATTGTTAAAGGAAACAAGTCCCAGTGTCATGCCTGTTATTTCAAAAGTATACTAGCCTGCATGTTTTGTTCCTTTCTGAAATACCTGTAGAGCTGGGAGACCAGGACACAACATTCTGCAGCTCAGCTTGCATTAGCAGAAAACTTCAAAACAAAACTACACTGTCACAACTCCACTTGCTCCACAGCACTGCTGTGACATATACTGGCAAAGATTTTCTTCACAAGTGCAACTCTGCCAATGCTTGAGAGCTCACCCTCCCTTTTTCTTTAATGAAAAACAAATTATATTCTAATCAGAGTTCCAAGTGTAAGCTGGCATAGATCTTAAACTCGTCATTGTGATATACAACAGAAAAAACTTTAGGGGGAAATTTAAAGTCTTTTGAGCTAATAGGTTGATTGGCTGAATTTAGCTAAGTCACTGCCAACTGCAGCAGCGTCTTCTGTGGATTTTGGCACAAGACATGCAAAATGATAGCTTAAGACACAGATAAGCACAAAAAGCCACCCAGTTTTAAGAAACACCTAGACGGAAAAAGTAGCTTAACATTCGCCTGGGAAGCTGCAGCTCTAGACCTTTCTAGTTAAAAATTATTTCTCAGCTAGTATGGAACAAGGTGCTAATCATGGTCAAAACTAGCAAATACAGTATTTGGTTTACTGGGGGGTTTTTTATAACTTTTTAATATAAATATACTAGTTTTCATCTATATAAATTAATTCTAGGAACTAAAAATCTATCCAAACGCTAATAAAGAAAGCTGTCTAAAAGCTAAGTTAATAAAAAGTGGATAAAATTTGCGTTCAAGAATTGTGTAATAAAAAAAAACAAACAACACAGTATTAGAGGAGATCAGGAAAAGAAAGGAAAACTACCTCAGTCTCTTCAGAAAGGGGCCAATCAACGCTGCAGGAAGCAATTAACAAAATACAGACTTACCATCATAATCTCTACAGCGTTTCTTTGGCAGCGGAGGTCTTCCATAGGAGTTGTGGTCCAGCTGCTCTTCGTGGAACTCTGACCAGCTTTCAGTAGTGTTATTTCCATGATGAGCAGGAGCGATAACAGTAATAGTGCTGCTCAGCGTAGGGACAGGGTAGTGGCCGGATGAAATATTTGTCACAGAAGAAACTGGAGTATAATTGTTCTCTAATGGATCTGTTCTATCCATATCATATTTTGGCTTTCCCAAATCCCTTTCTATATTTGAAAGATTAAAAAAAAAAAAAAGTCACATTAAGTTACATTGGATGATTCCTTCTGCACATTTTCACCAGAAGCAGCCACCAAGTATCTCTATTCCACATCAATTCAACTCCAAATATAAAAATAATAACTGAAATGTTCTACAGGTTGCCCAGAGTGCCTGCAGAGTCTCCATCCTCGGAGTTATTTATATCCCAACTGGACAGCGTCCTGAGCAACCTGGTCCAGTTTATCTGCTTTGAGAAGAAGTGTTGGGCTACATGACCTTCAGAGGTCTCTTCCAACCTCAATTATTCCATGATTCTACATTCCAAAGGTTTAATCAGAAAAATAATAATCTTAAAAACACAGACTCAGCCATTGGGGTATTTTAATAACAGTTATACCCACATTAAAGCAGAAATCCTATTTAACTTCAAACAGAGTACATCTTTTGTAGTCATGCATATGTTCTAAGAACTTCAGATGGAAAGTTATTCTCAATAAAGGGAAGCAATGGGCAAGAAAAAGGTAACCACCACTTAAAAACACTATAAAAGTTACACATCTTTAAGGTTGCAAGACACTGTTATTGTTTTATCTTCATTTTTTCTGCATCCAAATGCAGATGTTTATCGCATGCAAAGGTTTGTCATGACTGGGGAAATAATGGTGATTGACAGGTGTGGAACCCTCCTGGACGGATACAGCAGTAATATGACCTTTTATTCTGAATACATATAAACTATTCTCCCAATTTTCTAATATTACCATCAAATAAACAGTAAGTATCCAGATTAAGAAAGAAGAGCTCTGTCATGAGGTAAGTTCATAGACTCAAATAACCCCACATTAAAGGAACACTAATAAAAATGTCTTCAAGATAAGTGTGGATAACACAGGCTTTTCTTACTGTGCTTAGAAAAAGAAACAAGCTTTCACTATACGATATTGTCTATACATAAGATATTACCATTCCAGTTTATGTAAAATAAACCTTAAATTAAGTTTTAATCACATTGTAATCTTTTAGTTAAACTGCTGCATGGTTAACTTGCTCATTCGTAAGTTGTTTGGAAACTACCTGCTCTCATATTTTCAGGAACTCTGCATTCCTACTTTTAAGGCTGAGTTACCAAGGCCCATTCTACATAAAGAAAAATAACACACAGGAGACTTAAACAATGTAGAGGTAAAAACAGTCTTAAAACAGACTAAAGATACAAAATGACCCTCAATGCTCTTTTCCAATTTATCAGTAACAGTATTGGGAGAAAAAGCATTCTTTTCAGCTGAATAAACAGCCTTGTTTTTAAAGAAGTTTAATTTGAAAAACTACTACACTGAAGCGTTAAATTCTACAGATACGTGTGCAAATGCAAATATTTACTGTAATACTTTCAGCCCCTCCCTATGACACCAAGGAAGGGACAAGACAAAAAGAATAGAGCCCTACTGTTCTGCTTGACAAGTCATTTGTTGTCAAACACATAATTTCTGCCAGTTCTACCTCCGTAGATGGGTATTAATTTCTGTATCTTCCCAAACCAGATTCTGAGTTTCCCAAAAGTTAATGAAATGGAACTAACTTGGATTTTTCTGCCTATCTTAGAACACTGCTTAGAAGTGGCCAACACAGTCAAAGGTATTAGCGAAGAATGGAGGGAAAGAGGGGAAAACAAGCACTGAAAACACAACCACATAAGCCTTATTTCCACAGAAAACCAAGCTAAATTTTAACATAGAAACAAGAACAACAGAGGAAATTTTGGTGCATTTGAACATAGTGTTTAGATTTAGTGTCTAAATTTTGTAGGCAACATTCACCGTATTTTAGAGACCAACTGTTGGTACCTCTGCTTCGTGTTCTGCTCCGGCTTCTGCTCCGGTCTCGATCCCGGTCCCGCAATCTCTCTTTGCTCCAACTTCTACTTCGACTCCTGCTATAGCTCCGACTCCTCCCTCTTCTTCTGTTATATCGATCCCTATAGGAATCTCTTCTGGGAGGATTTCTGTCATAATCTCTCTTCCGAGAACGCTCATCTTTTTTCCTTTCATCACGGCTTCTAAACATGTAATTTGGTAAGTTAATTACAAGAATTATGAAGCCATAATTTAAAACCTTAACTACTACTAAAACCCTTAAGAAATGGCAATGGAAAATGAGAGAAAAGCTAGAAATGGAATCTAACTATGGCCCTTCCTTTCTCCTCAAAAGGCTTCTAAAATTATTTTATTTGGTTTATTCTTTTTACTTTTACTATCCATATGATTTTAAAACCTGTGTAAAATTCTGTTTCTGCCCAACACTGCACCTTCCCCAAGATGGAAACACCAAAAAGGTAACAGTTACTGAAGGGAAGGCTTCTAAATTAAAATTATCACAATTATATCCCAATACTGAGCAGAGTAACTGTTGTAACACAAACCACAAATCTAATATAAAAACAAGTCAAAAAACTCAAATGTGATAGTTGTGCACAACTCCGAGGCAGTTTAGACTGTCACTGATATACCTGCCATTTAACTACATACGCAAAAGAGCAATAAAGTATTATTTTTAGGCTTATTAGGTGACCATACAGAATAAAAATATTTGATTTGGTAACACCATAAAAATCCAAATCCATCTGATTACTGATATAATACAATAGGTTAAGCAAAATTTATTACCTTGTATCTCTGTAGCGAGAACTTGACTGAGGAGGGCTGTGATTTAATCTTCTAGAAAACTTTTTCTCTCGCTCTTCCTCTTTCACTATCTGAATTTAAAGTATATACATTAGACCAAAACATGAGCACACTACCGTGAAGACTTCAGCACAATCAAATTAACACAAAAAACTCAAAATGCTGAGCAAAGTCAGCAGTAACACTGAACTGAAACAATATTTTTGCACCTAATGCAGTTAGAGAACCTTCATAACGTGTTAGATTTCTATTTCTAGGAATATTCAAGGCACAAGTTGGGAGAAAATAAAGCAGAATAAACAGTACTTATTGTGCTGTACTGAAAATACATCTGCTTTTGCTACAGGTAGGCAAAATCCCATACTACGGGGCAGTGACAGATCTAGGAAGACATGAATATTCAACGATTGACACTGTAATGTCTTTTCTTCAACAGCAGGTTAGCTGGTTCAGATCACGGTTAAACACTTTCATGCAGCCAAACCTGAGCTGATGTTGAAAAGGACAAAGCTATTCTCCTGCCTCAAAGAACAACATAACATCCTTATTTTGACACAAGTGTTTATCTGGATCAAGCAGCTGGAGGAATGAGGACTGCCATTTGGAATGGCAGCCTTGGATTTATGCTGAATTAAAGGGCAGCAGAACTACAACAGCAATCCTGAGCAAAGAACTAATGTAGGTTGTACTACAATTCCTACACAACTCAATGACTTGATTTACATTTGCCTAGTCAGAAACACTTTGGTCTACCTTTGAAGCACCCACTTATGTTTAGAAAACTTGTGTAGCAGTACTTAACATACAAGGCACAAATCTTCTGACATATTTTAATGCTACAGTATAAGTTTGGGAAATATTGTTTATAAATAAATACGATGAAGCTGAACCATATAAGCAAACTACAGGAGTGAAGAAAAAAAGACATGAATTTAAAATAAAATCAATGCCTACCTCTTCTTTTTTTGTCTCTTTTTCTTGGTGCTGAAAAAACTCTACTTTCAGGCTTCCTGACGATGGTTGCTCTGGTGGAGGTAGATAGCTTTTTGTATTCACAGCATCAAACAGTTTTTCCACAAATATCTGAGTTTCTAAAAATAAAAAGCATACAAATACCCATTATTCAAAACTTCAGGTAACATTTGCTTTAAAAATAAATTTTAAAAAAATAAATCAACAATCACAAAAGTTAAAACAACGAAGAGTATATTTTTTGAATACTCTGATGCTAATTTTATATTTTAAAAGGACATTTACAGAGCCAAGAAACATGTCAATAATGACAATGTTTCATAAAGGTTTTCAATCATTGAATTATTTAATATCTCTTAATAAAACATCTGGAAGAATATTCCTGGAATATGTGCAGATCTCCAATACTTCTAATTCTGGCAATAACTCTTAATATCCGTAATTTTCTTCCAGGAATACCAATAGACACAAAACATATACCTAATATATGCATATTGCACTATACACGTTTTTTAAAGCAAATTACTTCATGAAAATTGAATTACATACTTCAAAGTAACACAGCTAACAAAGAGATAAACACATGACTCTATGGTAAAAGATTGTCTGAATGAATTAAACAAGACAGGCTTTTCACTCAAGCTTAACTGCTACAGCAAAGACCATACCTTTCTGAAGAAATACATCCAGCTGATCAACGCACAATGCCTTCAGTTCCTTTTCACTTTTATCCTTCTTTACCAAAGCCAGAACATATTTAGCTAGGGCAGATGGATCTGCATCACATCTGCAAATAGATTAATTAAAAAAAAAAAAAGCAGCAATTAAATTACAGAAGATAATTCTGAAACTGGTATAACCAATACATATAGAGGAACAAAACCTTTCCTACCAAAGTAATTGAAAAACACTCCGGGGTATTCTTTAAGACAGAGTCCAGATATGCAAGATACCTAAGTGTCACCTTTCTTTTACAAAGTAATTGCCTAGGATATTTCCAAACAATATTCCATGGAGCACCTCATAGCAAACTAGAAAGAACTATGTAGACTGAAACAGCTCCAACTGCCTAACAGTCTTAAGAACAACTACAAATACAACAACTACTTCCATAAATTCCCAATGACGAAATCAGTCATTCTGAGTGTAATACTAAGTGACTTAACAGGGAAAACTCAATCTACCCAATTACAAATGAATACAGTGATACAGCAGAAGTGATCTGTACTATAAAAAAATTCAGACTCTCAGACAGATTCTTTGTCTGAAATATGATTTCAAAGAATCTCATTACTACCTACAAATGAACATCATAAAAAGCAGATTAACTGAAAAATCTTAATTTTGAAAGCCTAAAGAAAAAGTGTTCATACAATATTATCATGGAAATTTCCCTAAGAGGTACACAGACAACGAAGTGAAATTTAGGGGATCATTACCTGTTTTAGACATCTAAATTCAACAAATGAAGTACAGAGCATATCAGTGTAGAAATCAAAGAACTCAGAACAGAGTAAACTGTATATCCACATTAAGTATAACGTTATTTAATATAACTGATATAATTTTATTATAATGTTTCATGAATAGTAATCTACTATGAACTTTGTAGTGGTGTTATAGAGTAACTGTGATTACTGCAGAAAACCCTTTCACGCTTCATAATTCAAAACCACTAACGAAATGGTTAGACACTGGTTTATCAGGCAGAACAGCAGCATCTTCTTAAATCGTTTAATCCCACATTTAGCACAAACCAAAGGAAGACCCTGGACCCTACAAAACCAGGCAGAATTTAACACATGTACACTGGTCACATGATACAGACAGCTAGCTTGTTTGGGTGGTGATCAAAGTTAATACTAGTGTTTTAAAGAAATACAAGAAGAAGAAAAAGTTGCACTGATGCATCCTAACTCCACATTCTTTCTAGCAAGAATAACTGAGAAGTAAAATAAAACTGCAATCAGGGAGTTGCACTGAATATGAGTATCACACATATACTGTTCCAGCACAGAAGTCCACTAGACACAGCGATAGAATAAAACTGCAGTTCTCAAACTCTTCTACATTAAAATAAGTGACATTTCAAAGCTGAAGCTTAATTATAAATCTGAATGTTGGTCATTTAAATTAAAAGTATTTTAGACACTGGACAAAAGAAACCAAGTCCTTCACCATACCACACTCCCTAATTCCTGTCTCCAAAGAAGCTACCTCTTGCACAGCACGCAACGTTCTCCATGCAAACTTATCCAGTAAGCAAAGGAAGCAGACCTGTCGGCTTCCACCCTTAGGGGACCCTCTGGGTAGCCTGGGCCCAGCACAGAATGCTCCGAAGTTAAAGGTCAAAGCTTCAAACGTAACTCAGCATCCCCTAGAAAGCAGGCAATAGCAAAATTTCATGCTCTAAAAGCAACTTGAGCTGATAGGGGACATATCACAGTATTCTGTATTAGTCTGCATTATTCATAGATACAGGAGATGGGACTTCACAATCAGTCTACATTGCTGAAAAACCCGCACACGCTAAACTGACAAAATGCAAATACATGCTGTTAATCGAAAAACAGACTGCACACTGACTGAAAAATCTTCAGAAATGTTTTCCTTTGACTACCACATCTGGTTTGCCCCTGTTCAGATTTAACAATTCTTTACCCAGAAGAAAATGCCGTCCAAGCACCAAGTCATCTGGGAAGCAGGCACATAAATAGCCTCCTACAGTGAGAGCAGTAGGACTACATGGTCTCTTTTACGCTGCCAGCACCTGTGCACGTCATCCAAGCAGATTAGCTGAAAGCCTGATGTTGAACAGAGTGTTTGTCATAGGCTCCAGTGAGGGTTCTCATCCGGTACAGCCCTCTAGAGGCCCTAATGCCAGCAATTCATAACTTCAGTGCTTAAATTTGCAAAATTACCTTTTCTTTTTTATTGTTCCTTAATGCAACTTCAATGTCACTACAGAAGGTTTTCAGTCCTCTCCCAGTTTCAAGCTGAATCATGTCTCAGAAAATTAGTGTGCTATTTTCATATTATCTATCTATAGTCATAACAGGAAAACAAGGCGGGGGGAGGGGACACTTTTTACATGATAATCCTCAATTATTTTCTTTTTTCTTCTCCTTTCTGTTCTCCACAAAAATCAGATAAAACATTACTAGCTGAATTGTTTTACTTTAATTTCCACAAATTTGGTTCTCATCTGATCATATGAAGTCAGCTGTCATTGTTCAAAATCTGCTACAACTGATTGAAATGATGACACATGCACTCAAAATTACTTAGTGGAAATGAAAAAAAAAGTCAGACTATAAGGTTAAAACCCCACTGCTGCTAGCTACTGCAATGAACTTGAATTTCCCATGTCCTAGCACCTATACAACAGCCTCATTTAAAGTTTAAAGAAATTCCTCTTTCATGAGCAGGGTAGAAAATGAAAAATCTGGAAAGCCACCTAGACTCCAAAAGGTGTAACAAAACAATAAAACAAGCAAACAAACCACAAAATCCAACCAAACAAAAAAAACTTGTTAAAAATAACAAACAATTAGTGCTTTCCTCCCTTCACATCAATGGTTATTTTGGATATCTTACCAACATTGTTCACCCCCGAATGACATCAGAATTTCAACCCATCCACCCAACTCCAAGATACTTTCAAGAAAATATCTTCATTAAAAATGCACATCAATGTACTTTTAATTTCCAAAGCACAGAAGCACTTTCTCCTGTCTTAGAATTCATCACTGTCTTAGAATTTATCACTCTGTATGAGATACAACCACATCCGAACAACGCAAAACAATCACACTGAACTCTATTATTCAATATGTCAGGGTAGAAATTCCCCTGTACCCAACAGGAAGAACTTACAAGCTTTCAAGTTAAAACTCTGTATTTATTTTGGCTGTTCAACAAATACTATTTTTTAAGAAATGGTAACAGATTAATTACTTCAAATTGATGCTAATTAAGCAATAATGAATACAATGCATTTTGTGGTAGAGTGAGATGGAGAAAATATTTTTGTAAATTGACAGTATGATTTCATGTGATTTCTTTCCACTTTTTAAAATTAAACTGCTAATGATCTTTACACAGATGAAGGCTGACTTCCTTTTTTATGTACTGACTTGAAACTTAGGTCTCCTCTTATATACCTGTTGTTCAAAGCCTGACGAAACCCACAAACAACTGATCTGTTTTCTCCACACTATTGTGAAGACAATGCTTGTTTCTGTAGCTAGTATTTTAAAAAGATTTAACAAGGTTATAGTCTGATCTTTTACTGCTTTTCAGACTCATAAAAAGCTTCATTTTTTTTTAAGTGATGCTAAAATTAAATTGCTAGCAACTTGAAGTGGTGCAAGAGAGGAATAACTGGTCTCTTGAAGTAAAAAAGAAATTAAAACTTTACAGAATTGTGAATTCATGAGATCTGAGTGAAAATGCCTGTATTTCATAGCTATTAAGAGTTCTGGATATTATCGTTAATGCTTTTGTTTGGGGGACAGCTGCTTTTTTTCAAAGCAATTCCTCTCTACCTTTTCATTCAAACTGAATTCTGAAATGTTGTCTATGAATTCTACATCCTTTGGTTTAGTCAAAATCTGCTGGTTTATAAGGGCCTTGAGTTTTTCTGATAAGCAAGTTCTTATGTTGTCTAGTTTGACAGTATTTTCTTACAGAATAGCAGCCTTTGTGAGTGAATAACATGCAATATGCTTGCTGTATACATGGATTTTTCACATATTTTGAGCTAGCTTTATAAGTTTTTCTAAACCTCTGTCTTGCATTTTATGCTCTTACAGTTGACATTGTTTTATTAAGTGATGTCACTTTAAAGAAAACAGGAAAGGCACGCTTTCAGATAGCTGCAAAAGATACTGTGGAAAAAAAGATTTGTGATAAGACCAAGGACTTATCATACAGTATATATCATGTATGATCTTGCACATTATAAGATTAATAGAGAAAGGTCCTTACCTGACAATTCAGAAAAATGAGAATAGCACCTACACATTTCAAATTGTGTAAGTTGTGCTCAAAATTAAAAAAGAATTTATATTTCAATTCTAGTGTTCACTGGATGAAACTCATTTTCAGTTCTTAGATACAGATTTGAATGGTGCGGTACAACACAGACCTAAGCATAAATGGAATCTGTGCATTAAAAGTGTGACAGACATTTAGACAGAACTTCATTCTTAGCTAAAATCTGGCTACTAGAAAAACATTCACATGCATTTAAACATGTAGAACATTTCTCAACCTTGAATCTACATCCCCTCAACTTTCTGTAGGTGTATGCTGCAAGCAGTAATAATCATCAGTAATCACATAAATTTCTCCCCCTCTTTTCTCATTTCTTTAACAAACAAAAATCAGTTGGCACATGTAATCTGAACTCATTTCCACTGCAGCAAGTACATCCCGGTGCCTGCTACAATTAAACACCCCAGCACATTTTCTTACACCCACTTTCTGAATACATGATCCTAACTAGCAATGCTAAATGTTTTTACCTCTAGTGATGTTTTTTTGAAGAGTCTGTACTCTATCAGTCAGACAATATACAGTGTCTACTGCTCTATATAAAACAAGGGAGATCGCTCTTGTAACCCTGCTTTAATAAACAGTATTTAATATACAGGCATAGATGGAAGAATTCTCTTGTTAGAGCTCTAAATGTTCTTCAGAAAATGACCTGGATACCTCCAACTGCTGTCCACCAGAGAAAAGCTTCAAAAAGTAAAGTAACACCCAATCAAATATTTTGCGCAATTGTAGGCGCAACAGTTCACAGCTGCAACAAACCTTGCAGAAAAGTTCAAAATCCCTCTTTCAAAATCATTTGTTTCTGATCTCATCTGGTTTTGCAGTCATTTGAAATCAGCATTTCAAATAAAGAAAATAAAGCAGAAAAGGAAAGCTGAAGTTGTTACAAGTAAATTTAAACCTTAACTATATATACATATTTTTAAATAATGAATGTTTGAGAAGGGAAAGTAATTTGACTGAAGAGGACTCACTTCTCTGTATAGTTTTTTTTTTTAATTGACTACTTTGCAATTCATTAAACACCACTCAATCTATCCATTTCCAACACTCAGATTTACATATTTTAAAATATAAAATACTAAATATGTTATGAGAACACACTTTGATTTTTATAATCACTATGCAATTACAGGCATCAGGATGTGAAATACTTATTGAAATTGTTTGCAAAAAAAATGTTACTGGGGTAGATGTACATACAAACACCCTTATTAACAACGGAGCTCACACTGATTAAGAGAGTCTTTGCCAAAACAGCTAAAAGTAATTTAACAAGGCAGATAAATCTTTGTACATAAATATTGCATAAAAACCATTTTAAAAGATACTGAATAGAAGCACACAGTAAATAACTCTCAAGACTTAAGAGAGAAAAACACAAACTTTGAATACATATTTTGCCAGGTTAGTGCCTATGAATGTGTTTAAGCATCAGTACAAAAATACACATTAAAATGAATGACAGAACATGCTGCTTATTTGAGTATTTTTAATGTAAAAGGTATCAAAAGGGAAGGCAGATCTGAAAGCCTCTGTTGGACTAAATATTCCACTATCAACTGAGGACTTTGGGCATGTTTCCCCACCAGGACCCTGAACTCTCCATCAAGTAAATCTGAACATAAGGCCACTAGGACTCCCATTAGAATATTCACACCAACAGAAAAAAAAAAAAAGAAAAAAACCCAACTGATAAATTCTTAAACCAAGAGAAGGAGGAAGAAATGCAAAGAATTAAAAAGTGGCAAGCGGGCTCAAGAATAATAGTTGTGAAGTTGATGAGAATATACCTGAAATAAAAATCACATATTTCAATAGCTTATAAATGTTGCCTATCCTACTCCAGTCTGACTTCCTCAAATAACGTTTTCCGTGACAAAAGCACAGAATGAGTAGAGATACATATTCTAGGTATCCTACATATACATCAAGCTGAAACATTTTAAAGCATTAATTAATTAGCTTGAGGCAAGCTCTGAAACATCTAAACCCAGATACTTTCCCCTCAGAAAAAACCCCATATCTCCAGTGCTATGAAGTTTCTCACGCTGTTATTCATCATTTAAGTCAGTTCCTAATAAGCAAAGTAGCCACTTTGAACTAGAGCCTTAAAAAAGTAATTATTTCTGGACATTTCTTTAGAAGTAGTATCTACAGTATCTGGTGCAGACCTGGTACTATGGTGCTGTAGTAAACACTACAGAAATCAGTTTAAGAAGAGGATAATCCTTTATTTTGCTAAAAATCTCACTGCCATGGCAAAACAAACTGCTGCTTAAATTTTACAGTTATTACAACAACTCAACCATTACACAGAAAATAAATTTGATTTTTATAAGATTTTTGGCAATATAATTTAATTCATACTTTTCTACATGCCTTTTCTATTAAGAAAAATCTAGCATTCCAAAGTCTACCCTCTGGTGAAAATGTCTGGCAAATGTATGCAAATTCCCTAAGGGAGATATTCATAACTAGTGTTTAACTATATGTTACCTAACCTTTTTACCATCTGGAGAAAAAAAAAAACAAAAAACATCAAAAACCCTCAACTTTCCCATGCTGAAGCTCTCAAACTGTAATCTGGCAGTTTTCACAAAATGAACACAGTTACTACTTAGGGGGAAAAGTGTGCTTGGGGGAGGGAGAAGAATGAGGACAGAAAAGAAACTTCCATGACGTTTTCTTGTAACAAAAACACTACTTGTTCTTTTCAGACATATTTCATTGCCTTTCTTTCAAGCTAATGCCAAAACCCTTAATCTAGACTTCATTTTAGACACAGCTAGTGCACACACAGTACCTTTTTAAAACACTAAAAAGCTACATTTTCATTTTTTAAAATTAATGTACAGACAAATAGGTGCTGCAAACCCTGAAACTAGTTCCTTGACAAATTTAATCTACCACAATACATTGAAACCACAAAAGCATGTCTGAACTCCTCCAGGCAGCAAATGGTCTTTCTGTAAAGGAAATAACATGCAGGTATACGTTATTTGTTGTACCCTGATCCCAGGAAATTTACAACCTAAATTTCAGAGTCTAGCTTTGTTGCCTAAAGATTAATATTTATACTTCTCTAAAATACTTCTCAGTTCTTGACACTAACCAAGGTGGACATGGTTATGTTTGAAGGCTAAGACATGCTTCATATTTGCAGGGCTAAGTGGGTGCAGAAAAATGTACGTCACATATTGGGCAGAGTAACCAGTCTAATTTAGGCAGTTGTACCATTCTGTTGTGTTGCTACTAAAACCAAAAACACTACAAAAAGCTACAGTGTTCAATAAGTAAAATGAATGACAGACTCATTCAGCATGATCCAACTTTTATCTTAAGACGCTACTGTAGATGAGAAGGACTACTCTTATAATGCTCACTTTCATTAACTCTTTAACAGTACTTAAAGCAACAGAAATATATTGAGAAATGCAGCAGCCTCTAATGCTGTTACATAAGTTACTGATGTCATTACAATAGCTCTAAATTATCACGATGCCCAGATCTGACATGTTCATACAGCTGCAACCAGTAACCAGCAGCTTAAAATGCCACCTCTAGATGCAAGCCAACTCTCATGTGGCAGAACAGCTGTCAGCGTGCTGGTTGTCCAACACACATTCAATGCAGAAAGCAAAAATCACCATAGCGTCTCCATGATTTGCGATGCAGCCAAGGGGTTCCATTTCGCTGCCTATGTTCCATGTAAGAAGAAAGGTTTCCTGTAACAGGAATAATTTTCTCCTCTATATTTTCTGCTTTTGACTATATCTTACCATATCAATATTTTAATTTTATCATAGTATTTTTACACAGAAGCTTAGCAGTATCTGCACTTTAAGTTAGGAACGTCAGTTTCTCAAATACAGCAGCTCTCCATGCGTCAGGTGAACACACTGTCAAGTTTCATAAGAGATGTAGAAGAGTAACTACCTAGTGTTAAGAGAAGGCTATACCAATGATGTGTATCTGTGCTTTATTTATCTTAGTTATAAATAGCTTAATGTAAAGTGTTAACAGAGTAAGTAAAATGAAGAGAAACATCTACTGCTTTTGAACTTCCTTATCAAGTTTCATGGGAAACGAGTGAAACCTGGTGGGTCAATGTGTGTTACTGGTAGGATGGCATGCCACATCTATGTAGAAAGAAATACCAAAGTTTTTCATTTTAACTTATTCTGTTCTTTCAGTATCCTAGCTTATTAGCATATTCCTTACACCACTGCTAAGCCTTTTCTATTCACTACCTTTCTTAAGTAACTAGGTGAAGATGACTAACGAGTAACCAATTAACAATTAAGCAAAGATCCAAACAGCAAAAAAGATACAATGAACTTTAACAAAGAAAGGCTGAAAAGCATGACAAACAAAAACAGAATAGTGAAGCCATAACTGAATACCAGAACATATTGACTATTTACCACAAAATATTCTAACGATATACTCAAAATATTCTTTAAATTATTTGGATTTTATTCCCTCTGACATAAGTAATTACAAATACCATGATCACTTGCAGAATTAACCAATGCAAAAAATTCTTCAATTTTAATGAGGTATGCCTAAATACTGCATAAACATTGTTTTAGATATTTTTTCATCTTCCTTGCAGGTTTGATTTAGTACATGAACGTAAATACAGCGATGCGGAGAAAATTAGATATGGGAGCCTTAATCAAGTTGTAAGTAAAATTCAGCGGGCCACTGAAGATTTTAATTGAATTTATTTTACACAAAGTAATTAAAAACAAGAAAATTTTCCACTATAAAGAATTAGGGCAAGGGGGAGAACATTACAATGTTTTACAAGGCAAAATGGTGAGTGCAGCACTAGTACAAAAGACCTTATTTTCTTCCATAGGTAGAGGTTCAAACAAATTAAAATTAAAACAAGAGAGAGACTCGAAACTTTGCCAAGCCAGATCCTGATATTCCAGCAAGGATTATACACACAGTTTATACAAGATCTGGAACAGACTTGCAGAAAAGAAATCCATCACAATAGATATGGCTCAGTGAAGACGATGTTACAACAGGTATTAGAAGTGACAGACATAAGGTTGTATTCCAAGTTTAACATAATTTTCAAACACTTTACAAGAGCCATGTGATGGACAAGAAAAAGTGTATAACACTAGAAACTAAGCATACTGCTGTCTGCAAGCAACGAAGACAACTGTTGACAAATGCCTCCTTTACAGTGCTGGCTGGAGCTGAGCATACAAGATAGTTCTAGTCAAATACAGAGCAGCCACAGCACACAAAAATACTCCTGCCACTTTGTTTACACTGGTACTACATTGACACAGATGTATCTGCAATGATTCTGTGAGCATATTTAGCAATTCTCTGTACACCAACCTGAGCTGCTCAAACAGTTCTTTCCAAATCCACAAATGCAGCCTCTCTTCAGACAACTATATAAAGTTCCTAGAGAAATATCACCCCTCAAGCAGAGCTGGACTGTGTAAACTCTCCAGCATGGTAGCATTTTCAATTTCTGCCTCACTGCAACATGGTCAAACTCAGATCAGGAGTGTTTGTATGGAGGATCACTAAGGCTTTGCCAAAGGCATTAGAGCAGTCCAAAAGAAACAAAAAAACCCAACAACCTACCACAAACAAACAAAAAATTCCAAAACTTAAATTCTCCATCATCCCTCTCCTCCAAACGTTCTTGTCTATGAACAGTGTTTCCCAGAGGCACCATGTGAAAGCAATCCAACAACCAAATGACATCCAGTCCATACAATTATAAAACACACTTTTTTCATTACACTAAAAAGTTAGCATTCTTGCTAATGCTTTAAAGTAGTAGTGGTTTAAAGATAAAATTTCATCATAAAATGAAACAATCTTTAGTGATATTGCCACCTTATAGTGCTGAAGCATTGTTTCAGAAACACATGTGTTATGGCCTTTGGAACAAACTATACATCCTGATTAAAAATGACAGTGACTTGAAAACAGACAACTTGGAAAGTAAAGCATATTCTAACTACTCAGCTCTACATACCTAGCACATAAATATAGACCTACGAACATGTGTATAAAATTTATTTACATATCTTCTTAAACACACTTTTCTCCTTAAAACTACCACGACAACAGCTCCATAATGGTCTAATACAGTGGTATGTTTCTTAGTCTAGGCAGGAAATTAATCTGCCTACCTTGCACCTAAAGGTTTCTGAAAGAGTTAGGAGATAAAAAGAGCTGGCATGTTTGTTTCATTAAAAGGAAAAAACAAAAAAAAAATTATTTTCAGGATACAGTAACACCTCCAGAGGACCAGCACTTAAGGCCTCATTGTACTAGTAGTCCACCAACAGCAGTTACTTCTTTAGAAGTAACTTTAAAAGTAACTACACACTCAAATTTTCATACAGCCAGAAGCTATGGCTGTAGGCACACATTTCAAGCAGCTGAGATCAGAAGCAGCTCCAAGAGTATTTGACTGCTAGGAAACGATAATACTTCTCCACTAATTCCAACATTTATTAGAATAATGGAGTTACATAGGACTCTGCACAAAACTGAATGACAGCTGAATTTAACAGTCCCTGCTTGCTTGTTTCCTCCCAAAGCTAAAAATTCAGAGAACTCAACATCTTCCAGGTCAGCAACTCCCTACCCCATGACATCGTTTTCCAGCATGAAACCCAGATTTGAACTGCTCACACACTACATTAAACTTAACAGAAACATGCTGGTCCTTTTGGTACTAAAAAGCAGAAAATTGCACTGATCACAGAAGCTGAGAATCCCAATTTCATCCTTTAACTGCTGATTATCACTAGCAGATACCACAGTGCAATATTAAAACAAATACACAAACATTGAACAACCTGAGTTTTTTACCAGAATAAGAAGTTAATACTACAGATCGCTAGTGAATGGAGCTTGAGGAGAAAGCCTGAAGAACCATAACGATTTCCAGCTAAAATAGTATCTGGGCAAACTCTTGACACTTTTTATATTGTGAATAGGAGACTTTTATTATTCGCTGGTAAAGTCAACCTTCAGGTCCTGACGCATAAAACTCAAGAAAACCAGAAAAACTGTATAAATTAATTCTGGATACAGATCTGTAAAATCCAAAGAGCCTAATACATCTGCTCAATAAACGGATTTTGAAGTCAACTGAAGCCTTTCTGTAAACTCCACCAGCGGACTTCCAGTTTCATATTTCACAGAATTTAAAAATGCTCCTTGTAAATTGTTTGAAGCTAATGTATCAATCTCCAGCTGCTGACCAAGAGGTAAGTGTTGATGACTTATCATTTCAAATTACCAACATATATTTTGGAAATGACAAGATCCTTCAAAGACAAATATTGTCTTTTCCAAGCCTCCTGATCACCATACTCTAAATACTGATATCAAACTACTGATTGCCATTAACAGAATATTCATGCAAGAAAGTATCTAGAGACCAACAGGGAGCATTCTGCACCAGAGGACTAGCTGGATCTATTACCACAGAACATAATGTGCTCTGTTATTCTATTATTACCTTACCGATGTGCTGTTATTCTAATATTACTTTACATTGACCTGAGAGGAATATTAATTTACCTTCCCAAAACTACACCTTTACAAGAAGAAGATGCTTTTTTTTTTTATAAATAATAAAAAAAAAATAATTCTACCACAGTCTTAAGGGTCAAACCTTTTATATAAAGGCACTTAGTGTAATTTGCTGCAGACCTAATTCAAAGTCCACTGAAATTAAGTTCAAGACTCATCTATTTCAGTGTGGTTTGGATTAGGCTCTGTGGAAAAAAGAGAACACCACCCCACCCCCAAAAAAAAACACAAACAAAGCTCTCCTAAAAGTGTTCCAGCATTTTACAACTTATTCAACTTATTTCAGCATAAGCCACACGAATTATATGTGTACATACATATACTTAACTAATGGCTACAGAAGCCACAAAGCACACACGCCCCCGCCCCCAAAATTCAACAGCATCAGAGTAAAGCTGACAGGAGCCAAACATCTCAGAAGGAAAGTTAATACCAGAATTAACTTCTATGTTCTTTTTCTATTGAATCAAATCAAGCTCCAGCAATTTAATTCAGACATGTTAAAATGGTGTTTCCGAATGACAAGTGAAGTGCATGCTTTAATCTACAACGTCCACACTTCCAGAAGATGAAACATTTAAAACCAAGTCCACATCTCAGGTCCACTAAAATATCATTCAGAGAAGAAAGACACAGACTACTTGCAGAAGAGCCGCAATTACTCACATGAATGTTATGCTTTGAGACCAAGCAGGTATTCACAAATAGGCAAATTATTCTCTGGGGCTTCTACTCCCAAGCGCTCTACTGATGCAATTTTTATTCGGGGCGCAAGGGGAGAGAAACAAGGGAGCGTCCAATATTCAAAACAACTGAGAACGACGTGCGACGAATCTGCGTAAAACGCTACTGGGAAGATCCCAGGATCCTGGAAAACGTCCCTATGGCACCTAAGCTCTCTCAGAGAAGGTCACTGGACGGGGCGGCGACCCGTCGTTATTAACCTGTCCTTTACGGGGGCCGAGAGCAGGGAACAGCAAGCTGCACACGCACACACATTATCTCTCGCTTACCGTGGGCTACAAAGGGAAAGGCGAAGGCGGTCGCTAGGGGGGGAAGCTGCATCCTCCAGAGAAAGACGGTCCTACCTCCCTCCCAGCCGAGGACGGCCCCGGGAGAGCGGGGGGACGACGCAGCCCCCCATAAGAGGAGGCGGCCGAGAGTGTGTGTGGGGAAGAAGGGCGCCGGGAGGGCAGATGCCGGGACGCCCTCACGGGCCTCTCCACCACGGCCTTTCCCTCCCCTGAGGATCCCCGTCTTTTCCAAGGGGAGGTTGATTTTGGGAGGGGGGCGGGAGAGAGAGGAAGGGGTCGCGGCTACTCACATGGGCTCCAAGGTTTTGCTGAGCCAGGATTTCAGCGCCTCGAAGTTTTCTATGATCATTTTAACCACCATCCAGAGCGGCCCGGGCCCCCCGCCTCCCCGGCAGCAGCAGCAACAACGGCGGCGGGGTCCACGCCGCCCCGCCGGCCGGGACCCCGGCTCCCGCCGCGCCTCCCTTCACCCGCCGAGGCCGCCTCCCGGTTCGGCAGAGGCCGCCTGGCAGGGGCCGGAGGCCCAGCGCCACGAAGGGGGCGGAACCACCCGAGCGGCGGCAGCGGCTGCTGCTCCCTGCGGGCCCCGCTCTCGCCGCTCCTTGGGCCGAGGGAGCGCGGTCCGGCCGCTCCGCGGTTCCCCCCCTCCCCCGCCTCAGCGGAGGGCGGCGCGACCGATGGGCCCCGAGCGCGGCTCCGAAACGTGCCGGACAGCCCCCCCCCTCGATCGGTCGGTCTCTCTCTCTCTCTCCCCTCAGCCGCAGAGCCAGGCGGAGTGAGGGAGCGAGCAGCTAAGATGGCGGCGCCCCGCTGTCGCGAGAATAAGGAGTCTCGCGAGGACGGGCGGCGCGCGAGGGCTGGCGGGAGGCGGGAGGCGCGGCCTGTGGTGACCATCGGCCCCGGCCCCGGCCCCGGCCCCGGCCCCAGGCCCGGCTGGGAGGAGCCTGTCCCGCCCTCCCGGGAGGGGAGAGCCGTCCCCCGGCCTGCCCCCGTCCTCCCTTGCAGGGAGAAGCGCTGCAATAAGGAAAGGCGCCCTGGAGAAGCAGAAAGGGCGGCACAGCGGAGTCGTCCCTCCCTCCCTCCCTCCCTGCCTTGACGCGAAGTGCCACAAATGTTTGCAACTGACAGAAAAAAATAAATTATTTCTTCTTAGAAACGATCGGAGTACAAAATTTCTCTGAAAACATGGGTGTTGGCAGCACACTGCCGCGTCTTCCCGACTACAGGCAGGGCCCCGCGTGGGGTGGGGTGAGGGGCTGCCGTGGGCCGGCAGGTGCCAACGCTGATGGGCACATGGTGGTGCCCTGGCTGGTCCCGGCCCTGCGAGATGGACCTGATGGAGGAGATGAGCCCGTGCGGCTGCTCAGTCACCCCCAGAGGTAATGGCGGTGGGGCACACGGACAGGGCCCCCCAAAAAAAACAGCGCCCACCAGTGCGGGGCCTGCCCATGAAAAGTGAGTGGACGCAGTGGCTTTCGCCAGGACCCTGGAGTAACGAAGCGGTGAAAGGAAATGGCCACGGTGAATTTACCTCAGTCGGTTTGGTGGGCTTCCAAAAGGCGGGCATCTTAACCTGAGCTCCCAAGTGATTCCTTCTGCACAGTCAATGAACAAAGGTGAGTATTTTAAAGAAATGGTTCGCTCTGCCTTTTTCGAGGGCAGAGTGGATGACTCTCGAACTGCCTGCCTGGTTTCCTCAGGTAGAGAGGAACCTCAGGTAGTTCACTTAATCTTAAATGGCAATGGTGGTCTTGGCTGACCTGTCAAATTATGAATATCCTGAAGTCCTACCTTTGTCACAACGGAATCGGGATAATAGCAGAGGGAGCCCTAGAGAGCGGGGACGAAGCCAAGAAGACTTGATCGGATATAAGGTAGGATACCTGCATGTTCTCCTGGCATGAGAACTCCAAGATCCGTCCCCAGCTTCATCCTGCCCTTGGGAACCTGCAATGGAATGCTAGTACTTCTGTTTGAAACAACTCAATTTTACTTCACTGCATCTGGAATGGAGCAAGGATCATTGGCAATTATGACCCTTATTCACAATTTTTCATGCCGCCGGGAAGCACTTAACCTCAGCAGAGACACTGCCAAGAAATCCGGTATCTGAGACAGCTAAATAAGAGCTGGAGGAGGCTATGGCTGCCTGCACGCAATTATTTGTGGCTTGATTATCATCCTTGAAAGTTGGTTGAAAACGTGAGAGTCTGTCAAGCCAACCAAATAAACTGCCAGCTTAGTAGGTACTTCAGTGAGGACTTCCCAATTACAAGATATGGTTTGGTTTCCTCACATAGTGGAGAGTGAACAGCACATCAGGTCAGTAGACAGAAAATCACCAGAGCCTGAAATTCTCTGGAGACTGTTCTGTAGACATCTAAGAAGTCCTTGGCTCACAGTCAGCAACTTGGAAGTTAACTCCCCCTGAACACATACAAAGGGTCACTAAGCTTGGGATTCTGATGGGTCTTTGAAGGGACAGTCACACAGAAATTAGGCATTGTGATAAGAATCTAAATTTGTTTTTGAATCTGGCTCTTAATCCTTTGCAAAAGCCAGTGTCTAGTGGAAATAATTCAGGCAAGCACTGTGTCAGTCCACTTCACTCTCATCGTTGTAACTACCTTTGATCCTTGAATATGCAACGGCCAGCAAGAAAACACAGCCTCTAAGTCTTCCCCACATAAAATGTATGGATATAATCATGGTAGCAGCTTCTCTGTGTTTGACATTTTATTTCTAAACTGCTTTCCTGCCATTCAGAAGCACAGTGCTGTAAGTAAATGAAATTTGTGATCAGCAAAAGGACTTCATGAATACATTTTATGCACTGGATAAGACTTGTCCACATGTGGTAATTTTTGAACATTACTGTGTTTATAGAAGTATGCTGTTATCACCCTTCTGGGGCAATATTCAGAGTAAGTATAATAAATAAATAAGAGCTGATGACATTCCCAGTCCTACAGTTTGCAGACTTGAAATCTTGAAAATTATAAAGATTGAGATCCCACATCTTCAGAAGTGACTGCAATGTTCTGTAGCATCCTTGAGGCAATTTTCATTTCATTTCATGGCAGGAATTAGAGGAGTACAAAGTAAAACTGCTTATTAGATCTGAGGAAACCATTTCCTCTAAAATATAAAGTGGCTTCTACACATAACGTGGTTTCTATTTAACACACAACATCTTTAGGTTCTTAATAACAATTTTAAAAACACAAGGAATAGTCTTTTGTTAAATCAGTCTTTAGTCACACATGAAATCAGTACTTTAACTGAAAAAAATCCTGAAGGTCATGTTCCATTTAACGCAACATAATAGAGAATCTGTACAAAGGATCAAAGTAATTATTAACTTCTACAGTGTCATATTTCTGTGAGACAAATATGTTTCTGTTTCTCCTGTAGCTATTCAATGTAAAATTCATAAACAGTCTGAGGGAAAGTAAAACATACCCTAAATTTCATCCCTACCTGTAAAATTAAAGGCCTGAAGAAGACACCAAGGAAAAGAATGAATCTTTGAAAAGACTGGAAAGTGGCAAAAGAAGAATTGAACATGTTCTCCTCAGGTTTCAACAATTTACCACCTTCATTTAAAAAATCGGTTCCTGTTGCTAACTGCTTGTGATATTCTGTATCATGTATATGATCCACGGATACCAAATATTGAATGGGAACTAAATAATAGCAATCTCAAAAATACAAATATATACATATATATTATATGGATTAATATAAAAAGTGTGTTTTAACATCAATAACTTAAAATAGAAATAAATTGTTATGTTAATAAAGTAATACAAATCTAACGCCCTTATTTATTCATGGATCAGAATTACTGATTCCTACCAGCCCTTTTGGCTTATAAAAACATTTTTAAGTTCTTCAGAGTAGTATAGATGTATTCATATATAATAACTCCCAAAGTTCATAGGTTTGGTGTGCGCTTAGTTTGCAGTAGTCTTATCTAACTCAATTTAGTGACCTTTGATGTCTAAAAATAATGGGTTGTATTTATTTATTCACATTTTTATTGTTCCACATACTCATGTGAGAGCTGAATGTTTCAAGCCAAGACAGAGATATCAATCAATCAATTTTATTTCTGCTGACTCCTCTCCAAAGCCATTGGACTTCTGCTTATAAACCATCTTTGTCATTGTGTAAAGCTGCAGTTTTAAGCGTTACAGATTTTTCTTTGAAAGTTTTAATTTTCTTGAATATCCATAGATCTCTTTTTAACTCAGATTTGTCCCTTAAATTTTTTAATACAAAAAGTCACTGTAGAACTTTTTGTAGAACTTTTGGGCACATGCATCTTTTTGCCAAACTTATGCTACCTTCATCAGTCAGTGTTTGTCATACAGAAAAAAGATTAATTATTATTCTTTTTTATTTGTTTGTGTTTGTTTTTTCTTGTGTTTTTTTTTCTTTGTTTGTTTTAAGTGAGTTTAATTTTTTTGAAGCTGCCAGACTAGTCTATGGCATTATGAAATTCTTCAGGCTATCCTTCTAATCCTTCATCTTTTTTATTTAGGAAAATGCGATTGGATTTGCAATTGGATTTAAACGTTTGTCTCTGATTGTAGGTTTTCTACTAGTATTAAATGTGATTCTGGTTTTGCTTAGCAGATGTAATCCACCGGTTCCAGATGTGGGGTCCCTAGCATCTCACAGAAAAAGTATTTAAGCATTACAGGCCTCAGATGTATCTGAGTGGATGATCTGGAGATCAAGGATTCCGTGTCCTTGCAGCGTACCACAGCCCCTAGCATCAGACCATGGGCTAAAACAGCAGGGCTGATGAAACTGGGTGGCATCAGGATGGCTTGATGGAACAAAACTGGTTTTGTATGTTGTTCAGATTTTTAGTTTGTAGTTCCATTGAGTTTTGGATTTTGCTGTGAGTTGCTCTTTATATATGTGTAAGTGTACATCTGTAGATGTACTGTCTTTGCTCTGTGTAGAAGGGTCAAATGATATTCCTCCTGATGCTCCTTGTCTGCTCCATAGCAAGTTTCATCTTGGGAGGCATCAATATGAGTTTTGAGGATAATGTCATGGAATGGGTCCAAACCTGAAGACTCGTCCTTCGGTCCTTCACAATTAGCAAATATCTATCAATTCCCGAGCATCTGAAAGCTGAGGCACTGCTTCCTTTTATCCATAAATACACCTACTAGTGCTTCAACAGGGCAGTGTGTCAGCTTTGTGTTACTCTTACTTGACTGTGCCTCAAAAAGATCGATGTCTATGTGAATGTTTAGTCCTTTGCTTTTTTACTGTTGAATAGTGAATTCAGTCAAATCAAGTTATTGCGACTTAAAAACTGGGGCCTGTAAAAGGTGTCAGAGCAGATGGTCTTTAAGGTCTGAATGTCTGCCTCTAGTCTTGAAACCAGAAAAATTTAATCATGAAATATGCTGTGAATGTTAGATGACTTTCTGTGACCATGGTCTTTCTATACAGCAGACCTAAGCTATAGGGTTGTGTATCTCTCCTGTGTTGCTGCAGGAAGAAGATAGGTGATACAGATGGAGAAAAAGGCTGTTGGAGCAAGGGGGTTGGACCAGATGACCTCCAGAGGTCCCTTCCAACCTCAACCGTCCCACGATTCTATGAAAGGCTTTTGGCAGAGTGTCCCAAAGCCACAGGTGTTTGAAGTATTCGTAGCTGGTACACACAGCATTTAGACTGAGATTGCAGGTCATAGAATTGGGCATTGCTTTTTTGAACTGACATAGCAGTTGTTTAACAGGTTTTCTTGAAAGCCAAGGTCAGAGTTGTTAAAGTCAAAAGTCAAATGTACAAACTGTGTGGTTTTTATTATTGTTTACATATAGAGACATTACCAGTTGTGAATATTTAGCAACCAGCATCATGCTTCTGAAGTCACACTATGCTAAGTCTATATTGTGTATCTCTAAATGGCCTCATGTTTTACAAAATAAAATGGGTCAATTTTGTAATACAAGATGCTTGTGTTGTGGAACCTCATTAGCTTGTACTAACGCGGGGACAGCTTGTTGTGTACTTGCTCGTTAGCTTGTACCAGTGCAGGGACAGGATTGCTCCACTTTGCCAACGGCAGCAAAATTAAGCTTAGCCCCAGCTTGTGCCTATGGGAAGGATGACTGGGAAAGAGCCCAGGGTGTAATTAATACCTCTTCTTCTTCCCAAAATGTGGTGGAGCAGGAAAGGAAAGACATAGTTCATACATAACTCTGCCCCTGTGACACCATCCAGCAGAGCTTCATCTTCCAGAAATCTTCTTAGTGCAGTCAGCAAGTACCAACTGTGTCATTCTGGTCTGCGTGAGCCAACGATTACGGGGCAGAGCCACACCTGGATGGATTTGTGCCTGCATATGGGGGTAAGCGGCCGCCCACGTTCCCCAGTCCCCTCGGGCAAACCACTGTGACAGAGGCAGCAGCAAGGCTCCCGTGCCTTGCAAGAACACGGTGGCTCTGTGAGCCCAGCAGAGGCTGGAGGCAGCTGTGACGCTGATGACGGCACCGTGGTTGCAGCTTTCATGTCATGAAGCACCTGCCCTGTGTGTGGGGGAGAGAGACTGGCTTCCAAGTAATTAAGTAGATCCATCCCAAATGTTATTTACAAACTCCTGTCTGCTGTGCATCTTCTACATCAGCTCTGCACCATTTTTGGCCATAAGCCTAGAGTTTTGGGCCACATTGCACAGCACATGGACTATTGACTCCTGGAGTGGCAGATTTTGAGTTGGTGCTTTCTAGTATATTTTGCTATGCAAATCCCATACAGAAATAAAAGACGCAGTATCCTTTCTGTTTCAGATGTTCGTCATACATAAACCACAGGAGGAGGCAGGCAGGATCTTGATTTTACCCTTCCTGCTACCCCTTATCCCCAGCCCACCTTCCTGTTAAATTGAACAAGCGTAGAGACAAATTATTTTTCCGAGCCAGTCTTTGTGCAGGATGCACCGTGCCAGGGGTAAGGCTTTCCCGAGCCACGGTATGAACCTCCTTTGCCTCTGAGATGGCTCAGCTATCTAAGATCATCATCGAACTTGTAGTAAATGAAAAGAATAATTGCAAGGGGCAGAATGTACTTTACCCATTTATCTTGAAACCACTAATTTAATTTTAATTATAAACAAATAGTCCTTTCAGTTAAAACTGAGTGCCAGCCATTGTTAATGACAGCTCTGACAGGCCACGTGACTAACCCAGCAAGGACGGCTTCATACGACCGATGTGAGAGCTCCATGTTCAATGTATTAGAAACACTGCCAAAGAATTTTAAAGGCTACCTTCTATCATATTTGAGGTGAAAGTTGTGTTGTTTATGCTATCTATTCTTCTTCAAAGTAGACCACTGTGTATGGAATCACTTATGGTGAAGCCGCGAAGTCTTGGTTGTACGAGTTCTTCCTACAGAAATATACAAATAAATCACTCCTGAGAGGACGAGGCTATCTGATTTCATTTCTGTTACTGTTTGTTTTGGATGAGTTATTTGGCTTACAATTAGACAATTAAAAAGGATCTAAATTTAGCATTAAAAAGGTTATTTAAATCTTCTCTGTGAACAATTTGTTAGAGAAGTTATTATTTTAAAGTTTTCAGATTGCCCACCGCAGGGATCAGGATTTCTCTAACTGCTTGGATTATTGAACATTACTGCCGTATTACAAACACCGAAAAAGCGCCGGCGTCCGTTGTGCAAGGCAATTTTATATTTCTCAACTGTCAGATCTTGGAAAACACTTTCAGGAAATCTGGCAGTAAAATACTTTTATAACTGTTTTAATTTCCATTTGAAGCAACGTTTGATTTTCCTCTTTAAGGAAGCTGAAGCAGGGCGGTGCTTGGGGATTTTGTTCTCTCGGTGTCCTGCGGGCCTCAGCCCTTGTGTCAGCGCGGCCAGGATTCGCTTAGGTCAACGCCGCCGCAGAGCCAGAAGGGGGAGCACAGACATTATTTCTTCTTGGCCACGTCGTAGAGGCGACTTGGATTATTTCACAGAGGAAAATCGCTACATCTATTTTTAGAGGAGGTATTGTAGAATACTTTTTTCCTTCTCTTTTTTTTTTCTTTTTTTAATAAGATTTTTAAATAAGATTTAATGAAGGGGAATTAAGAACTGGGTATTTTCATCAATTCTTACCAAGCAAAAAAAAAAAAAAAAAATGTTTGCAATTTTATGAATGGCTGGTATAGCATTTTAACATTTTGAACGCCTTTTACAGAGTTTTTTTGCATTTTCATCTGAAGCCACTGAGGAAGGTGAAGTTTATCAGAATCCAAATATGATAGAAAAGCTTGCTTCACTTTGGTCTAATTAATATTAGAAAGTGTCTTTAAGCATATTTGTATTCTAACTTCAGATCATATATTTACTCAGTAATTTTCAGATATATTCAGATATTAAAAACGTTATTTTAAAGACACAAAGCACACATAAATTCTTTTTAATAGTAAACTTTTTAATAGTAGTTGTTAGAACTTTTCATATCTCACATCTGTCATTTCTTATATTTCTCAGTTGTTATAATTTCTCATACAACTTAGATGCTCCTGACTTTGTAGTGAAAGTTATCAGAAGGTGCCTTGTTGCACCCTGATAATCATTTTTACTACTTAATCTGTTGATACAGGAGAGTCGCACTGCTTCCCTGCAGCAGGACTTGTGTGAAGCGTTTTTAAGAATTCCCTGAATAAAATTAAAATTTATAATCAGTGTGATGACTTTGTGGTACTGAGAAGTGATTCACTCATATGCCTTTGGTTTTGCCTAAACTGGCTTCTGTGTGGGATTTGTGAGAGCAGGACCCAAGGTCATCTGTGGATTGCTCTTCCCGAAAGTGTGCATTTGCAAGGGATGTGTGGCATTATGAACTTGGTCTTGTCCTCTTGGATAAGCGTAGTTAAATACTGCACTTGCTCTTCAAACTTTGGTCCTTTTGCTACTCCCAGTGAGATAAATTACAGCTCCAGTAAAAGAATGGAAGCTTAACCAGTGAGTTTTTTCTCACGGAAGTGTAAGTAGATTTTGTGATAGATTTAAATGAAACTAGCTTTTTTTCTTATTTCCTTGCGTGCCAACATCTGTCTTTTGAATAGTAGCATACATGTTCCTTCAGATCTCTTCCTAGAGTCAGTGTTCTTTGCAGAACTGCTTGTGGGTGGTCAGATTATTAGTGATGTTTATTTGCACTTGAAATTAATCTTATAGATCCTATTGACTAGGTTTAAACTTCAGGTCCTAAAGGCATTAACTCAGGAAAACTCCACAAATAGAATTATTTTGGTGGGCACTGAAATAAGATAGGGTGAATACTACTTATACTGTATTCTGGATATGCTACTGAATGTATTATATTTTGAGCACATATTCCTGTGCTGACAGTACAGGGTGGTCACGCTCACAAATTCAAAAGTTTATATCTTAGCGTAGTTCTGTTGAAGCCAATAGAACTTCAGGAATCGTTTAACTGAGCATATTCATCCCTAGGATAGCCCTGCTGCCATAGTGATTGAATTCGGTTGAAAATTTCCAAATTTTACCATTGAAAGATTACCAAAAAAAAACAGAAAAAAAAAAAGAAGAAAGAAAACCTAACAGAAACAAAGTACACAGAACCCCACAGAAGGGGAAAGGATTTGTAAATGCCTATTAAGAATTGTCAGGCTGAAGGGTATGCCCTGTAACCAAAGAACGTTTGTGTTAGCCACTATATTGATGGAGAATAACCTGTTAAATCTCAGTAAGATGGAGGGCTTTCTGGTGGGCAGAAGTGGGCATTTGGAGACTCCTGTGCTCACAATACAATCCTTTGGTAAAAGGACCCCACCAGTAGTGGTCCCCATTTGAGAAGTACTGGGTACTCTGCTGAGCTGACAGGCAGTAATTCTCCTGTAATTTCTCGTTAGAGAGAGAAAGCCACAAACCTTATCAAATTCAAAATGCGACAGAACATGGAAATGCATATTCTGGCAGCTGGCACAGAAGTCATTGTCATCAAAGACATGATAGAGACACAACCCAGAAGCTCAATGGGTCACAACAGAACAAGCCCTCGTCCTTCCCTCTTTGCACAGCATCAGCCAATGCTGTAGACTGAGGACACCAACTCCAGGAGTCTGTGGTTATTTCTAGACTAACAGGTCCTGTTCCAGAGGTCATTTTTCTCTACAGATTGTACTACCAGGACCCCTAGTAAGTTTGCTGATGATCCTAATCTGGGAGGTGCTGTTGACTCTCAAGGAACAAGAAGCCTTGCAGAGGAATCTAGATAGACTGGAGCATTGGGCAATCATCAGTGGCATAAAATCTAACAAGAATAAATGCCAAATTATGCACATGGGACAGAGTAACACTGGACACAAGTATAAATTGGGGGAGAGGTGGGTGGAGAGCAGCCCGGCAGAAAGGGGTCTGGGAGTGCTGGTCGAGAGCAGGCTCAATGAGTCAGCAGTGTGCCCTGGCAGCCAAGAAGGCAAACCACATCCTGGGGTGCATCAAACACAGTACAAACTGCTGGCCAAAGAATTGATTATCCCACTGCATTTAGCATAGGTACGGCCTCACCTTGAGTGGTGTGTGCAGTCCTGGGCCCCACAGTGTTAAGGTACTTGAGTGCATCCAGAGAAGGGCAACAAAACTGGTGAAAAGGCTGGAAGGAATGTCCTACGAGGAGAAGCTCAGGACTCTGGGTTTTAGTTTGGAGAGAAGGAGGCTGAGGGGCGACAACGTTGCTCTCTACAGCTTTCTGAGGAGGCAAAGTGGAGAGGGAAGTGCTGATTGCTTCTACTTGGGATCCAAAGAATCATAGAATTTCATAGGTTGGAAGGGACCTTTCAGATCATCTAGTACAGCCATCAACCTAACTCTGACAAAAACCATCACTAAACCATATCTCTAAGGACTATGTCTACCTGTCTTTTAAATGCCTCCAGGGATGGTGCCTCAACCACTTCCCTGGACAGCCTGTTCCAATGCTTAATAACCCTTTCAGTGTAAAGTTTTTTCCTAATATCCAATCTGAACCTCCCCTGGTGCAACTTGAGGATGTTTCCTCTTGTCCTGTCGCCTGTTACTTGAGAGAAGAGACCGACCGCCACTTCTCTACAACCTCCTTTCAGGTAGTTCTAGAGGGACAGGACACATTGGAATGGTTCAAAGCTGCATCAGAGGAGGTTCAGACTTGGCATTAGGAAACATTTCTTTACCAAGAGGGTGATCAAACACTGTAACAGTCTTTGCAGAGAGGCAGTCGATGCCCCAAGCCTGTCAATGTTTAAGAGGCATTTGGGCAATGCCCTTAATAATATGTTTTAACTTTTGGTCAGTCCTAAAGTGGTGAGGCAGTTGGATTAGATGATCGTTGTACATCCCTTCCAACTGAAATAGTCTAGTCTATTCTGTTCTATTCTGTTCTATTCTATTCTATTCTATTCTATTCTATTCTATTCTATTCTAACCCAGAAATTACAGCCTTTCAACCCAGAGAACAATATAAAACATTAGTTATATAGAACCGATGCTACATTTTTAGGTGATGGGCAGACTAAATTATCCTTCCTTCATGAATTTCTACTTTTTAACTTCCACGCGATCTCTTCCTGACAAATCAAAAAAAAGCCACATTTCCCCAGCTCTATGTTTATGTATTTTCATTTAGAGAGTCCAAGGGTACTCAGCTATGGCGTTCGTGGGGATGGAGCTCAGCTCTAAGTTCTTCTGGTACAACAAATTCCTCAGCCACTAACTTTGCTTTTTCCGTTTTCTGTTTCGTGGTTTGTTCCTTCTGAAGAGGAGATGACCCCGCTGGCCGCAGTCGGGTCAGCCACTGCACTTGTGGCAGCAGCAAGCACAGCAGCGACAAGAGCCCCAGCTGTCCGCTTCTACTACAGCAACGATTTGTGATGGACCCGCCCTAGCTGTCCTTCGGAAAGGCTTCAAAATAAATGGCCAGGCAGCAGGAAAAACAATTTTTAGAATGTAGCTTTAATTGTTGTTAAGTAACACTTCTCTGTCTAAGGCCACCATCACCAGTAATATCACAGGGAGCCCCTCAAGCCACAGCACCCATTGGTTGCTATTGTAACTGGAGGCAGAACAAACGTCAGCATGCGTTTGGGCTTCTGAAGCTCTTAGAAGGGTAAACAGCAGCCCTTCCCACCTCAGCCAGAGTGTCTCCTGAGAAGCTAGAAATACCCATGGCTGCTTTTTGGAAGGTGCTTTTGTTTCTCTGCAGTGTCAAGAAAGCAGCAGAACTTCCAGAAGTCCAAAGTCACCCAGACGGTTGGCCACCACCCCACCAAGTAGCTTGTGTGCAAAGAATGGAACATGAATCTCACTGCTGTCATGTACAAGAGGGCTCGGCCGCTTTTCCACTCTAAAGCAGCAACCCATGATCACTTGCAAAAGCTGTGGTTGGATTTATACCATGTATTCTCCTACATATACCTACGTCAAATTATTGTAGGAGTTACCAAAAGTATATTCCACTTGTGAAATAGCAACTTATTCATTTCAAGTCCTTTCAAAGTCTTGTCTGCCTCAGAAGGGCGGCTATCATTATTGGAACAAACAGGCTATTAGGGAACAAACATCCTGTACAGAGAAAGGTCCCGATCATCCTTTCATCTCCTCTACCTTCCCACTGGCTCTGTGCTCAAATGTTGAGTGACAAGAAGGTCCAGACTTCTGTTTGGGTCCTGACCATGATCTTGCCTTGCTCTTGCAGGGTGAAGTGGTGATGCCAAGTGCTGATGGGAAGGAGGAATCGAAAAATACAGGTTCAAAGGTGCTCAGAAACTCAACTGTTCTGGTCACTCTGTGTCTTGGAGTTACCCCTCCATGTTTTAGAGGCTAGGGTCTACAAGAGAGGGCCAACCACATGGTCCAGAGGAGGGCCACGAAGAATGATCAGAGGGCTGGAACACCTCTCCTATGAAGACAGGATGAGAGAGTTGGGGTTATTCAACTGGACAAGGCTCACCAGGGAGACCATAGGGCGGCATTTCAGTACCTAAAGGGGGCATACAGGAGAGATGGGGAGGGACTCTTTATGAGGGAGTGTAGCAATAGGATGAGGGCTAACGGTTTTTAAACTGAGAGAGGGGAAATTTACATTAGATATTAGGAAGAAATTCTTTACTGTGAGGGTGGTGAGGCGCTGGAATGGGTTTCCCCAGTAAAAGTTGGGGCTGCCCCTTCCCCGGAAGTGTTCAAGACCAGGCTGGATGGGGCTTTGAGCAGCCTGGTCTAGTGGGAGGTGTCCCTGCCCATGGCAGGGGGCTTGGAACTAGATGGTCTTTAAGGAGCCTTCCAACCCAAGCCATTCTATCATCCTATGATTCCACGATTCTATGATTCTATACCGGGGAGAGCCCCCCGGTGCCCCTCCCCCGACACCACCCCCCTCTTCTGCCATCGATGCCATCACAATGCTGGACTCGGCTTTACCGAGAAAGCCGACTTTACCGGCTTTCGGGAGGAAAGGCAGCTGGGCTCTGTCAGACTTACTTGGCCTTGGCGATGGCCAGTGAGTCCCGGAAGAGGAGGAGGTCCCTGGTCCTCGTGCGCCAGCCCTGGGTCACCCGCACGCGCTGCCGCTGCAGCGGCTCGGGTGCTGCTCCGGCAGGCAGGCCCTGCTGCACGGGCTCCGGGTCGTCCCTGCGGAGCAGACGGCATCGGGCATGATGAGCAAGGCGGCTGCTGCGGGGCCCGGCTGTGCCGGCGTGTCCCCGAGCCATGGCGGGAGCTCACCTGGAGCCGTGGCAGCAGTTCACTTGTCCCATCTTCACAAGGGCAGGGGAATCCTCACGTGGGACACAGCTGTGGGGGTCACAAGAGTGCCCAGCTGGCCCATGTGAGGCTGCTGACAAAAGGCTCTCGGTTCCAAAAAGCACTGTCAGGAGGACGCTGGGTAAGAGCTGGGCTCACAGCACGGGGTGATGCTCCAGGCGCAGCCGGACCGTGCCGAAACACCGCTGCCCAGCTGGGGAGAGGTGTCCCCACGGCTGCGGGCACCTCTCCAGCGGGCACAGCTGGCGCAGCTGCTTCGCCCAGCTGTGTCCAGCCAACGCCTGCCCAGCCCCGGCCTCACCACTGCCCCTGCTCTCCGCTCCACCGCCGCACGCTCCCCGGCTGCTTCGGGGCAGCTTGGGAGTGCTCCCCGGGCGGGCAGGAGAGGGACAAGGCAGCTTGGGTCTCACACAGCTCTTTCTCTGCCCTTTCCCCGCGCACAGGCCACCAGAAGGAGTGGAGGGAGCCCGCGTCACCCTGCTGCCCTCCCTCAAGCTCCTGCTGAAGGAGCTGAGACGCCGCAATCCTGTGAGTGTCCCTCCCGTTCCCGCTCTGCCCCCACAGCCTGCTCCAGCCCAGCAGCAGCTGCGTGGCTTCTCACCTTCTGCTCTTTGCCCCTTGCCCAGGCGACGACAGTCCGTGCCAGCAGCCTGGAGAGGCTGGTCCAGGGCCAGGCAGAGGTGAGGATCGCCCGGGCTGCAGTCTCGGCCGTCTCCACCTCTCACACACGTCCAGGGCTGATGCAGCTCGCCGGGGTCCCTGTCTGCTGCGGGGCTGCCCGCTGAGCGCAGTGCATCTCTTGCAGGCTGGTCCCAAGCAGCAGCCACCTCCCATCCCCTCTGGCCACCAAGGTGGACTTGGCCACGCGGCTGGTGAGTTTGGAGAAGCTGGGGATGGGACGGCCCTTCTCCTCTCGCAGGCGGCCACTCGTGCTGCACCGGGGCTGCTGCTGCTTTGCCGCCAGGCACGTCCATCCCCATGGCTCTGTGGCAGGAGAGAGCTGAGCCCTCAGGGCCCCTCCTTCCCAAAAGATGCCTCTCCCTTGATTTTGGCAGTCGGGGGACAGCATTGAGAGGGTGCGGGACTGCTTGCCTAGCACATCTTCTCCATGTCTCTTTGCTCTCCTTTCCTTGACAGCAGGTGGGACCCGCGGGAGGTGGAGGATGCGTCTGCCGTGGCCCTTTGCCCAGAGAGGGACCTCGGCGGCTGCAGAGGAGCCCAAGCCATCGGGCTCTGGCGGCAGCGGGGCTCTCTTTGGCCGGCCCCTGGCAGCTCTCTGCAGCCAGGACGGCACCCTGCCCCAGCCCATCCAGGTAAGCATGCCTGGCCAGAGGGTGCCCATCCCTCTGTCTCCTCCACAGAGGCACTGGCCCAAGCAAAGGGAGCCCAAGTGGGACTCGGGGACAAAGCCAGTTCCTCCCCATGTCCCCATGGTTCCTTTCCCAATGAGAGCTGCAGAGCTGCCCACGCTTGCTCCTGCCCCTAGGGTAGGTTCACCTGCCCCAGGGCCTGTCTCCAGCCAAGCAACTCTCCTCCTCTGTGTCCCGCAGGACCTGCTGGCTCTCCTGCACCAGCACGGGCCATCCACGGAGGGCATCTTCCGGCTGGCGGCCAGCGAGTGTGCCTCCCGGGAGCTCAGGGAGGCCCTCGACAGCGGGGCGGAGGTCCATCTTGAAAGCCAGCCCACGGAACTGCTGGCCGTCATCTTGAAGGTAAACCCTGCTGACCTGGGGCTCGGCACCTCCCGGCTCTCTCGCTGCCCATGGGCACCTGCGAGAGCAGGAGACAAAACACGGCTGCCTGCTCGTGAGCCAGAGTGCCGGGGATGCTGCCTGTGCTCCCCGCGGGAGTGCTCAAAGCCTCACCCACAGCCCTTGCCATTGCAGGACTTCCTCCGGAAGATGCCCTCCAAGCTCCCGGAGGCACAGCTCTACAAGCAGTGGATGAGCGCCCTGCAGATGACCAGCAGGCAGGAGAAGCTGGCGGCACTGAAAGAGTAAGTGGCCGGCAGCCTGCCTGCTGCGCAGGGACTGGCAGAGGCCAGCACTTGCCTGCAAAGCAATGGCCTCCTTGAAAAGGCCGTCTTCTGTGCCAGCCACCCCTGGCTGCCGTGGGGAAAAGTGGCACAGCAAAGCCCTTCTCTCCTTGGAGCACTTCTCGCAGGCATTGGGGGTTGCTCCATGGAGGGACTCTAGCCAGGAGGGCAGGGAGGGAGGGAGGTGGCCGTACCTCAGGGAAGGCAGTCCTTCTGCTGTAGACCATGCATGGCCAGGGAGACTTCCCTTGCCTGGGCTTGGGGGAGATTAGCCTGGGCTACCTCAACATTGTGTTCCTGTTCCCTCAGAGTGGCCAGCAAGTTGCCCCAAGCCAACCTCCTCCTCCTCAAACACCTGCTGTCCCTGCTGCAAGACATCAGCAGGAACGAGGCCACCAGCAAGATGACAGCCCACAACCTGGCCATCTGCATGGGGCCAAACCTCCTCAGCCCACCCAAGGAGCACACGCTGCCCCTGGACAGGCTGGTCCAGGTGACGCAGAAGGTACGTTCTGGTTACCAGCCGCCCACAGCCTTCCGGACCCACCCGAGCTTTGCTGCTCACAGGGACCTGGCTGCCTCCTCTCTTGGGCAAACGCTGGTGGACGGGAAGAGGTGCCGGGAAGAGCAGCCCTGCGCACAGCTGCAGCTTTGTGCGCAGAAGCAAGGGTCTGTGGTGGGGGAGGCTGTTTGACCCCTTTTCAGGCACCTAGGTGGAAACCAATGGTTTGCTGTGTGCAGGTGACGCAGCTGGTGGAGTTCCTCATCGACCACCATGGGGAACTCTTTGAGGAGCAGGAGGCTGGCCTTGCTGGGGCATCGGGTGAGGAGTCGCCAGCACGACGGGCAGAAGAAACAGCAGAGGTATGTCGGGGCCACAAAAAGCGTGACAGCAAAAGCCTCCCCCCTCAGAGGGTGGGACTGCTGCCGCCGCAGGGACAAACAAGGTCACGCAGCAGCCTGCAGCTCTGCAAAAGCGCAGAGGAAGGCTGATGCAGGTTGGCCAACGCACTTTGCGTGGGGATCCCAACAGCAGCGGCTCAGCTGAATGGAGCAAACCCATGCGAAGGATCTGCCTTTCAGAGCTGGGGCAGGTAGGTCCTTGCCACCTCTTAACTGCCACATTTCCATTGCAGGTGCCTCCAGTGGTGCCAGAAAGCTGACCCCAGCAGAGCTCGTCCCAGGAGAGCAGGTAAAATGAGACGGCTTTGGTTAAGAGCAGAATTGGTTCAAGTTTATCCCGGCTTTGCCTGTCTAACAGTACTCTTGAATGGAAAGGTTGCCCGGCTCCTCACAAGAAACCAGAAAGAGAAAACCATCCTGTGAAGAGGGGAGCGACGGGCAACCAGAGAGAAAGAGGAGAAAGCATGAAAGTGAGCTCTAAGGGACGGGCAACGGAGCACATCCAAGCAGGCAAGGAGAACGAGGAGCCCAGGTGCGTAGCAGACTCGGCTGTCCGTCTTTCAAAGCTCTGAACACTGCTCTGAGCAGGGGAAATACTCCCGAGGTGCACAGAGGCGGCCCCAGAGCGGAAGCATGCACCTGCCCTTGGCAGAACATGCACGTCAGGAGGAACATGCCACCCCAACCCTGGCAGGCTGCATTTGGCACTCGTTGGAGCAATGTTGGCGCAAGGCTGAGCAGATCCCCCAGCAGGGTCACAAGACTCCCAGGTGTGAGTTCTTTGACACACTACCAACAGAAAGAGGCAAAGTCCCACTTTTCCGCTCATGTCAGCTGACCATCCTAGCACTGCCTGGTGTTGTCTGAATCCCAAAGACACAGCACGGAGTTGTGCCAAGGAGCTGTAGACACTGGGATGTTGGCACTTCTTAAAAGGCTCCCATTTCACCTGAGATAATCGAGGCAAGAAGAAAACAACCAAACCATACAGGAGAAGCCTGTTTTGCCTTCAGACCGGGGTTTCTAGCAAGGGACGGTGAGGGATGCTGCTACGCAGGTTTTGCAAAGGGCCACACCACAGCTCCTCGCGGGCTCCCTGCCCAGCCCTACTGCCCGGCAAAGGGGCACCGCACATCTCTGCCAACTTGCCGTGCCCTCAGGCTATCGCATGTGTTGAGAAGGGAGCAAAGCATCACCGTAGGCGCCACCAGTAAGGGCCCTCTCTCCTGTGCCAGGAACTACTCCTTTTGCATGGGACTTCCCAAAGAATGGGAGACAAAGTCATGCTTGTTCCCCCTCCATGGTTTCATCGGTGCTTTCTGACTCTGTCCTTGCAGGTGCCGATTTAGTTTGGCTGCTTGGATTCCCTGGATGAGCTCTGATGCCTGGCCTTCAGCACCACCTCGGCGGGCGCGAGGAGAGAGGCACCCGTGCCCTTCTGCTCTGGACGGCACATCTCGCTCATGCACCACTGTCGCGGTTTGGGCTGGGCTGGCCACTAAACCAAACACCACTTCCGCGCTGCACAGAGGTGGCCCCAGGCAGGAAGCATGCGCCTGCCCTTGGGAGAGCGGCCCTTGAACTTCCCGTAGAAGGGGAGACAAAGACACGCCTGGTCCTGCCTCCATGCTTTCATCAGCGCTTTCTGACTCTCTCCCCGGAGGTCCCAATTTCTTTTTGCTGCTTGGGTTCCCTGGGTGAGCTCTGACGCCTGGGCTGCCAGGGCCACGATGCAGCCCCAGCACCACCTCGGCGGAGGCGAGCAGAGAGGCACCTGTGACCTTCTGCTCTGGACGGCAGATTTCACTCGCGCACCACGAAGCCGCAGCGCCACTTCTTAGCATTTCCTCCCATGTCCTTCTTCCTAAAGATTCTCACTGTTACTTTATGGAAATAAAGTAGCAAACGTATATCTGGCCAGTCTCAGTATTTGGAGAAATCCCTTACCATCCTTTTCTTCCTCTCTCTTTCTCTGTGTTTCACCTCCCTGTGCCTGCTATTTAACTGTCCAAGGAGACAAAAATGTCATACAAGGGTTGCACTTTGCCTCACTCAGGCTGCACATGGCCAACAAGGTGAGTCGCTCTGTTGCTCATTATCTCCCCATGGCTGCTTATCTACCCAACTGATAATATTGAAGGACTCATAGGAGATGTGAAGGTTGGTGGGTGTATTGGCCCCAGTAACCACAAAACGGTTGAGTTTAACATTTTTGGTATAAAGACATAAAGGACAGCAGAGTTGCTACCCTGGGGTTTGAGAAAGATACTCAGGGAGCTAGTTTGCAGTGTCCTCTGGGAATCTGCTTTTGAGGACTTATGGGTCCATGACAGCAGGCCAGTTTTTTAGAACCACCTTCCGTAAACACAGAAGCAGGCAGTCACCTGCTGTCTTATGTCAAGCAAGCCAGGTGGAACACCAGCTTTGCTGAACAGGGAACTCCTATTGCATCTCAGGCGGAAAAAGAAATTGTATGATCTCTGGAAGCAAGGTCAGGCTTCACAGGAAGATCACAGAGCTGTAGTTCACATGTGTGTGGAGAAAACACAAAACACCAAAGCCCACCTAGAGTTGTAACTGGCCAGCTTTGTGTTAGACAATAAAAAAGGGCTTTTTTAAGTACGTTCATAGCAAGAGGAGGTCTAAGTATAATACTGGATCAATACTTGATGAAGACGGTCACCTGACAAATGGTGATGAAGAAAAGGCTGACGCTTTTAATGCTTATTTTCCCCTCAGTACTTAATATTAATGATAAACCTTAGGGTGCTTGGTCCCCTGAGTCAGAGGACCATGAGTTTGGGAACAATGACTGTCATTTTGTGGGCAGTGAAATTGTGAGGGACCAGCTGTATCAGCTGAATATTCACAAGTTCATGATGAGACTCATCACAAGTTTGATGGGATTCATCCCAGAGTACTGAAGGAATTATTGAATGTTATGGCAGGACACCTCTCAATCAGCTACAAAGGGCCTTGGGAGCCTGGGGAGGTCCCTGCTGACTAGAAACTGCCCAGTGTTACTCCAGTCTACAAAAAACGGCATGAGGGAAGACCCAGGGAACCACAGACCTGTCAGTCTGGCCCCAGTTCCTGTAAAAATTATGGAGAAGATTATGCTGGGTACTACTGAAAGGCATTTAAAACCTGCTGTTTATGCAAAGATATGCAGGATTTTTCTATAAAAAAATATGCAGCACATCTAATAAAAGAAACTTCTTGTGTCTTTTTTTCCTCTAGGAAAAGAGGAATAAAGACACACACAGGGAAGATGACAATCACATTTTACGCAGTTCCATAAAGCACCCTGACCTGGCCTGATCTACAATGATTTTTTTTGCATCTAACTTCTGATTATTCTAGCAAAACGCCCTTTTCTTCCTTCCTCTCCCCATATTGCAGTGTAGGCCCATCGTGCATTTCAGTCATGCGGTGTGACAGAAAAAAAACCTCTTCCAAAAACCATCCTCTTTTCCCACTAGAGGGCTCTCCCAAAATACTCATGGGACATAGTTCCACTGACAGAGACTCTTCTGCTCTAGATAGGCATTTATAGTAATGTTTTGGGCATGGTAATGGCTAGCCTGCAATGAAATGAAATTAAATCTCTGTCAGATTTTGCAAAGAGAATTAGATATTGGTATTTGCCTATTTTAATATAGGCATATATTTACGGAGGGGTCAGCTCAAAAAAAAAAAAACCACCCTAGGCGCAGTCTGAGGAGTGAAGCTGGCAGAATTTTAAATATATAAATCTTGGAAATGTAAGAATACACACGATTTGTGTGTAAGTATTTGACACCTTTGTTATCACCCATAGTAATATGTCCATAAAGCTGTTGGCTCAAGAAACCTTGTCTGTGTTACAAATCTGAAACTAAGCACTTGCACCGGCACCCAGTAAATATGTTGTTCAACTAAAAATAGAAATTACTGTCACCAGTAAAAGGTATCCATGAGGGAATGATATTTCCTATAAATATACTAAGATACATGTGGATTAGTATAATCTAATGAAGATGATGTAAACAAACCAAAGGACAGAGCTTTGAATGGAGGAAGCAGGATGCATAGAAAATATTCAAGGGAAACTTTTCTGCTAGTTAAAATCCTTAACAGTATGCCTTGTTTAACATAACAACAAAGCTTCTTGTTTGTTGAGCAACTATTACACTAAGAACTTGTAAAATACTATCACCAAAGAAGTCAACCGATTTTACGAAGAATTTCTGCAGGAATGGGATTTCTTCTATACTTATCTTACATTTTCAAATATCAATCTGTGGTTTTGAGAATCTAAATTTTAATTTTCTGCCTGAGACAGATAGCTGAAAAGGGGCACATTTTCAGCAAGGGATTGCTTAGTACTTTCTGATTGTAGTGTTTTCTCAAAACCAGGCACATTTATAACTCAGGTGAGGGTTCCAAAAACTCATTCAAAATAATTGGTGACATTTTAAAATTTAGGCCATGGAGTTAGAAACATGAAAACATGTTATAAGGAATAATTTATTCACCCGCTAGAACCCTTTTTATGTTTCCATATTTATCTGTAATCAGAAAATGATATCTAAAAATTAGTTTGATACTCAAGAGAATTTTTGCAAAACTCACACATTAAAATAATACCAGAAGTTTTAAAAATATCACTGAGGATAATAGTATGGATAAAAATACTGATAATAACACAGTCACAGGTTACAACAGGGCTTCTACAGAAATAATGCCTTTAAACTTATTTGCCAGGAAAGCACAGACACAAGACACAGAGGGGGAACCCTTTTAAGCTCCAGAATTTGACTCCTATCAACATTTATTATAATCTCGTTGGTTTAAAAACCAGTGCTCCTCGCTATTTATTCAACGAGGGTGAGGGGGTGCCAAAAGCCTGTGGATAGATGCCGTGTCAGATTATGAGGGAGCAAGAGGAAGCCTGAGGAGTTCTCAGCTGTGCCATGCAAGGAAAACACCAGCTGGCTCTGAAGCCCAGCCAGATTTAAGTGGGTTAAATTAGTTCACTTACGGCCCCATTAAAGTCAGCTTGTATTTGGAGTTAGTGGGCAGACTTATCTAAGGGCACAAAATAACTTTGGAAGAGATAATATAATTGTTCTTTGGCAAAAGTTATAACGCTAACTAAACAGTAACTTAAGTAGAGTACAGTTAATCTCCACACACACACACACAAAGCACTTTAATAAGTGAAATTAAAGTAGTGGCATCTTTGCATTTAACACACTACAAAAACCCGCAGACACTTTCTATTGATTTTCTCAAGGGTACAGCCCAAGATTATATTGGGCTTTGTATAGCCCAATATATATGTAGCCAAAACAATCCAATATATATTGGATAATTGTTCTTCCAAAGGACAATGAGCAGGAAGAGAAGATAAAGGACTTTCATACGGCTAGACAATAAAAAAGTTGTTGGCAAGATATACTCTCTACACTTGGCCTTTTTTCACCATAATTTTGGCATTTTCTAGTTGGTAGCGGTCATACTCTGTTATTTATTGATCCTTGAATGCGTGTTTAGTTTTGTATAAATAAATAGGAAATAGCCATGTTCCTGCTTAAATATTATCCAAAACATTAGCTACTTGTAATACTTTGAAGCATACACGAAGGAGTAAAGTACAAGGCCATACTGGTGAAAAAAAAAAATGTATAAAATGTATTTTAAGAACAGAGTTGAATGAGGAGGGAGGGTTATTTGGTTCATAACAAGTCACAAGCAGTTCCAAAAAAACATCTCTAGCACCACCTGTAATAAAAGTACCCACATGCACGTCCTGTGCTCAAACACTCAATAGTGTCTGCTGAGTGCTTGACAGCCAGGCTCTGTGGGAGGCTGTACAGGGGCAGGGGGTCTGGCAGCTGGGAGTGATGGTGGGGCTGGCAGCACATCGATTCCTCAATGGGTTGCAGTCCCATGGCACCCAAACAAAGAGAAAAGAGGAGAGCCAGGGATGGCAACCAGGCCAACCATCAGTCTGGGTCGCTGGACATGTCTGTGGGGATGAAAGAGGTCTGGGGTCAAGGGAAGTCAGAACCCTTCCCTGTGTGGGGAGCATGTCTGTGCAGGCAACCAAGGTCATCCACCATCCAGCGATCTCCAGGCAAGCCCATAGTGATGAGGCAAGTCCAAGGTCCGGGTCCTGGCATGATGGACAAATGCATCAGGAAAGGTTTCATGCAGCCATTCAAAATAATGATATACTGCAGGTTTTTTTTGTTATTAATCAACATTTCATCTCAAGTACTGGAACAGTGCTGTTCCCAGCAACATGGCCAAATGCTACCTTGCTGGTTTTCTCCTTGACTCTTTCTATTTTTAAAAATACCTACAAATTCCAGCTGACACCGAGAACTTTGGTCAGAATACCAATACATACTGAAAGACTGTAGTGGAAAAATCTACAAGCTAAACCGATAATGCCAATATTATTAGCCTCACTTTTGAAATGAGGAGCAGCACTTGGTTAAATTTATGCAAGAAGACATGAACTCAGTTTCATGATATCTGTGCAAGAACAGCCTTCTGTCTACCACTTGGCTGTCGAGTGGTCCAGGTTCCCTGGTAGCGACCAGCAGTTGCGCATTCCCAGCTGGAAGTGCCCATGACACAGAACTGGTGTCAGCACTGGAGGGTTTCTGTGCTCTGACCAAACTGGGCAGAGCATTTTTGGTACCTGAGCTGCGTGTGACCGCAACGGTAATGTTTTACGTTATCCGACCCAGGTATATTTTTATGTTCCTCGGGGTAGATGCGCAGCCAGCTATGAGGCATCCATGTTGGCATCCATATCTACTCCATATCTACTGAGGGGAAAAAAAAGAGGTACTGAAGCTAGACAGAAACGGGAGAGCCGCAGCTGCCTCCATGTCTGTTCTACAAGGGTTCAGGACCCCACAGCATGACCCCAGCAGGTCAGGCCAGACACAGACACAGAGACTTACACATGGCTGCTCAAGTCTTATCCTAAACAGAGACGCTTTTTGAGTTGAGGCATTTCCTGTCATCATTTAACCCCCAAGTCCCTTGTTTTTCCCACTACTATTTAGCCCCTTCCTGCTGCACACACTGATTGCTGGGCAACGCAGAGCATCTAGATTATTATTTCCACATGGTCTTTTCCCTCAAAATTTCTCTGAGAAAATGTTACAGTGATTTTTGAAATGTCTGGATCCTGAGCAATGCAACAGCCATCCCTGCGCATCACGCGAGAGGAGCAAATTGTCAAGCGGTCACAGCTTTAGCTTGAAAAATCACATTGCTTTTGAAGTCTCACTTTATTTTAAGCATACACAGTGAACTTTCAATTAAATGCAAATTAACTACGTAATTTGTTTAATAACAAGCATGGAACCAAGCCCTCCAAACGGTGAAAGATTTACATACTTTTCATCTTAACATTATATGCTAAAATTGAAGATGTGAGAACAGATGCTGACATGTTAGCCACGATACAGAATATTTCTGGATCTCATAGTGTGTTTTGTGTATTAGTGCTGCCCTGCAGATGTTAAAAAAGTAAGCTAATTTCGGAATGGCTTATAACCTATAAAAGTTGTAACAGACTTAACCTTGCATCTCAAACTAGCCTATGGAGGTTGGTATATCCATGTGCTATAAATTAGACATAATATTTTATAAATTTTTAACGGTACTGAAAAACTATAACATAAAGTACAACAAATAGTATAAGTAATAGTAGTTTATTAAAAGCGTACACATTATATACTATTGAGCACTGTTATCATTTTAAAGTGTCTAGAGATCCCAAACGACTATAGGCTCTGAACAAATACATTGTATTTGACAGTTCATGCTATTAAGGCTGTAAAGTGCAGAGAAAAGGTAGAAAAAAAGGAAAAGACGACAGTAGAACAGAGATTTGCCAAAGCCATAGATCAGCTTATTAGAATATCTTCAATGTGCTGATGATTTCTAAGTCCTTTAAGACTTTGCTGGTCAAAATGGAGTAGACAAATTAAATACCCACACATTTACAATGCGTCCTTCATCCTGGACTTAGCTAGCCGCTCCACCACATGCTCAGCTCAAATATGTTTTTAAGTCCAACTGAAGTCAGTAAACTTTATCTCTTCCTGTCCTGCAAGTAAACAGGTTCTGGACCCCTCCAGGAAGGACAGATGACCAGCGCTCTGCATGACCTCCTACGCCCGTGGCACTCTCATGGCATATTTATGTTCCATGAGTTTAAGCAAAAATGGCCTCAGTTTTGTGTCTCAGCCCAATGACTGTCAGCTTATGGCCCTCTCATGGTAAGGAAAGGACCCACTGCTGCTTCTCCTCGTTAAGTGTTGAAAGGGTTTAATAGAGAGAATAACCATTTTGGTTTAGTTAAAGAAAATGCAAGGATATTTACTCTGCAGATGTAGAAACACCAGAGCTGGCACTGGCATTGTGTATTTTACAGGACATTAGACCCAAAGAACATCAGGACCTGAGGGCGTAGTACTCACTGAGTACAACACAACCTACTTCAGAACCTACTTCTTTTTTTTTTTTTTCACTTTACACAGACTTTAGACACCTAAATAAAACATTTAAAAAAAATATCTACAATAGTTCAGTAACCAAAGACAGTTCTCTTCATAATTGAAATACTTAGTTAACTAAAGCTGCAGTAATGTAGGCATCCACAACACTACTATTTTGCATACTGTGCTTAACTCCAACTTGCCGTTGACCTAAAGGCAGTGACACTAACAAGAGTTATGATCCAATATATCTAGTTTTATGTCCATAGGGTCAATGAGAAAACTGTGGGACTGTACCAAGGAACATGTGGGCCTCTTGCTGAGGGTGGCGGGTGGTTTCGGTGGCAGCAGACTCAGAGAGCTTGAGAGGCTTGATAACTTCTTTCCCTCAGCCTTCACCAACAAGGTCTCCCAGGCCCCTGTGCTTAGAGGCAGGGTTCAAGGAAAAGAAGAGCAATCAGCTGTTGATGACGATGAAGTCAGGGAACACTTCAGAGGACTCATGCTAAACAAGTCCACACTACCTGCAGGACTGCATCGCTGAGTGCTGAGAGAGCTGGTCGATGACCAGCTTGGGGGTTGGACTAGATGATCTCCAGAGGTCCCTTCCAACCCTATGATTCTATGATTCTATGATTCTATGACCTTGCAAGGCTATTTTCTATCATATTTTAAAAGTTATGGAGATCAGGGAAGATCTCTGATAACTGGAGGAAGGCAAATGTTGCACCCATCTTCAAAATAGTCTGAAAGGATATCTGGGCAACTACAGGCCAGTCAGCTTCACTTCAGTCCCCAGGGAAAATCATGGAATGAGTTCTCTGGGAACAAACTTGTGCCACAGGAAGGTGAAGTTGCTGGGAACGGTCAGCACGGATTTACCATGCCTGACCCACCTGATTGCCTTTTGTGATAAGGTGGCTGGACTTATGAATAAGGGATTACACTCATCTTGACTTTAGGAAGGTTTTGATGCTGTCTTTCATAATCTTCTAGTATCCATGTTATGGATGCTATGATCCAGCTGGGTGAAAAGCCAGATAAGTAAAAAACTGGTTGGATGATGGGGCCAGAGGGCAGTGCTACTTGGAGGTCAGTAACAATAAAGATCCATGGTATGACCTGTTCTGTTTATCGTCTTTATCGGTGACCTGGAGGAGGTGATGTAGTGCACTTCAAGAAAGTTGGCAGATGATACCAAACTGGGGGGGCCAGTAGATAAGCTGGAAGGCAGGGCTTCTGTCCTGAGGGACCTAGACAGGCTGGAAAAAAAATGGACAGGAACTTCATTAAACTTAATGAGAACAAATGCAAAATCCTGCCTCCGGGAAGGAAGACCCTCTGGTGGTGACACAGGCTGGGGAACAATGGTCTGGGGAGCAGAAGCTGTGGGAAGAAGTCCTTGGGGGACAGCTAACTGAACGTAAGCCAGCAGTACACCCTGGCACCAAAGACAGCCAGCAGCATCCAGGGCAATGTTAACAGGAGCCCAGTAGGTCAAGGTCAGTGATTATCTCCTGCTTCACTTAGTACTTAGACCACACCTAAATGACAGGATGACAGGGATGTAAGACAGTCAATATGACTTCACAAAGGGCAAGTTGTACCTGACTAATCTGGTGGTCTTCTACAATAGAGTGACTGCACTGGTGGATAAGGGAAGAGCAACTGATGTCACCTACCTGGACTTCTGTAAGGCCTTTGATACGCTCCCACACAACACCCTTGTCACTAAATTAGAGAGATATGGGTTTGATGGATGGACTATTTGATGGAAAAGGAATTGGCTGTATGGCCATGTCCAAAGAGTTGCAGTCAACATCTCAGTGCCCAAGTAGAGATTAGTAACAAGTGGTGCCCCTCAGGGGTCTGTACTGATACAGACCCCTGAGAGACACCACTTAATAAAGACCCTGTTCAATATCTTTATTAATGACATAATGGGATTGAGTGCACTCTCAGCAAGTTTGCAGATGACATCAAGCTGAGTGATGCATTTGATTTGCTAGAGGGAAGGGATGCCGTCCAGAAGGACCTTGACAGGCTTGGAAAATGAGCCAATATGAATCTCTTGAAGTTCAACAAGGCCAAGTGTAAGGTCCTGTACCTGGGTTGGGGCAATCCCCAGTATCAATACAGACTGGGGGATGAATGGATTGAGAGCAGCCCTGCAGAGAAGACCTTGGGGATACCAGTAGACAAAAAATTGGACATGACCCAGCAATACGTGTTTGCAGTGGGCTTGACAGCCAATAGTATCCTGGGCTGCATAAAAAGAAGCGTAGCCAGGAGGTCAAGGGAGGTGATTGTTCCCCTCTACTCTGCTCTGGTGACAACCCACCTGCAGTACTGCGTCCAGCTCTGGGGTCTCCAGTACAAGAAACATGGGACATGAAAATGTCATGTACAAGGGACATGAAAATGATCAGAGGGATGGAACACCTCTATTATGAAGAAAGGCAGAAAGAGCTGGGGTTGTTCAGCCTGGAGAAGAGAAGGCTCCAGGGAGACCTTACAGCAGCCTTCTGGTACTTAAAGAGGGCTTACAAGAAAGATGGAGAGAGACATTTTACCAGAGCCTGTAGTGTCAGGACAAGGCACAATGGCTTTAAACTGAAACAGGGTAGGTTTAGATAGGACATAAGGAAGAAATTGTTTACAATGCAGGTGGTGAGACTCTGGAACACGCAGCTCAAGGAAGCTGTGGATGCCCCGTCATTGGAAGTGTTCTAGGTCAGGTTGGATGGGGCTTTGAGCAACCTGGTCTAGTGAAAGCTGCCCCTGCCCATGGCAGGGGGATTGGTCCAGATGGTCTTTAAAGGTGTCTTCTGACCCAAACCATTCTATGATTCTAGAAATATTGCATCCAGTTTTGGACTCCCCAGTATAGGAAACTCATGTGAGTTCAGCGGAGGGCCACCACAATGGTTTGGGCTGAAGCACTTGGCCTGTGAGAAGACGCTGAGGTCCAGAGCCTGTTCAGCCTGGAGAAACAATGGCTTCAGGGACACATAAAGCAGCCCCCAGTGCCTGCGGGAAGGTGAGCAAGACTTGCTGAAGTCTCTGCCTGCCTGAATTATCCTGTGCATTTATGATCTATGCCTCTATTAGTCACCTTGGGCTCCCTTTATGATTAACCGCATTTCTAGGAAGCGATTAATTTGACCTATTTATTATGAGTATTTATTTCAACTGAGAGGAATGGTGCCATACAACTGCTTGTTTCTTTGCTATGAAGATAGTCCAGACAGCTAACTCAGATCTAATTACCAACATGTTAAGTGTCTACAATTAGGTCAGGTGGATCCTGTCCTGGGTGTCTGTGCTCCCTGAAGGGCCCAGCTGGATACCAGGGAGGGAAACGAAGAAGTTATTTCTTCTTCCTTTACAGCATCACAGCAGATACAACACTTGCTCCCAAAGAAATATATTTGAAATCTGGGCCATATTCCCAAAACTTTTATTTTTTTTTTTATTCAAAACCTCATCGATAACAAACTAATACATGTGTAGAGCATGGATTTTTCAATCTCTCTTTTCATTCTGTCTGTTTTCTTGCCTGATTCTCTCTCTGGCCCCTTACGCCTTGCACGGGGCTGTGCTCTCTGCCCTCTGCCCTGTGTTCTCTCTTCCATGAAGCCGTGGCTGCTTCTTCAAGAAACCACAGAGCCAGCTCTCCCTGTTCCTCAGGAAATGGTCCAGCTGCTATTAAGTCTATTACTAGCTTGTCTTGACAACACCAAAATTATAAATAGTTCATTTAGGTGCTTCTGCTGGGAGTTTGATTTGTGGGAAAGGGACACATACTGATTTTTAAATTGAATTGTTTAAAAACGCCGTTCTTCATGTTATTTGTAAATAGGCTACAGAAATAACAAAATAGCAAAAAACAACATGCTACCACAGCATCCTGCCCCTTTCACCAGTGTAACACTAACTCTGACATAATCTGTTTATACATACATTTGGTAGCTGTATATATAGGCGTAAAAACCAATGCCATGTTTATTTATGTTACTAATAATGTGTTTGCAACAAACAATACAATTAAGTACATCAATAAATTACCATAGGGATAATACTGTTGATTTTTCCCTTGAATATTCTGTTCAGGTTATAAGTGTGAAAAAGTTCAGTAGTTTTCAATCCATTTCAATGTGTGTATCTCCTGTACAGGAGAAAAATAACGCAAAGTTAAGCTTCCTAGAAGCACCCTTGCTGTTCTTAGCTATTTTTATTACAAGTAGTCCACAAATCCCACAGTGTCTCGATACCACTCTGATTTCTAGACTTTTCAAAACTATGTCTTTAGCTTAATCATAACCATGGGTTTTCGCGCCTCGTTAGTGTTCTGTGCTTCATGACCTTTGGCTTGGTTTTAATGTATATTCCTTATACCAAGACAGTTCATGTTGCTTTTCTTCTGTCACTTTGCATGTTAGTACCTTTCCCCTTTGTGATTCAAGAAGCAACATCTCTGCTCGTACTAATTCAAAGCAAGAATGCGATACTGCATTTGAAAGCGTAGGTGTTCCTGACACAACTCTTGCTTCTACATGGTGTATTTTGTCTTCAAACATTAGCACCCCAAGGCACCTGTGTGACTGAGCCCTGGGAATGTGTATTTCTTTTTGAAGTCAGTTTGCATTGCTAATTCACAACAGGGTGCAAAGTCAAGATTTCTGAGCACAGAAATAAGGACTGATTACCATTCTTTTATTTTTGGCACTCCTTCCATAGACACGTACATTTTGTTTCTGTAATTACTGCAAACTGTAGACTTCGTACATACTGACAGATTAATTTTGTACTACACTATTACAGAAAACTCTAACTTAGAGACTGATTTGCAACTATTTTGCTAACCTATTGTAAGGAAAATACCTCCTAAATAGCAAAATCAGTAAAAAATCAAATCCACTGATATTAAGTGGGTGCTTAACTTCAAGAATACAAGCAGTCCCACTATTTGTCTCAGATTTAGCTAGTTTGAGTACATGCACTGCTTTAAACACTAATTACATACACAGTCCTACTGCCAATGGGAACTGAGAACCCTCAACACCTTTCAAGACATGTTCAGTTCTCCTTAGAGTTAGGATGCTACTGGAACTCACATGTGTACGTCTCTAGAACAAGAGTGCATCTTATCCGGGCTTAGGTTGCAAGGGATAGGAGTTGTTTCCTTGGACCCATTTATTTTATGCTTAAGAAAGGAATCAGAAAGATAAAGCTAGGAAAGAACAGTTTTAAAACACGAGTATAAACATACAACCCCCCTACGTCTTTAGCAACTGAGTAGATAAAATTATGTCCCATATACCCATCCAAATAATGTTGGTTTCCTTCTTCACTTTGTGTAAATGCTCTCCTTCAAAAGCCAAATCATCCTATTTTTTGGTCTTCGGCTTTGAACACACTTACATTTATGTTCTTACATTTCAGACATCTCAATAGAAATGGCATAAAAAGCACCAAAAGCATAAAAAGTGTTGTTCCCATGTAAAATTTACACTTGGGAAAACATATGGATGACAAGTCTTGATGAAGAATTGCCTGAAAGAATATTTGAACTGTATTTTACAAATTTCCCTCCTACCTGCTTCACTCAATACCCGTGCTTTATTATATGTCAGAAGATCTATATTATGTCATAGATCTGTTGTAGGAAGCAAACACTGATCAAAGTTGTCTTTTTTATTATTGTTACTTGGCAACATTAATGCTATAGCTGTTGCAAGGTCTTCATTGAAACATAGATGAAATAACGAGAACTTCTTACGTACACGAAATATCCTCATTAGTCTGACTGACCATGGTATAGTCTATAAGGAAGTTTTCGGTATAAACATTAAACATTTATATGCTTTGGGAAAAATAATCTCTGGTTCAGTTCTGCTTACTTCACCGGCATAATAAAAGGATTTTACCCTGGCATGTCATCTCAGAAAAAAGAAAAAGAAAAAAGAAGAAAAAAACACCAAAAGCCTCTCTGAAGAACAGAAAAAAAAACATACTAAACATTTTCAAGCTCCTTTTTCTACCTGTGTTTGCACAGCTGATGTATTGAGGCAACTCAACTGGAGATGTAAGCACAATAGGCAGCCACGCTAATAATTGTACCAGATGCTTAAAAGCTTCAAGCTTCAAGGTTCTCCACAAAGCTCTGCTTGGATTTTTCTTTTTCTGTCTGAGAGATCCTAAGGCTTGCTGCACTCTCAATAGGGAGCACTACCTTTTTACTTACTTACGGAGGAAACTGATGCCTCAATCCCAGCTTTTGTTGCTTCTCTCTTTTACAGCATTTTAGAACTGAAAAATACAGTTCTCATGTGTAGATAATTCCCTCCTTAAATTAGTACCAGAAGAAACAGATAGTTCTGACAAAATACAGTTTTCTTTTTTCTTTTTTTTTTTTTGTTAATAGCAAATCAGGAGGAATAGCAGCTCCCTTTATGAATTTTTGTGGTCTTCATCCAAACAGAAGATAAGGAATTTTTTTAATTAAATTTTAAATGAAAATGATTGAACTCAGTTTGAGTCAACTTTCAGATTATAATTGTCAGTTATGGGAGAATTAGACATGTCCTCATTGCCACTTTCTGTGGCATACTGTACTACAGTATGCTTAAATATAGGTAGACCGCTGTTTCCTTTTTCAGACTTCCTAAATACTAAAAAGAAGCTATGCCAAAACAATCTGAGGTCTGAAAGAGTATAGTTTTCTTAAAACATGTGATTAGACTCTTACCCAAGTCTTTAATGCTAGTTAAATCTAGGAATTTTCCTGTCCCTAAGTTTCCTTTCATATAATCCTGACAGCAGTTCTCTTTGGCCAGTCCTTCTGTCCTCACATGACACGGTCCCATCAGTGCATCTCACGCCACCCACTCACGCTGGTCATTCCCTGAAGATCACAGAATCACAGAATGGTTTGGGTTGGAAGGGACCTTAAAGATCACCTAGTTCCAACCCCCTTGCCCTGGGCAGGGACACCTCCCACTAGACCAGGCTGCTCAAAGCCCCATCCAGCCTGGCCTTGAACACTTCCAGGGACGGGGCATCCACAACTTCCCTGGGCAACCTGTTCCAGTGTCTCACCACCCTCACAGTAAAGAATTTCTTCCTAATACCTAACCTAAATCTCCCCTCTCTCAGTTTGAAACCGTTACCCCTTGTCCTATCACTACACTCCTGATAAAGAGTCCCTCCCCATCTCTCCTGTAGGCCCCCTTCAGGTACTGCAAGGCCGCTATAAGGTCTCACCGGAGATTTCTCTTCTACAGGCTGAACAACCCCAACTCTCTAATTGAGGAACTACGGATACACTTCTGCTTACCAGTGAAACTGAGCGATTCACAAAGGTAACTTTGTAAGAGTTGTCTTTGGAAAAGTTCATGGCATTTTGTCTTTCACACCAAATAATTATTGCTTATATTTTTGCTGGAAAGCTTAAGTGGGCATGAAGAAATGCAAATACTTGGCTGACTGATCTTTATTCCTTTTTATATAGCTTCTGTCTGACCATGGACATCTTTAATTTTTAACTTTTAGACCAGCATTGTAATCTATTTTTCCTTTCCTTTACTGATTTACTACGTTGTGAAAGGCTCCAAGTTCCAGCTGCTGTCCGAGAGACCCAAAGCAGTCATAAATCCATGGATAATAAGGTGGGGAGTGACTCCCAGGAACTACGTCTGCCAGCGTTTTTCACCATTGTTATTTATTTCCACCAGAAGCAATCACGCTGACATCAGTGGACTACTCAGAGTAAGATATGACGTAATACAAGCAAGAGGATCACAGTGGGCTGCCTAAAAAGTACAGGGCAAAGAACAGGACTGGATCTCCAAAGTGCTGCCCCAGCCCACCTCTGACTTTCACAGGTTAATGTGTAACCCCGTATCTAAGAAAATGAAGCGGTGAAAAGCTGGAAGGAACATCCTAGTCTAGTGGGAAGGACAGAATGGAAGGTCTTTTCTCACTGACATTAGTAAAGAAACAAAGTGGCTTAGGCTAATCTTTTCCAAATGGGAACAGTGAAAGAGTAAGAGGAAAAAAAAAACAACCAAGAGGCCTTGTTTTTAGAAATCTCCAGCACCCAGGAATGCTTACCAGCCATGCCCGTGCTAGCAATTTAAAAAGACGGGAGAATCCTCAGGCACCGTCATTTAATGGTTTATATCATGAAACTGCAAGTACAATCCCTTGGAGAAGACTGGGCTTTGCCCGGCTTTCTAACAGTTTCCAGGCATGGTTTGGGGAATAGCATGAGTAAAGAGACCATTCCCAACACACTACTTAGGCCAGACCACCCTGTTCTGAAGAGCCAAGTTGCGTTGGTACGGGGTTGGGGGCGGCTGTATGCCAGTTGCCTTTAGTGCCAGAGAACAGTCCTTGGTACATTTGATTTCTTAATATAGACCAGCCAGCTGATGTGGAAATTTCCAGATGCTTGACAATTCAGAAAGTGCGATTGCTTAAGTTGAATGTATGTATTTAGGGCCTAATTATAGACCTGTTTTTACAAAGATGTTGGCCTGAATAACTGAACAAGTACAGGGCAAAGAGCTCTTCCTTAATGCAGGAGGAAACCTGATGTCTAGGAGATGTGCCAGCTGCCAGCTGGGTACACTCTCTCCGAGCACTGTATTGGCTTTCCCCTCCTCTGGCTGCTCAGTAAATGCCCAGAAATTCTCCTTCCATTGCCCATTTGTACATAATTTATGCACACGGAAAGACTTAGGTTATCATCAGCAAACAGTTGTGACAAAAATAGCAACACGAATGGCTTGGTTCTCTTATGCTCCTCTACCCTCTTTGTTACAGCACAGCATTTTCAAGCAGATTATGTCTCAAAACGAGTTGATGAACTAACAAGGCTTCAAATACGTAAAATAAATTCTTACGTTAAGATGCTCAAAGATGGAAAAAAAATCCAATGCCCAGATTTCACTCCTTGAAAGTGCACAGCTTCTTTTGGCTTTAACGAACCATGAAAATATCAAGGGGATGACTTACACCTAAGTACTTCGATGTTCATAAGCCTTCAGATTGCTTAAATAAGAAAAACAGTTGTATCAGTATTGTACAGCATTGCATCACACATTTCTACTTTAATTTTTAGGTAGGTATGAACTGGCTCAAATGTTTAGTTCTGTTAAAGAACAAAGATTCTTCAGCAATCACTGTGGGGTGATGATCCTTTAAAAACCTACAGTGGAAAAATGCACAGGGAAAGTGAAAGATTCATCCTGTTTCCTAGGAAAATGACACTTGAGCGTGTCCTTCCTTCTGAACCTATTTACTATTTCAAGGTATTCTGGAAAAAGGGATGGAAAATTCAAATGACAATTACATTCCTATAAATTTAATGAAAAAAACACATTCACTAACCCAAAGATAAATTGGTACTTAATTTTATAATATATTGAATTGTCTTTCTTACTCAAATATTCCATCCATAGAAAACAAAACTTTTAAGAATCTTTTATGTGAGACAGTCTTCCACAACTAAATTTTTGGAACTAAAATTATCTGAATAATAATTATAAACATTCTGTATATGCACCCAGGCCTTAATTTACTCTGTCCCCAAACAATTCTTGGTTAATGCTTGTAGGTATTTAAATTGCTTTATCTTACTGATAGTTATGTTTACTGGCTGGTGGCTAATATTATTTGTCAGCTTACAATAGGAAGTTTGGCTTTCTTCTTGTTGATCTTAAATTCCTTTTTCCTAATCCAATAATCCTTTTTTCCATATCTAAAATATCTCCTATCATAACCAAATTATTAGCATATCTAAAAAGACAGTAAAACTCTTCTCCAGTTGTGATGCTCTGAAAATTTTACCTTCTATTAAACCATTTTTCAGTAATCACTTTAAAGAGGATACAGTATATCCTAGAATATTCATAAACTTTTAAAACCGAAGAGAGATTTCCCTCCCTACCTATACAGTGTATTTTTCAGTTCCAAGCATCTAATTTTATAATTCAAATCTTTTGAGATTTCAAATTTTTCATCAAAACCCAAGACTGTTTTACAGAATGTCATGATGTTCTTTTTTCAGATTTGATAAAATCCATATATTTAATAGTATTTTCCATGTTTTTTTCTTGAGTAGCTGACAAATGCAAAAATATTTGATACCCCAGGGATACCTTTATTGTAAATCCCATATTGATATTCCCATTTCCTTTGATTTTGGGATAATATTTTGATTTAATCTAGCCATGCTTTCTCATCATTTGGTATGCGTTAATGTTCATCTGTTCTGCTGAGTTATTTCCAGACCAGTAAGTCTAGCTTGTCAAGTCTTTTTGTTATCTTCTGTGTTTAATAATTAATCAAGAGATTTACCAGTATCTGTTATCTTGCTGTTCCCAAGCAATGTAATTTCTTCTTCAGTTTCTTTTAAAAATTATTTCTCCCATATTTGCTTCCAGAAAAAAAGTTTTTACTTTTAAGATAATTAAGTGTACTCAAATCTTCCCTCAATTGCTCTATAACTGTATTCTTTGAAATGAAAAGATGACCATTTTTGTTCTTCATCAGAACCTCTTCTCCAGTTTAGTGATACTGTCTTCCCATATTCCTTTTGCCCTACTCCATCTCCTTCAGAGAGCTACATATGCAGTGCTTTTACCACCAGCTCTTCACTGGCTCTTTCAATACCAGACCTAGGAGGTGTGAAAAAGAGAAGACCCAAGAGAAAGATGACAGCAGTCTACACAAGTAGGGTGGACAGTGTGAATAGAGATCAATTGTTTATTGCCTTTTCCAGAAAAATAAATAAGGGGTATCAAATGAAGGTGGTGGGTGACAGATAAAAAAATCAGAAAAGGAAATACTTCTTCACACAGTGTAGAAGTCTTGGCCACATGGCACTGGAGTATTAAAATGTCACAAGAGTTCAAAAAGCAATCAAAAATGTATTGAAGAAAATCCCGGTGGGGACTGTTAGATGCAGTCGAAGATGGTGCATACAGTTTGTAAGCCACATTGCTGGGAGCTGGGCAAATATTCTAGGGATGTGTCACTATATGCTTGTCTTTTTCTTACCCTCTTCTCTCTGCATCTACTATTGGTAGCTTTTGGGAGCGTTTGTATGACCTAGAGGCCAAGGCTGTCCTTGGCCTCTCTTCTGCCTTACCACATTTTTCAGAGATACTCTTTCCAAAGACATATGATCTCTGAGGCACATCTATTCTCAGTTGTTCTTTTCCAGGCTTTATCAAAACCCTGTCCTTATCATTCCTGTTGCCATACTGATGGCCTCCGTATTTGCATCAAGATCAGCCATAATATTCACATGGTTTTAAAACCCACAAGCCCGTTGTATTAACATTATCTGATATCCCTGTCTTTATTTGGATTTCTCCAAAACACTGTATTTTATGAGCACCTCGGCTATTTTTCTTCTGTTTTTTATTGTGCCAAGGTGTTGGGTTTTTTCACTGCCTTTTGGTGCTTTACAGCTTCACAGTCAACTTCCCTTAGTATTCTGACAGACAACACTTAAGTGGCCACCAACTGGCATCATAATTTTTCAAAGCATCTTCTTAACATGTAATTTTGCATATGTAAAGCATATCTATAAAATCCACAGAAAATAAGTCAATATGAGTAATGCAAGCTAAAGATATTCCTTAAATATGAAATGATTGAGAGACAGAAGCTATTAGATTAGTGTAATTACTGTCCATAGTTTTCACTTTTCATTAATACTTTCCTGGAACCCAGTCAGATTCCAGAGAGGAATATTATAGGACCAAATTTTATTATCCAACAAATCTCAGAAAAAAAGGTATTTTCCAATAGGGCCAAATAATGACTAGGAAAGAGAATCTGACAGATGAAATTCTGGCCATTCTCAGTATTCTTGATCTCTTGCTCTACTGCCTCTAAAGTTCATCATTTATTTGATTTATAAAATAAGCGTGGAACTATTGTTGTGATTTTCATGATTGTCCAAGAACAGAAATGAGGCAAGACCTGTGGGAGAGAGATTTCAATTTATTAGATAACTGCTAGAACTGTGAAAAAGGCAAGCATAAAAGACCTTTTTTTTCAGTACACACCCTTCCTCCTTTATGTAACAGCATAATTTAAAATGACCCATTATTTGTGTGGGTATTTTTTGTAATAGCAGATTGTTAATGGAAATAGTTATGGATCTATACAGTATTTTAGTCATCTGCCTTTGTTGTTAGCCTGCTGCTGTTTCATTTACGAGCCAGTCTGGCCATTTTTAATCTTTGAGAACTTAAAAGAAGAAAAAAAAAGTTATCCCAGAAATATAATTTTATCAATTAAAAAATGAATTGCTACTGAGAGCTCCTTCTTTATTTCTTTAGAGACTGCTGTGTGTGCTTCCTAAGATGGGGGGGAGAAGGAAGAGAATTAGACAGAAAAGATAGAAAAAAAGGTTGATTCAGTTGCCTCAGTTTTCAGTTGCCATTTCAAAGGCCCTCAGGTTTCTCAGAGAGATGCCATCTGACACCTCGAAAAGCTGAGGTATCCCCTAGGTTCTGCCAGCCCTCTATTGAGTGCCCTAGGGCCTTTCAGATGACCCTCACCTAACGTCTGAAGTGATGGAAAAGCGTGGGGGGGTTTGTTTGGTTGGTTTTATTTTTTGTCTTGGTTTGGTTTGGGTTTTTTGGGGGGTGTGGTCTTTTTGTTTTTGTTTTTTTTTTTAATCTAGCATTTCCAGTTGATTTGGTAAGTTGTGTAATACAAATATAATGTGAAGGGAGACAACAAAAGGAAACAATTGCAGTAATCCAACATTACTTTCCCCTGAACTGGGGCAGGTCTAATAGCTGTCCTAAGTTAACAGTGTCTTATAGCTATGTTTTTTTCTAAATTCCAGTGGTCTGTGTGCGATGGAGTATCTACTCTATTCCAGAAAATAATTTATTTACAAAAAAAAAAAATTAGTTTTGGAGCAATACAGCAGCTTGATGACACCTGAGAATTTATTCCAGAGGGATTTAGGAATCCTGTTTTTATAGCTGGTTTGTGCCTTTGGGCATATCGAAACAGTTAGGGACATGCGAAGTGTCTGGCCCTTACAGTTCAAAGATGTTTATTTTAGCCATGCTTATTTTAACCTTAGGAAGTTATACTATTGTGGTACCAACTGTTGTTGCAAAAGGCACTATTATCTTATTCTACCCTCATTTAAAAAGAAATGATGATGATTCACTGAGTGAATTATTCATACTTGGCTGAAGTGACAACACATTATTGTACCAAGATACAGGAAAAATATAAAGTTGTATTTGTTCTTTAGCTTTGGACACAATGGTATTTTTTAAAAAAATCAAATACTAATGTGTACTTTGGCACAACATCTTTAGCATTTGTGCCTTCCTCTGATAAAAGGTGGTGCAAGAGCTTTCATCCAGCCTCTGTGCAGACAAGGACACTGCTTCAGGGGAATGCCAGACAATGTAGTAGCTCTTCTGCAGTAGCCAGGGAAAACATACTTCCCCTTACAGTTAGCTGCTAAATAACCTTGGTTTTATCCTCTTTCGTTTTTAAGCACCCAATTCTGCTCTCAGTGAGGTGAATGAGAGCTTTTGCAGGAAATTTGCTTTTGTTCCATAGAAATTTACGGGAAGGAAATGGTCCTTCAGGAAGAGTTCATTCCTGTGCCTTTATGCATTTTCTATAGGAAGGCTCACAGCAACAGCAATTCCACCACATTTACCTGCAATTCAGAAATAAACTCTCATTGCTGTCAACTACGCATGTGTTCAGCTGTCTTAAACTCAAGACAGACGTTTAAAATCCTCCTATGGCCTTAGAAAACTAACTTTATGTGCTTTCATAAAACACCAGAAAACTTCTGTTTATGTCCTTTTGCATTCATTGCCATCCTCTTGATGAGATACCTGCTGCTGAGGTGCTGCACATCAGGTGCCTCTTCTGTTTTGCTCTCATAAAGGGAAACTGGACAGTTTGTACCATAGTCTGGGTGTTACTATGAGAGAAAATTAGCTTACACCCTGCACTGCGAAGCAAAAAGAAGAGTAAGTCATAGCAAATTTTACAGTCTACAAGAGATACTGAGTCATGGAGTGATTATTCAAAACCCACAAGCAATCATTACGCTCACTTTTGCGTGCTTCATATTGTGAAAATAAGAGAGAGCGGTTGTGGATCTGCATCTTTTCTTGGTTATCATGGACATAAATCAATCACAGATTTGGAGGTAGGTATTTCAAATCTTGAACTCTGCATGAAATTCAATACGAAGTCAACATACAGCGGTTTATTTTTCTGAAGAACCAAGTTTAAGCACTTGTCTATGAATATTCCAGCTGTGGTGGACATAGTGCACATACTGAAGACACAACTCTAGTTAACAATGTCTGTTGGGATTGTGCTTGTGTCCTAAATATTGCCAGACTGCTGTACTGAAGAAACGAAGAATGAAACCAGCCTAGTCGCTCCTTAGTGTGTTTACTTTTCTTATTCATGCTGTTGGGAATGAAGCCAGTCACTTAGTTTTGGGGCCATTAATAGACTCTGACTCATTAATATTTTTGAACAAATCATTTGGTTTTGCACAGAAATTCTTTTTTTCTGGTATAGGTAGTTAAGTCTTTCAGATTTAAGAGCTCTTATAGCATGACTGTGACGTGATGATCACATAAACCAATTCTAATGGAGTTTACAAACACAGGCACTAAACACAATTACTCACCTTTAGGGGCAACAGTACTAATAGTGAAATGAATTAGCAACTTGATCTATTGGATGTATTAACTTGCCAGCTAGATTTGGACAAAAGTAGTATCAAAGAGTGTGGCATCAGCCTCTTTATCCCAAAAGATAGAGGTCACCAGCACTGATTTCCTGAATACTGACTGATTCTCTATTACTCTCTCTGATATAGAATCACTACATTTTTCAGTAATAAATGTCAGGTATAATGTTTAGGAACAGCAGAGTAACAAGAGACAGCAAAGATCCATACCGCTTTTTCCTTTGCTAAATCTGAACTTTGTATCAGCTATCTCTACCCTGGTGGTAAGTAGCCTTCTCAGAATTAGCAGAGGCTACTAATTCTGTGACGTATCCCAAGCCTCCCATTACAAGAAAATACCTCTCTCCTACTGAAATGGTACTCATGTTTCTCTGATTCAGAAAAAAAGCCTGAAAAGCTGTCTTTTTTCCCCCTCTTAGCTCTGTTCTTATCTTATGGGAATCTGGTTCAGATGGAGTTAAGGGTCTTCTAGTTCATTCAAACATCTGGTGCTATAAATATTCATGCCTTGGTAGGATGCCATATTTTTGTGTCCGTTGGCTACTTTTTCTAAAAAGTACATGAGGAGTTTACATGAGGGGAGCTTCCCTCCGTCTGAGTGCTTGATCAGAGTTATGACTGTATCTTCAAAAACTGCTGAAGGAGGAAGAAAATTAAGGTTGTGTAAAAGCAGCGTAGCTATACTGAGTCAGGCAAAACAAGTTGGCATACAAGTATCTAAAGGGTGGGTTGAAGGAGGATGGTGCCAGACTCTTTTCAATGGTTCCCAGTGACAGGACAAGGGGCAACGGGCACAAGTTAGAACATAGGAAGTTCCGTTCAAATACACGGAAAAACTTCTTTACAGTGAGGGTGACAGAGCACTGGAACAGGCTGCCCAGGGAGGTTGTGGAGTCCCCTACTCTGGAGACGTTCAAGACCCGCCTGGATGCAGTCCTGAGCAATGTGCTCTAGGCAATCCTGCTTTAGCAGGGGAGTTGGACTAGATGATCTCTAGAGGTGCCTTCCAACTCTGAAGTTTCTGTGATTCTGTGAAAAAAATCCGCAAACATTTAGACCAGCATCCTCTCTCTGACACCAATCAATAACGCATGACACATTTGACAGTGCTAGCATGATTCTACATTGATCTCCTCAACGCTTCATTAAGCCTTGTCTAAAGGTAGCTAAGAAGCCCTTCTTACAGCCTACAGAGAGAAGGGAGTAAACGTGGACTCCAGTTGAAACAGATTCTCCATTCTTGGAGATACCCCGAATTTGACTGGGCAAGGCCTGAGTAACCTGGTCTAACCGGGCCTGCTCTGAGCAGAGAGTTTGGCTAGCTGACCTCTGCATCTCCCTCACAACCTACACGATTCTGTGACTCTATCCTTTCTATTTTGCATCCATCCATCCATTGCTCATCCCTTGGTAGCGGAAAAACAAATCCCCATTGCTCACCTGGGATCTTTTCAGTTATGCAACGAGAACATCAAAACACACATTCTGCAGCTTTTTGAAGGCACACAGGGCATAGCTAGATGCCCACCTATGAGTTACATGCCCATCACAGTCAGTGGAAATCAGATCAATACAGTCGATGGCTGCACTACATTTTATGAGTCTAGGTTGCCCACATTCTCTACAAACTTGTTACTAATTTGCTGCATTTAAATTACAGCTCAGGTTGCCCCTGCCAGTGTGGTGCACCACAACTTGTGCAGTTTATGAGGGTCACACGTGTTTTATGCCGAACTGGGAATTTACTGATGATCTAATTAAAGTCTTGACAGTCTAATCAAAGAACTATTATTAGTCTGGGTACAATGATACCAACAATTATAGTTCAAACTGTCCAAACGTTATGGCTCGTCCCAATAATGATACAGCGAAAACCGAAATATCCAAACTTTATCGTAATTGTGCCTTTCTCTAGTATTATGCTCACCCTTCCACTGTCATTCTGGTGACAAAGAGATCGTGTCCTAAGATTGACAGCTTTCGTCTTGGGAGGAGGGTGTCATCCATGGAAGAGGTATGATGCTGGGGGGTTCTTCCTCCTCATTTCTGGAAATAGGATGTTGGTGTTGATGGTTTCTTTCTCCTTACTCTTGGGTCCGCTTAGTGTCATTATTATGTACTTGCTAACAGTCCACTTGCTCCTTATTCATTGGTTCAAAATTCCCTATTACATCCAAATCTGCACTGTACGGTAAGTTTTACATATATTGGATGCTTGTTCTTTGCTCTTTTTGTTACCCCTAAATTGTTTGACCCAGGTCCCAAGGTTGCATTCATTTGACAGCCAGTAACTGACTATACTGCTGAGCTGTTTATGGCCCAGGGGCTTCTGTTATCATCCTGTGTCTGCACTTTCAAGGCTGCAGTTATCATCGTATGCCTGTACTTCTCTACGCTGCATTTTTATTCTAGCATCATAGATAGGTCACCCTAGAAAGAAAAACTACATGTTGTATCTGCTACTTATAAAAATGTATATTACAATAAGCCTTACACCATTCAACTGTACAAAGCTAAGCAAAGGCTGAAACAAATCAGGTTAACAGTCACCTGGTTATCAGACGACTGCTGTTACAGCTAAACAAACTCAATCCAAGCTCCAGGCAGGTCAAGACAAGTCCATGTGGATCCTCACATGTCCTAAGGCCGGCGCTGTCAGCTTCACACACAGCCTGAAGCCTGCTACTCGTAGTGGCAGCACCATACGCGCTGGGCTGTGAAGGCTGAAGGGTCTGGAGAGCTATTCAGACCTGTAACAGATGCCACTTGAAGAACCCAGTCCTGCCTATAGTGTCCTGAATGTGTTTTGAATCCTGGCAATGCATTCCTTGAGCTTCAAGGAGAGTGAATTATTAACCTTTTCTTTACCTAGTTCTGATAGTGCTAGGATCAAATAACGTTCCTGAAAAGCACACGCTTGGCAAAACTGTTTTGAAATGCAGATACCATGGTCTTATCTACACATGCTTTACCTCTGGGAGAGCTCATATGTCAGAACGACTGGTACATTACACATTTGGAAACAGCTTTTCTATCACTTTTAACTCTGATGTTGTCTGAATGAGCCCAACAAATACCACGGTTCCTTCATGACTGGGACATTTGCCTCAGAGTAGAAACAGTCGAGATCAGCATGTCATTCCAAGTGGACATTTATGGGCTTAGTTAAGCAACGTTCCATGCTGCTTGCTGACACCTGAGTTGCAGTCATATTCCTGTAGTACTTCCTGACTTGTCACTATACCTGCTCCATGTAGATTCACTTTGCAAAAGACCCGGACCTTCATCTCCAGTTGTAAATACCAGAAAAAAAATCTGGAAAACACTATGGGTCCCTTTCAGTTCCCAATTCTGGGCTTCATTTCTGTTGAAACTTGGTATGGTATATATCAAAGGCTAGGAAATTTGAAATGATGCATGCCTGAGTCCATCCTTCAAATGTAGTTGGGACATGATCAATGGAAACAGGATCTAGGAAAGCAATCTTAGATCCATAAGTACAGGGAGCAAAGGACTATTTTTTAGTTCCAGTCAAACTCTCTCAAAGTATCAGCCAACCAGGTTTCTCACATCTGTTGCTTTCTAAGTTTCCCAAGGGTTCTTGCAAATCATTTTTCAACTGTTTCTCCTCCTGTTAAGTGCCTTTTCTTCCTTCTGAGACTTAACATTGCCTGCAGATTTTACAGAGGCTCCCATTTTCAATTCCCAACATCTTGCTTATTATATTTGTCAGTGCAAACAGCTTTATAGCAGTGTTGTCAGCACATGATTCAGCACTTCTGGAAGCTCTCACTGCAGAGTATTCCAAATGACAAGGAAACAAACTCACTTAATGCTTGCTCAATGTCCTTATTAAGTTACAGACTTACGGCTGGAGCATGCCATGGTCCTGCTCCTCAGTCACTCATTCTCCTTTCTGACATGGGCACCTGGTTGTTTTTTTTTCTGTTATGGCCACATCACAGAACTAGCATGGTGGTTGATGCCCACAAGGGTTTCACCTCCAAGAGAATATGGCCGGCATGTGAACACAGTTCCAGAAGTACAGGAGACTAGTCTCCTATGCCTAGAATTAACCTCTTGTATATCTTTTCCCTCTTTCTGCTTCTCCCCCTTATTCTGTGATGAGCAAAATTAGCCCTTAACTTCCCAGCCAGAAAGGGCTAATCAACTGAGATATCCTAGAAACAAAAATGAGCTACAACACTAAGATTAAGTACCTTCTGCTATTTTTCTGAAAAAACATACCTTTATCAAAGATACACTGCGCACACCCCATGGGTCACCTGCCCCTGCTCCACATCTTGTGACTATCCTTTTTATGGTTGAATTCATGTAGGAGCTCCTTGCTTATCCATGCTGGGTCTGTAATTTCTGCAGAGATTTATTTTATATAGACAAAAATCGATTTGGGCATAAAGCCTGCTCAAGAGCTGTATATATGGGAAATGCTTATAATGATGAACAGACCAAAAGTTATTTAAAACAAAACCATTATCGGTACTGTGCAGGACGGTGTGTCACAGGACATCTAATTTGAATGATCAGCATCGTCTTGATACTGAAAATATCGTTTTCACTTTATAGCTTTTTCAAATAGATTATTATATTGTGTTATAAGCGTTAGGAGAAATGCCAATACATTAGACTTACTGACCTAGCAGTAATTTACCGTGAATATATACTCAGCTTCCCTCTGTTCCTGCAGGACAGAGACCATGCATGGCAGTTAATATTTTAAAGCAATACTGGCACCTACGAGAGCATGAAATTACTTGTGTATCTATTATTTGGCCTTTCCTCTTCTAGTTGTATATAACAAAATGATTTTCAGATAACATCCAGGCCTTAATTGTTCAGATTTTTTTCAGTACAACCGATTTAAAAACAAAGTAGCTTTCAGATTAATGGCTTAACAACTGTTTGAATAATATTTTCCCTAAGGAATACGTGCTAAAAGTGTTTTCTACTTAATCATACCTTATTGATAGTACAAAAAAGACAAGTATTGCCAAGATCAGAGTGGAAATGTTTTGTCTAAATAGGACTTCATAACAGCAATGGATTTCTTCTTGCAGTTTCCATCTACATTGACTTTCAATCCACAAGGCATATTACCATCTGTATTTTCTACCATTTCCTCCATTTTTCCCAACAGATCTCAAGGGTTTGGGGATATTTTTTCTGTCCTCTCTTTTCTAACTGGAGGTATTTTCTCACATATTTCCCACATTCCTTCATTCAGCGCATATTTACATTCTTTATTCTGTTTTTCTACTTTACTGTCATCAGTTTTATTGACTTTGCCTGACTTCTGCACATTCCATTCAACCACGTCTGTTAAATGGAAACTTCAAAGCCATACAGGGTTTTTTAAACATTGCTTACTTCCATAACAGCATAGGATTCGTACTGGCAAACTAGGTTTTTAAGATCGTATCTGTATCTGAAAAAAACACTAAAAACTATACTATGCATTTTTAAAAATTGTAATTAATACAGGTGGGTTTTTTTTGTTTTGTTTTGTTTTTTTTCAGGTAGCGTCCACTACTAGTGTTTGTTACACATATAACATAAATAATTAAATTATTATATCTTATTACAAGCCATTTTCTAAAAAGCAGTCACAAACTCATAAAGAGAGAACCCAACTTTAAAGAGAACAATTTCAAACTGGCACACATGTGCTTATTGCTGTGATTCTTCTGCTCTGTGGTGACTTCTCTCAAAGCACGCATGCCTCTCCAAAGAGGTGGGATTTAGCAAATCCTTTTTACTCGCTGTTAGACTCTCCTCTGTCACCCGTGTGAAACGCCATCACCCTCTGCATTCATTCTTCATAGCAACATCCAGCTTGTGTCACATTACGTGGAAATACGACTCTTTAAGAGGAATCCCCTCTCGTAGACAAGCACGCGCTGCCTCAGCATTTATGGACTCTGTACCATTTCCTCTGGATTCACAGCTTGCTCCACAAAACTGCCTAATCTCTCAGTGGCAACCCGTTATGCTTTTTTTTTTCTGCAAAACCCACCAAGCTATACTGAAGAAGCTGTACTGCTGCTCATGTGAGCATTGGCTCCCTGAATTTGTCTGATGCATAGCTATGCCTGTTTGGCAGATGGTGGTCCTTCACTTCTATGGTCTCCTGCTTTAACCGTGCTTGTGGCCAGCAAAGGTAATTAGTGTAAGTTGTAAGGGAGGCAACAGAGACAGAGGGATCTGACTAACCTACCAGTTTAGACAAAGCACAGCTACCCACAGCTATGATGAGCTTGTCAGAATATACCTGAAATAGTTTAAAAGTGTCTCTGAGTAACAGGAAACAGCTATGGCAGCAGAGAGATCAGCGCAGAACTGCAAAATCCATCCTAGACCAAGGAAAATATTTGAGATGTTTCCCACCCTGAGCTCTGTGACGCAGTAATGACATTTAAAGCTGCTGTAGATATATCTGCATGGTATTCAGACATATCCAAGGACAAAGATGACGATGTAATTGAAAAACTGTATTCAGCTGCAAAATCTTAAAAGTAACCTAGTATTTTTGTCAACAATGGCTCTGGCATTGCCTGCGTTGCCTAAAAAAAAAAAAAAAAAGAGAGAGAAGAAAAGATTAAGAAAACCAAGCCAATCTCTTGCTGTTTCTTTCTAAGAAATTCAGTCCCAGCGATTTCTTTAAGCCAAGTTCTTGCTTAAAGCGGCCACCTAAACCCACACAGAGATCAGAAATTTTGCGCGGTTTACATAACCAAGAACTTGGAAGTAAAACTAAATAGTTTATAATCAGAGTTTGAAAATAGTGAGGAAAACAAATACAATCAGTGAATTCACAGCCTGGTTTCAGGTCAGTCCATGAGCACATTAGGTGCATTAATTTAATCAGATTTACATTTGGAAAAATCTATTTATTTCCCACTGACATTATCTGTATTAGACGTTTGAAAACCAATGCTGGAGATGCAAAATTAAGCTACAAAAACTGAAATTTTATTTTTTTGTTCAGTTTTTGGATAGAAATGTACAGCTTTTATTCTAAATTCTTTAAATTATACAGCAAGCAAAACAGGACAGTAAGCATAATATTTACTTAAAATAGTACAAAACTGCAGAATTATATAAATATGCCGTATTGGTTTCATATATGTTTATTAAGACAAAATTAACCTAGTTCTGAAATTCTACCTATAGTGTAAGTTCCATCAAAAATCTTAAAAATTTGAATAGGTTTATAGAAGTGAATAAGCGTGAAGTTAAACATAGCACTTTTGTTATTTGCCGGCCATTGACTGAATGACAAATTAAAGCCAAATTTAAAATTGCCTACAGTCTTGTACTGCTTGCCTTTGTGCAATTACGTTCAGACTTGTCTGAATTCAGATCACATCCTTTGAGTCAACTTTTCGCAGAACTGAGCCTGCAACAGTTATTACTACCAAAAAGATTCTTTTCTTGGCTCGTTTTCATGGTGGAGCAAAGGTTAAGCTGTTGTAAACTTACTGACTAACACCAATCATATTTCTTCTTTCCTAAAAAGCAATACTTTATTTTAAATATCATTTTGTCAATATTTTGTTTACATGCTATTTAGAACACTATTTATGTTCCCTTAAATACAGATCTTTTACAATAATCAATTTACTGCAGGATCCAGAAAACAGCGCTAACCATTACCGTCACGGTAGGCCCTTAAGGTTTATGAAGGTCAAACTGAAAAAGTAAATCTTAAAACTAGTATTAAAGTGTTTTAGTCAACATGACTTGTTCATCTATGTAATAAAGTCCTAACAGTTCTGAAATGCACATTTCTCACGCATAATTGTACATATATATTTTATTCAAGAGAGTATAATAGAGACAAGGACACACTGGAGAGAGTCCAACAAAGGGCCACCAAGATGATGAAGGGACAGGAGCATCTCTCCTGTGAGGAAAGTCTCCGAGACCTGGGACTCTTCAGCCTGGGACCCCTTCAGAAGGTTGAGGGGGAGATCTCATCGGTGTACATAAATCCCTGAATGGAGGGTGCAGAGAGGATGGAGCCAGGCTCATTTCAGTTGCGCCCAGTGACAGGACCAGAGGCAAACGAGCACACACAGAAACACAGGACTTTCCCTCTGAACATGAGGAAAACACTTTTTCTTTTCTTTTCTTTTTTTTTTTTTTTTTTTTTTTTTTTTTTTTACTCTGAGGGTGACTGAGCGTTGGCATGGGTTGCCCAGAGAGCGTGTGGAGACTCCATCCTTGGAGATATTCAAAAGCCATCAGGACATGGTCCTGGGGAACTGGCCGTAGGTGGCCCTGCTTAAGCAGGGGGGGTTGGACCAGATGATCTCCAGAGAGCCCTTCCAACCTCAATCATTCTGATTCTGTGGTTCTGTGATTTAAAGGTGCCTTAGTGCTTGCTGATTACTTTGCATTATAGATTAACATTATGCCATAGCCACAACCTCTGGAACCAGACAGTTAAAATATATAGATAACACTATTTTGAAAATACGAACATCTGGCAGAAATGCATGACCTTCCTTTTTAACCTTCTACTAGTAAAATGACATAGCCTCCTATCCAGTTACATAGCTTAGGAAAAAAAGAAAAAAAAAAAGAGCTGTAACATTCCAGAAAGAATGAGAACTGAAAGATGGACATATTTAAAGCCTACGTTAGTCACATTGTCTGTTCTGAAGATAAGTTCCATAAGTACACTGATAATATTCCTGAAGAAAAAGAAGTTGTGTCTCCGTGTATCTCACAAGTTGTATCACCCTTTCAAAATTTGTCCCTAAGTATGATGAAACTACCTCCCCTCACACACCTCTACTACCTCTACTGAATCTACCCCTGCCTCTGCTGACTCTTTTCCCAAGCTCTATGGAATATTTTCTCATTTCCCTAGTAAAGACATTCTGGTTCTTGCCTACTGTCCTTTCTTCCCTTAAAAGAAGTGATTTGCACAAGTTCAGAACTGAAAGTTAATTTTAATAAATGCTTACTTAACTGTATTCCAACACTTATGGACTGAAATGCTATTTGGCAGCTATTAACTAATGCCCAAGTTTGATTTTCTAGTACAGTGTATTCCACAGAGCTGAGATATGAAAAAACAGAAACTATGAATGTCAGGTGCATTTTCAAAATTTCAGATCAACACTCCATTTCCGATTTGTACACCACTTTTCAGGAAATGTCTTCTTGGGCTGAGATGTCACATGCAACATTTTGGAAACAGTTTACTTCGGGAAAATTTGTTTCTAAAAATATAGAAGACACTAGAAGTTAAACCTATTACATGAATGGTCCAAATTCCATTTGCCATGAAATCTGGTAATATAATTAAGAGCTTTTCCTTCTATTTGGTAACTGAAGCACAGTGCAGTACTCTGTACAAACTATTCTTAAACTCAGTATGACCTTTACTAATAGGTGTTCCTTTTAAGACAGAATAATAAAAACTTTCATTATGTGTAGATGTAAAGAGGAAAAAGGAGGAAATCCTGTTAGGAAAATAATAACATTAATCCATTTCTAACCTGTATTTCTCTGCCAGCTTTGTTTCCTAACTGCTAGGGCTTCTGATGCGCAACAGAGTTCTTGTATTAGGAACATAACAAATGCAACGAAGAACAGAGTAGGCCCGAACTTCCCAAACTTGTTTTCTTTGGGTAGCTTTAGTAACCATTGCATTAGCCAGATCTGGGCTGCGAGCAAGGTCCTGGGTACGCGCAGAGGGCCTCACGCTTCCACCTCCTCCTCCCTCGTAATCCCGTGTATCTTCATTCCCACCCACGTCTAGAAACAAAACTCTGAGCTCGCTCTACAATTCTCTGCCCTCCTACGCGCGCATACTGGGACTTAACTTCACTCCCTCAGGTCCTCACCCAGCTTATCAGTAATGACTGCCTGCACGAAAACGCTTACCCCGCTGTGCAGGTCAGCCCCCACACTAACAAGCAGCCTGGATAAAGGCGATGACCTGAGCTGCAGGATAAAGTTCTGCGTGCAAGCCATTAGTGACAGCAAGAAGCTGCTTTTGTGAGAGCATTTTCTTTGCAGATCAGTTATACTCCAGTACACACACAGACACTCCTCTCCACTGCAGCTCGGAGCTGCATCTACAGCTATTTCGAAATTGTTTCGTACCACAGCTACATCTCTCGACAGTTTGAGAACCTCAGAATGAGTCATTCTCATCTGATGCGCCACTATGGGTGAACGTGTTTTTCTGTGTTTTTACCCCAGGAGGTCAGAAACAGATAAACATTTATAGTTATAGGAGAAAGAAATGAGAAGAAAGTCACAACATTTTCTTGCCAGAGAATGGTGCTTTGGCTTCAAAGGAACAGAGGGCAAATGGGCTCATGACTCATAATTACTTTAGGCAGGTGCCTATTCGGTATCATTCCCCAGGTCCCCAAGATGTCTTCTGTGCCATATCCTACTTCTTCTGGCCCTTTGGAGATAAATATCTAGGCAAGACATAGGTTTGGGACGTAACCGCCTCACAGAACAGAGTGAGGAATAGTGGGACGTAACAGCCTCACAGAATAGAGTGGGGAAAGGGCTGAGGTGCCAGCACTCGGTCATGAGCTGCACACCAAGTTATGCCACCTCGGAAGAATCACATAATTGTCTAGGTTGGAAGAGACTGTTAAGATCATGGCATCCAACCATTAACCTTACACTGCCAAGTCCACCACCACTAAATCACATCCCTCAGCATCACATCTAAATGTCTTTTAAATACCCCCAGGGGTGGTGATTCAACTGCTCCCCTGGGCAGCCTGTTCCAATGCTTGATAACCCCCTTTTAGTGAAGAAATTTTTCCTAATATCCAATCTAAACCTCCCCTGGTGCAATTTCAGGCCATTGCCTCTTGTCCTATCACTTGTTACTTGGGAGACTGACCCCCACCTCACTACAACCTCTTTTCAGGTAGAGAGCGTAAGGTCTCCCCTCGACCTCTTTTTCTCCAGGCTAAACAACCTCAGGTCCCTCAAACGATCCTCGTAAGACTTGTTCTCTAGTCTGTGCATTGGCTTTGTTGCCCTTCTCTAGACACGGCCCACAATCTCAACATTTTTCCTGTAGTGAGGGGCCCAAAACTGGACACAATACCCGAGGTGGGGGCCTCACGGGTGCCAAGCACAAAGGGAGCTGAGAATGGCCGCCAGCACCGTCAGTGGCTTCATCACCACACAACATACAGGCCCACGGCAGGGCCAGTCCCTCCAACACCCTCGGCCTAGCGGATGGACGGCACGCAGCAACCCTCAGTGCCTTCAGCAGTGGCAGACAGCAATGACAACAGGCTAGACCACGGCCTCAGCAGCCCCGATGGACACAACGGGAGAGGAGGGACGTCGGGGCGCCTGGCGGAGGTGGGAAGAAGACGACAGCGCGGCCCTTCCCGCCTGCGGCAGCAGCCGAAGCCTCCCTCACCCCCGCGCCGCCCGCCACAACATGGCGGCCGCCGCCCGCCCTGCGCATGCGCGCCCGGCCACGCCGGGGAACTGCCGGCACCTCCTCTGTCGGGGGCGGATCCTGGTCTGGCTCCGCCCTCGGGGTGGGCGGGGGGCGGCCAGGCCGGGCCGGGCCGGGGCGGAGGCGGCGGCTCTGGCAGAGCCGGCGGGGGAAGGGCCCAGGGACGTAGGGCTGGTTGGAGAAGCTGCGGTCCGCCGGGATGGACCACCACCAGCCCGCCAGCCGCTACCGAGTGGTGAGTGCGGCGTCCCCGGCGAGGTCCCCGCTCCCTCCCTCCACCGGTCGGGGCGGCGGGGCGGGGGCGGCCCTTCCCCCCACCCCCCCGCCGTTCTTTTGGGGGCTCTGGCAGGGACCGCCTGGCGTTTCCCCAGCGCCGGTACGGGCCCAGGCGCCGCCCTGTCCCCTCCCCTGCCCCGGTGGTGGTGGGGCTCTGACAGCCGGGCCTTGCCCGGGCGGCCCCCTCACCCTTTCCCACCCGGCAGCCCTGGCGCCCGGCCTCTGAGGGGGCGGCCGGCTTGGGCCGCGCTGCCGGTCTGCACGGGAAACGGCCTTTCCCCACCCTCCGGCTCCCCCTCGGCGGTCGGTGCCGGTTGGGAAGGGGGAGGGCGGCGGGTTTTCCCCCACCGCGTCCCACGGCGGTGAGGGAGTGGCGGGCGTCGGCGGACGGAGGGGGCGGTGGAAGCGGGGCGGCCGTTCGCCCCCGCCTCGCTGGGGAGGGGTCGGGTCGGTGACCTCAGGGCAATACCTGCCTGGCGGCCAAGCGGCGTTTCTGCCCTAAAACCTTCTTATTTGTGGTAGCTCGCAGCTGTCTGGCTCAGGGACGGGGTGTAGTGTGGGTTGTCATCTGGAAACCCGTGTGTGTGTGTGTACTGGAAACCCGTGTGTGTGTGTACTCGCACACACGTGTACGCTGGTTTACAGGAGATTAGATGCAGGAGACTGTCAGACGCAGAAGACTGACCTTCAGCAAGCCTCTGAGTGTGTGAACAGGCACAAACACACGCGCACACACGAGCGCCCTCGGGTAAAGCCCAGTCTTCATTGAGTCCAGTTTAAATCTCCGTTCTTTCCTTCCTGCACCTCACCACAGAAATAATCATTTAGGATGCAGAGGTTTTCCTCCCGCCCAAATTGATTGTACTGCTTGTTTCTCGCAGTCATTAGTTTAACATCAGTTATGTTCATCTTGCAGTCCTTGCCTTCATATCGATTATCCTCAAAATATATAAGCTTTTCTGATTATTGGTTGCAAAAATTACAATTATACTCAAAATATCTAGGCTTTTCTGGTTATTGCTTGCAAAAATTACTTAGGTGCAGTCAGTCTCCCCAGGAGTTTCAATGTTATCCTTCAGTTCCTTGTACTTCATGGCATTGCTGCATATGTAAGGTTGTACTATAGAAGTCTGAAATCCTTGCTACTGCCTGTAATGCAAACTTTTGCTACAGTCCTCTACCTAAATCCTGAATTATTTGTCTTACTGTGTTTTACAGCTTGAGCAGTGAAAACAATGTCCACAATAGTAATAGTTTTTACTTCTGTGCGTATGTAGAACTAAAAGCTGGTGCTTAGATTATTCCTAGGTTATGATCTGAAAAATAGTAATAGGAAAACCCTTGGACTAGGTTTGGAATATTTATTGTGATAGTCTTACAGTGTGGGAGATTTCTGTATGCTTTTTGGACGAGTATATACTGGGACTGTCATATGGCTGATGAACACACCTAGTGCCCTGTGACTTCTCAGGAGTGACGTATGCCTTTAGGATATGGTAGTTGGTCGCCAAGGGCTTTACGGGTCAGTGCTTTCCAGCTCACTTCTTTTCCTGCGCCACCCTACCATAGCTTGGGATCAGCAGAAGTCTGAAAGTCATTCTTTCTTCTTTGTGACAGAGAACGAAAATGTTGGCAGAGCGTTTTCTTAAAAGCCTGCAAACACCAGCTTGTCTGAGGTAACCTGGGTATGTTTTAAAAGGCCTTAAAAGTATATGCTATTAAACTTTAGGGAAATTTTAATTCCACTACTCAAAGGAGTAGGAAAAAACATGGTAAAATGGAATGAAGAAATAATTTGCCTCTAATATTTTTATGTTACATTTGATTAGGAACTTCCAGCTGTGATGCTGGTGCCTAACTTTGGGTAAATGCTCTTTTGTGTGGCCTTCCAAAAGGGCTAATCTTAATATTCGACAGCAGGAGTTGGCCTAGTCGGTTCCCTGTGTATATTAAACTTTGTGGTCAGTTCGTGTCACCAAATTTTGTTAAGGAAGTATTCTCTGAAGCCTTTGCGATTATAGCACATGAAGTGCCATTGAGTTTGTTGTAAGTCACAATGAAAGTGCTACCTCAATCTCTGATGTACTCCAGAGTTTAAAATATGATATTACTGATTACTATCCCATAGGAAAATGCATGTGGTTTTATCTTCTCTCTGTTATAACTGACTGCTAGACATTGAGATTTTTATAATGTTATTTACCTACTGTATTGGATCAGAGAATGGAAGGGACGAGGCGATTGCAGATACACTTAATTAGCACCTGATTATTCAAGCACGCGATCTTAAGTGTTATGATGTATTTGCTTACATAATGGCTATGAGAGGTAGTAAGCAATAGATTATTGCAGATTTTATGATTGTGTCCTAATTTTGAAGGACAAAATACAGAAGAGAAATATGACTTAACGTGCTTAATATCGCATTAGTTTTGTGAACATCCCACTCCCTAGTGCTAAGCTGATGAAATCTGACCAGTTCTGCAATGCTCACTGTACGTCTTTTTTTTTTCTTCTTTATGAAGAATAGCAAACACTTTTTTGTTTTGTTTTTTTTTTTTTTTTCCAATTGTACCAATTCTGCCTTCTAACTGATTAGTTTTGCTGTATTCAGGGCAAGATCTCTTCTAAATAGAAAGAATTATAGATGTGTACATTATTATCGAAAGAATTACTGACTTGCATTTCTGTTCCTGGCAGTGACAGTAGCACTTCACCAAAGTTGAAGGGGCTGTCTCGCTGCTGCCTCTTTTTATTTGTCATTTCTTCAAGTAAGTTAAACTAAAGGACTTTAAGAATGGCAGGCAATTTATTTTTGAGCTTTAGCACAACAAGACAGTTTTATGACTTCTTACGAAACAGAAAATGTCAGATCATAAAGCTAATCCTCAGCTTCTCTTGTTTTTTATCTCCATTAGAAATAGCACTAAAGCTTCATTCTTAATCTTCTTCTTTCTTGTGTGTCTGTGTTTTAACTAAAGAACAGCTTAAAAATGTTCAAGCCAGGCTACTCTTAAAAAGCTGGCACTTGGAATTGCAGCAAAGTGAGTGAGTGTGTTGTGGGCAAAGAGCAGGCGGTGCATCAGCTTTACGTAACTGTCTGCCGCGGGCATGTGTGGTTTGTATTGCTTTCTGCCCCTCCTCTTCTGTCCTCTCTTCATAGGGCAAAAAGACAGCTAATTGATGGGTAAGAATTTGTCATGCTTCCCTGCAGGAATATGACATCAGAAGTAAATTACCCAACCTTTGTTGTCTTGTTTTACTTCCTTTTTTCTTTTTTTCCCCTTAGTCACTTGCGTGCTGCAGTCCTGTTGGTAAATGTGCCTTAAATGTTACATTCTTTACAGGTACAGTCAGTTCAGTTGTGTCATTTCCTTGTTGTTGTATTTTTTTCTTTTTCTTCCCCCATTTTGCTTGTTGTTGGATAAGGGGACTCAGGCATCAACTTCAGGAAAATTATAATAAAAATTCTTCAGTCATCATTTTCCTGATTCTTTTTACCTTCTAGCTCTTTGTCATCTGACCTTAATTTGTGCATTACTGTCTTGTCTAAAATGTCTGCCTCTAGTCCAGCTTATTTGCAGAAAATGTGATTTGAGTCACGCTTTGTGAATCTACATTGAAACAAAGCAGAAGAAATGCAGCCGTTTTCTGCAGTGCGTAAAACTGGGTGAGCAACTAAGTATTAAAGCTCAGGATTGCCTTTTTTTTCTGTGAAATGTGATTTTTCCAGATAACTGAGTCATGAGGGAAGATTTCACGTGCATATGAGTGATTTAGGCACAGAAATCCCGTTGAAAGCTGCAGAACTTACATGCTGAACTGCTTAGGAATTATGATTAACTCACTGCTCTCCCCAGTGTTTCTTGATTAAAGCTTTAGGTTATTAATCTGGGGTCAGGTAGTCATCAGTCTTTGATTTACAGGGTGGTCAGAGCTAGATAGGTGAGTGGTAAAACGGGGAGGTAGCAAACTGGGACAGATGGAGCCAAAGGCAGCAGTCCACATAGATGTCACTTCAGCTGCCACTGAACTTGCTGTGCCACTGTAGCACCAGGGTTTGTTGGGGTTTGTAAGCGATGTGTGATGCAAGACTCTTGAAACAGCAGCCTGCTATTTGTAGAGGGATAAAGAAATTGTGAGTTTTTTAAAAGGTCTGTGAATCTTGTATGAATGTAAGCTGTGTGTGCTTTTTAGAAACAGGGTTAAGAGATGAAAATTGCTCCTGTAAACACTTTATTCCAATCCATTTGCCTGTATAATGCTACATGTTGTGAGTAGCTTTAGGAATATCTCGGGTAACGCTTAATTTTCTGTGCCTCTTTGCTTTCGCTCTCTTGACTCTTTGCTTTCACAATGGTTAAAAACCTTAATCAAAGTCAAGTTGTCTTTGTACGTCTCAAAAGCATGAAAGTCAACCTACGCAGGAAATGGGCACAAAGAAAAATCTCTTCCTCCTTTCTTTTCACAGGACTGAGCCTAATAGTGATTGGCAAATAAACCCCCAAATATTGTTTATTCTACACCTTTGATATAAGTCCCCTAGCTTATATCTAGCATGTTTTCTATATTTTCATATTTACTGTCTTTGAAGAACTCTTAGTGTTACCAAACAGATTGAGCTAATTTATGTTAGGGAAATTCTGTTGCTTTCCACAGATCTAGTGGCGATGTTGTAACTGGAAGATAAAATACTGCATCTGGAGGACTATGTTTATCGTGCATTAAGTGGTAAGCTTTACTGTTGCTTGTGACAGCTGCACTGAACCTCTTTGGTTTTGAAGTCAGAATTTTTCAGCATACTGACTTTTTGCACGTGAAACACCTGGCCTAGACCTTTAATAGTTTAGAAGAGCAAATGAGGATCTTCTGAAATGAGGTAAATTACACTTTCGAAGAATTGGCTATTCTTGTGTCTTAATTGTTTTTTGGAATTCACTTATAATAAACATTAGAAATTTTGAATTTATTTTTGTAACATTTTTACCTGTGACAAATTTACCTATCAAACATAGTGGGTTTTTTTTTTTAAAGAATAGCTTTAACATTTTTATAAACACTTTTCCCTATTTTTTTATGAAGAATCCTGCTGCAAACGAAGAAGAGAAATTGTAGATGTTGAGGTATGTTTGCAGATATGGTAGTGATACAGTTAGTGCTTAAAGTAATACATTTTCACGCTTTTGTCACTTTTTAGTTAAGTGTTCAAGTACTTCTGTGTTTCATGTGAACAAGGAAATAAACCTCATGTCGCTTTGTGTGTTCCTCCTAAATGAAGGTGATGAGGTACCAAACAGATACAATCCTTTCTGTCTAGTTCCCTTTGTAAATTTAAAGCAGAGTGGTTTAACTTTGTGTGTTGCCGTCACTGGCTGGTTTTTGGATCTCTCTTTCAGAGGGCCACAGATACAACACCAAAGCTCTGTGTCTGATTCATAGGAAGAAACGCTGGCTCACTGGTACAAGTGGAGTAACTGCGGTTACAATAGCTTTCTGGTTCTTCATGTGGGCACAGGTTGTGGCATGTGGGCAGTTTCCTTTCTTTTTGGCATGGGCACAGAAGGACATAGGGTGGTTTTTTTATTGGCCCTGCAACATAAAGTGGTTTAGTTATATAGGGCACCGGTTTTACCATACTGAACAAAACAAAATGAGTAGTAAAAATCAGCAAGGCTTACCTGGGTTGTTCCACTTGGGTTTTTTCTCCAAAGGTCTTGGCTGAGTCTGCACAAGGGTAGTGCAGGAGGAGAGGGCAGGACTGTCCTTTCTGATGGCAGCAAGCTCTTGGCGTGGCTGAGAAACAATGAGATTTTTAGGTTCTCGAAAGACGCAAAAAGCCAAAAGAAAGATGTACGTGATCACTGAGTGAAAGATATATGTGATCAGTGACACTGAGTCATGTAATGTAAAAGGACAGCTTCAGGCAGTGGCATGCATATGTGCCACATCTAGTAAGTCTTCTAATCCTATTTAAAAAGGCAAAAGTTCAGTAACAGGAATAAAATGCCTTCAAATAGCAGGGTTAGCAGAAGTCAGCTGTGATGTGGCCAAGCTATATGTTCTTTTCATGCTACTTTAAAAAAAGAGAAACTCTAATTTTTTGTATCTGAAAAATACGGTAGGAACCTCATCAGGCTAATTTCAGAAACCAAGTGCTACTTTAATACGAAATGTTAGTAGCCATCTTCTGGATGGGGAAAATGAGGTACTTTTGTCAAAATGGCTAACTCTAGGCTTATTTTGAAACTTTCTTCCCAGTGACAGTGTTGGCAAAACAAGGAAGATGTGGCAACTGGTAATGTCATCACACCTAACTTTGTGAGACCTCAGTGCTCAGTTTACAGACATAGATGTGAACATTGTGTTGAGTTTGGTAGCCTTAGACCTTCTTCTAGACTTCAGGTGTGTCAGCTACTTCAGAAAGAGGAATGAATAAATGGACGTATACCAGTGCACCCACGTTAGACAAGACATTTTCAAATGGAGAAGAAAAGTAATCCAAAGAAATGATGAGTAAAAAAAAAAAAAAAGAAATTAAAAAATTGGCAACTTGTTAGGTTGGGGACGCACTGCCAACTGTTCCTACTGACATGAAGCTATTGCACAGCCAAGACTGTGGGTTTGAGCTGCCTCAGGCTTAGGTCTCCCACTTCCTGGACAAGTGCTGTCACAGCTAGCTGATTTTAGTAAAACGGGCACCCCCTTCGCCAGCTGTGTTTTCAATGAAAATGACTAACTTCTTCTGTTTTGTGGTGAAGTCATTTCAGACTCGCGCAGACAGGGCTCACAGCACATGTCAGGATGCGGATGCCTTACGGCTTTGAGATTTACAGTGAAAGTGGAAAATATATTTCCATTTTAACATTTAACTGTTTATTCCATTTAAGCATCGTTTCCATTATCGCAGGCTAAGATTAGCCTAAAACTGATATAGTCGAATGCACTTCTCAGTCACTCTATAGCCAAAACACTAGATAGCCGGTCACCCCCCAACCCCATCCCTTGCTGTGCCTCCTCCAACTGTGTTTGGAATGGACAGAACAATCTGGAAGACAAGCCTCCAAACTTTGAGTGGTGTAGACACAACAAAATCTGGTCAATAGCCTGTATGTTACTTTATTTCTGTTTGTAATCCCATTTTTCTTTCTCTGGAGTTACTGTTCCAGGTGTTTGGCAGAGATTTGTCATCTTCCTTCTTGTAAAATGTGGCTTTCCAGTAAAAAAAAATAAAAGTTTGGTCTCCAACTATTGTATGATAACATATTCACAAACATAGTGTGTCCATTTTAGCTTTGAACAATATTTTACCTTTTGGCATTAATCCTATTAATGTTGACCGATTATTGTTGTAGGAAAGGTCAGAATCATGTCCTTGGTAAAGGTGTATATGTAGCTTGAATTATTGAATGTGTTTTTGCTTTTCCCTGATTAATCTGGAAAGGTTACATAGAGCAACCTTGAGGAAAAGTTATTGATGAAAGGATGCTTACAGTATCAGTTATCTCCTTATTGCAGAAAGTAAGAGTGTTGGCGGGGGGATGTTTGTTTTTTTTATTTTTTTATAAAGCAGCACAAGCTCATATTTAAGGATTGCTTTGGTAATGGTGAATGTAGTTAACACTTGCCATCTTTGAGGAGTGAGTGATGCCTTTGGTAAAGCGTGAGACAGTTGGGGTAAGAGCCCTCGGTGATACTGAGGCCAACTGTCTATTTTGATTGTGGTAATTGTCATATTTTGAAATTTAAGGGAAACGGTATTTAAGGAATGTACTGAAGCATTAAGACTCTTAATTGAAACTCCAGGATTGTGGTCGCAAAATTGACTTGCATCAAATGCACAGAATATATGATTAGGAAAAAGACTCACACAAGCTGTATATTCTTAAAAACCTTTTCCAAATTCTAGAATGAGAGCGCGTAATTTGAACAAACGAGCAGGTCACTAAAGCCCTGCAGCGCTGGGCTGCAGCTGATGATGAGCGGTGTGGCCCATGTTCCTTTCTCACATACCTCCGTGTCTGTTACTGTTTTTTTTTTTTTATTTAGTTAGTTAGTTATTTTAATACTCCCTGTGGTTTACAGATAGCACTAGTTTGGTCATCTTCTACTCTCCTCTGAAGAGCTGAGCTTCCTAGACGGCTGCTTTTTGTTGTTTTTGTTCAGCTGCCTTATAACCACAAAAACATGACCTGCCTCTAGACGGATGCATCATCTCTCCAGCAGCCGAAAGATCCAGAGTATTGTCCTTTGGGCCAAATATTTTGTAGGCTTGCTTTAAAATGCTTAGTCAACACTTTTTAGCTCTAACAGCAGAGTTGAAAAAACTCAATGCTATCTGTTGAGACATAAAAATGCATTCTTCAGAGAAAGGGCCTTTAGTGTTTATTATTGTTGTGTGAGTTGTGTTTATCTTTGCTACTAAACCTTACTAAAGCTGTGAGTCCCACAGTGGATGGAAGAGAAAGAAGACCACAAATGAAAATGAGAATCTTTTCAGTAGAGCCTGTTCTTCTGCATGCAATGCACAAAAAGTGTGTTCAGCTGGTGTTTTGTATGTGTGTGCGGTTTTTAAGCTGTTGAAATTTCTGTCTGCATTATCTCTCTAATGATTTGAGTTACTGATATCTTAAGATGAGGACTTTGAGTACTCCATTTTCCAGTTACTAAGAAAATGAGATATGCTGAAAAGTCAGGCACAATTGACCCTCTATTAAGAATAAAAAGGGTTGCTCTTATTGATTAATAATATCCTCTGATTTATGTATTATTTAATTAATGATTTCATTTTGGGCTAACTGGTACTGTAGAGTGGGAAACTGTTCCTGCTTGGCTGGCTTTATTCAAATACACGAGCAATAAAACCTCTGTGTTGTCAATGAAGTTGAGACATTTCAAGTTTTTCTTAGAGTTTTACTGCAGAATTTTCAAGGATATTTACTTACCTGTGATACAGGAGGCACAAACTTGAGAGTCATTTTTTGCCTACCTCTCAAATCAGGAGCTTAATGTGAAACTGTGTGCTCCTTCTGCAGTTCAGTTACCATGATACTTCTCCAGGAAAAAAAACCACCTCTTTTTCTTTATCCCTCCCCTAGTAAAATGGATTTGCCATTTTTAGCATTTTCCTGCATTGTCTTCATTAGGAAACATTGTGCATAAACCTTCCTACTGTACTTGGACTTCTAAATGAAACATGCATAATACTTTTTAGCCAAGATGAATGTAGGCTAAAATGGAAGCCGGAACTAACTGTTGAATATTGAGTTTGCTCACGGTGACAGCCCTGTCCACTTCCTAATTTTACAGACTTTACTGTTCCCTCTACTTTTATAGTTTACGTGTTTCATACGTTCTGTGCAACTTTAGAGTGACTGTGATCTACTTTCTGTACTGATTCTATAAAGCTGCTGTTAACTTGAAGCCATGACCTTTCGACTTGCAATTCTTGGAGCTGTCACTGGTGGTTTGCTGAAGCTGTTTGTTAGTGGCAGCTGCCAACAAATCCTGATAAAACATTGTCTGTCATCAGGGAAGACAGTGAGAATGAACAGGAAGCATCATTGTACGAAACTCGGGCACTGTATGCAGTTTTGGGATCTCGCAAGAGGAGCTACAGAAGGTAAAGGGAAGCAGCCTTCTTAAAAGTGGTTCTGGAATGGGTGGCAGTAGTTGGAAGCGATCAACGCTTACAAAGTCACCAAGACAGTGGACAAAGCAGTCGCGGAGCCGTTGTTCACCAAATTGTGCAAGATTAAAACTGGAAAGCTCTCACTGAAATTTGGGTTGAGTCACAGAAAAGACAAGGAGAAGTGAACATATGCAGTTTGTTAATACACAAGATCGTTGAGGCAGATAGCACAGGCAGATTCAGGAACACAAATTCACAGTGAGTGGTAAAGAATTTTCACAGTTAACAAAACCATAACAAATGCAAATGGAATAGGCAGAGATATACACTTTACCAGCCATAATGTAACAGCCATCAATGTTGGAGGCATCTGAAGAAAATGGATGGCAAATAAGCAGCTAAGGCTGGTGTGCTGCCCATGTAGATCCTGATGATTGTGTTGGAGATGGAACACTGCCTTAGACTGACCGCTGGTCTCAGTAACATCCTTCGGTTTTATTAATGGGTCTGTATGATATACTCTTACTTCTAACTAGAAAATCTTCAAGGAGGAGAGCCTCGTTTTGTACTTGGTTTATAGAACTTAAACTAGTTGCTCAAGCTGTTCTCAAGTTACTATTTGACAAACAGAAGGCTATGTGGTAGTCTTTTTATAACTTCTAAATTCTAGAGTAACTCAGAGTTGCAATACTTCATAGTGTACAAGCTCTAGAGTTACCTTTTTACCATTTTTCTTTCTAGAAATACTGTTTTTATACTTGAAGATTTTAAAAATGGTGGTCCCAGCCACAGTCTTTATTAGTATAAGAGACTTCAGGTTTTTGTTCACGAATTTCACAACTAATTCCTGTAACCATGCAATAGGAAAAGCTCCTGGAAGCTATGCTTGATTTACAATTTTACAGTAAATACGAAGCATTTACCTGTTTGGATCTTGCCAAAATTCTAGTATTCAGAATTATTTCTGAATAATTCTTTAGTAGAGAAGAAAGCTAAAAAAATAATTGGAGAGAAATGGATATATTTTTTAAGGATAACTACGCTTCCAGTAGCCTTAGTCTCAGAATATTAACTTTTTTAAAAGAGTTCCCATATGGGCACATGGTATGTTACTGCCCATTACTAATAGCTCCACTTTAGCTGTTAATGTGGGGGATGGGAAAAAATAGGTGTCTTAGAAGCCATAGGAAATGAATGCAAATATGTATGTTGTGCTGGTAAGTGTGTAATTAATTGTTTAAATCTGGATTATAATCCCTGAAAACATGAAAGAACACGTAAAATGCTATAGGTAGGGTAGCTGTTGGGATGGGGAGAGAGATTGATCTTTATCTACACACACATATATATAGTATATATGTAAAATATAAATATAATTTTATATATATATGTAAATAAATATAATTTATTTCATTTTTTTTTCCTTCACAAAGTTCTGGTCACCGTTGTTGGGTTTTTGTTTGTGTTTTTGTTTCTGTTTTTTTTTTTCCTTAATGTTCTTATAAGCTTGTTTAAAAACAAACAAACAAAAAAAACCCAAAAAACAAAAACCCAAAACCAACCAAACAAAAAACCCCAAAACAACAACTTGAAAAATCCAATAGGTTAAAGATCCCTAGTTAAAGAGTACTGACTAAAATGATTTAACTATCGCTTAAGTGCGGTTCATGTCAAACACTTTGAATTGCTATGGATCACTTTATTTTTACATGAGGAGTCTCACTTTGGCAGAAAAGCCTTTCTGTTGCAACATATTTTTCAGCAGCATTTGGTATAAATCTCTTTGGATTCTTTTTGGTAGAAGTTTGCCTCCAGAGGTTGTGGGTTTCCATGGCACCTAATCCTTATTTAGCAGACACAGTTGGTATTTCTACACAGCTGTGGAACGGCAGCAATGGACTTCTGTTCTGCTTTTCTGCTTCTACTGCAGCTTTTACACCTCTGACCTTCTAATGTATTGACTGCTGTTGAAAACTTTCTGCACAGATGCATCAAGGAGGGAAAAAAAAAAAACAAAACCAAAAAAAACCCCAAAATCAAAACCACTCCACTGTCATGAAGGGCTGTTGCTAGATCTGGGTATGTGATAGTTGATGCTTGCCAAGTGATGGGATGGTGGGGAAAAAATGTGTATCTGTTCTGTGCAGTCATAAATTCTGATTAAATTTGGTTACTTTTAAATACATAAAAGCTGAAAATCTTGTGGTTTTGACTTTTATGTTTTACTGGAATGTACTAAAATGCCTTATAAGCTTAATTGCTTAGTACTTTAATAGAGTATTTATTCATCTGAAGGCTCCACAGTCTCTACAGGATGATGTTTCTCTGGAGCGCTGTGGCCAGAACATGTTTTAGAAAAAATTGCGTTTGGTGCTGAACTGCAAATAGCTGCCTTCCTACTAGCTGTGAAATTAACGATCTGGTCTGCATGGGTTTGTGGTAAATTGGTATTACAACAGGAATTTGAAGAAAAAGGCATGATGTTGTTGTAAACTACCTTATTGGTAGAGGATAAAAACTGATACTCAGGAGAAAGTTACTAAGTTAAGATGTGTTTTAGTTTGGTGTTTTCCCTCAAGAATTGTGAAATATTTCTTTCAGAAGCCATTGTGGATAAGTTTTTGGTATTTTTTTTCCTGATAAACCAGAAAATGAAAACATTCGTTTTGTAGAAGAATATATTTATCTCTTCTGCTCCTGTAATTCTTATCTAAGTGTAATTACAGATCATTGGTTTTAGTTTTGATTGTCCAGTGGCTGCTGGTGACGTGAATTAGGGCTGATTGATCTTAGCACTTGAATGGCATTTATGGGTTAATGGTATAGGTTTTATGGGTTTTTCTAAAAATAAAAAACTAATAGTCAATACCGTGAGCTGTTGAGACCATTTTGTGTCATTCAGAAACAATAGAGATAGGGAAACAGAGGTCAAAGCTGTTTCCAACATGAAGTATTTTTGTAACAGGTTCAGAATTAAATTTTATTTCAAGATTTCCTTTGGTGTTCTTTTTCCTTGAAAAATTAATCCCAAGATTAATACTTAGCTATTTACAGATGAATAAACCTATTTTTAGACTACTCGAGGTGAAAAAATGCACGATGTGGTTACAAAACAAGCACTTAATACACAGCCTGCGTTTGTTCAAGTGAAATTGTTTTTATGTAGGTAAAGAATTATGCTTTCAAGCCTCAGTCTGAGTAGCGCCTCATTTGTAGGGGCATTTTAGTACAGATTTACAAATCATAACAAGTAGGCAGGTCTAAAAGACCTCTGAAATTTTCAGCAAATGAAAATATCAGGTGTAACGTAAAGAGAGGAGGAGCTTCCTGAAAGTTTAACTAAGATTATAGCAGTTTTCTTTTTAACCTGCTATTGGGTACACTTCTAATATTTCCTGTGGTAGAATTTCAATGGAATAAATACCTGTACAGCAGTATGGAAGATGTCGTAAATCTAATGCAGAAATGCTGAAATACTTTTTTGCACAGGCAGTCGTGAGACGGGTCTTTTGTGCCCTTCCCTCCAGCACTAGAAGCTGAAGTAAGTAGATATTTTTGGTTGACCTTTTTGGCATAGTCTAAAAAACTGACTTTAGAAGACCAAAGTGTTAACTTCTGCAAAGTAAAGGTGAATCTCTCTTGTTAAGAGTGTTGCTTTTTGTGAAGGAAGTGTACCAACTGACTGGCTTGCATACAAAGGTTGAACTTGCATGGTCTACTTAGTTGTCTTCATACTTAAAGCATAATATTAGGTCCAGCATTATGGGGTTGATATGTATTGTATTTGTTCTAATGCAATTTGAAACAACCCATGAGCTGGTTGGTGTGAGGTGAAAATTGGAGGAGCCAGGCTTCTTCAAAAACATAATTGTCATATCACTTGAAAGGCTAGAAAGGAGGGCACATTAAAAATGCTTGTAATTTAAGATTGCTAGTGAGAAAGCTGTGAAGCTCTGGTGGCCCAGGCAGAACCATCGCTACTGAAACTGAGGCAAAAGCTTACCCAAAGTCAGGCTTTTTCAAGATGAGTAAAGCTATGAAAGGAAACAGGCAAAGAAAGCTGACTAGATGTTTTTTGGCTGTTTTTTTTTTTTTTTCCTGTATGGTAGTATCTTCTGCATAATTTCATGCTACACTAAATAAATTATACAAATAGCATGAAAGTAGTGTATGTTTATAAAGGTCGTCTTTTTAAAATGCTTGCAACTTGCTGTTGAAGTTAATTATATTGTGGTAATTTTACAGTGTACTGATTTCTGTAAATCATATTTTATGAAATGGGAAAACAAGCTTTTGAAACCTGCATAAAATCAGGTAACAGGAACAGCCCGAGTGCTGTTTGCGAGCGTTGCGCTATGACTAGAGCTAGCATGTGCTACTTTGATGCACTTTATCAGAAAACATCGTTCTAATTTTGTGTCAGTGTGATACAGATGACCTAAGACATCCTAATGTATCCTTCTCCTTTTCCTCTGTTTATTTTTTTTTAATTGGCATATTTTAATAACTTGCCTGTGTTGCCACTCTTGTACAATCAGTCAGTTCACCACAAATGAAGCAAATTCTGTTTATCCAGGCAAGCAAACTTTTGTAGGTCAGACAAAACTACTATCTGCAGGTAAATGAAAAGCGTAAGTATAGAATGAGATCTTCCTCCCAGTTTTTTATTTTGAAAAGCCTAAAGAGTAAAAGCGTCTGCATCAGTCCCCTCAGCAAAGGCTTCTGCACTGAGCACTTCCTTGTGGTTCGTGTTCTTTGTAGGGTGTCAGCTGATTTCAGGCATTGCATCTGATTACTTTGGAAATAATTACACAAACAAAATAACAGGCTTCAGGAAATAAATTGCAGGAGGAGATGCAGTACTTCTTTAAAGAAATTATTTATAAAAAAAAAATATGAAATAAAGGTAGCTGTATTTACCACAATATTTTTGTGCTGAAAGGTCTGACATTGATTTTTAACTTCTTCTGAAAAGCAATAGTGAATTATTGCTTTATAGAGCTTTTCTGGAAAAGAAACTGAAGTTAGTATAGGGTGAAAATCATATGAAGGAAAATAATATTTTTTTCCTATACTATACATTCTTTTTGTTATAGAGCTTTTCTGGAAAAGAAACCAAAGGTAGTGTAGGGTAAAAATCATATGAAGGAAAATAATGGGTTTTTTTCCTGTACTGTATGCTCTTTAGTAGTTGCCATGTGGTTTTGAGTCATTGGTGGCAGAAGGGCCATTGCTCCCTGATTGAACTTTGAATTCTAAGTGTCCTAACATATATATATCTTGAGAATATGAGCAGCGTGACTTTTCAGTCTGTAACATACTGTAGTTCGAGGGCTGCAAAAGCAGGGATTGAAATACTTGTGTAAACAGTTTGAGAGTAGTATGTCTAACAACAAAACATTCCATTTTTTTAATTGTAAAGCTCCATATAGTCAGCCAGGTGCCCTGCATACAGACTAAGATGTGAAAGAAAAAAAAATGTCTTTGTGTCCTGCTTTTAAAATGTGAGGGTGGGGGGCAGGGGAAGGTACTAATTTACAGTTGTCTGTAGTTTAATAGGTCCTGGTAATTGTTTTGACCATAATTTTGGCAAAAGCAGCTGTATTGCTTACTGTTGTATAATGGTTCATTGGGGGCTTGGGAGGGGGCTGGGATGATGAACCGTGAGTTCTCCTTAGTCCTTTAGTTTAAAAAGTGGGCAAAATAATCTTACTATTGGAAAAAAAAATCTTAGATACCATTTCCGGACTTTGAATGTTAAATGCTGTTTCAGGTAACATTTGAGTACGTAGCATAAGTAATGCCTTGAAACAGAAGCGTTCTGTTCCCTTCTGAGTGTTTTTAGCTTGGTTTCTATGGCAATGGAACCTATGCAGAGTGTCAGGCCTCTTCTTCCCCTGTCTCCAAAAATAACTTCTAAATTTACCAGACAGCATAAGCCAAAATTAAACGGGAAGGGGGAGGCTCAAAGGTAGTCAGGTTCTTACTGGTTTCAAGCAAACTGGTGACTCCACAGAGGAGAATCGGTGCCCTGTGAAGACAAGGCAGTGTTGCTACAAGACAAAACGATGTAACCACCGCTGTCTACCTTGCTGGCATAGGCAAAATTTCCAGCTTGCTGGGGCAAGTTCTGCTGCAGTTGTGGGTTTTAATTGGTTTGGTTTGTTTTTTACCCCAGTTGAGTCCCTTTGGAGGAGCTGAAGTTTTTGCCTTGAGGAGAGAGTAGGAGACAGGATGCTTGAACGAGAACTAACAAAAGCTGGTTTCTGTTCGTGGAACAACTTGTGTTTATTATTCTAGCTGTAAATACTCAAGCTGCTTAATCCACTTCTTGTGATTTTTTTATGATGGGGTACTCTGTAAGGAGTCTTATGATTTTTCTTTAAGTTGATGCATTAGGATAACCTTGATGCCTTTCAGAATTTCTGAAAGGTCTGTATAGTGGAAGACAGGATGAACAGACATGCTTGATCCCTGAATATGAGTCCTACAAAATAAAGACCTTTTGAATGCACTAAAGGGCATAACGGCACTCTTTTGTATGGAGCCCTTAGGATGGAATTTTTCTGTTTCCTAATTGCAGTTGCTATAACAATTGAACGACTTGTTAACTCAATCTTTGAAGGCAAGAAGCCTCGTGTGCTTGTTCTTCTTCCACCCTCATGTTACTTTGACCATTTGTAACTATTATTAAATTACAGATAATTTGGAGAAAGGTAACTTCTCAAGAAAGCATGTAGAAGACACAAAATTAATTTCCTTGGTGGATTTTGGTCAAAGAGCATATTACTACTCAATGAGCTGCTGCAGATCTCTGCGTGTCTTCATGATAGTGACAGCACATACTGTGGCTTGGTAGGGACAAAAAGTTGCGGTGATTGAAGTGAAGGATGAAAGGAGAGGAAGAATGGAGGTAATGGACAGAAATCCATTACCTAGGCTTTACTTCTTCCTCTGCTTGTAGACCAGGTTGTTGTGGTGGGGTAGTCAGAAATGCATACGCATCCCAAATGAGGGCGGATGTACCAGCCATTAGTGTAAAAGTATGCCAGTACTGTTCTGTTATTTGTCTCATTGCTAATGCAATCACAGTTTTATTTAAAAAAGGTTTTATTTTAGCTATATCCATTGCAATACTAGATTTTTCTTGTGAATTATAGTACTTAATTTAGAACCGTAACATTTATAGCTCTCAGGCTGTTTTTCTGACCTGCTTGATATTTTTAGAATTGAGTGTTTTGTCTTCTCACTTTGCTTTCTGTATCCCTAAATATGTTAGGATCTTTTGAAGAGGTTTTGTTTTCTTTGGCCTTAACTACTCTAAATTGCTATACGTATTTCTCAGGTTACTACTTCTTCTGGACCACTCACTAGCCATTAAATGACCTGATTGCTCAGTACCCAAAAACCCTCGATAACCCCCATCAGTTCCATTGAAGGTGACTTCTCCTTAATAGTATGTGCTCGTGTGCGTATTGTGCCTGGGTGTGTATATATACTTAACATATGTGTGTGCATATATATGTAGTTTATAGATAAACCCTTTAATCTTTAAGCTGTGGTTCTTTCAATACAGTATTTGGAGGGATTCCTGAAAAATGATTAAAAATGCTTTAGCAAGTAATGTTATCACTTTTTCTAATTTGACACATTTAAAGAGGAGTGTGGTAGAAGCCATATAAAAATTGCAATGAAGTTGTTCTGTTGCTCTAACTTCTTCTGAAGCATTTTCTGTTTTCCCTTCAACTATCGTTTTGATTTACCTGCCTACTGTTGAAATGTCTTCTATGCTTTTAATTCCTGCTGTTATCCTTAGTTTTTCATTAGAAAGAAAAGCACGGAATTTGTAACCTGCAGAACCTGAACATGAGCCAGCAGCGTGCCCTTGCAGCAGAAAAGGCTAATGGTACCTTGGGCTGCACTGGGCAAAGCATTGCCATTAGGTGGAGGGAGGTGACCCTTCCCTTCTGCTCAGTATTGGTGAGGCCACACTGCTATGCCCAGGTCTGGGTTTCCCAGTACCAGAGAGACATGGGCGTACTGGGGAGAGCCCAACAAAGGGCAACCAAGGTGATGAAGGGACGGGAGCATCCCTCCTGTGAGGAAAGTCTCCAAGACCTGGGACTTTTCAGCCTGGAGCAAAGAAGGCTCGGGGGGGAAACTCATCAGTGTATGTAAATCCCTGCCAGGAGGGTGCGGAGAGGATGGAGCCAGGCTCTTTTCAGTGGAGCTCAGAGGCAGGACCAGAGGCAATGGGCACACAGAGAAACACAGGAGATTCCTAGGTTCTCGCTGAACATCAGGAAACACTCTTTTATTTCTTTCTCTTTTTTTCAGCATTTTTTATTTTTTTAAAATGCCAGTGTGACTAGGCATTGAAACAGGTTGCCCAGGGAGGTTGTGGAGTCTCCATCCTTGGAGATACTCAAAAGCCATCAGGACGTGGTCCTGGGCAACTGGCTGTAGGTAGCTGCGGTTGAGCAGGGGGGTTGGACCATATAACCTCCAGAGGTCCATTCCAACTTCAGCCGTTCTGTGAACTTTGATATACTCTGGATATAAAAGAATTTTGGTATGAATGTTATGCTACTTAGCAAAGAATTTAGCTTGCTTTCTTCTGAGAATATGCTTTTTCCAGTAATCTGATTGTACTTTGCCTAATATGAAATTAATACAGATATATTCTTAATATTTTGTTATTAAAATTATGCTTGTTCATAGAAACTAGCAATTTCAAGTTACAGAATTATTTTTTTCAGATATGTTCAACTTATTTTCTGGGTTTTAAATATGGAGCTTCAGTAGCTGCCTTCTAGGCATCTTGTAGTTCACACTAGTGGGAACTAGCACTTCTTTTGTTTAATGCTAGTACTCTTAAAGTTTGATTCATATTTGAAACACTATCAAATTAGCTAAAATAATCAAAAATACTTCTCTAAGAAAAGATGTTAGTTGCTGGAAATGTTAGTTGCTAGATCCGAATTCCATGGTTTTAATAATGTTCTTGCTTATTCAAATTCTTATTTCTGTATATGCTTAACTGGACATGACCTTTTAAAGCTGCATTTTAAGAAAACGAACAACCAAACAAACCAGCAACTTAAAGTTTTATAGGGGAAGGATTCTTTCTAGTCTGTAAAGAACAGCAGATTGTTTTGAAAAGTCGCAGAATTTGAATGGAGAAGCTCTCTGACAAGATCCAAGAGTATAAAAATCCCAGTTATAGAAGTAGAAATTTGTCATGTTTTTTATTTCTTTTTGTTTAGTACAAGAAAAGACAGTGTTGCTCACCTGTTGTATTTTTAAATGGGTTAATACATTTTATGAATGTATTTAAGGAGGAAAAAAAAGTGTACCAGTGTTCAAGTACTTTACAGTCAGCATTTTCCCATACAGTAAACCTTTATAAAAACAGATTTTAAAGGCTCTGCGAACATGATTGATGAGAAGGAATCCATTTCTGGGGGAAAAAAAAAGAAAAAAAAATGCCATTTAAGATTATCTTTAGCTGTTTGCTTAAAAGGATTTAACTGGACCACTTACAGTAGTCACATGCAGTTTTGTAAATAATTTTTGGTTTTGTTGCAGAGTAATCTCTCTTTTTGAAGACGGTTCTGCAAGTACTAGACTGTCATAGAAAGTATTGCCTGAACGCGTCTGAAATTTGTGTGTTTGTCTTCTAAGCTTCACAATGAGGATGACCCCTCAGAGTCTTCAGCGGCTGAGCAGCCTTCCACGTCTACGGAGGCTACGCAGATGCCCCAGACGGCAGCCTTATCTGAAGCAGATACTTCCCCTCCACCTTACTGTAGCATAGCTGTAGAAGCAGCTGCAACCTCAGGTATTTTTCTTACCTAACAGCTTGTCAGGGAGGAGTGTGTATGAATCAGCACTTGGTTCAAAGTAGTACGATGCTGCGGTTTTTTGGGGGTTTTTTGTTGTTGTTTGTGGGTGTTTTTTTTCCCCTATGCACACAATTGCAGTAAAAAGCTATGCTTTCACGCACAGCCCTTTGTCTGGCTTCTTCAGAAGAAGCGCACTTCTAAATTACGCTGATTGTTCCAAATTACTAGACTAAGTGGATGTTCATTAATTAGCGTAATAGGTTTCATTTAAGTCTGCATGTAGTTCAGTTCCACGTTTAATCTACATCATTGAGTAGTGCTCCATTATTAGACCTCATTAGCAATTTTCGTTACCTCTTTATAAAAAAAAAAAAAAAACACAAAACAACAAAGCACTAATTTGTCAAAACTCAAACTTCTTAAGTGTGTGCCATTGTTTGGTGAAAATATTGACATGAAAAGATTCATTTTCCTTTAAAACTTGTTGTGGAAAATGAGTAACAGGGGTTTCTCTCTATATTTATTCACTGCTCACTTTCTTACGAGGTTGTGACTTTTCTTTGGGGTATGGGAGACTTAACAGCAGGCGATATCCAAGTCCCCATTTAAGCAAAGTTGCTTGGATTTGCATCTCCCATGTGCCAAATAAATATCTTAGAAGTAACCTCTACCCTAATTTTTTAAAGTTGGTTAAAGAATCAATTTCCTGTCCCTCTCCTTTGAGACAGTGTTTGCAAGTAAATACATAGCTATGCAGAATTCTCTCTATATATAACAACTTTGTGGTGGTGTGCTGACAAATCTTTTTACCATGTGACCTGTGCTGACAAATCTTTACCGCGTAAGCTGTCTTGTTACGAATTACTGCTGGGTGTAGGAGGAAGCTGGTGTGTTTTAATTAGCTTTTATTCATTTTGTTAGTAATTCTGTTCTATATGATGATGTTTTACTATTTCGCTGTACAAGAATTAAATCTGTTGTCCGTTTTGATAGAAGGAACATTTTTAAAAGAATGAGGTGAAATTGAAATCTTGGAAAAAACGATTTTCACAGAACAACTTGAGTTAGCAACAAGGCCATGCTAATAAAAATACAGCATGATTTTTACTGGACTTAAGTAGCTAATTGATGTTGATAATTAAAGCTTTTTTTCTTTTTTAGGATGTTTCTATGCATGCGTTTTGTATGATTTGATTAAAAGCCTTTGGTTGGAATGCCTAGGGATGTAACTCAGCAAATGCGATCTTTTTGTTAATAAATTTGTTGGCTCCTTGCAGCATCTAGATTCAGGCTTCTGCCTTGAATAGCAACTAAAAGCCCTGTTCACTATTTTATTTTATAAAAACAAAGGGATTTTTTAAGACTTCACTTGAAATACAAATATGATCAATTTCAGCCTCTGTTGAGAAAAATATACTTTAAAGCTCAGTAGTTATGTGCATGTAAAATTTAGTATTCTCGCTTAAAAATGCGTAACCTCTTTATTTTGAACAGAAACACACAATGAATTTTATCCTGTACCACCTCCATATAGTGTAGCTACCTCTCTTCCTACTTATGATGAAGCAGAGAAGGCCAAAGCTGCAGCAATGGCAGCTGCTGCAGCAGAAGTTGCCCAACGAGTAAGTGATACAATTCTGCTTTGCTTCAATTTTGTGACACACGTTAGGCTAATCTAATTAAAACAATCGGGCCCATATTATGGCCTATTTATTAAAATAATAGTGGGCTGGTGATTTAAATGTTTTGGATGCTTAGGTTTTATATAGATAGTTTAAGTTATTTGTAAAGTACTATGAAAAGTGTATCATCTTCACTCTTTTCTGAGGCATAGCTGCTGTCTAAAAATCTTTAAAAGCCAAATTTTGCCCTGTTTTAATAGTTTATCTGGTGTTTTGTCATCTTTTAATTAGGTATCCACTACTAATGTTACTTTGTAGAGTTATTGCTGATATTTAGTGTTTCAAATGGTAAAAAAAACCAAACAAAACAACGGACAAAGTAGGCCGTTAGAGAGGAAGGAGAATTCCAACAGTCTTGAGGGGGCAAAACCCTGAATAAGGCATATCTTTTTTAAAAGGAAAGGTCCCTGTTGTTTGTTCCATGAAAATGTAATTACTAAAGTTCAAAGAAATGTTCCAAGTACTTAAAATAAGCAGAAAAAAACCCATGCCACGAGTTACGGTAAACAGCAAAGTAAGTAATAGGTATACATTCAGTGTTTATAGTTTTGTAAGAATTAACATTATAAAGAATATAATCTTCAAAATAGAAAATTGATATCTGCAATTAGTGTTAAATGTTAGTTTTGTAAGCAAAGTTCTTCCTTCTTTTCTCCCAAGTTTTGGAATATGGAAATTCTGCTGCTTGGTAGTATTGGCCATAACGTATTATACCCAAATTAGGCTTCCAGTGCTTTCACTAAAAATCTCCACTTTGAGATCCAATGTGATTGCATTTGAGATGCATTGGAAAAATCTCTGCAGCGTGCTTGTGACTGGAAAAAAAAAAAAATCTGCTCGCCCAGCGGGAGGCTGTTCCTTCCTTGACTGCTGTGCTGTAATCACAGTGTGCTACACTCACTTTTAAGGTATGCACAGCTAAAATTAAAGTGGATTTGTGTAACATCGCCAGTGAAGGCGTTACACAAATCTATTTCACTAAATGCAGCAGGGAACCAGGAATATTTGCATGGTTATCTGCCAAGTTTCTGCTATGAGGTGACGATCCCCAGTTGTAACCTTTTAACTGCTTTAACAGGAGCATGGATTCTATGTAATCTGTCCTTACAGCTTGTCATATAAGTAAAATTTTTGCTGCAGTATTGGTCTGAATGAAACACTCAATCTGAAATTCTAAACCTTTAAACCCACTTGGAACACTAGCAACCCAAACCTTAACTTTTAAGGTACCATTACGAGTCTTGTGAGGCTTCCAACAGGACACGTGCAACTCTCTTGCAAGATTCTTGTTGCTTTTAACTCTGTATGTGTAGAACGCCATGGGGTGAAAGTTTCAGACAGGCAAGCAGTCTTCCTTGACCTGAATTTCACAGGGAAAAACCTCGGTCTGGGGTTCAGCCAATTTCAAGAACAAAGCTAAGCAGAAAACAACAAAAACAAAAAAAAACCCAGTGGTTTTTTTTTTCCTTGCCTTTTTAGACTTTTTTTACTTTGGAGAACTCTTTTTTCACGTGTTCAGGTTGCAGTGTCAGAAACTTATTTTGCCATTCCTCTGAAAATCTGCCTGGCTTTGGCCAAACTACAAGTATTTGAAAAATGAATTTACACAGTTGATAAACACAGCTTCAAATTTTGTAAATGTGTGGAGATTGTCTTGCATGAACAAGTTTAGACTGCTCATAGCTCTGAAGGGGATGAGACTGCAGGTGTGCTGTTGCCAGAAGATGCTCTCAAGTGTTCTGTGTCAGAGTAGGATTACGGGGCTAAAAATAGATACACCTTAGTAACGCTCCTGACTGCTTTTGGTGAAAACACTGGAACTGAGAAATAGGAATTTCTGGTGTGCCCTGAAGTAGTTTTATTATTCTTAGGCTTTGGTTAGAAGGGAAGAGGAAAGCCACTAAATTCAACTGCAAGGGCATTAAAGGTAGGTGGAGGGAAGAAGGACAATGATGTGAGCTTCTGAAGCTTATGTGTTGTAGAAGTCTGGTTCTGGTTGGGCAAGAAGGTAACTGTCTCAAAGTGAACACAGGCAGGGATCAGAAAGGATGGGCCTAAGTCAAAATGAGAAAAGGCAAGGGTCGATGGAGAGCAGGGGTATGTAGGGAATAAAGAGATTTAAATGGGAAACAGAAGGGAGAAGGATAAACTGGGATTGGTGGAGAAAAGAACTCCAGTGGGACAACATGTGGTACTACTGGGAGAGCAGCTGAAGCTGGTGTGTGAGAAATGAGTAGGGAGGCAGTAGGAATCTGGAGTTAAGAGGTAGGAGAGTAGGATATGGTGACAAAGTGAGAAATAAACTTTTACATAATCTGCTTTTCCAGGTAAAAAAAAAAAAGTAGAATTTGACATTAAAGAGCTAGGTGCTGACACCACAACAACTTCACTTATGGAAAATCAGGAGGAACACCCCATCATTCCCCCAAAGCAGAGACTGACTAAAAAGTTGTAGACTTATGGCAGTATGAAGTTAGTATCAGAAGTCTACTCAGTGTACTTAAAAGCAAAATCCTAACTGCTAAAGATCAAGTTTGATAAAATTTCTACTCAATTTGCTTCTGTGTTTTTTGCTTTTTTAATTTTCTTTTCTTTTTTCCTTTTTTCTTTTTTTTTTTTTAAAGCACACGTATGCACGTACACAAAGCTATATATTAAAGAGACAGTATTAAGGTTGCAAAGTTGAGATCTGGGGAAAAAGTAAGAAATGCTGAAGTTGAGTTCGACTTTAGTAGATGATATTAAAATTATGTACCATCACAGTTTAAATTAATGCCATTTTAATTACGTTACCACGTGATACTGCCCCAAAATCCCTGCCTTATTTAATACCTCTTATGGATTTACACTGGGGGCAGACTAAGACTGTGTAATAAGACTGTCTTAATCTGGCAGATGACTAGAATAAGAAAAAAAGGTCATCTTATAGTCAGAGTGGTGGTTTGCCATCTTGAGGGGAAGGATTTTGATCCTTAGCTCCGAATACCCATAGAAGAACAGATAAGTCACTTAACTACATACCAGTAGTGCAAAGTTTAATTCTTTTCTCACTTTCACTGTCTTGGAGATCACAAGCAGTGACAGCTGCAGGCAGTATCTGACTTGTGTGTTACACGCTTTGCAAAACATGCACAAATGATACGACATGTAGTTTTTTCAGTTTTTATTTCCAGCCGTAGGAAATTAGTGCTCTTATCATTGTGAGCTCTGCTACGATCTGTGCCTCTAGTTTCTTCCTTGTAAAATGAGAATATGTTGCCTCTTCGCTTCAATCATGTGAACACTTGGAAAAACTTAAATATCCTTATGTTACCTTGAGTGATACAGGAAGCTGGTAATTGTTTCATGGTATTGTTCAAAGCGTGCAGGCTACAAACCTACTCGTTGAGCAGAAGAGAAGAAAATGGTATAAAAAGCACATTAAATAAACAGCTTTCATTTTTTTTCTCCTCTGAATCATGTAGTGATCTTACAAAAGACATCAGTGTGATCATATTAAAGACTTCATCATAGGTGCTGTATCCACAGTTTGTACAAACAATGTAAACATTTACTGAAACTTTCAGTACTTGTTTTGTAGTTCTTTGTGTAGCTTGCCTTACAAGAATAGATTGTGTATAAACATTTATTTCTTTCAAATGCTCCCAGATAGCTCAATGTATCAAAGAAATTGTAGCAGCCCTATGTCATCAGTAGCGATTGCATTAGTTACCCTGGCTTTTGATGTTTTCCTTTTCACATTCTCAAGGTCAGTTTTGAAAGGTTAATGTAAATGGGCAAAAATATTGCTAACAGTTAACTGACTTGTTTGTATGTTGCAATGAATGGCTTTTACTTAATGCTTTTCAGTTGCATTTGTCTTATGTTTTTCTGTTTTTACATGCTTAGCACGCCCAGTTTAGGGAGTCTAGGAGTCTGTTTGATGAAATATTCCTCAGTCGTCCAGAGGTATGGTATAGTTCTCTCTAGTTTAGACTTTAACTATGAATTTTCCTGCTGGCAAAAAAATGCTTCTGGGGTTCATTGTGCCTTTTTTCCCCTCACCGTTAACTTCTCCATATTGTTTTGTACGCTGAAGGTATCATTTATGGGGTTCATGAAGTAATTTGACCCTTTCCTCAGAAGTTTTTCTCTATAAATCCACTGCATTGAGAAGAGTTACATCAGTTTAGTTATCCAAAGGAGTTCCTGAAAACTTGGGTTCTTTACTTGGGTTGCCTCACCATATGCTAGGTTTCATTTTGAAAGAAGTTAAAAAGCATTGGGGGGTGGGGGGAACAGTTCTCTTTCTGCAAAATGCTACAGAGAGCACTGTAGTTTCAAAGGAGTTAATAGGTTCAACTTCAATAGATGCTGTGTACCATTTGATGTTCTTTTGCTTAGAGAAATTACTGTGTGACATGCCATTTATGTTGATAATATATTTTGCTGTTTAGATGTTTCTGTGGTCATAGGAGCAGTAAACTTTCTGTTTATACAGATCTCAGCATATTTAGCAAACAAGAAATATCGGCCATGATCCTTAACCATGGCTAAATTTGTCAAAACTCAGTATGAGATACTAAAACAGTATTATTTATCTTATGGATTTGTATGTGGTGTTATATGACATTCTTCTCATTAAAAAAAAAAATAGATATATAAATAAAATAGATAATTATTCTCATTGATAAAAAATGTCAATGTCTAACAGAAGTGTTTCTATGAAATTACGTTTAGTTCTAAGCATCAGCAGAGAGCAGCATCATTCTGCATTGTCCCTTTTCATTCCTCAATGAATGGTGGCAAACAATTATATTTTGAAGAAAGACTGGGGCAGTTGACACCAACTACAGTAAACGAGAGCGCTGTGAATGACAGCCAGTATTAGTGGGGCTTCGGCAGTGGCCAATTAGCGTCTTCCGTCTGCAGGACTCATCATAAAGCCACAAAATACTAAATGATGTAGATATAGGCTGAACATGCATTCCTAGTGCAGGAAACTATTTCTTAAACATTCTAATAATTTTCATATGCCAATTTTTGGAGACAGTAAATAGAATTCAGTTTAGTATAATACCTTTTTGACAGGTGTGATAAATTGCAACTTGTTCACACTTACTACAACAGTGCCTTCTTGCAAATGTCTGCTCTCATGTCCCTGGGTTGTGTATTGACCTGTGTTTCTCACACCTGCTAAACTTGTTATTGTAGTTGAGCAAAATTTTCTTTTTCTGAAGCAACATTTTGCATAGAGTGTAATTCCCTAATTGGTTTGGAAATGCCGGTGTGAAGTACAGTAGTTAGTAGACAGTTTAAAAAAAAAAAAAGTCCAAAAATTATTTTATATGGGGTTTTATAGACCTTCTGAAATTAAAATTGAAAATATTTTCTGTTGTCCTGACTTGAGAAGGGAACTTTTGTGGCATACGTTTCAGAGATAAAGAGATAAGCACATTCAAATGTAGCGCTCTGTTTAATGCATTTTCAGACCTTCCTTCCCTTCCCGCCCCCCCCCACCCCGCCCCTGGCGTCAGTCTTATAGCTGCAGCAAAGTTGAACTAAATAAACTAATGCTTTCATAGAAGTCACTTAAGATGACCATGTAGGGACATCTGAAATTATGTAGAGTTCAATTACAGCCCTTTCAGATTGTGGTTCAGCTAACTTTTTGTGCTTTCCTTGTAATTGTCTATGTGAAGAGCAGTGTTTTTTAAAGTTAGTTATCTGATACAGAGTCTTGGTTAATTAATCTGAAATAAAGAGCACAGCTGGAATTTCACGGCGGTGTTACGAAGGGTAAAGCTGGCTGCCTTGAGTTGGTACAGTTTGTTCTAGCACATTTTTAACCATAATCGCTATACCCTGGTAAATTATTTTGCTGTGTTGACAAAGGTCAATGTGTCAATCATGTGACAGAGCTTTAGATCACTGTGGTTGTTTAATGCTCTTTTAGTTATGAACTTAAAATAACATTTGTTACAGCAACTGAGTAATGTGTTAAAATCAGAATTACATTATTTCAGTAGTTAAGTGTTTGTTGTGGGTGGAACCAGTTAAGTAAATCTCACTTGAACTGATCTCCCTTGATTTCTTTTTTTTTTTTATAGGTCATGTCTTATCTCCATTCTAATACATTATGATTAATGGGAGAAAAAGTAGGAAAAGAAGGTTGCTCATGCTTATATGTCTAGGCCATATTACTGCTGCTACTGACAGCATTATTTAACTTGTATCATCCCGCGTTGTTTTGATGTTATGCATTTAAGTATAAAAATGGTGTCTTTAACTGGTTTTACAGTTTTCATCAGGCTCTCTTTAGTAAGTACTGTCATCATGAAAACTTTTACACTTGCCAGTCTACAGTGGCAGCAATTGTTTTACTTGCCGGCAGAACTGCAGTACGCAAGATCTGCCAAGTTCTGTTGAAAAATCAAGCACTGAGAAACAAAACAAACTCAGACTTTCAGTATTTTAAGATCTAGTATTTTGACAGGATGGGAGAAATCTCTGGAGCGTTCTGACCGACATCTCTATTTACTTTTGTTTGACTTAGAAGCACTATGCTTTTTGAGTTCAGAAGACTTTTAAACACTTTTAATGTCTTTGCGCCCTCTAGTGTTGTTAGACGTTTTCTTTGCTTTGCATGTTTTCCTGTAGGTTATAGGATAGTCAAATTGGTTAATGTAGTGCTGGTGCACCAGCAATTTATTTTAAGACAGTAACCCTATTCTAAAGCTTTATTCTGTATTTTGGGAAGCATTAAAAGACTCTTCTCTCAGGAAAATAATACGACATACTATGTAATGATTTCGCAAAAAATATTTAATAGCTTAGCTGTGTATCAAGATAGCTACAGTAAGAAAAAACATTTCTGTTGGTTTTGATTGTTAGAGTAGCCATATGAAATAATTTCTAGCTCCATTTAAGATGAATAGGCATTATGTACATATCTTCTACAGAAACTTTTCAGTTAAATTTGGTCTCTGTCAATATAAGCAACAAATAAGACTTGATTAATCGATATGAAATATTTTTCTTTTAAACTTCCTTGATGTGGACATGTTAGAGAACTGTAAATTTTCTTCTAGCTTTAGAAACATAATTAATACTTTAATCCTACAGATAGTTATTCTAAAATAAACTTGTCACTAAATTATCACTAACCTGTAAATCCAGGAAGAAGAGTATCCACCACGGGATGATTTCAGTGATGCAGATCAGCTTAGAGTGGGCAATGATGGCATCTTCATGTTGGCATTTTTCAGTAAGTTATCTTGTATCCCAGACCTACTGAAGTATATCTTAATTGTACCTTTTTTGTTTTTTTTTTTTTACGGAATATTTCTAAAGATAGCTGTGGTAAACTGCATTAATGTACTGTAATGAATGGTTGGGGTTTTTTTACATGTATACAGATACAAACACTTCCTGTTCCAGTTGTAGCAGATACGTTGCACTTTTTTTTCTTTTTTTTCCTGTGGCATCTGTCACAGATAAGAGCACAAAGCGAAATCATAATAAATGTTTTGAGGCATAGCAAGGCTGCAGTGTTACCTAAGAATTAGCAAATTCTGTCATTTTCTAGTTGGACTACCAACTTGAATTAACGGCTGGATCACAGAAATCTGGCAATCCATTTTTAAGTAGAAAAAGCTTGAGAGAGAGATGACGTGCTGTATAAAACTTGCTGATGTTAGTGTAGTGAATTTAAATAGCTGTGGGTGGATTTTTGGAACAAATCCAACAACACGTATTTTTCAGGTTGAGGTAACCGCTAGCGTATAAAAATGTATTGTCTCCAGGTAACGTCTGGCTGCAGCCAGCACTACTGTAGCACTTCTTTAGGTACTGCGTGTGTGCACAGTGCGTGTCTTACCTCGTACTTACGTACTCCATTGAGGAAAGCTAGATTTAGCCACTATAAGTTACTTCTAGAAAGAAACTGCCTCAGTTTTGACAATTGCATACTTCTTTCTAATTTCTGAGGGTATTTTCCCGTTCTGAAATGAGTCCGTTTGGCAACCTGGATGGAAGCTTTGTGTTGGGGATCTGGTTGTCCTGATTAGCATTCATCAGGATGAAAGTTGATTGATTATCCGCTAAAATCTCCTTTATGTCTTTCAACCTAGATCTCATCTTATTTCTTTGTTCTTTAATGTCTTTCACAGTCTTTTTATTTAACTGTTACAGATGCGGGTTACAGAACTTTCACAGAAGTTTTTTTCATGTTGGTGTACGATGTACTAGGACAACGTGGTGTTTGCATCTTGGGATAAAAATATATGTGTCTACCTCACATAGCAAATATATAAATACATATACAGGGTTACAAAGTGAGTTTTGTAGTCTGACCTCTTTCTGTAGTTGGACCATAGAAAGGGTATATATTCTTGTGGACAAAGGCAGTTATGGCTTCATTTTTCTTTTTCCCTTTTTCCCCCTTCCATATGTGCTACAACTTTTTTAACCTATTTAGGTTGTGTATTGTGTGAACTTGCTTTTAAATCCTGGTTCCAGGCCTTCGTTAGCACTGCATCTGGAGGTCAAGTGGGTGGGTTGTTTGCTCTAATATGTTTTAAGTCCTTAAAATCACAGCTGAAAACAGACTTGTTAGCTTGCAGCTAGGAGCACAGTGGTAGTAAAAATCCTGCTATGCAGAAGTTGAACTGGAATCAAAGGCTCCAGAAAGGCTCCAATGACCCTCACGTGCAGTTGGCCAAAACTGCATGCCCAGAACCTTGTGTGCACCTTCCAGAATGCAGAAGTTTACTTGGATAAACTGGCAACTTTTTCTTCAAATAGCCGTTTAGCTGAGACTGTCTGCACAGAGCACTACTTTTACACATTTGACAAAAATATTCGGTAGATCATAATTTTCTTGATTATTCTGAGACTGTGTTACTGCCAACTTTGCTTGCCTATGAATGAAATGCAGAAAATGAGTGCTTATACATTGCAAGACATTTATGCAAGTGTATGCTTAATTGGGATTTGTGTTGCCTGTTATGGATACCAGTTACATATGGAAATGGATAAAGTTTACTTGTTTGTGTTCATACTATGAGGAGTTCACAAAAACTCATAGCATTTATAGACTTGTAGTACTAATTTTCATAACTCTTTTGTAGGGAAATTGGAGAAGTAAATGAAAAATGAGCTTAACTTAATAAGGTTAGATTGTAAGTAGTGGATGGTGTATTCCTGTCCCTCTAATAAGGAGATAAAAATCTCCATAAAGTCGATGTATGTAGGTTTAAGAGAGCAGGAATTAAAATGAAATTTATAGATGGCTATCTTTTGGGTTTTTTTTTCAGGGTGGGATATATTTAAACGCTGCAAGTAGAGGTGGCAGATTAGAGAGAGCCTAGAATAAGTTCCCTCACTTAGTTCAAATGCAGGAGAACAGTGTCAGGCACTGTGCTCTAGGGAGAGGAGCATGGAAAGAACGGCTTGTTCCAGATGTGCTCTCCCACCTCATCCCGTGACTGTTACGTACGGCATTGGTAGAAGGGTCCTGGGGGCGTGGGGCGTAGGGGGGCTGCCTTTGTTTTAAATATAAAGCAGTGAAGTTAGTTATTTTAATTTCATTTTATTCCACTGAAGTATAATAAACTTTTTTCTGAGCTCGCCGGCATATTGCAGTCATCTAGTGATGTGTAGCTACCATCTAGTGGCAGCTGCCCAAGTTGCATGAAATTGCTGTCTTGAGGCCATCTAGTGGCAGATCGGTGTGTTTGGGTTTTTTGTGTGTTCTAGGAGCTTGGTGCATGCTAGTTACACACTTGTTTTCCATCGAAGTTGTAAAGTACTATTCTGTTTAATTAAAGAGAATGAGACAATATACTCGAAAGAATGAAATGCCTTTGCGTGGACAGGTGTTTTTTTGCTTTAGCACTTGATTCGGAAACTTAGTGGAAAAATTTGGAAAACAACCTATTTTATTTCTAATACGTGGTAAAATCATATGTTTTAAGAAACTGGTGTTGCTCTTGAAATCTGTGATTATGTTGGCGAGCAAAGAATCTGCTCTGTATTGGTCAGGGCTGGTGTTTGTCGGTTTCTGATTTTGAGGTAAATGAATGTGTTAACGAATATATTCATTTTGCTATGAATGCAAAATGCAGCAAACTTTGCTATCAGACCACTTAATATATTTTTTCTTATTATGTATTTTTAAGTCAGCTGTGCCTTATACAGCATAGTATAAACTTTTCAGAATACCAGAGGAAGTTGTTAATAGGTGAGTTTCTCAGAGTGATTTTTTTTTTCTTTTTTTGCACAACAAAAAAGGAGGAGTTTCTGAGCTGTTTCTTTCCATTTTGAGCACAGATGTAATGGTGATAGAGCAAGTAGCTGTCGTGACCCAAAAGGTTTGGTTTTCATGCTTAATCTGCCCTTAGTTGAAGTCTTTTGAGTTGTGTCTGATTGTCTCATCCTGGTTCGTTATGTGAAGGAGGTTGTTTTGGGCAATAATAAAAGGCTTATATGATTTTTCCCTTCTATTTAAGAAGTGTTTTAGAAACTTCAGCCAGCCTTTTCACCTGTGGGCCCCAGAAGGAATTGCAGAGCTCATCTGGATTTTTTTTTTGAAACTGTGGAAAAGGAGTTTTGGGTTGTCCCTACAACCAAGGAAAAATGAATATTAATTTGAACCTCACAGATAGACTAATAAGGAGGAAGAAATGGAGAAAGTGTTTGATCATACAGCCAAAGTTTAGGTTCTCATATCGAGATCTGATTTGTTCTTTTTGAACACACCTGGGCAATGTCAATACTGTGTGTAACTCACACCAATAAACTCTCACGGTGTGGAGAAATGTAAATGTCCATATTGTCCCAGGTGCTACATTGGAACAGATAATAACCATACCAGAATTTTGTAAACTGAGGTTCATACAGGTTTCCAAGCTATTAGATGCTTTAAACAGCTAATAAACTGCACACAAGGTCAGATATATGCTTAGGGGGTTTCAAGGGGGCACAAGTTGGAAGGCAGAGTTGTTGCACATGCTCAGGGTGAGCACAGCCTCCGGTTGCCTGCTTCCCGAGGAGTGGTAAGCATGTCTAAATTTTCTGTGTGAATTTAGCAAACCTGACTTCTGTATGTCCACATCACAAGTGCTATGCAGGTTTCCCTTAGTCATGCAAGAGAAGCTGAGAGGAAGTCATTTGACTGAAGTTGCTAGTGTTGGAAGGGGAGAAAGGAACTGTTTTGGGAGTGCTTGTTTCCGCTTGTTTCCTTCTGATTATCAGGAGCCTGGCTGAACTTCATACACAATCGCCTAACTCCTTCCTTTATGCAGAAAAAAATTGACTTACATGGTTTCTCCATACATGTTGGGTGTAATACAGAGTAATTGGAATGAGGAATCTTCCAGTTGAGTGTTAAGAAAAATTTACCGACAAGGGTAATGAAGCAGTAGAAATAGATTGCCTAGGGAATTTTTTGAGCGTTCATCACTGAGTAGAAAAAAAAAATAATAAAAATAATTGTCTGTTGAAGTTGATAGCAAATGCCTCTCGTGATCATTGTCAGACTTCAGGTGAGCCCTTCAGGAAGGAGCAAAAACGCGTCCCCGTTCACGAATGGAATAAATTTGATGCAGATAGATAGACAATCCTCCCAAATTAACTTTTATTTAAGAAAACTATTGACCGATTCTTTGTTCCTAATGCTGTGCTGTAATTGCTCAAACTTTTACTGAAAAGACAGACTTTTTTTTCCTGTGGTGCTCTAATGTCTGAATTTTGTGTGAGTTTTGTTTTCTCACTAAGTTTGGGGATTTAAAACATTAAGGATTTGTGTGCAGGCATTTTGTTCCCCTCTGCCCCCTTCCGTTCCTTCCAGCCTCTTCAGTGGTTTTTGTGTTTATTGTGGGCTTCCCAAATATTTTCAATTTTCCACCATCTTGTCCTCTCTAGAACTCCTGAATTGTTGTCTTCTGTCAGCTCCCCCAGGTCTTCTGTTGGGTGGTTTTCTTTTTAGTTGCCCTCACTTACTCCCAAAGCTGGGACAACACCTAATTGGGAATTCCCACGTTTTGACCTAATGCATGCAAACTGATGTCCATACAGATGATGTTGTTGATTGCCAAGTGAATTGTAAAACTACTGGGAGTTGTGTAAAAGCGTTAATTGAAGTAACAGTGGTAGTTATGTTTCTTGATTTCTTAAGCTTTTATGTAAAACTTCCAAGGCTTCTTATATCTCGTGCTTGAATATAGATCTAAAAGAGAAGACAGTAGTCAATGAAACACCAGCTTCTCAACTTATCTTCATTTCTATACTATGTTTACAGAGCAAGAGCGGATACTTTTATTCTGTTCGATCCAAAGTGGATAAAGCTGAATATGCAGCCTTGATACATGCACGTATGTGTGCATATAACTATATTTTTGGTTATGAAAGTATAGCAAGGTGTTTGTTTTTTTTCTTTGTTTTTATCCGTCTTGTATGTTACAGTCCTTTGTTTGCATTTACCCTTTATATCTAGTATCATCTGGTTAGATTTCTGTAGCAATGTAATGCTTTCTTTTATGTTGGAATTTTCTCTTGTTTAAAGTAGTAGGTTGCAGCCTGTTTACCATTTGCTTTGTTATTAAGTGACTATACCATGGGGAATGTCTGGGTTCAAAGTCAATCTCTGAAAACCGGAATTACCGGAAGGGAATTACTGACTGTGTAAGCATGTCTTTATTAGTTTTAAAGTGAAATTAGTGTTAAGTCTGTTTGCTTAGCTATACAGATTAACAGAAGCTACTGTCTCTTTTATTTTATAGTGGCGTTTATTTTCAACTGGATTGGATTTTGTTTATCCTTCTGTATAACAAATACCATAGCTGGAAGGTATGGTGCAATCTGTGGATTTGGTCTGTCCCTGATCAAATGGATTCTCATTGTACGGGTAGGTTTCTTGAGTCACACTCTGTTCGTAGAACCAAACCATAACAATTTATTCGAGGATATATAACAATGGAAGTAAAAATCAGTGTATTAAATTTCAGTGTCTAGAATTTTCTTTAACTTCCACTTTAGTAGATCATTTACTTGCTATATATTCATATGTGCTTACTAATGATGAAGCTTAACCTATTTTTATCTGACATAGCATTTTATGTTCATCTTTCCACTAAAATACATGCAGAATGACTCATTCTTTGCACAAATATTTAAAAACATACAGAAGAAGTGGAGCAAGTACCTAAAACGTCACTGGTATTACAGTGTCCTCTATGAAAGATTTAAAAATGGCTCAGCCTATCAGGGTGGGGGTGTGTGTCAGAAAACATTTCTTCCTTGTATCTGATTCTTTTATTCCTTGTAAGATACATACTGATTCAAATCAAAATTGAATATGAAGTTAGGCAGATTTTTACCATCTTAGATGCTCAATTTCTTGACACTTCCACAGCAAGACTAGATACTTTTCAGGAAAGTATGTTAGCCGAATGGACGTTATTTAGCGAAGTGGATGCTGGATGAAATGTAATGATTCTTTCTGAACTTGAATTCTACGTGTCTGTGAGACATAACGTTTAAAATCTCATCCTGTCTAATGAAGAAAGAGATCTTGGATAACTTAGTTATCTTTTATGCCCTGCCAACTCTGAATTATTTATTTAGTTTGTTTTTCTCTGTGTGTGCTAGTAACTTGATTGGGTCTTAGCATGATACATAGTACAAGGACTGCAGAGAGAAGAGGTTGCATGGTCATTCCTGGACATGTCCTGCATCCTTCTTAGAGTCGAGTGTGATGTTTTTTTGGGTGGGTTTGGTTTTTTTGTTTGTTTTGGGTTTTGGTTTGTGGGGTTTTTTTTGGTTGTTGTTTTTTGTTTTTTGTGTTTTTTTTTCCTTCCCCAGGGCAGGGCAATGCTAGTGGACCAGATGTGATTCTGGTGCATTTAGTTGGAATGAACTAAATTGGAATGAATCAGGGTTTGGGATGGAATTTAACTTAAGGGAGCAAGAAGACATGAATTTTTCAACTATGCATTCATTGGGGATATTTTCAGCTTCCCTTGAGGCATACTAAACAGAGGGCAGAGCTTGCTCATTGTGAGAGTTTTATTATTCCTGTCTGCTTGAAAATGTGCTCATAACGAACACAAAAACTTATATATGCTAAACTTCCTTGAAGAATTACTGTGTTCTAGACTATATTTGAATTCTGATATATAATCTGTTACTAATTCTAAAATATTAGAGCTGACCAATTCCAAAGCCTCACGGGTGGAGTTTTTTCATGGTGAAGATTATCATCTTCTTGTGTTGTCTCCCTTTTTAGAGACAATAGTGGAAAACTCATAAGGTGTATGTTGACAATTTTGTTTTAATGGTGACACACAAGCACGCGTGTGTGCACAAGATTGTTCTGTGCCTTTGTTTCAAGCTCCTCTGAAGGCTTGTGCTGCCCTTTCTCACCCAGGGTCAGTAGTATGGAACTTTATAGTGTCTAAACTGTCCGAGATCCCATATGCTCTCTTGGTATCAGTTTTTACTGGAAAGAACAGAAGCACAATTTTGTTGTTGGGGAAGTTGTGCGGCCGTGGCTGCTTCTACCTAAAGCAAGCGTGAGAGTAATGCACATAGGCCAGCATTTGATTGCTGCTTTTAGTAAATCTTCTTTCCAATTAAATAAAATTGTAACTCTAAAAAAAGCATATTGGTATGTATGTTTAAAGAATTGAAAATACTGACTTGCAAGTCAGATGGGATTAATAATGTTGTCAACTTCCTGGGAATTGAGTATTCATCTGATATTTTAATGAAGTGTCAAAATATGAAATGCTTACTCTGCCGAATCATAGAAATGCTAGTATTTATATAGCCATAATGTAACTGCCAATTCTTTAGTTCAGTTTAGCAATTCTGTTTCTTGATATATAATTTTTTTTTCTTGGATGACCCATGAAAATTAATACAGTACAGTTTAAACCTTTAAAGAATTCACATGATCTGGCGTTATTCTGGAGAAAACATGTGGATGTTGGTGCACAGTTACTTGAAGAAAAAACGAGCAACTATATCTAAAGTTATTTAGATGTCTTAGATTTTTATCTGGTTGTGTATGTGGCCCAGTATCTTATCTTTATTTTTTTTCCCCTTCTCTTTTTTTTGTGTGTGTGTAAGCTGAATTACGTGATTTCTTGGTTGATAGTACTGAAGTGTCCCCAAAATGGCAAATGGGACGCGCTGTGGCAGGGTGCAGTAAACATACTCAATGCTAGTAGGATGGGAAGTGTATGAAAAGTGTGCAGAGCTTCTAAATAGGTTATTTTATTCTTTCTGGCAACTTTTCACACGTCTCCCCATTCCGACTTCTTATGTGAGTTTTGGAGACGTTTGATTAGCCTTTTTATCAGTGAAGCATGCAGTCTGGAGTCTGGTAAAGGCACAGATACCTGTCTCCAATACCATCGCACCCTGCCCTCCAGCTGCCTCCCACATCACAGGGAGGACAAAACTGTCTACCGTGGTCACTAACAGGAACAGTTGAAATGCCACTTCAAGGTTCATTTAGTTGCGTTCAGCTCACTGCTGGGAACTGAATGCTGGTTTGAAAATGAAAAGACTTTAATGAGTTGGGGGTCTTTATGGGGCTGGTATTCTTGGCAGCGATTAACAGTAGGGGGTATACAGAAGGTCAAAAGCTCTTCTTTTGAGGGGTCAGCAGAACATCCCTGTCTGATAAGATTAAACTAATGTGGCTTTTGGTGTTAATATCTAAAGCAGCAGGCTGCTGTAATGTGTTTGGGATGGCAGGCATCGGAGGGAAAAAAGGAAAATCGGCAAGTGGTGATTCGTTGTAACAGAAAATGTCAGATGATCCGGGCAAGTAATACAAGCGGGTTTTTTTAATATATACACACACACACTCTTTTTAATTTTTTAGGGGTTCTAAAATAACTGCCACAGACCAACTGACACTGGGAGTGTTACTTGTATATTAAATTGCTGCACAAATAAATACCAATTTTGCATTTTAGTTGAATATATTACTTTTATTTAAATTTGCTGTTTCCTCTGTGCTTTCTGTATTTGCATAGTGCATTAAATGTGCCTTAGTTATCTGTCTTACTGCAGCTAAGCCTTGTGTATGGATTTCAGTTTTCAGATTATTTTACTGGATATTTCAATGGACAGTACTGGCTTTGGTGGATATTTCTTGTACTGGGTAAGTGGCAATTGAAACCATTTCTGTTTTAATGTGGAAGTACTTAAAGATGAATCATGTCATTGTAAGTAAGAGTTCTGCAACATGTTTAGCTGTGTGTTTAGCTGCTGATAGTTTTGTGCGTTGTTTTTATTTCTGTAGTATTCACAAGGTTGTTGGTTACCATAGTGGTGTTACTGTGTGAACTGCGAACTATTCAAATAACCTTCAGCTCAAAAAATTTTGTTCTACATATGTAATTATGTACATACCTGAGACTTGTAATTTGTGCTGTTTAAGCTGCTTCTACTCACGTAGGGGTGCAGAACTGTGTAATGAAAATTTGGCTTTATGTAGAAAACCTATTGAAAAGCGAGTGATGTCTAGTACTTACATGTATAAACCTGTATGTTGGGTATTAAACTTTAAGAAATGTGACTGATCTTAGGAAGGTGTAGTCTGCTGTCTCGTACATAGGTCACGAAATGGCCTTTTCTAGCCCTTTGAAATGCATACTGCATCAGTAGTTTCTCAGTCGGAGAACAGAATGGCTTCATGCTTTCTGATCACAGTGCTCCCATGATGTCAGCTTTCTCTTAAGAGGTCTGTCTGCCCATGTTCAAAGTCTTACACGCATCAAATTCTGCTCTTCTCTCTGTTTTTAATTAGGATATACCAAAACCCAATCACTATACCTTTTTTCCTGATGTGGATTTTGTATTTTGCATATGGAATCTGGAATTATTTTCTTTTGCAGAAGCGAATGCTGCTGTTTTACTTTCTAGCTCTGGAAACACAGTAAACTGTTGCTGGTTCAGTAGGTGGCACTCTTCCCTTTGAGTCAATTGACTCAAATGGCTAACAGCAAATGTTAGAATGAAATGTTGAGAAATTAAAAAAAAAAAGACACTGAATTCCTGACTCTTTGTGACTCACTATTTGTCTCACAAGAAATGCCAGAAATCTTCAATTACGTTACCTAAAACTTTCTCTATCTGCCTTTCAGTAAAGTTCGAAGGTGTTCATCAGACTTCTTTATACTCAGCTTGCTCTACTGTTGTGCACTTGGTTGCTCGAGATATATAGAAACTGCAAATGTTTTAACACATCACAGCATCAGTCCCTTGAATGCTTTCATATTCTGTTTGAGGTGATTGTATTAAAGTAGGAAGTGAAATGCCTTGTTACAGGTACAAACATCTCCAGATAAATCTTTAATTAAAACAAACCCTTGTGGTGCCTGGGATTGAGGTTTGACACTTTTTTCACTTGGATGACAATAGTGTGTTTTTCCCCTACCATTTTTCCCCACTCTGTGGAAAAAGCTATGCATTTGTAGTTCTTTTTACTAGTCTTTCGCAGCACTTAGTCAGAAGTCAGTTCACTTAGATTTAGGAAAGCCTTATATTCAGCCTTAACTGTTTGAAGGTTTTTTTGGTTTTTGGTTTTTTTTTCCACTTTAACTCATGAAGTTTATAATATGCCTTGGAATAAAAGGCACCGTGAGGCACGCAGTATGCATCCAGCAGCCAACGTCCCCTTGTCATAAGAATGTTTTACATGAAATACACCAACAGTGTTTTTAAACCGATAAAGCGGGTGTATCGAGATTGCTAGAACACCAAAGAAGGATTTAACCCAACAGAGCTACTTAGCAGGACATGGAGGAGTATTATCAAGTCATGGGAACTCTGCCAACCAGATCTGTATTTCATTGTTTCGGATAACTTTCTCATTAGAGCACGTGAAGTAGCATGTCCTGCGTCTCTTCAGAAGTGAATGAATGATCTTTTGCATAGTCCTTTGACATACTTGAGCCCACCTATTGCCATCTTCTCCTCTCTTCTGGTGTTCTCCTATCTCTTTCTGCTTCCTTCCCTTCTTTCAACATCTGGAAAAATCTGCTCATGGCTTCACCGAAAAGTGAAGTGGTCTACTTCCAAGGAGCTGTCATGTACAGTGAACAAATTGGAGAGACGAGGCAATTCTAATTTTTAAATGTTAGCCAATGTTTCTTTTCGAGGAACACAATGGAAAGTGTTTTGGTTTGGTTTTTTTTCTTCCCTAAATGGAGAAATATAAAATATGGGTTGAACTTGGGCTGCTTTTCCAACATGTGTAATGCAGGAAGCATGCTTTCAGGCACCTTGAGAGCTGCCTGCCCACCTTTTGCTGTTTCAGCTGCTTTTCAGTGGAACGTGGGACTATCTCTCGTAACGTCTGGGTAGCAGCTTTTGTAGTAGACTTTTGATCCAGATCTCAGTGCTTTCTTCTCCATGCAGAATTCACCTTAATCACAGAAATGTGTCTGGCTTAGGTCAAAGTTGCGGTGGTTAGCAGCGCATTCTCTGTGTCTGGGTTTGTTGGTTTTTTTTTTTTTTTTTTGTGTGTGTGTGTCCTAATGAGGCTTTGGTTTTAAAAAAGCAAAAAGAAAATAAATAAAAGCTTACAAGTAAAAAACATTTAGGGAAGAAATGAGCATAGGAAAAAAAAAAAAGAAGAGTCAGAGTCTCAACCTGGAGAGGAGGAAGAAAAAGTGCATCACATAGCAAAATACCAATTGAACCATAGAAATTGTTTATTAGGATGTTGGGGATTCCCCCCAACTCTTTGGGCAGATTGTTTTGTCTGTGCTGGATTCTCCCCGATCCAGCAGATGAATGGATTAATCTGTTGAAGTTTACTTTGTGGAGGAAAATGGACCGAAGAGCTGCGTCCACTATGCAACAATGTGTATTTCTGGGTTGGTTTATTCAGATGTCCAGTGAACCTCTGAATTGATAAAATGATGATGTTGACAACATCATGTTAATGATTTCCATTGTTGTAACTGTAACTTCTCTGTGACTTTTCTGTATCTCTATTTCCTCTTATCAGAGCGGGAATATTCTTTCAAATGCAGTTAAATTTAAATATTTTTAAATAGTTTGAAATGTGGCATTGACAGAGAAAATGTAATCATAACACACATTGAGTAATTTTCTTTGAATCGACTGCTGTTCTTCCTCCTCTTGGACAGGTGCATGTTCATGAATGGTTAAATCTCAAGCCATAATCTTCTAGAATTTGTTAATGGCTTTTCATTAGAGCACTCTGTACTGTCTATCCGGTTTGGGGTTGTTTATCCCCCTTCCCCCACACTTTTTATTTACAATACATTTATTTTACGCATTTCTAAAGGTGCGTTTTCTGGTTCGGATAGTCTTCTAACACACTAGTAACTTATTTTAAGAATTCTACTTGAAAAGAATGTGCAACGTGTATTCTTTTCTTTTTTTTTCATCTTTTTAAGGTCTTTCATATCACAAGATAAAGACAGAAGACTTGCATGCCGAGTTTGTGAATGATGCATAAAGACCTCGTTTTCCATAGTATAATCTAGATTTAAAAAAAAATGTTTTAAGAATAGTAATGTGAGGTAGCGTGTACTTAGGTTGCTGTACTTCATTTTGTGCGTTTTCTACACTTTCAGGACTCCTCCTGTTCTTTCGAGGCTTTGTTAATTATCTTAAAGTCAGAAATATGTCTGAAAGCATGGCAGCTGCTCACAGAACAAGATTTTTTTTCTTGTACTGAAGGTAAGAATTCTTACTGATAAGATTATCTCTCCCAGGAAAACTGAGAAGAAAGAAATACTTACATTAAAAATAAATTATCAAACTTTTGTCACAAAGCAGAAGTCACATGGTTGTTGAACATGAATGTTGTATATATTCTGTGTGGACTTGGAAATATCTGAAGTCTCTTGAAGTCATAAAATTTGAAAGTAAATAATGCATCCTTGTTGCCTCCAGTCCTCCCTGGAACTAACGTTCAGTAACAAAAAGGAGGAACCTGTTGTTTTTCCTAAGCAAGAAACAGTATCTGCTGCCTGTCGGGATACTGTCCTTTGTGTTGGAAAACTGGCTTTAGCCGTCAACCTGTTGTCAGCAAGTTAGGAAGCACTAATCTGCCTGCATATTACATCTGATTGACATGGGTCTGAACACGCAAACAATAGATGAGTATTGTCTCTCTTTACACGACTGGATTAAGGCAGTCATGTACAAGTATGATTATGGTGTATGCAACAATGTGCTTTATATATCCTTCAGGTAGCTGACTAATCAGTCTGGCACATATCCATTTATATTTTTTTTAATACTTTTTATCCATTAGGTGGGTCTATTGGACTTCACTAAACTGCATGACAAGGTAAATTTAAGCCTAGAAATAAGTACTGCAGCATTTTCATTATTCTGCAGTTTACTTAAAATGCTTAAATACTGTATTTTGACTTAACCCAGAAGCTACGTTTGCTGTAATAAAGCAGGTTTTTGTAACTTTTCTCCAAGGTTGGTGACAGACTCAATATGAGGTAACCAGCAACACATTATTGAAGCCTGAAAAAAAAAAACACCTGAGACAGCATTTGCCTAGGAAAAAAAAAACTGGTCCTTTTATATAAGATAGTGATATACGTTTAAAAGCAGGTATTGATAAATATCTATGCTATACTGTGTAGTTCTTGATCATGGAAGAAATCTGTTAACATAACTGTAACATAATATTTCTTTTTAATGCGACATTTTGTCAAAATTATGTGGTAAGTTAAATGACTAAAGCATATATTGCCTTTTAGTAACCAACCTAAATTGGCATCTACATGGCAGCATTTCCTTTTTACAGTATTTACGTATTGCTCCTTTTCTTAGTAATGTGGTAGCCTCTTCAGAATACTGAAATTTGTGGAGATGAGACTGAAAATATCCAGTTAGCTTTCAGTACAATGAAGTTTAAAAATGCTGTTTCAAAAATAGTTGTTAGGACTAACTGGTGTTTGAAAACTGTAGCTTGAAGAGAATAATGAGAGTGTAGGATAATGTTGTCTAGGATTGTTTGCTCTCCTGCAGTTAAAATTCTGCTTTAGGACAAAACACTATTTAATTCAGAATTAACTGAAGTTAATGAGTTGTCCTGTCTGAGTTCAGTGGCTTTGAATTTCACCTTTACCTGTAAGCATCGCTGAGATGTGTGGGCTGGTAAGGTCTGTGGAGTCTTTAGAGAGCTGGACACATAAATAATTTTTTTTTTTTGAAGCATCTTAATTATTAAAACAAGAAGCTCAAATTAATTGCTATCACACTTAAATGTCCTTGTTCTTGCACAGACAGGTACAGTTACTCTACAGTAACTATTAGTTTTCATAAATAAAAATATTACCGCTACAGTTATAAAATATTCTCAGGTGCACTTTTGAAATGATGACAAAATATAACAGTAAGTTTTTGCCTTTTTTTTTTTTTTTTTTCTCCCATCCTGACATGGAGGGGGAAAAAGGCTGCTTCTTTGCTGCTTCTAGGTTTAACATCCATTAGCAATGCTACTTCTAGTGAATCACTGCGATGAACTGAAGTACAACTCTTTCTTTATCTCCAGACTGCGTCAAACAGACATTCCTTTCCTGTACCAGTGTGAAACTTCCAGATGATCTGTAACCCTTCAAGTTCGTAGGATAGAAGACTACTAAAACCAGAAAATGAATTAGTGAAGATGCGGCTTCAAAAACAAATGGCAGGATGGTTTATTCTCAAATACCAGTTCTGGTCATCCTAGTAAATATTTATAATTGCTGTCTTTTGTTTTAGCACATTTGTATATGTGCTTATTAGAAAGATAGCATTGAAGTAAGAACAAACCCACCTGTTACTATAGATTTGGTACAGTCAGACTCGGTTAATCTGTGCTTGTTGTATCGGAAAGATTTAAGTGGTAACTTGTTTCACAGCATGTATGTACCACTGAGTTGTTGATCTGAACTTTGAGTACAGTGAAATGCATTAAATGATTCAGATTAACCAGTTCAGACAGTTGGGGTTTTTCTTTATATAATTTAGATTCATCTAATGATTGTGTAGAACATTTTTAAGTTTACTAAATCCCAAGGTTCCTTGTTGTCACAGCCTTCTATTTGCCGTTATTTTATCGAATTCAAACCAATGTACTGGTTTGCTTAAATCTGATACTCCACTTTGAGTCCCCTGTAAATAACTCTGCATAAATGACTGTTTGAATTGCTTCTTAGGAAATATGTCAAAATATATTTTGTAACAGCATATTCTCTAAATTTTGTTTAATCTTAGAGCTACATACTTATTTTTTGTTAATTGGCCATTAAGGGTATAGTTACCATTAGATGTAATTTTGGAGGTAAAGGCATTGAATTGTGTCTCATCCTAACTTTCCTCACATGAATTATTATTAACTGGTTTGGGCTTGAGCCTGAAAGTTTGTTATTCATACGCATGATCTTATTAAAAGACAGAGTTTGTTCATGTTAGCAGGGAAGGACAGCCTTACGTCCTTAGTCCTTGGTTATGCAGTTGGATCCTCGTAGGTGCACCTTTGTTCCTGAAACGGAGTATTGCAAATGTATTCCCTGGGTTGTAACACTGGCCCTGTTTAAGAAATCTTGAGTTCTATATAAATACGACATCCACCCTGAGGGCTTCTCAAAAAAAAAAAAAAAAAAAATCATATAGCTATCTTACAATGCTTGTTTAGAATAAATACTTTGCCATTTCCTAAGAATAAACTAATTTAAATGCAAAAAAAATTTGCAAATAATGTATGAAGGAAAAAAAAAAATCTTACTTTTAAAGCTCTGAAAGTAGAAAATGTGTGTTGCACCTCTCCTAGTATTCATTTAGGGTATAACGTTACTTTCTTATAAATATCATCTCTTTAAGGGGTACTGTCTACTGTTCCTGCATGTGTGGTTTCCTTTAAAGTTTGTGAAATTTATTGCTTCTCCTTAAGCAGAAGAATACATCTCTCAGTCCTTTGTACAACTGGAATCTCAGTTCCAAAAAGACATTGGTTGTTGGTTGCACCTTTGAGGAAAAAAAAATACAGATTCTTTCCTCCAATTTTTCTTTTTATGTTAGAATTCTGCCTTTTTATTATTAACATTAAAAACAATGAGGATTATGTTGTTTTAAGCTAGTGTTGTATTCCGGTTTGTATCTATAATGAATGTTTAAAATATACATATATAAACTGGTCACGTTATTAATTTTTTTAATCTTTCAGAGAATACTGAAAGTGACTAAAACTTTAGGGGCACCTCCATTTCCTAGCTTTTTACGGAATGAGTAAAATTAAATATTATGTTCAATATCCGATTGGGATTTCCTTCTAAACTTATCTGTTTGTTTCTGTATTCTTTTGCATTCATTGTCCATATGAAAAAGAAGCAGATAATAAAACATTGCTTTGTTTTGCTAATTAAGACTTAACACTTTTTGTTGGTTTTGTGCTCCAGATTGAAAAATGCACACTGCAATATTTGTGTCGACATGGAATTATTGACAGATTTCTTGGCAAAATAGGTACTAACCAATCTTCTCTTCTCCTTTTCACATCATGTTTTATGGCAACAAACTGTAAGGACAGTTCTTTTAATGAGTTAATACAACAAAGCATGCAATAGTGATTCATCTTCTACGTTTACCAATATCAACTGGTACTATTATCAATTTTCCCATATTAGGTAGCAGGCTTCTGATTGATTTATTTTTGTTTGCTCCACTGCATTTTATAGAAAGCTTCGTACAGACACTTGGTTTTGTTGTGGTGTTTGTTGTTGGTTTTTTTTTCTGGACTAGTTTGGAAAAATTCTCATTTGGACAGAAAGAATATGTAGGGTTAAAAATGTACACGTTATCTAATCCTCTGTAGTTGATGCAGCAGTTTGGTAGCCTGAAATCTCATCAGCGGGAGGAAGGGAATTGGGACACTGTTTTCAAAGACTCTGCAATCTATTCCAGATGTGTCAAATGCTGCATATTTTCCTTGCTATTTCCTGTGAGCTTGGTTAGGAGCAGCTGGCTCTGTGGTTTAGAGACACCTGGCCAGCTTTGCTTTGTGTCTTAGGGTGGAGGGCGGGGGGGAGCTCCCGTATTGCAGTGAAGTTGACTGTAAACAGATTTTGTATGAATGCAAATAAGGCTTTGAAGTCTGGGGCAAAAACAGCTTGGGGAGGCGGAGATGGGGAGAGAAAGTTCCATTTTATTTGAGCAACTGGCATGAACGTAATGTCTTTAGTTTTGTCTTCCACTTTTATTGATGTGGACGCCACAGGAAGATGGGCATCTTCAATGTGACTCAAGTGCCCTGTGACTCTGTTAACGCATTTCAGAAATGATCCATCACTCATGCATCCGGTCCCCTTACGGAGAGGAGGTTGTCTCCAAGCTTTGACTTTGCTGCCTCACCTACAGCACGGACACTGCCCTCATCCTGCAGCACCTTTTAACCCGGTTTCAACACACGACTCTTTTGGGGTCCGCTTCCCTCCCTTTGAATGATGACGGCAGGTGAGGAGAAGTGGTTTTTGTTAACGTGTTATCCTAATATCAGAAAGCTTTTAATCTCTTTTCCCCTTTTTGAGAGTGTTTTCCCAGAATGCTCCACATTAGTCCCTCCTGTGTGGTTGCTTGCATCGTTCGCTTTGAACAGAAAGTTCATCTCGTGAAATTACGATTGCTTCCTGGACTTCTGAAGAGAAGGGGAATAACCTCTGCTATGGAAATAGATCTCTCTCAATAAGGAAGAAAGAAATTTCTAATCATGCAGACGTGCACAGCTACCCAGAAACAATAGAGTCCAGTGTATTTTTTTTTTTGTCCTATGTATATTTTTCTTTTCCACCATCCTATGATCCTTATCTTTATAATTCCAGGGATATATTTATCATCTCTATCTTCTCTACTTAGCATATCCTTTCCATCTCCATGCCCCTTCTCCTTTCTCGGTGTGCGTGTTACGCACCCAGCAAGAACAGACAGAAGTATAATTTCCTTTAGCTCCTGAAGTGTCTGCATGATTGACTTTAAACATTTTTTTTTTCTGATACATAATTGTGGTTTTTCTCCCCGCCCTTCCCAAATGAATGAAAAGTCAGCTTTCCTGTATTTTTGTTTTTGGTATATTTTCTACATAAGGAAACTTGCAAGCAGCGAGGCCTAAAAGTATTGTAAACAGCATCAGCGCTCCAGTTATTATTCATATTTTTTTAGTGTAAGACAGAAAGATATATATTCAAAAAGTTTTAAAATAATTTGGTTCTCTCATATTGAGGGATGGTTACAGTTATCCCCATGTTTTTACATCTGCTCTTGTAGTCTTCACTCTTAATTTTTCTTGTGGTCAAAGAAACACACAGTGTTTGTGGGGGTATTCTTGGTGTAATAGGAGAAGTTGTTCATTGATTCGTCATTATACGTGGCTGCACGGATGCCCATCCTTCTTAATTTTCTAGGTTGGTGTAGACTCGTAACTTCCAAATGCCCAGTTGCACATGGAACAGGCTGCTGCTGCTATAAATTCTTAGTAAAATAACTACAAGGCAAACTTCATTTGCATGCGTTCATTAATTGAGCTTTGTCGTTTAATGTAATTGCGGTAGCGTTGCTGGTGGAAGCGTTACTGGAATAAAGCCAGCGCTAATCGTCACGTAATTCGTAGCATGAGCACCTGCGGGACCATTGCTTAGCTGGTCTGCTCTTCTTTGCGTCTCTAACTGACTTCTAATTAATGAACGAGTTTGACAATGTCTCTTGCAACTTTCATAGAAAGTCTTTATATGGATGACGAATTGTTTTTGCTGGATCAAATTTACCTCGGTACCTCTTGGAACAAGGAGCTTCTGAAGACAGCCCTATCAGTTCACTTCTCCGTATACACAACAGGGGAAATAATTTCTGCAGGTTAAATTGATAAGCCAAATACTACTATTTCTATCCGAAATGTGAATCAGATTCCACTTAAAAGCTGTTACTTTGAGGATAGTCTGATGCTGCCATTAAGCAAAATCAGGAACTTCTATTGTAAATAATTATTGGTAGTCAGTTTTAGTGTTGCTCTACTTTGGATTCTCAAGTGCTGCTATTTTTTCCCTGAGTTGTTGGTTTTGGGGTTGTTTTTTTTGTAGGAAACTTGCAACACTTACTCTGGTTCTGCTGGTGTTCATCATCACATGGGCAATATGTTAAATGCAAGAAATGCTGACAGCCTAATTCTGTGGCTGAAAAAAATTAAGTGTACGCATTCAGGAGACTTAAATTAAGTTTCTGAATTCTGACTGAAAGCTGATGTGACACGTTGGACTTGGCAGGTTACGTATGGCTTGGCTCGGGTCTCTACGTGATTCCTCCTCCGTAAGGATGGTGAGTCCCGCTGCCCAGCGTGCTCTGGATACGTCATGGGTTCGAGCTGAGATTGCTGCGTGTTAAACAGAGATCCACTGTGAAGGGAGCAAGAGAAACGACGGGAGGAGGAGGAGTGCCTGGACTTCTAACTCTGGGTTTGCAAAAGCTGATGTAGCAGATGTTTCTGGCAAGATGATGGGAGCACATCTGGGTCCCGTCCTCAGCCCCTTCCTCCCCAGTTGACCAGCCACTTTGGGCATCTTTTGTGTCTGTGAAAAGGGCCCTTGGCTTTGCTTTTCTTCATGGAGACAACAGGAATAGCAAACTCTCCTCCACTTGGACGGAGAGAAGGAGGTCCCAGCTGACTGTCCACGAAGGCACTTGGCCAGCAGTTGTTAGCCTAGCTGGCCCCATGGGAAAGGCCTCTGGCTCTTTCCCTGCCTTGCCAGCGGGAATGCAGTCTACAGCCCTGTCTTCGTACAATCTGCATTATACAGACGCAGCCTTCTCAGCTCTTGCGACAGCGAGGCTTAAGTTAATGAAGAAATCGGTGTTGTCAACTTCATACTTTGTCACAAATCTCATGATGCTGGGCAGCTTTCTTACTGTTTCACTAAGTGTAGTAGCTACATGAGGTTCAGTTTAGGGTGGAAAAAGATATGTTCTCTCCCAGCACGTTTGTTTTTTTTTTTTTTTTAAATCTTTTGGATGGGTACAATGCGTTCATGAACACTTGCTGCGGATCTTGGGTGGACCTCTCTATAACTACCCTGTACAAAGGGTTTGCTGAGATTTGTGACTGGCGTCTTAGGAATTACTGCTTTACTCATAAAATTTACACTTTTTAAGAGAAATTGCTGATTACTAGAAATGTTATTTATCCAATTACAGCAACAGCTGTAGGAGAAACATAAACCAAAATATGAATAGTTCTTACTAGTAGTTTCTAATGTAATACATGATTTCACTGAATGAAAATTTTCAAATATCGTGTTAAATTTTTCATGCTTGAGTGGTTTTTTTACTTGCTTCTGACTTTGATTTTTACATTTAATTTGTATGAAGCTTTTTTCCCTTTGAGGCATGTAGACAGCTAAAGGGTAAATGTTGCAGTTCTTAAAAGCTGAGTCACTTAATTTGGTTGTTCTTAGAGGATTGTCCTCCTTGGAACCATGAACGTGGAAATTACTTAGGGAGGTTTCAAGAGCAATGAGTTATCAAGAATTTAAGAATCAAGTTGATCAAGGTGTCATACCCAAGAAATAAAACAAAGGGGGGGGGAAATAAATTTAAGTCACAGCTTTTCAATTTTCATCCTGGCCAGTCATGCAATACTAACTTTAGTTCTGCAAGGTCTTGCCTTGCAAATCATCAGTGTTAATAAAAACTCAGCAGAAGAAAGTGTTCTTCCAATTATGTTCTTATAAGCGAATTTGTATTTAGAGTCTTCCCACCTTTAACATATATATATATATAATCCATCATATAAAAATTCCCTAGAGAGAAAATTCATGATTTTGTAAGTCAAAGAATGTATCTGTCCTATGATGATAACTGACTTAAAATTTTGTGCACTTGCCATTTTCTGAGAAACTGAGAGTGGTGGGATTTCTTCCCCTCCCCCTCATGATGAGACTCTTCAACGGGATGTTGTGAGGGGAGCACGGTTCTTAAGACTGGGTGTATAGGGTAACTCTGACATGTATGTGTAACGCAGGATGCACAATTCTTGCCTTCCTCAGGTCTCTTGAAGAAGCATAATGCAAGAAGACCCTTCATCTTTGTTGAATCTGTGGTACAAAAATGAATAGTTTCAGAATACAGGAAGATACATTGTTCTTCATTTGATTTTTGCTTTCAAAAATCAACTAAATGAGAAGTAATTACGAAGTTTGCAGCCAGTAAATGTTATCACAAAGCCTTTTTTGTATGTTTGTTGTTATTTCCCTGCTGCTGTTGTAGTCTTTCTCATGATGATAGTTGGGCTATAGAAGTGCTATATATGGAATTTGATCTCTGTCTGTGGTCTGTGTCCATAAAGCGACCTACTGTATTTTATATTTTATACCTACAGTATTTTATGTATATATAGTACACATTTATTTTGCAATGATATCAAGAGAAAAGATGGTGTGTGTTTAAAAAAAAAATAAAAAATAAAAATCTAGTGAGGTTTGCTTTTGGTTTGCTTTGGAAGTTTCAGCAGACCATTTATTACTTCTGCAGCTCAGCCCTAAACTATAAATTGCAGTGATAATGGTGATTTTTTGCATCTTTATTTCCTTGGATTTTTTTCAGTTCTGTTTTTTGAGGCCTGTGTTAATGCTTGTGCAGTGCTCAGCACAGTACCACTCCCCATCTTTTTTAGAGCTTCTAATTATACAGCATCTGTGTTACAAAAGCGATTAAACAGCTAGCGCGTGTGATTTAATCCAGATTTGGGATTTGTGAAATGCATAAAATGCAATCCAGTAGTATTTGTGCTCCTAATTAGTACAGAATTGTTTTGCCCTTCAAATGAGAAATACCATACGGTTAACTCTCAGCTGTCCAGAGGCAGCTTATCTGCATGATGAATCCGTGAAGGCCGTGGGCTGACACCTGCTCTGGTCTTGTCTGGCTGCCAGCTCTGCGCTCATCGTGGCAACTACATGGCGAAGAGCCTTCATTTAGGTGTGAGTTTGCAGAAGTTATCATGGCCACCCTCTGTGCTGGATCCTGAGCTAGTAAGCCCTCTCAACTGGGCGAGCTGCATGAACAGCTGTCTTTGGTTTCCTTGGCTGTGTCTCTACTATCTGGATTAATGGGAAGTATCGTGCAGAAATTTCCATGTGGAGCCAACTTGGGTCGGAGATGGCTGCTTGCAACTGGGGTAAAACAAACTTGGTCAGGCTCAAGTTTATGCCTTTTGGGCCACTCTGAGCATCAGCACATCTTGCGTACCCATGTTAACTACATCTTTTTTCATGATAGTGAGAAATGAACATCAGGCTGATGTATATAACATTTAAGTTCCTTTATGAACCCAGTTTTAGGTGTATTGCTTGGGTATACAACAGGTTGAAGCTGAGTTCCTGCTCTCTGGATTATTTCTATATGAAGGAAAATCTCTTTCCTGGAGTATCCCAACTCCTATTTGAGTGCCATAACTAGGTTATAGCGTTGGGTGGCCTCTTATCTGCTTTTCTTTGGGCAAGATAGTTCCCACACTCACTGCAGGACTAGTCATTTGGGTTGGAGGGGAGCACAGGAGGTGACCTAGTGCAAGCTCCTGTTCAAAGCAGGGCCAGTGCTGAATTCAGACCACATCGCTTAAGACTTTGTCAGCAGGATCTTGAAAACCCCAGAGCCCAGTGATTTCCCCATGCTCCCCGCATGACATGTCCCAGTGCTTCATTATCCCCATTGGTCGTCATCAGCGCTGACTGAGTTTCAATGATGGTTGTGCTCCAAGTGGCTCCTTCCACAGCACCCTGACACTCCCAGTGCTCTTTTGCCAGGCAAATCCTGCCCAAGGAGGGATGTCATCCAGGTCTCTGGGTTACCAAGCAGCCCTGGAAAGTGCTCAGCTGTCCAGTGACAAAGGGGAGAAATAATTTTGAGAGAAAGAGTATCCAATCTTTAATGAATTGCCCACATTTCCAGCACTGAAAAGGGATGCTGGGTCTTTCGCTATTTCCTGACAGCCTGTTGAAACATCTCAGCGCTCAGAGCACTGGATGCTGTCAGTTTTCTTAATTGTTCTGAAAATTGTCGCTTCCACGAGGCCTTTTCCTCCATACGTGGCACCCGGTTATTCTCCTGTGTTTCCTATTTCAGACTAACTGTAGGCTTAAGTATCTGAATCACTTGGAACAGGACTCACGTCATCTAATTTCCTTTGCCTAAAAATTTAGTCATCTAGTCGAAGCTAGTCACCAAAGATTACTCTATAGTCAGATCAAGAGATGCACTGGCAAATTATGCTTTTTTTCCACCCAAAGCTGTATCCAGAATGAAGTCAACTGAATCATCCCTGAAAAGTATTTGGGCTGCAAACTGCACCTTTCAGTACCTTTTACAAAATGTGCTCTGCAGGTTCGTAAGAAAACAATAGCTTTTGGTCACACTGAAGCTTACTGAGGAGTTCCTCATTTGTGGGAAAACTGCTTTTCTTTCTTTGAAATTCAGTTGAGCAATTTGCCCCAGCTTCCAGTGTTCCTGCCCTTCGGGCACATCTGTCCTAAGGATACCACAGCTTCCAGAGTTGTCAGTTCCCTCAGGATCCTGCCTTGTATTTGGCAATAGACTTCATTCTGCGCTGTTTCAAATGGAATGGTTTGGGCTTTGTGAAATCCTGGGTTTTTTACAGACTTTGTTTCACAAGTAAATAAAGATCATCTGCTGTCTCCATTCTGATCCAAAAACTGAGGGGACATAATGAAGAAAGTATGCAGATGTCAAATTTTTTTCCACAAAACATGCCGTTGAGCTGCGGGACTCCTTTCCCCAGTATTTTGGTATATCATTGTGATTAGAGTAGCTAGTTTTTTTACAAAGACGAGAGAAACCAATTTGTATGGCCAGGCTCCCTTTTGGTATGGCTTGTGGGGGCTGCATGTTTTCATGATAGAGCTGTCAAGGTGCGTTGAGTGCCACGCAGGGAGCTGCTAGTCAAAATACGTCACGTTCACAGCTCATTTACTGAGTTTTTGAACAGTATTTGTAGCTGTTAATTTGGGATTAATTGCTACCTTAGCGATTTTGACATTTCGAGAGGTCACACAAGTGCTCTTAGACCTACAGCGCCTGTTCGATCCTTGAATCCGCCCCCGGCAAAAGCAGGAACTCTACCAGTTCTGAGTCTTACTTAGCAGCTTGGCCTGAAGAGTAACAAACCCTGCTGCAGGAGTGCTGCTCAGCGGATGGAGACAACTCTTTCTAGATGGGGCTTAGGGACTTGTGCTGTCATGAATTAAACCAAATTTCAGACAGCCTGGGACTCTTAGTATACTGCTAAATATCTCAGCTGCAGAAAGGGATTCTTGGCCCACAGGCCAGTGGCCCGGCATGGCTTACCTCCACGCTACGGCGACCCAGCAGAGGTGGCTGCATCCACACTGCCTGCGTCCACACCACGAGGCCTTGGCTGCTGTTGGATCTGAAGACAGAAGCATTGTTTTGCATTTATGCTTTAGGCCAGCAGGTCGAGGGAGGTCATCCTCCCCCCCTACTCAGCCCTGGTGAGGCCACACCTGGAGTACTGTGTCCAGTTCTGGGCTCCCCGGCTCAAGAAGGACAGGGAACTGCTGGAGAGGGTGCAGCAAAGGGCTACCATGATGATGAGGGGACTGGAACACCTCTCCTATGAGGAAAGGCTGAGGGATTTAGGTCTTTTTTTGTCTGGATTAAGATGACTGAGGAGGGATCTTATCAATGCTTATAAATACTTAAAGTGTGTGTGTCAGGAGGATGGGGCCAGGCTCTTTTCAGTGGTGCCTGGCAACAGGACAAGAGGTAATGGGCACAAACTTGAACAAAGGAAGTTCCATGTCAACATGAGGAGGAACTTCTTTCCTTTGAGGGTGGCAGAGCACTGGAACAGGCCGCCCAGAGAGGTGGTGGAGTCTCCATCTCTGGAGACATTCAAAACCTGCCTGGATGCATTCCTGTGCAACCTGCTCTAGGTGACCCTGCTCTGGCAGGGGGGTTGGACTAGATGATCTCCAGAGGTCCCTTCCAACCCTATCATTCTGTGATTCAAAGCACCTGAGATGTGGCCTATATCACCACTTTTCAAACCTATGCCTTTCTAGCATGATGCAGACGATCTGCAATATCTTTGAGTGCTCGAGGGTTCAAAAGGCTGTTGAGATAGTTTTTGGTGTGTGACCAGTGTGTGCGTGCGCACTTACATGCTTTGCTTATATGTATATGCATTAATTTGAGATCTGTGCTTTCGCTCATATGTATATGTATTGATTTGGGATCCCTTATAGTAAGTTAGTGTGAATCTTGTCATCTTCAAATCTGTAATTAAGTCGCTGTTCAATTATTTTGTTAAATCATTTTACAGATCTTTAAATTGGTTAATGATTAAGTGCTGCTGAAATTCAACCTCTTGGTCTACCTCAAATCATTAATAAATTTTGAATCGCTGCTAACTCATAACCGTGTCAAATATTTCCATCCATGACAAGGACTGAGACAGTAGCAGAGGAAAGAGACTCGAACCTGGTGCAGTCTTAGCCACGCTGCCTTTTGGGAGCCTCCTCTGGAATAATTTCTTGCCAGAACTGCATCCAAGTTTGGTCATGGGGAGAGAGTTTAGCTAGAGCCGTCCAAAATAGCACCGGAGAATGACCCTAACAGCTAAGCAGTGCAGAAGACTGGGGCTCTGGTGCTTGCGTTCAATCCCTGACTCCTTCATTGGGTAATGTGAGCATAACCTTAAAACCTACTTTCATTATGCTGCAAATTTACTTAGCTGCAAGCTCCATCAGATGAAAACCTGGAAGAAGCCTTTGTAGTCTTTAAGAAGTTGTCTAGATTCCCTCTCTCAGCTCTGGGAAACTGATTTGGTTGCTCCAAACTAAGCAGGATTTTCTTGTGAATTGGAAGGTTAAGCCTGAACATTTTAGTCTGTTATATGAAATAAGAAGTGATCTGAAGCATAGCTCAATAAGCTGAAGGACTTGAGCGTTTAATTGTGGCCACTGGGGAACGGAAGGGTCTACTGCCACTTGAAAGCTCAATCCCGCCTTTGCCACCACTATACCAGTTAAAATGCTGTGCCTGTGTGACTTCCAGGCAGGTAGCAGAAGGTGCATGTTAATATTTAATTTTCCTCCTGTGAGAGGTAGGAGTGCCTCCCCGCTCCTGACTCTGCTCCACGTCCCATCTTCTGTCGGGCTGGTTTCCGTACAAAGGAAGGGAGTTGCAGCGAGCTCTGAAAATATCCCTGGGTCCGAACAATTATGAAAGGGAGGTGTGTTACCGAATACGCTTGCTCTGCCCAGCCAGAGAGACCACGTTTCGGATAGTTTCACAAGCTGTAAGGCCTCAAATCCTGCCAACGTTAGCACATAATCTTCGCTTTGCATTTCTAAGCAGTCCCCTTGCTTTCGAAGAGAGGAGGAGTTACGAAGAGAGGCCTCTTTTGTAGGAATGGGGTTTAGTCTGATTTAAAAAAAAAAAAAAAATCTCAATTAGTGTTTTGGGTTATAAAGAAGACACGGCAAATGTGACTTAATATTGTAGTCAAGTTTTCCTCCTTTGGGTTTTTGTAAAAAGGTACAGAATGGATTGCAGAGCTGTTGTTGACACAAGGGTAATTGATAACCGGCCCCTCTCTGAGGGGCTGGATGGGTATCTGGAAGGTAATGCTTCACCTGGGCATCACCTTCGGGCCTGGTGGTTGTGCCCACCCAGAAGGCTCAATAACAACCTTTTTTCTTTTTTTTTTTGGTTTTTTTTTTTCCTCTGCTCCCTTTGCCGTTGTTCCACTGAGAGGAGGCTTCCTGATTTCAGCTATATAAACTTTTAATGAGTGACCTATTTGCGAGGCTCCTTTGCGCATCGGCAAACAGCGGGGATGGGAGGGAGCTCCTCCTGCTCTCTGCCCTGCGGCCGCCTTCATCTCCTCCCTGTCCCCTCTCCCTGGCACCCGAACCAGGCTGAGAGAGCTTGACCTGAGCTCGCCAGCCGTGAAATACAGAGGCTGGACACAGAATTTTTTACATCTTGCTTTATCAACGCCAAAAAAATAAATAAATAGGCAACTGGTGGTGGAACTGGTGGTGTGCACTGTCTGCCCTGGCCTGTGAGAGGCCGCTCAGGCCTAAAGCAAACAGCTCTTGCTAAACGCAGAGGCCCGCGCTATTGTTGACACAGTGATAAAATAGAGCTCGCAGCCCACAGCCTGCTTGCTTTCACTGCTTTTGAAAGGGGTAGGGCATCCAAGCGCAAAAAAAAAAAAAGCAATGGGTTCGGATCCGGCATGTTGTGCTTTACAAGGAGAGATCCCAGCGACTGTCTGGATGGGGCACAGCAGTCCGCACTCCTGCGTCCTCCTCTTCCTCTTGACGCTACGAGGGCTGGGGGTCTTCTGCAAACAGAGGAACCTCTAGATTGATTTATCCAGAAATGATACTTGAAATACTATTTGTTGCAGGTTGGTATTCTTTAGACTTAATGTATTCCCAAAAAAGGGGGGATTAAGAACTAGAAACTGGGGGCAGGGAAAGCCCCAAACACGCGTCAAAATAATTAACAGAAGTGATTACAGAATCACAGAATGGTAGGGTTAGAAGTGACCTCTGGAGATCATCTAGTCCAACCCCCCTGCCAGAGCAGGGTCACCTAGAGCAGGTTGCACAGGAACGCGTCCAGGCGGGTTTTGAATGTCTCCAGAGACGGAGTCTCCACCACCTCTCTGGGCGGCCTGTTCCAGTGCTCTGTCACCCTCAAAGGAAAGAAGTTCCTCCTCATGTTGACATGGAATTTCTTTGTTTCAATTCCCTTGTCCTGTCCCCGGGCACCACTGAAAAGAGTCTGTCCTGATCCTCTTGACACTTGCCCTTTAGATATTTATAAGCATTGATGAGATCCCCTCTTGTCTTCTCTTCTCCAGGCTGAACAGACCCAGGTGTCTCAGCCTTTCCTCATAAGACAGGTGCTCCAGTCCCTTGATCACTGAAAAAAGTAAAGATGTAACATTACATATTCTTTGAAACCCAGATGACTTCATACTATGCAAGACAATATGGCAAAAGAAGTTTCTAATGAATAATCCAGTTCAACATATGATATTCCAGTAAATACTACAAAACAGAATTATTGCTCAAGGTTATACAGTCAGTATACAGTCAGGTATATTTTTTATGGAAATATTCCTGAGTTACCTTCTGTGGACAACTCTTGTCAGAATTTGTCCCACAGACAGTTAACTAAGAATCTTTAAAGAAAACATCACCAGTAAACTTCAATTACTTAACTTTTGCTTTAACAGAAAGGAGTTCAGAGACCGTACTGATGACAGCTTAGTCCTTCATCTCTGGCAGACTTGAAAGACGTTTGTACTGCTACAGTGAAGATGAAATGTATACATTACGTATGGTGTAAAGAGACAGGATATATAGAGAGGAGAATAAACAAGCATCAATTAACATCTGGTTTCACCTGTCAGGTTCACATCTTGGACTTTATTTCATTTTAGAGTTCACATTCAGGCGTTGTGAGAGACTAGATGCACATGTCAATTGCAAGCAGAGTCCATCTTTCATGTCTACAGTACCTAAAAATGCATAGTTTAATGCTGTAGGCAGGGAGAAGGACAAAACCATCCACGTTTGTCTTGAAGTTGTACTCAGAAAGTGAAAGAAAAATGCCCATTTCAAGTCTGCAGTATCACTCCCTGTTCCAGTGGTTTTCCAGTGAGCTGCCCTGTAGGTATGCCCATTTGCAACTCTACAAAAAATTGTCATTACAATTTGCTTCCCAATATTACACCTGCTGTTTCACTACGGTAACTAATAAAAGGTACAAGAGTGACAGCCTTTTGAACAAGCGACCTCGAAATGCCAAACTTTGGTTGCAGGGCAGTTCAAGGTTTGTGTACATGTCTTTAGCCTGAAACTGGAGTTCAAACATTGGTTAATTCAGCGTGTTGGAAAGAGACTGATGCTTTATTTGTGTGCATCTCCAAACCACTGCATAGTTTGGCATGGGAAGGGAATAGCAGCGAACTGGCGGGTCAGGAGTGAGGTCAGCTGGCAAAATGGTGAGGAAGCTTGCACAATACCTGCCCGCCGTTGGTTTGGCTCTCGCTGATGCTTAGTGTCCCTTGCCGCCAGGAGCTCTGAAGTCACCCACAAATCAGACAACGTTGAAGAAACACCCGGTGTTGTAGACGTTTGTATAACACTGTAAACATGAATCAGTTTTATTAAAGGAATGTGCTTTATCAATGGAAACGGGAACTGGATTTGGGGGAAAGGAGACTGATGGGAGGTGTTTTGGGTTTTTTTGGGTGAGGGGAAGAGGAGTCTCTTCTGCACAACAGGATTCATTCCTCTGCAAGGTCCCCACCAGGTGTTTTGGAGGAATGTACAGTAATAAAAAATGGAGATTCAGTGAACAAACTGGGAGGCAGGGATAGATTTATGTCCTTGGCAGCTCAGGCCACTCTCCATATGTTGTTAACATTAGATGGCGAGAGAAATTAACTGTATCATATGCTATTGCACAGCCTGTATTTTGAGTGTCTCCTATTTAAAAACTGCTTAAAACAAATGGAAAAGATAAAATGAGAATTTTCCTCAAGTGAGAACAGATGGCAAAATTTTCAGGCTCTGGAAGGCAGAGGGAGACTTCTACATGGCCAGGAGGAGCTGGGACGAGGAGCTCTCCTCAGGGCACCGTGCCACCTCTCTCTGCAACAGGAATGTCTAAATCATCCAACAGCATGCTTTTTGTCACAACAGCTTACCTTTTGTAGCCAGCCACCCTCCCCCTGCTTTACTATGGTTCAAAGCTGAAAATATGGGCATAAAGTTCCACGATAGACATGGTCATTACTCCTGATGACACTTGGTTCATTAAGCTGTGTGTTCCAGTTCCTTCTTCAGCAAGACTTGGAGCCTGTAATGTGGTACCATCAAGCATCTTGGTTGTCTTCCTTTCTTATCTATCAGGAAATGTGGGAGTTCATGATTGATTTTTGTGGCATCTAAGTTGCTCTCAGGTGGTCTATCTGCCCAGCTGGCACCTCCAGCTCTTCCGGGCTGCGGTGCCGACAAGCGAAGGAGCCATACCAGACATCAGCGGGACCTGGAGGTACCCTGCCACCAGCGTCCAGAGCCTCCAAATAAAGCAGGGAGGATGCTTTTAAAACAATTAACTTGGGAACTCTGCGGTTTGGCCCTATGTTTAATTTATTTATTAAAGACGTGGGGTGACTTGAGCTCCTTAAAAGCCTTAGTTGCAATTATTTCCTTTTCAAAGGTGAGCCTTTTTCAGGCTCTGAAACAAACAAATTCCACTTCCCATTTTGTCCAAAAATTTTCTCACTAGAGCACCTGCCTGGGGAGGCCTCAATTCTCATGTCACCTGCAGGGGATGGTTTAATTCCTATCCATTTGAACCATGACAATTACCCCCCAAAACAGTGCCCCCAAATAACATGGTGTCTGGGGACTGTTTCCGCAGTCCCCGATGATGACTTTTTCTTCCCCAATAAAAATTTATTGGGTCACTGAAATAACAACATAATTAATGAATTATTCACTGGTTTGCTTTACCTCCCAGTAGAGTGCCCTAACTGATAGGCCTTAAAGTCATTTCCCTCTCTCTTTGTTCAATGTATATTTAAGTAATTACTTTATACAAAGGGGTGGAACAGCTCCAGGAGGAGAGCTTGGCAAAGCAGGGCTGCTTTGTCGGGACGGGCAGGATCCTCTCCCCAGAGACGGCTGCTGAGGATTTCATATCCCAGTAGGGAAAGACAGAGGCTGAACCAGTATCTCCCAAATCCTGCACGCCGGCTGTTGAATAAAAGCGCTACTGCCTTCATTTGGCAAATGATGCCGAAGCGCAGACGTTTGATCCTTTTGTTTGCCCTGAAACCGATTGGTTTGGTTTGGTTTGATGTCAATGAGGACACCTCTCTTCAAGTCCCATTTTGCTTTGTGAAAAAATGCCTTTTAATTTTTTTAGTGGTTTACTTCCAAGGCTTAAGTAAAATAAAAAAAAAAAAAAAAAGCCCAAGGAATTAATTGACACATCTTTAGCTAGCTGGGCCTTGCAGGGAAAAGGCAGAAAGGGAAATGCAGCTGCAGGTTGATCCCTGCAGGGCAAGGAGATAGCTTTTCATTTTCCATCTGCCGCAAGATGATGAATTTCATTGCATCTGGAAAATAGTCATGGCTATAGGATCGCAGTTCAGCTCTGACCTTCTGGGCGGTTCGTATGGCCGTGGAGCCTGGGGGTTTGGTTGGGTTTGTAATCACTGTTGCACCGCCTTGCGCTTGGTAAACATTCTGAAAGCTGTCTGCAGCTCCAACTGCTAAAGGACTTTATTTTTCAACGTAATCTGAGATCCGAAGCGTGTTTTGCAGAAGGGTTGAATTTTGGGCACTCGTGAAATATACAGCAGAGGCTGCTGTAGTTCATGCCTGTATTTCTGACTGCTGACAAATCCGGTAGCAACCAAATCACTTTATAGCCTCTGAAAATGAGAACAACTGAAATACCAGGTCAGCCAAGCACCGTGGTATGACTGCAAATGAACTACAATGTCTGGACGAATCTAGGGTGGATTATCTGTCTAATCAAAATTTGTAAGGTGTATTCAACAGTACAGAATCTGAATTTCTCAGCAACAAGTCATCAAATAGTTCAACAATTGGCCAGGAAGTTAATTGTTTACACTAAAACAGCTTTCTTTCAAGACTTTGGGTGTGGATGAAGCATAATATTTATTTAAAGATGGAGATAAAAATTTACCATGCACACATATCTTGTATGTACATCTCTGATGTAAATACCATCTTATCCCTAATGCCTCTGACTGCTGTAATTATCTGTTGCGCTATTTATATAACTAGGAAGATATGAATTAAAAAGGAAATCCTGTACATCTTTTATATTAGAACACACAAAAGCACCCGAAGCAGGGAATCAGAGCTTTTGTTTTCACATGGATTTTGTGGTTTTTAGCAAACAAAATGGCTTCTAAGCACACATCTTTTCCTCTCACCACGTAGTTTCTCACAGTTACAGTATAGGTGATGTCCAGAGAGGATCAATTGGCTTTTTTCCCCCCATCTTTATAGTATCAGTATAGTACGGGGTTGCAGGTTTGGCTTTCTCCTCCGCCTCGTTTGACAGCAGGCACGGGCTCCGTGCTGCAGCAGCCCCGGGAGCAGTTAATGGCGAAGTGATTGCTGCCGCGAGGAGATGCTTAGCAGGCCGGTCCCAACACGGCATACGTCTCCCTTACCAAGGATTTTAAACTTGTTGACTGGGAAAACCCTACTTGCCAGAACAAGATCTTTTTACACATAGCGAGAACAATCTCCTATTGTCTCTGGGGATAAAATGGTGCCAATAAAAGATAAAACCCCCATGCCAACGCGGTGATACATAACTATGTTAACTGCTTCACCACTATATTTAACTATGAGGTAAAAGCCTCTGAGAGAGGTGAGTTTTTTGGTCTTGCACTTCCGAATAAACTGAAGGTAGCAATTACATTGAAAAAAACCCCAAATCTTAAGTTCACAACTCCATAACTATGTGACTATGAATATTAGTATTGTTTGTTTGTTTGTTCTTGTGCCCTGGCTGAGTGTCCGTACAGCGGGGCAGGGGTGGAGGTTGAAGCATCTCCCGCTGCCTTCACAGCTTTGTGGGCCTGCTGTCATGAGTGAAGAGTTCATATTTTAATTCTCCATAGCTAGAAAGAAGACTCTCTGACCCACTTCAGTTTTTCGTGGAATGCACCATTTCTTGTGTCCCTTCTCACAATGGTTCCTCTCCTCCCAAAGAAACAGAGGCTGCCTCAGTTTCCCCTCACTAAGGCAGCCCAGCTCTGAGTGAGCATCGGCTGCTTGAGGGAACCTGTTTGGTGTAGCTGGCAATTTTTAGGGAGCAGAAGGAGACTGGGGATGAGTCCTGTCTAAGACATATATCGGCTAGAAAATTGTGGAAGCTGGGTCTGATATTTCTGGTTCCTCCCTCTCAGCTTAATGCCCTGACGGTGAGCCTGTAGGGTTGGGTTCCTTCTCCTCTGACTCACACTCTTGATGGCCTGTCCCCATCGGGTGAGGCAGCAGGCCCTGGCATCAGGGAATTCTGGTGGCAAGGTACTACTTCTCTGCACCATGGACTCGCTACGTATACTTGTAGGCAAGATGAGCCTGAAACACCTTCTCCAGAGACATCATCCACATAGGGCACCAGAGCAGTTCCCAGAAGAGACCCGGGACGCAGCAAGCACCTATTTTAAGAGGAAGGGCCTTTAACCATCCCAGCTCTGTTATATTCAGTAGTGTAGATAGGTCTATGAAGCAGGAGCTTGCGGAGCTCGTGTGGAAGATGGGTGCCTCTTCCTGGAGAGGAGTGTGCTCAAGACAAGGGGCTCTGGAAACTTCCAGGCCCATCAGGGAGGCACTGGGAGACTGTAGGATCCTCAGGCTTAGGTGCTGCTGGCCAGGATAGGTTTTCAGGATCCTTTGGCTACTTGGATATGGGCAACCACAAGCAGAATTTGCTGGTCTGAATCTTGCTCTATACTTTCGCCTGATTTTCCCTACACAAATTGATGACTGTGCTCACAGTTTTTAAACAAATCTGCTGCTTTTCCTGTGATCTCCCATTGCTCTTCCTGTCCTGCTCAAGCCCATTTTGTAAGTTAGTTGGAGGAGTGACAGTGTTTTTCATGCTTATAGTACTGGCATTACCTTTGAACAGTCCTCAGATGTTTGCTGAGGGGTGCTTTACCTTCAACAATTCCAGCCTGCCCTTCTCTTTTTATTCCTCCCTGCCCTGCTCCAAATTCTCTTTGCTAAGCATAAACAATATATCTCCTAAAGATCAGGTCGAGAAGCAGTTTATAGTGTATATTGCATGCATGTATTTGTACAATACACATATGCATGCATGCATAGTGTATGCGTACACACACACACACACACACACACACAGAGTATGTATTAATATATGTATGTATATGCATATATAGAATACTGCAGAATAGCTCCAAATGTAGCGTAGCCTCTAGATGCTACTGCGTTACAACCAACCAGCCCCTCTTTCAAAATCTCTTTTTTTTAAGTTTGGATGTGCTCATTGTGGAGAGCTGGCCCCATTATGGGGCTTGCCCTTTTCCATTGATTACATGGCACCAAAATGTAGAATTGAATGCAAGTCTAGGTTCATGCTGAGAAAACCCTGCTAACCTCAGGGAGAAGGAATTAGTCGGTTTTGGAATTTTAATTTGGTCCCAACTGTATTTCAGCTTTCTTTCAAAAATCTGAAAAGCATAACAATCAGGAAAACCATGCTACATAGATCCATGTCGTTGAGTTAAAATGTTTGTTTGGAATAAATAAATGGAAGTGCAAACCACCGCAAACAATCTGGTTGCAGATTGTTGTCAAAATTATATACACACATGTATACATTTTCATTTCCTTCCTCCCCAAGATAAATTATCCCTTAAGCTTCTCCTGTGGAACACATGTGTCTCTGGAATTTCAGGAGACTAAAATGTGTGGCAATGCAACATGTGAAATCAGAATTACATCTGGTTATGTACTTTTTGACTCCAGTATGGCTCAGTCTCTCGCTTCCCAAAAATGTTTAGATTGAGCCCTCCAAGATGAAAATTGATTCTCTTTGTGTCTCTGAATTTGCAGCCATGAGAATCTAAAAAAAAAAAAAAGGCAGCAAGAAAGAGAGACTTTTTATGATGTAGTTTTTTCTTGTATTGCTCTACATCTTTTCTAATTGGTAAAATTGGCTGTTATGACAGAGGCAGCATCATAAATAATAAGCAGCAAGCTGTCCAACTAAGAGTTTCTTTCTCACGCTATTTCCTGCAGAGTCAGATTGTATGGATGCCTGCAAATATCTAAACTTGGGGCAGTATTTGAACATCCCTATTACCTTTCTGAGCTTTAGATCCAACTCTTTGATTTGTTCTCTCAAGCTCCTTAAAGCTCCTTCTCTGCCAGTTTGGATGATGTGTAGGAGTCTGTGATGAATACGCTCATTATCTAATACAAAGTGGCATAAAACACTCATGCCATGAACTCCGCCACACAGCTATACCCTGCTGCAATTCTCTGATTCATGCTGTACGAGATTAATAGCATTTATGTTATTCATATATCTTGGTTGACCTTGATCTGTTAGAAACTCCCTCCTTTTTATCTCTGTCCCATACTGGGGAGGTTTTGTCCCACATTAACAATGGATCTTTTGTACTTCAAAGCACATTCCCCCCACGCCCAACATCCTGAGTTTTAATTTTCCTTACATATATAATATCTGTTCCCTTCTCTTTCCCTCTCATATTCTTACCTATGTTTAATGGGCTGATACTATCTCAGGAGCTGTAAGCTTTTATTTTAGTTTTTTTTAAAAAATCATCTTAACTTAACCCTTTGGAAGCTAATTGCAGAAAAAGTTTTAAATTCTACTGGAAGAAATAAAAACATGCTCTAAGGGTAAACAGTACTTGCAGCTTTTCTCTGTGGCATTTGTCAGGCAAATACTGTCATTTCAGCTGGGACAATAGATAAGACGATGTGCGTGCGTATGGGGAAAAGATGATACAGGAGTTCGAATGAGGGAAAAAAAGGGTCACACTGTTGTGATTTTTCAGGAAGCTATGGTTTCTCCTTTGGCACATTACAAAACTGGGTCATGTTCCTGCCTCTTGTGTTACTCCTGTGTTCGGAGGGATGAATTGCTCCCCGCAGTCCTCCACTTCTCCTGCACCCTGCTGCAGCACACTGCTCCCATTCACAGTGACTTGAGAGACCCTTCGTCTGTAAGAAAATTCAGGTTGTGTAGGGAAAAACACGCTGTTGGAAGTAGGTGTCCATGGTCTAACATGTTTTCATCCAACAGGTCTGCCTTTGCTGCTTGCAACCTCCCACTACTGGTGATGCACAGGGAGGTCGAGGGGCAAGCAGAAGCTGAGGCAGGGGCTCAGAGGAGATGAGAAGCCATCCTTCCCCAGCCCCTGGTGACAACAGCTGTGCCTTGGGGACAGTTTGCTCCCATGCTGGTGGGGAACGAGATCTGGATGGGTCCAGCAGCTCTTGTTTTGGCTGTGCGGAGCAGGAGCTAACAAGGGTCAAGGTGGGAAAACCTCCTGGGTTTTCCAGGAGGAAAGAGAGGGACAAGAGCAGAGCCAGGCAGGGGCTGCTGGTGGTGCAGCAGGGCAGGAAAGTGCAGAGGAGCACAGAAACAGGTGAAGAGGGAAGACGAGAGAAGGAAAAAAAAACAAAAGTGGGAAGTGGTGACGAGCCTGAGCTTGAGCCTGGTGAAAATAAGAGCAGAGCCCCCTACATATGGTGCAAGGGCAGACACTGCCTGTAGTTCTAGGGCCAACCTTACACCTCGAGGAGTCACAGCTCTGCTGTGGAGCGGCCATCCTACATCTTTACTGTCCTTCCTGGCCATCTTCCACCATAGCTGGAAGTGGCATACAGCTCTGTCTGTGTCCCAGTGTGTTGCAATTGCTGTGACACTGCCATGGGAGAGCTGGGAGCTCCAGCTACTGCCTCCCTCCCTTTTCTCTTCCTCAGCACATGCCAATACTGAGAGCTGTCAAAATGGGTATATGCCTGAGTCCAAAAATTGCAACTGGCAAGGATCATGTGATTCTTAGGGTTATAATGGCTTTCCGGTCTATTTATTTACTTACATCTCCCTCTGGCTTGTGATCGGTGGTTTCTTAATTTTACTTTTCCCATCAGCTTTCTGAAAGGCTGGATTAGAAATGTAATAGCTAAAAATGCTGATCTGGAAATATGTGTGAACCACGAGCTGTGGGGTGAGGCAATGTCTTTTATTAGACACACTGATACCGCTGAAAAAAACAGACAACTTCCAGATATAGCGTCTCATCTTTAGGTCATGAAATCTTGTCTTTATTTTTTTTCCCCCAATGATATTGGTTAGGACTAATAAAAGACACGATGTCTCCTTCCAGATTCTTCCTTGCTTGTGTTCCTGGACCATCATCGCTCCGGCAGCGCTTATCAGGAAATATTTGTGGCCGGAGCTGTGCTGCTCGAAGCGGTTCCTCCCTCCGGCTCCTTCCAGCCCCAGCTGTCGTCTCCTCGTCGCCCCGCTGCTGCCGACGTGCAGCCCCTGTGCCGAGCGGCCGAGGAGCTGGGGATGGTGGGGGGGAATTTCTGGCACCTCTCCACGTCCCTGATGCTGCACACCCGCCTGCAGCTCTGTTTGTAGGGGATTTGCTGAAAGGGAAATAAAACAATTGTGCTTAAGGCCAAATAAATAGAGCAGATCCTACCGAGCTTTCGTTGCAATGTATGGCGAGTTCTGCATATTTTTTCTCCTGCTGTTTTCCGGGGTTTTTACTGTACGTGAATTACCATGGATCGCAGTTTTTAAAGCAGACAGTGCTTTAAAATGCTTATGAGTTTTCCTTGCGCTCGCGCTGTTGCTGCCCTCCAGGTCTGAAGCACGTTAAGGTCCATCTATGTTATAATCCAATGAATTAGCTAAGGGACAAAAAAGGAAAGAGTGAGACATTTTTTTCTAATCTCTACTGTAATCCTGCAAAGAAAAACCTGACACTTTCTAAAAGAATTCCTAAGTGATAACAACCTTATCAGTATTAGACCCATGGTTTAGCTGTGCTGTGCCTGTGTTAAAGGAAAGCTCTGTTGACTCTGGATTTGCAACGGAGCACACACTACTTGCATGGGATTAGAAACCCATATACTCTGGCCTTGTGAAATTGTTTTGCTTTCTCGGCATGTTCGAATGTCTTGAGGAAGTGAAGGACTTCCTCTATGAAGGGCCGTGCTTACTTCATTTCTTTGTGCTCCAAGTACTGAGACAGCAAGTTCCTCGGGAGATCTGTTCTTTGTTCACTTTGGGTTTATTTATGACATGCATCTGCCTGCCTTTTCCTCTCTGCATTCAATACTAAGAAGAAAAAAGAAATAAAAAAAAAAAGAAAGTCTTGGTGCTTCTACAAAACCATATCCCCTAATCTTTATTCAGGGATAGACTGGCACTTTAAGGCACAGTTTCACAGTAAATTAAATTGCAGGGTGTAGTGCCAGGAAGTGTATCTGAACATCAGCAGGGAAAATATCCTACCCACCACCATCCTCCTGGACTTTGAGGGAGCTCTGCTACTTTCGTTTTTTTTTTTTTTGGGATTATAAAAAGCAAGCCATGCACCAGTGTGGCCAAACACCTTCTAAGCTTATGGCCTCCACCATGCCACACCACATTAATAGGTTTGTCTTCTGCCTTTTCAAGCACAAGGTTTTGTCTAAGTTTTTTCATGTAACTCCATGTGAGGAATTCCTTGTCATGTGAATTCCCACCACTGCTACAGCACTCATGTACTGCTTGGAAAGTTGTGCAAAAACATTCCTGGACAGGATAGGGTCCCAAAACACTCTGGGTAGGATCGGGCTGTATTGCTGCTGTCTTAAAGCACCACATAGGACATTGATTTAAAAGTGGTAAAAGCCTTCCTATCCTGTCTCCTGAACAGTCTGCACTTGAAAACCACAATTTTTTGGGGTGAAGTGTACACATGAAAATGCAGTTTGTGATCCTAGAGCTGGTTGCTAAGGTTAAGGACTCTTTAGCTGCAAGTTAAACTTATCCTTTAAGGTTCCTCTGTGGTCAGACATGATGGATTCATCCCACTCAAGTGAAATGGTGTGAAATAGGAATTTTTTTCTTTCTCCAGGGATTCTTCTCTCCCTTCATTCAGGGAGAACCCAAGCAGTTATGCTTAGGCTAGAGGACTATATGTTAGACACTTACGTTTAGACAAGTTAAATCCTACCATGAGCAAACAAAGGTAGTTCCCAGATGAAAGTCAAGGTAACCAGAGAATGATCTGGTTAATACAGAGGCACTTGCAACAGTTCCACAAAATGTCCCACCGCACAAAGCCACACACAGGACTTCTTTAAAAGCTGGATGGGGCTTCTGCCTTTAACACATGTGTCAGTTTGTGCTTACCAAAGCTATTTGCTGATTCCCAGCGTAAGGAGATGCAATGGAATGGGGGAGAGTGATGATAACATTTAAATTTAATCTCCAAAAGGAGGGGAATCATCTGCTTTTCAGGTCCATAGAGAGAAGAATAATGCCATTTAACTGGAATGAAGGAGGTTTTGGCAAAAAATGTCTCTGACATAAAGGGTGACTAAATGCTAAACGAGACTAGGAGGTCATGGAAATCTACCACTAGAGGTTTGTCAATTAGAGGTTAAACAAACTTTGGTTTAGTTTGTATAAAGAAACAAGATCAGTTGAAGAAAGATGGACCTGCTCCAAAGTTACAGAAGGGGCTTCCCAAACAGTGACCTCCGGCCACTGAAGTCGCCTTTCTACTCCTCCTGCAGGGAGCAGGAATTCAAAGCAGGAGGGTGTCTTACATGGCGTTTGGAAATGGCTGAACTGAGTGACTCTGGATTTGGGGGGAAATTTTGCATCGTGCTAAGAATGTGTGAGTACAGGGATCATAAAAGAAGTCTGAATGGGCACTGCATTACTCAACAAGGACTGCTGAAAAGCTGTTTGAGTTAATGAGTTACATGACACAAACCTGGAAACCAGGCAGTCAAGCCCTGTCTGACATGCATTTACCAACCGGGTAAAACAACTTTCAGAATGAATGTAAAATAGCTAAATATTTGTAAGAAATTCTAGGAAACACACCGAATGGAGGTAGCAGGCAGCATGAAAAGGGAACGATAGCGCAATTTTGTGTCTTGCTGTGCGCATGATTGTGTATCCCTGCCACTGTATCCCCTATAATCACCCGCAGTTGTTGCCTGCCTTGTTTGGGATCTGGACAGGGGCTGTATTTTTAGCTTGACTTCAAACATCGTCAGTGCTTGGCTCTGAGTTGCACAGGCTCTTGCCATTTCTAATAATCATTGTTTGGGACTGGAAAGCCTTATATAGCCTTGAGTTGGAAGATAACGCATTCAGCTTCTGCAGTCACAAGAACTGGCTGACTGATTTACGCTCACTTGGTGTTGAGGATTTAGGTAAATCCCTCAGAAACCTCTCAGTGTTGTCGAGTAGAAACTGGGAAACTTTTCTAACTGGTAGCGTATTTCACAATTTTATTTTATCTTATTTCTTTTAGACGTTCCTTTTAGACTTTTGGGTTCAACCCGGCATCTTAGATGGAGCTGTTGTGGTAAGGGATGTGGCACTGTCTGGAAACACTGATTCCTCTCCACTTACTGTAGAGGGAGCCTAGAGGGCTATCTTAGATGATGTATTCATCTTTCAGACTGCTGTCATTAGATTAGAGGAATCTGTGTCTTTCCCAGTAGTGAAATCAAACCATGAGGAGAGAAAGTGCCAGAAAGCAGATGCACAGAAGTTGGTACAGAGTGGAAAAACTTAGCTGGCTATTAGGAAATACTTATGAGATACTGTGGTTCAGGCACTCCTTCTGAAAGTGAAACACCTACTTTGGGGTTGCAAAGAAATACCTACTGATAATTGGGGCCACAGCTATGAAATGACTCCTGGACCTGTTTACCTTAGTGCATCTGTTCTCATAAAGACCAGCAGAAGATGGGAGCCAGGGGTAAAGTATTCGCTGGCAATGTCAGAAATGTGAGGCCTTCTTTCCTCTTTTGACTTCCACTTGTGAGAACTGACTGGTTTAATAGACTGTGTCCAAGAGAGAGTTCTTGGCCATGAATTCTACATGGAGGGATGCAGGTCCATGCAGTTCAGACTTAGGTACTTACTTTGTTTATAGAGATGTAGAAAGGTATCACAAAAAAAACCAGTTTCCAGACTGGCCTTTGCAGGCAGAGGAATATGAAGTCTGTGAATTGTCTGTCTTTAGATATGAATTAGGTGCCAGCTTGCTTAACACCATCAAAACTTAGGTTGTTGTGAGCATGCCCAGGAGAAAGGTATTTAGGTACCAAAGGAAGTTTACTATAGAAACCATGAGTTGGGTACCTCCGAGGTGACATGGCACCTAAACAGAGAATTTGAAAATCCAAATTTGGCCTTAGAGATATAGAATAGCAGTGAGGCAAGTCTGCAAGGGCCGTGTTCTGCTAGCTGCTTTGTATGGCCACATGGAGCTTAGCTCAGGGTCACCTTTTGAATCCTTAACAGAGTTCACTTGTGCCACCTGACACAGATTCCAGGCTATGGGGGCTAGAGGACTTCCAGTTCCCAGGTAACGGGTCCACCAGGTAGCTACCATAGGATGCCAGCCTTGGGGGAGTGACTCACCTCATTGTGTCTTGCTATGTGACTCATGAACATTTCTACATGCCCTGCAATGCCAGTTCTAACCATATGGGGGGTAGACCCCATAGCTTTTGCAGACCTCGCTTTTAGCCCACAAGAGTCAAAACCTGAGAGACTCAAAACCTGGAGCCTAAGTGCACTTGAAATCACAAGTAGCTAAGTTTAAGAACAAAGTTGCTTTGCCCGTGTAGTCAATGGAAGGACTGAGAATCACGTGCAGAAAGGAGGTAGCCCTGCCTCTGGCCTAAGATGTCTCAGACACCTTGGTAGCATTTGGTGTGGGGACCTTGTCCTGTACTACTACCACAAATGGGACGTTTGGCCTGGACTTGGTGTAAATGGATCACCCTTATCTCACAAATGTGTCTTTGCAGCAGAGCCAGGAGTGATGCAGTGCTCACCTTTCATAAAACAAAAAAATAATTTGGAGACGAAGTGTGAATTCACATGTGTCCTAAGTATAGATGGTTTTGGAACAAAAGTCTAATCAAGTGTTTTTGCTGGGAGCGTTGTTTCATAAATCCTGTCGTGTTATACGATGCTACTGGTCCTATGTGTTTACTTTCAGTTCACATTGTTGGCTCTATTTATTGCCTTTTATTAAAGCTCATCAAGCGAATTGTTTTTAAGTCCTGTTATGAGAAAGATGAACACCAACATGTGGAATAGCCTAGATTAGATAAATAAACTGAAAGTAGTTGAAAGCTTCTATACTCAGAAGTACCTTATTTGAATTTCTTGCGTGGGAGTATTTACTTGCAAAAGACAGGATATTGATGATCAAACATGCAATTAACTGAAAGGATTCTGTGTTCTTTGTATTAAACAAAAGTATATTGCATAAAGGCTCAGTCAGTTTATTTTTTTAACTCTTTTTTCACTCACTTCTTTACATGAATAAATGCATATGTTGCAATATGCTTTACCATAAGCTGACTAAATGTAGTCACACATTTGTTAAAGGAAAAAGATCAGCTTTCAATGACTTAAAATCTCACAGAACTGATGATATAAATTGCTTCATCTGTGCAAGCCAATCTGTCCATCTGTTATATTTTATACTGGTTCATTTCTATATTTTAGTCAGAGGATCATTATGAACGTCCTATCAGATCTCCTATGTAATGCAGCTTGTGGGTCAACTAACAATTTTGAGTCAAGCCCATAGAGTTTATAGGAGCTAGTGAGTCTCTCAAAGGCTTCTCTTTCACTTATAAAGCCTAATGGCAGGATATTTCTGCCTTAATATTTACCACTCCATCGCGTTTCAGAAATGCTTTTATGTTATCATCCTCCCTCTGTGCCAGCCATTCTAGTGCACCTGTTTCTTTTTTTTCTTTTTCCTTTCTTTCGTTCTTTTTTTTTTTCCAGGCTCTTCACAAGCATCTGTATTCACAGTTTGTGTGTGTCTGTTTGTATTTTACTCCGCCATCTGACACCCTGTTTCTTTGCTGGGATGTACCTCTACAGTCCCAGTCTTTCCCATTTCCTGTTCAGTTGTCATTTTTATCCTACCCTCTATTCCCAGACACAGAGTTACCTTTGTGCTCTTGACATCTCTAGCAGATGTCTTTATCTGACCTGAGTGCTCCCCAGCACCTGTTAGCTTTTCCCCAATTCCTGTTTTAAATAACCCCTTCCTCTCCTAATTCCATCAGTTTTCTTGCCGAGTAACTTGGCTCCACCACACTAAGTACTCCTTTCCTGGTATGTTTCTTCCTCTCCTTATTCCCATCTTATCCAGTATTTAAGAAGAGTAACCCTCCTTTTACATATCTTATGCAAATACACATTTTTCCTTGACAACTGCTGCAAGGTGTAGCAATGAAAAGCAGTTCAGGATAGGATTTGTGTGGCAATTTCAGCCCTCATGACTGTGTAGTCGTACTAGTTTAGAGAAATGTGTTCTGCACAATGTACTTCTTGCAGGGATAAGCTGCATTCGTACCACGCTATTGAAGTTTGGGTATGGCATAAGACTGTAAGGTCCAACTAGTACGTAGAACTGCAATTGTTCAAGACAGGATTTAATAACCTTAAAAAGTCCAAAATTTAAACCATGTCCTTGATAATCAAAGCATCACAGAATCACAGAATTGTTTTGGTTGGAAAAGACCTTCAACATCATCAAGTCCAATCTTTAACCTAGCACTGCCAAGTCCACCATGAAACCATGTCCCTAAGTGCCACATCTACACAGCTTTTAAATACCTCCAGGGAGGGTGACTTAACCACTTCCTTGGGCAGCCTATTCCCATGCTTGACAACCCTTTCGGTGAAGAAATGTTTTCCTAATACCCAATCCAAACCTCCCCTGGCACAACTTGAGGACGTTTTCTCTTGTCCTGTCACATGTTCTCTTAACTCCTCCCCAAGATGTGCAATACAAGATTGTGGACATTACCAGAGAAATGTGCATCCATGGTATGATATCCTTCAGTCTTGTGATGCACAGAGTTACCCTGTGGTTGTCATAACCAAGGTCTGAGGGCAGAAGATGCTGAGTCACAATTGCTACATCTGAGAGGAGCAACTCCTCTTTTGTAGGCAACGCAGATGACTTATGAAACAGGAATATGACCAGTTGTTGATTTTCCCCAGCCTTTCTGAAGCCTGTATGAGAGTGACCCAAATTGATGCACTTCCTAGTGACACCCAACCCAAATGCAGACCCCAAAAATGGAATTGTCTTTTCTTAAAACTGCTGTCCCCCTTCCCAGTGTCCTAGCCCCCTGCTTTTCACCCACTCCCACCCCTGTGTGAACGCCTCTGAATGACTCTGTCCCACGCTGCAGGTTTTGGAAGTGTGGTGCAGAAATACTCAAGCTGGCTCCACATAGAACTTGCCCAGATTCAGTTCATTTGCCTAACAGAACTGGAAACCGTGGTGTGCTTGAGTCACACCCGTAAGGCATACGTCCCTACTTGGGAACACGGGTGACAGCTTAGCACATGGAGCAAACCATTTGCTCTGTTTAAAAGTGAAGAAAAGTTTACTCTTTGAACTGTGTGGTGTGAGCACCTCTTCTAAGAAATGTTTTTTCTTGAGGAAGAAGAAAGTATGTCACCTGCAAACCCATTCACAAATTCTCCCCATGTGGAAAATATAACCTCTGCTAAAATCTAGCAGGTGTATTTGAATTTAAAGGAAGATGTCAAGGTTCTCTTTTTAAAACATATTTCCTATTAATCAGTACTGCCAAAGTGCAACAGATTTAGCATGGTGGTATCCGGATGTTTTCTGGGCTCTTCCACTTTTCCTTTCCTTCATTCACAAAATGCCTTGCCACAGGGCAAGGCAAGCTCAGGGCAAGACAGCCCTGAGCTGTCTGTCCCATCAGGCAGTAACTATACTTGGCTGTTGGTGCTTGCTAATACATTGTACAAATGATTATTTATTTTTTTTGGTTTGTTTGCTTTACATAGGGGATAAGAATTTTTAACAGCGCAAAAGTACGTGGGTGAAATGTAGGAAAACACCCAGGGCAGTTGCCTAATTCGTCACTGAACTGTGGCCATTTTAACTGTCTGCGTGGCCACCTCTCCATAGGACGGGCAGCCCACGGCACATCTGTTCGGGACCTGCAACTGCATTAACCTCGGGATTATGACATCAAGAATGGCACTTGTACAATTAAAAATGTTATCTCACAGGGCAGCCCCTGTTGCCCTCGGCCACCTTTGGGTAAATTGTGTTGTAGGAAAGGTTAAAAAAAGCTGCTGGAACTAATCCTTTTGATGAAACCTTTAACAAGTATGTCAGGCTCCTCTGATCTTGGCCCTGGCAGAGTATGGTTGTAGTTAATGTCCTCGGCTCTAACTCACCGTCTAAGACCCTCTTTCCTGCCGCGTGTTTTCTTCATCAGTTTGTATTTCTGCCAGTCAGTGTCACAAAGCACTTCCTGCTTCATCCCCGCCTGACGGGGTTAAGCCACGCTGATGGTCTGCAGTTGTGTGCAGCTTCATTTTTCATAGATTCTTTCTGATAACCATAACATGAACTCTGGAGTATGTGTTAGGAACTGAAAACAGGCCAAGTGTTTTGTATTAGAGCCTGTATTCCCACATTCACCAATTCTCCAAGGGTTGAAAATGCATCAGTGACATGTATGAGAAAAAAAAAGGCTGGGACTAAAATCAATTTTCTCCCCTCTTGCCTACATGAAACAAAATTAAAAGCACAATGAGCCTTATTCTTTTTTCATTTACTGCTGAAATTCCTCTGCCGTCTGTGAAGCAACTCTTGTTACACCACCATAACTGGAAGGAGAGTCAACCCCGGTGTCTGCTGCGGATGTTTATACCTTGAAAAACAGGAGTACGCCACAGTTTCTCTATCTGCTCCTGTTTTTAAAAGACAGTAAACATTTTATCTGTATGGATGAATCTAGACCCCTGAGAACTGCATTAGCCAAAGCTTGTAACTTGCTCTAAATGAACAATTTGATACTCCCTTATACATGACTGGTTTTCAATATCGTAGTATGTATTGTGACCCTAAGCTGTCAGTTTAGTGCCTGTGTTAACACAGATCAAAGGAGAACTGAAACAAAATATAAAAATATAGCAATAAATAACCTCGTGTGCTTTCTTATCTCCAGCGAGAATTTTATATTAGGTTGGTTTATTTGCTTGGTATCACAGAGTCTTCTTTACTTCCGCTGAAAAAAACTGGGGTGATAAGCCACAATAATCCTTCAGATAAAATGGAAAGTTATTTATACCAGTGCTATTAATAGATGTCTCTTCTTAGAAAACAGCCATTTGTGGGTTTTTTTGTAGCATCAACTTTTCTCCCTGAGATCTCACAACCTTTTTTTTTCTTTTTTTTTTTTAATTTTTTTTTTTTTTCACTGTAATGCAGACCCAGTTAACAATTCTGCCTTCCTGGCTGTCACAGAGGTTTCCTGTGGTCTGTTTTTGGCTGTGCACTCAGCCAGTTGCAGTGTATATCAGGCATTTGTTTAAAAAGTAAACAGCCACAGTCATCATCGGCATAAAAATTAACCCATGACGCACAGGATTTTTCACTTTCTTAGCGTGTATCCAAGAGCCACCTGAAGACCCTTTGAGAGATGGACAGTCAAGGACTTGAATGTGTTTGAGGGTGGTTGTTGCCATGAGAAAGGCAAGCCAAGTGTCATCGTCTGAATGCTAAACAGGGGTAACCATGGATTTGCCCATGTGATTTGGTCCCTTTGGGCTGCTCAGACAGAGAAAGGGAGGGAGGAAACACTGCTGGGGCCTTTCCAGCTGGGGACAGAAGGGGACAGTCCCTCCCTCCCTGCCAGCACCAGGCTGTGCAGGTCACACACGCACCCTTAAAATACATCGGGTTCATTTTCTAAGAACAGATCAGCTACGGACGTTTTTCTCGGCATCGTTTGAAGAATAATTGTGGTTTCACAAGTTATTTTTCACAGTAACATGTGAAGAAAAGGCTAAATTACTCTACTGTGGTCAGGATGCAGGGGTATGTAGAAACATTTACCAAAAGTAAGCGCCCTTAGGCTTAAGAACCGAATGATTTTTTTTTTTTTTTTTCCTCTGCTGCAATTTTGAAATAAGGTGCCTCGTCCTGTTTTAAACATCGGATCACTGTCTGGCTCTGTCTCGTAGTTCCTAAGTATTAAAAATGTTTTTTGAGGCTTGCCAAGAACGCTATATGAGTGAGTAATGCCATTTGACTTACTGAAAGGGTTCTAATGCAACATTAATCCAATGTAACAAACCTCTCACAGGGCAGTAATACAGCTTCCTTTAAAAGCTGATGAGATACCACATTATAATGTCACAACCATAAAGATTTACAATGCATTAGTTTTAGGCCTGGCTATTTAAATTTGGGCAGTAGAGAGATTAATCTGCATGATTATTTGCTTTAAGAATGAATCAGAATATATATTTCCTGCATTAGACTGTACGTCTGAAGTAAGTGTTGTTGGAGGTAAATGCCTCTGTTTGCAGTAGCAATGTATGATAACACATCTTCCAGAAACCTCCTGTTCTTTCTGATACAGAAAACAAAATACTGATAAATGATGTAGAGGCTCACAGGTTTTCATCAACCTTAGAAAACCAAACCTAGAGTTATATAAATAAATTCTTTATACACAAACTGATATACCAAGACATGGTACAGAGTAATTTGGGATAGGTCTCATTTCATCTGATTTAGCTCCCAAAAGGTCAGTCTCCAGCTACATGTGGTTCTAGTGGATTATACACCCCATCTCTAAGTTGGAGGTCTAAGGTAGTTGAAAAGGTTCTCATATGAAGTTGTTTTTTTCTCTCCATCTAAATATTTAACAACAAATGAGACAAATCTTCTTTTTTTTTTTTCTGTCTAGAAATATTGCAGAAAAGATAATGAGCTCAAAAAAATTGGGAGTAAACCCCTCAGAGATACAGAAGAAAAGTTTCAGAATAACACGTAGGCATCTCCAGTACAGTTTAGGTAGCAGTCAGTGCCCATGTTTGGAAGAAAAAGCCATTTGCACCTCCTGGGGTAAATCTGTGTCATAAAAGGATGGACAGACAGGAAGTGAACTCATGCAATGCTTGGTCTTAGCAGATCCCTCCCGCCCTTGCAGGGACTCTTTCCTCTAACATTTATTAGCTCTCCTCTTCTTATATCATCACAGTGGTGAGCTCTTAGATTTTATGTTCATCCAAGCATACAAGGGGGGCAACCTTTCCCAAATAATTCCAGCCCAGGAAGTAGAAAACCCAGGTCCCAGGGAAACTCAGTGATTTCTACTATGTCTTCAGAAAATGTCCTCCTCTGGTACTCTGGAGCAAGGCCTGGGAGGTGGGAGGGCTTCTAGTCTTCTCTTGAAGCTTGTCCATGTCTACATGAAGACAACAGGAGTACTGAGACTCAGGGGAGATCAGGAGAGAAGGGGCATGGTGCTTGTGCGGTGACCAGGAGACTAAGCAGGGCCTTGAGAAGATGGGGGGTTGTCTCTGTGCTTGGAAAGCTGTTCCCCTTTTCCATCTTCTGCCCATTGTAGAAAGTACATGCAGTCCACCCTCTGTCACAACTGAGGGACCATCCAGAAAAGAGGAATTCAGTAATTCTCAGGCCAAAGGAAGAGCGGAAAAGGGAACCCGGGGCTTGGAGTTAATGCTGTTCTCAGAGCAACGGGAGTGCCTGGTTCCACGGCGGCTTGTGAAACCAATTCACGTTTGGGGGCCCTTTATGGGATGTGACATGAAACCACTTTCTAAGCTGAAACCGTGTACTTCCAGTGCTGATGAAGACGCCATTGCAAGTCACTTGTTTCACATATTAAGTGGATCAATTATTTTGGCTCTCTGACCTTCCAGTTCCAGGAATGCCCTGGGCTTTTTTGTTCCCAAGCTGTATTTCTTTTTGCACAGACCACGAACTGAATTCATTTCTCTAAGGAACATGAATAAAGTTTGTTTTTCCTAAATTCCTGGCAAACAAGTTGATGAAATCCATATGGATCACAAAGACTGAACGCTTGAGTACAACGTTGCTCATGTGAGCAAACACTTGTCTTTAAAATAGATGACTTTTAGCTGTGGGGATTATATATATACATATTTGAGATCCGTTCTGTGAGACATCAGCTAGATTCCAAAAGCATAAGACAGGAAGCTGACTGCTTCTGAAGGTCTTTTCCTTCTTCCTCATGTTAAATATACATGCTTTTCAGATAAGGGTTGTTAACTCTAATTTGTCATCATATGTGATAATTAAAGAAAAATTGTTAAAAAGTGGTTTGAAGCTTTCATTTGAAACCCTAATCCTTCTCATCCCAAACAGCTCTGAGTTTTAACCTTATTCTTACCATTGTCAAAATCCCTTCAACACACACAATCCTGCGTCTCCTGCCTTGGCGAAGCTGCAGATGATCCAACCTACTGGGATTTTGAATCAACCGCTTTTTGATACGTCCTGTGCTTATCTCCATGCCCCAGCATGTCTCCAGCCCACACCTTCCTGACACCAGACTACCTGAGACATGCTCGAGTGCAGCCTAGGATGGGAAAGCATCTTGGAGGCAAGCGCTTTGAAAGGTTGCAGAGAAGGTGCTTTCTCACACCTCCCAGGCTGCTCAAAGGACAGCTACGCCTTTCCCTCCTTTCGGAAAAGGAAGGGGGTGACCAGCTTAGCTAATTAAAAGCTGCTGGTTGTTTGTGAAATGAGTAGCAATGAAATTATCCATTAGCAGAGCTCATCTGTGTATACTTAAAATCTGTATGGGGCTTTCTTAGCCCCGTCTGTCCATGAAACGCATCACCTTTGTGTTCTAGACCCTGTGGCTGTGTCGCCAGCAGGGGACCATGGCCCTTCACTGCTGCATCTTCTTTGGCATGTCCCAAACCCTGCCTGGGGGCTTCTGCACCAGCCAGGTGCACAACCTTCCCTCTTCTAGGGCAGGAGCAAAAAGGCATGTTTAGTCATATTCTCAACTATCTTATCTCCTCACCTCCTCAAAAGACAGGAGAAGTGGTGACAGTCTTGAAGCTCCGCGGGAAGTGCGTGTGATTGATAGAGCTGAGAGCTGAAAGCAGTGGCGGGAGAGTGAGCAGCAAAATGGAGACATGACAAAGCGGAATGGCTAGATTTGAGGGGCTAGGAGGGTGAGGATGGGGTCGAGCTCTCCCCGAAAGGAGGCTGGGGTAGGGTTGGGCAGCTGCCCTTGCACTTGGGGGCTGGAGGTGGCTCCTGGCCACCCGTGGTGGCCCTACACAGTAGTGCACAATCATCAGTTTATCTGCAAAATAAAGCATAAGCTTTTTTAGTGTACAGCCTCAGAAACCTTTAAAATGACTTGAGAGGAGAATAAAAGCAATTAGCAAAATATGTGGTCAGAACCAAGGCAGTTTCCGCTGATTTTTTTTTCATAAATGTTTATTTTGTAAGTGGAGTGAACAGTGTGTAGTAAAAAAAATTAAATAATTGAGAAAAGTTTTCCTTGGCAAAAAGAAAGCATTTTATAAGCAGCAGAAGATGAAATGTCAAGGCAGCTGTTGGATTGCAGTCGCTATGGTAATCATAACACAACACTTTGATTAGTTAGGCACATGGCGGAGACTCTGGGTAAGAGTCCGGGGGTGGGGGTGGTGAAGGGCAGGTCATTGTTTTTTGAGGAAGTTTTAAAAACTCAACACAGAGAAAGAACTGTCCTTTTTAAAGGGCAATGTATGCCCATTTTTCTACTGAAATGTAGTTGTACACACATTTTGGCACTTCAAAAAAAGCCCATCTTAAAATTAGTAAGAGTCAGGCACTCTTTGCTCAAATAATGCTCACAGGAGAGAAGGGTGATTCCCTTAATATGGGGTCTGAGCATCTTATGTCTTTCATGTATTTCTATTCACAACACCCTGTGGAACAAGGAATTCTTTTATTGCCATTTTTCTTGTGGGGACAAGAAACTAGAAAGGTTGATTCTTGAGAAAACGCAGGTGTTGAGACACTGCGTCACCCAATGCGAGCACATCCAAACTACCTGCCTAGTGAATTAGGCTCACTTGTGTCTCCATTTGTGCAGATTTTTGACAGCAGCATGAAATGAACATGTTGAAGGCAAGGCAGAGCTTCCTTTCCTTTTCCTCCTGTTCTCCTCTGCTTCACACAAGCCAGAACTGAGCCTTAAATACTGTGTTACTGGTTAGAAGTGGATGTTCCTGCCAGTCCATCTTTCGAAAGGGAGGAAAGAGGGTAGATCAGTTTTGAAGAAAAGACCTGGCTTCCCAACTTCAGCAGTGGGTTGAGACCTGGGAAAAGCTCCTGATGGAGCTGAGCAAGGGTATGTCTGGGTGGAGTTCGCATCAGGACGTCCCCTGCTGCTTCGCTGCAAACAAGGACATTTCAGCTCCGTTTCTCATCGCACCTTTTGTCTGTTGTGTTTATTTTGACTAGGAACTCCTTCGTGGGGTGGTGAGCGGGGGGACTAACTTCTGTGGCAGGTGTGCACAGCACAGTATGCCTCTGAGGTGATTTGGGTGCCGTAAGTACACATTGCCAATGCAAACAGTGCAAATAATGTTACATATCCTTTCAAAGTGTTGAAATACATGAATTACCCGGGATGACACATCACCTGTTTATCCTTTTGTCTTTCTAAAAAAGAGAAATCAAGATCAACTTGGGGTTTTGTGTTGTTTTTTGTTTTTTTGTTTTTTTGTTTTTTTTCATGGGGAACCTTGAACAGGAATGACAGTCCCGTGTCTTGTAACAGGCTTCCCCAGGACAGACTTTCTTACCTCTTTCAGAGCTGCTGCTGATTTTGTGTGGTGCCGTGCTGCACTTTCAGAAGTCAGCGGTGTTAAAATCAACCCCTTCTCCATTCTGTTCCTCAATTAAAAATCTCCTCTCGCCTTTGTGAATTCAGGGCTTAATCCCCCCTTTCAGCTTCCACTGGCTTTCCTGGGCAGCAGCCGGCTTCCGCCGGTGTCCCCGGTGGCCATGGCAGCTCCAACAGCTTCATTCCCAACACCTTCAACCCCAACACCCTCATCCCAGGGATCCCCATGCCCAGTGGAGCCCCCTGTTGGTGTGCAAACTTCTCTGGCTTGACTGCACGGATCGATTTGCAGGACGGAGACTCAGCGCACAGCCTGAAAAGTCATTTCAGCCCGAGAAGTGCTGGAGTAATGCAGTAATGTAAAGTAATACCTAAACAAACCCACAAAACCTAGAAGGGAAGAGATTTAAGCCCTGTAATTGCCCTAAGCTTTGCTAATTGTGAGACCACCAGCTGTGATGAAGGAAATTGATTTCATCAGTTGTCAGTCATCCGCCTTTTATTAATGATCAGAAGTTCACATCTCCTCCAGGCAGGGCAAAGTCCTGCTCCGCTCCTCTCTGCTCCTCGCTGCCACGCGGAAAGCTTTGGCTAAAGCAAACCCTCGCGTGTTGCGCAGGGAGTTTTCCCTCTCCCCGGTGGATTCTCTTGTTGGGATCATGCTGAGACGAGTCCTTGTCCTGACAACATCACTTGGAAGTTTCTTGTCAGGCTTGTTCCTTCATCCCTTCGCTGATTAACTAATATGTCTGACTTCTAGGGCAGAATTTGTCTGTGCCGTGGCTACCCTGGTTTCTGTTAAATACGGCTAGGCAGCTACATTACCCTGAGAGGTTGTTTCTAAGTGTAATGGTTAGTACAGAGATGCAGGATGCTTACTGCTTCTAAGAAAAAAAAGTAAAATGCTTCTTTCAATTTTACATGAAATTGAATTAAAATTAGCCATATTGCTAGTTAAATTTTTCTGTTTGACAATACAGCAGGGAATGCTCCTCACCACCTCTCCTTTACTCCAGTGCAAAACTAACTCTTAAAAAAGCTGTTGAAAGATGGAATTTTATCAGAAGGGAACTTGAAATTTTCCTGGCTGCGTATCCATCAATTCTTGCTTGTTAGGGTTTCTGTTTCAGGTAGATGTGTATTGACAAGCCTTGGTACTGCCCTTGGAAAAATGAAAGAGCTCTTAAAAATAGTCAAAAAAGAATGAAAAAGAAAACCAGAATGGGCACGTCCTTCTCCTTCTTCATTCTAAGCAAATGGTTCTGGCAATGCCGTTGGGATCTGCACAGAAGAAAAAGCTGTACCAGACTTTCAAACTGTCAGCACTGAACTTTATTCTCAGTAGAAACGGATCATTTTAAAATTTATTGAAGGAACATCGTGGGGAAAAGAAAAAAAAAAAGATGTTTAGGGGTCAGATGAGAGGTTTTGTTTACATGTTGATTTTTGATTTGCCTCTTTCTGTCTGCTGTATTCAGACTTGTCCGTCTAAGGTTTAGACACCTGCAGGAGGGCACACGAACCCCACCCCTGCAGTCTGACGAAGAGCTGGTGCTGCGGTATAAAAGTGCTTCATTTCATCAGTGTTCCCATGAAGAATCGCGGGTTTATACATCTTTAGTGCTTCAAGCAAAAATACTGTGGACTCTGGCATGGGAGAATGTCAGGAGAGGAATGAAAGTATAAAGTGGGGTCTTGGGATCCACACCGACTGTGTAGTACCATTTGTTAATTTTGCACGTTAATTAGACTCATGAATTCACTACCTTGGGAGGTATTCAACTGTGAAAAACTTGTCCTCTAATCACAAAGTTCCAGTGTCTTGGAGAACCTAATAATCTTTAAAATTCGCATTTGCATCACAGCTGTTTGAGTAAAAATGTAACTTTTATGAAAAAAAAAATATGTATGAAGGAAATGGATGATATGCTCCAGAAATGGTAAACAGGATGGGGAACTAGTGAGCTGGGGCAGAAGAGATGAGAGTTAGTAGGTGGAAAGGAAATTTTGCAGATGGATAGTAGGAGTGGAAGATGTCAGAGAGGAGGAGTGGAATAGGAGGAATTTTAAGACAAGTGTCTGGGTACAAAACCTCGTTGGAGCCTTGAACAAGAGCTGGGTCTGCAGAAAACACCTACGCCCTCAGCGTGCGAAGGGAGGTTGTGTGCAAGCTTCAGCTCTGTGTTTGCTGCAGCAGCAAACCCGTGCCTCAAAGGTACGCCCCAAAGAAAAGAAAAAGGGGAACTGAGTGCCGCCCTTTATGATGTGCAGAAAGTTTCTCCGGAAAGCCCATGTAACGAGCGCTGCGCAGTGCCAGGAGGAGAGTTGGGGCAAGTAGAACACTGCTTGTTGTCCTTTCTCATCACTCTGTAACCTTGATACGTTTTATTATTTTAAACACTCAATTGTGTTATTTAAAACCTCTTATAATTACTCAGTTCTCTAGAGGCGTACTTATGGCTTTTGCATAACAGTCCTGGGTAGATCCTGAAGCAATTATTGAGGAAATCCTGTGAAATACTATATTGTAGAAGCACTCTATGGGTTAGTTACAGCATAATAACTACAGGAATGTACATCACTTGCTAGCTTACTGCCTCTTCATATCTGCAGCAGGAAATGGCAGCTTCAAAGGGACAGTACAAGGGACAGTTTTGAGTCCCTGTGAGAACTGTCTTGCTCCACAGTCACTACCTGAGCATTTCTCTCTACCTGAGGCAATGCCTAACAGTACTGGAGTCCGACTGGGATGTAGACTGCCAGAGGTCACGGAACAGAAAAGTCAGCTGTTACCATTGCTGGATGACTCTTTGGGTTGAATTAACATTTATTTGCTTTTTAGATACAATTGAAACAGCTGTAGATGGAGATAGACATGCTAAAAAGTAATAAACCAAAAAACTGCAAGCGCTTTCCAGCCTTTTTTGTTTTCACCTCCACTTTGGGGTACATGGCATCATTTCTTCTCTCTATAAAGTTCCGGTGGGACTTCCCTCTGCTCTGTGTATTTTAAAGATTTTTTTTTCTTTGTTCTGTAGTAAAAAGTTGAAGTGTTGCAAAGCAAGTACAGCATGTGAGGGCAGGCAGCTTGCTGTGACTCTGCCTCTCTGGAGGTGCCACCTCTTACGGGCAAGAAGCCTGGTGTCCATACGAAGAACGTCCATGGGGGAAAGCAGATATTTTTAGAGGCACCCTCCAGCAGTGAGCTGTTCGTTGCCAGTTTATCTCTATGTTTAAACAATAATCAAGCTCTTCCGCTCTCAGTTGGTGATTCACAGTAATTTTGTCCTATACAGGCTCTAGATTAGATGAAGGCAGCTGCGTACATTTGATCAGACTCCCACATCAGCTGAATTCTGACAGGCTGGCAGTGTCCTGTTTTAGCACCGTCCTTCATGCATACAAATATTCTGGCACGAGGGTTTCCTAAACGACATGGCTGAGGCTGACCAGCATGGGAACCCTGCTACTGCAGAGAATGAATGAGTGCCTTGCCTACAAGGTTCAGGCTATTTTGTTTCCCGTTTAGGTCCCTGCACTGGAAACATGATACGTCCAGTTAATCTTCAACGGGCGATCTCAGACATTATAGATCCACTTATACCTTGTGATGAATTACTTCAGTGTTTGGCAAATATTAAATAACATTTTTTTATTGACATGGAAGTGTGACCTGCAGGCTGCAGCTGGTCCCAGTGTTTGGTGCTGTTTGTGTCCTGCCGTCTGGCTCTTCCTCCCTCTGTTCTCTCGCTATTGAGACGCAGCTGGTTTACGTCCGTCACAATCAATGGAAGGACATTTCCGAGCTGGTAATTGCTGAGAGGATCCGGTGCTGATGGCTTCTGGAGCTGCCAATCCGGGGAGCAGCTTTTGGCTCCTGCTGCATACAGTATGTCTGCAGTTTGACCATTTATCTCACTTTACATACTTGAACTGAAAGAAAGGTTTGTGCAAGCACTTGCTGCTCATTCCCTGGCATGTCTTTCTTCCCCTTTATCCCCTCCCTCCCTCCCTCTCTTGTGTGTTATCAGCTATTGCAACAGCACTAAAATGTGTCAAATAAGGTGAATGCAGTTGTCTAGTTCTGAAGTAATGCTTCACAGTGACTCCATTCAAAATATGACTTTGAAATAATCACTAGTTCACAATTATGGGGGAAAAAACCCACAATTATACTGCCTGCATTCTAACTGGGTGTTGTAGGCCCAAACTGTCAAACCTTGGTGTTTAAATGCAGCTGCATAAAATTTATTTAGGCATTTGCATAGGTGTTTCTAAACTCAAAAGCTGGGGAAGGATGTCTGTTAAGGAGATACAGAAGGTGGAAGAACAATGAAATCAGGCTGCTGCTGCAGGTGGTTGAATCGCTTCGTTTAAGATATCAGGTGATAAAAATGTTGAGTGGGATCCAGTCTGCAAAATCCTGCTTATGCATGGACTTAGGTTCCTAAAAGCCACTCGATTTCCAGTCTTTCTTAATCCTGTAGGAATCTAAATTCACTAAGCCCCTAAGCCTCGCTACCTAGTTGAAAGCTCCTTTGGTTCCTGGTTGTATTCACCTGGAAATGCTCAGATTGCTGTTGCTAGGAAATGGGTGTCTGTCTGTCATCTAAAGCAGTTTGGGATTCAAGCTGAGGAGGACAGGCACTCGAATACTGCCCAAGCCCCTTGGGGGAAAAAAAAAAAAAAAAGAAAAATGATATTTCGTCAAACCAATGATTACTTTCATTTGACATAATGTCACTGCCCATGTGTTGCTGATTAGCCGAGTTGTCTAGCATGCTGACAGAAGAAGGGAGATGATGGGTGGTTAGCACACTGACAGAAAACTGACAACAGAAGAGAAATGCTATTTAGCATCTTTCTTTCATCCAAAGAGCGTGTGGAGCTCTTAGCAGAGCCCAGCTGGACCCAGCTAACTGCAGTGTGCACTGTCTTTATGTTAGGCTATCGGTGGATAAACAAGAAAAACTGCTTTGGGAGCAGGGGTCAGAATAGTAGGTGTCTACCCGTTCCCCTTCAATTTCTCGATTTTTTATCAAACTAGACAGAAATTGTATTGAAGAAAGCTCCTAAAATGAAAATGTTACCCTTTTCCCTTCCCTTCTCTTCCCTTCCCTTCCCTTCCTTCTTCTCATTCTCAGTCCTGTTCATTCCCTTCATTTAATCTGTTTTAACTTTCACCAGTTGCTACTCTCCATCACACCTCCCGTGGCTCTGCTCTCTTCTCCGCTGCTCAACGTGTGTATATTTGTACAGGGAGGAATGCTGTCTTCCTGCTTTGGCATCTTCTTTGTTTAGCTCACCTGTTGGTCAAGACTGTTCACATCCGTTTGCTTCTCAGGCTCCATGGAGACTGCGTATAAATCCAAGGTGAGGTGACAAAGACATCATAAAAAGGTGTGTTTGCTTCAAGACGGATATTGAGAAATTTCTGATAAGTAGCCACCAAGTAAGTGGAAGTAAACATCCTCCCAACTCTACAGGATAAAGAAAGTTCACAATAATCTCTCTTGTTTCTTACCTCATGCCTTCAATGAGGTGCCACCAGATGGCAAGAACTGCAATGAACCCCCCATCCTATTTTTCTCCTCACCATTTTCATCATTATATCAGATCTGTAGTAGGTGAAGGATGGAGAACATCAGCTTTTCTTTACAAAAGTCTAAGTTTAAATAACTACTACGCTGATCTGCAGAAGCCTTAGTCTATGTATGCCAGACTCCTCTGTCTGGCTGTGTTCTGGTACACATATAAATAGTGTGACACGGTATTTGGAGGAAGAAGAAAGAGGGTGTCAGTCTATTCCCCTCTCTTACACTCCATGCCTGGGTGTGCACAACTCAGCTTTGCAAGGATAAGCCCCAGAAGGAAGGAGATCAGCTCAGGGCTGCGTCTGGTCTGTCTGTGGAAATCCATTCCTGATTCAGTTCCTTGCACATGGACAAAAACGAAAAAAATATTTTGGAATGACTTTCTGGCTCAAAACTGCTTAGTTACTGAAATGTGGCAGAACAGTATGGAAGGTTATTTGAGATGAATTTGACAACTGACAGAAATACTTCTGTGGAGCAATCAATTTCTAATTATTATTCAATTATACATATTTAAAATCTGTCCTAAAGCGTGTTCTTAAAGAGAAAGCTCTTCAAAACAACAGGACAAAATGTGTGTAAAGACCTTTCATGCTGAGTTGTTAGCAGCATCCACCAGCTTTTTGTGGTTGCAGATGACTACAAATAGAGCATGACAGAGCAAATCAGGCCACAGCAGAGTATCAGCGATAGCTAAACTGGTAGGCAAAAAGACACATAGATAACTAATAAAAATACTTGCCATTTAAAAATTTAATGGAAATGTTGTGCTTTATTCCTATTTTCAATAGGACAGAGAAGACTGGAATTCAAGGACCTTCAGTATGATCCAGGACAGCCTTGTCCCAACAACTTTGCTGAATTTTTATAGAAAATTTCTGTCTTCCTCAAATTTTATAGCAGTACATGTTTGCATAGAGAAAACCTGACAGAAAGAACACTTAGAGGATTTCCTACTGTCTATGACTTACCCAATGGAATAGAAATGTTTGTCTTTCTTTGCAAGACATGAAAACCATTAATTTAAGATAAATTTTGAAAAAAGCTATTCTAAGGTTCATTCACAAGAAAGGTGAATAAATAGATTTAAAAAAAGGAGACAAATATAACTCAAGGTTTAAATATTCCTAAACTGCAAGACAGTTCCACTGAAGTTACTGTAGCTGATACTGTCCTTAAGAGAATCATTGTGCATGTGTTCTTATCCTAAACCAAACAAACCATTCACAAATAAGTGTGCTATGTAGGTTAAAAGAATAAACCCCTTAAATGACAACACATGCACAAAACTGCAGTAATGACAAAAGAACTGTAGGAACTGATCTTTCCATTTGTGCCACACAGCAGCAGGTGGATTCATCCATTTTAGTTCCTTATGGGGGGAAAAAAAAAAGCTTATTCAGAAAATTGTGCATTTCATTTTTATTTCCAAGGGTAAACAGTGGAAATCTATACCAAACACCAGATGTCTGTTTGAGTGAATGACTGAAGCTTCTTTGACCTTGGTGAACGAATGCATAAGGCAGAGAATAGACTGTGCCACTCATCACGCACGGCTGAATCACGAGAAGATACTCAAAATGATAAATGACTCCTTCAGAACTGACTTGAAGTACTAATTCTGTAGCAGATAAAGAGGATAAAAGGGAAATAACCACAGATGAATGCGGGATTCAGGTTTGTCAAATAACACAGCAGAGAGCAGGCAGGCTAGGAGGTTCCTCGAGTGCATGGAAGATAACTTCCTGACACAACTGGTGGGTGAGCCTACCAGGGGAAGTGCCTCGCTAGACCTACTGTTCACAAACAGAGAAGGACTAGTGGGAGATGTGGCGGTCGGAGGTCATCTTGGGTTTAGTGATCATGAGATGGTCAAGTTTTCAATTCGTAGTGATGTAAGGAGGGGGGTTAGCAAAACCTCCACCTTGGACTTCCGGAGGGCGGACTTTGGCTTGTTCAGGACGCTGGTTGAGAGAGTCCCTTGGGAGATAGTCCTGAAGGGCAAAGGGGTCCAGGAAGGCTGGATGCTCTTCAAGAAGGAAATCTTAAAGGCCCAGGAGCAGGCTGTCCCCAAGTGTCACAAGTCTAAAGGGTGGGGAAAATGGCCAGTCTGGATGAATAAGGAACTTCACATGGGACTTAGGAATAAAAGGAGGGTTTACCACCTTTGGAAGAAGGGACAGGCAACCCGGGAGGAGTACAGAGATCTCGTTAGGTTATACAGAGAGAAAATTAGGAAGGCAAAAGCCCAGCTGGAGCTCAACTTGGCCACTAACATCAAGGACAACAAAAAAAACTTTTATAAATACATTAACAAAAAGAAAGCCAGGGAGAACCTCCATCCCTTACTGGATGCTGGGGGGAAAGTTGCAACCAATGACGAGGAGAAGGCTGAGATACTTAATGCCTTCTTTGCTTCTGTCTTCAATAGTCCGACCAGCTATCTCCAGGATGCTCAGCCTCCTGAGCTGGAAGATAAGAATGGAGAGCAGAACAACCCACCCATAATCCAGGAGGAAGTAGTCAATGATCTGCTTCTGCACCTAGACGTACATAAGTCTATGGGGCCAGATGGGATTCACCCAAGAGTACTCGGGGAGCTGGCGGGAGAGCTCACCAAACCTCTCTCCATCATTTATCAACAATCCTGGTCAACAGGGGAGGTACCAGATGACTGGAGGGTGGCTAATGTGATGCCCATCTACAAGAAGGGTCAGAAGGAGGATCCAGGGAACTACAGGCCTGTCAGCCTGACCTCGGTACCAGGAAAGATCATGGAGAGGATCATCTTGAATGAGCTCTCACGACAAGTGCAGGGCGGCCAAGGGATCAGGGCCAGCCAGCATGGGTTTAGGAAAGGGAGGTCCTGCTTAACCAACCTGATCTCTTTCTATGACCATGTGACCCGCCTTCTGGATGCGGGGAAGCCTGTGGAAGTTGTCTATCTGGACTTTGGTAAGGCCTTTGACACTGTGCCCCACAGCATTCTTCTGGAGAAGCTGGCGAATCATGGCATAGACAAGTGTACTTTTTGCTGGGTTAAAAACTGTCAGGATGGCCATGCCCAGAGAGTTGTGATTAATGGGGTGAAATCCTCTTGGTGGCCCGTCACCAGTGGTGTCCCTCAGGGCTCAGTTTTGGGACCAGTTTTGTTTAATGTCTTTATCAATGGTCTGGATGAGGGGATTGAGTGCACCCTCAGTAAGTTTACAGATGACACCAAACTAGGTGGGAGTGTTGATCTGCTTGCGGGTAGGAAGGCTCTACAGAGGGACCTGGACAGGCTGGATCGATGGGCAAGGGCCAACTGTATGAGGTTTAATAAGGCCAAGTGCCGGGTCCTGCACTTGGGTCGCAACAACCCCAAGCAATGCTACAGGCTTGGGGAAGAGTGGCTGGAAAGCTGCCCAACAGAAAAGGACCTGGGGGTGCTGGTGGGTGGCCAGCTTAACATGAGCCAGCAGTGTGCCCAGGTGGCCAAGAAGGCCAACAGCATTCTGGCTTGTATCAGGAATAGCGTGGCCAGCAGGAGCAGGGAAGTGATCGTGCCTCTGTACTCGGCACTGGTGAGGCCTCACCTCGAGTGCTGTATTCAGTTCTGGGCCCCTCTGTACAAGAGGGACATTGAGGTGCTAGAGCGTGTCCAGAGGAGAGCTACCAGGCTGGTGAGGGGTCTGGAGACCAGGTCCTATGAGGAGAGGCTGAGGGAGCTGGGCATGTTTAGCTTGGAGAAGAGGAGGCTGAGGGGAGCCCTCATTGCCCTCTACAACTACCTGAAAGGAGGTTGGAGAGAGGTGGGTGTTGGCCTCTTCTCCCAGGTGAATAACGACAGGACCAGAGGAAATGGTCTGAAGTTGTGGCAGGGGAGGTTTAGGTTAGATATTAGGAAGAATTACTTTACTGAAAGAGTGGTCAGGCACTGGAACAGCCTGCCTAGGGAGGAGGTTGAGTCACCATCCATAGAGGTGTTTAAGAAATGTCTAGATGTGGCACTTCAGGGTGTGCTCTAGTGGCAGAGATTGTAGGTTGTTTGGTTGGACTTGATGATCTTAAGGGTCCTTCCCAACCATGAAGATTCTGTGATTCTGTGAAATTCAATCACAATATTCCTTGGCAATGACTTTATTTGTTAAGGAATTAGTGCATTCACTGCACACTTTAGACATCAACAAAAACATATTTTTTTAAATCCTTAGACCTTGTAGTTCTTAGCATCTAAGACTGCAGGACAGAGAATTAAAATACTATGTTAATTCAGAGCTACAAATCTTTGTATCAAGGAAGATATAACTAACAATTATATAACACATGATTATGTAGGCTCATGGGGCAGTGTGGCTACACTTATTTAACATATCCTTTGGTACCTCTGAGACTGTCTTTGGGATACGTTAGAGACCCCTTGTGAAAGGTTTGGGGCAGAAAGGAGGGGTACACAGAGGGGTGAAGATCCCAAAATGGAAATAACATCCAAGGCGGGGCGGGGGGGAGAAAAAAAAGCTGTACTGGATGGTACCAAAGGACTTTTTTTTTTCCCCATCCCAGTTTTTTCTCTCCCACAAATGTAAAAATATATTTGCTCCATTGGTCTCTCTCTGTCTCATAAATTAATAGCCACAGTTTCTGATGCTGCTGTGTCTGGGGTGAGGATGAGGAAGACTCAGGTCCTTCAGGACTCCATGAGCTCCTCTGCCACCCCCTGCCACATATCACCCAGTCCTCCGTGGCTGTGTGACCCTACACCTTCCCTCTCTTCCCAAGGAACCCTGTGGCATAGATTAACTACCTGCCACTGATTTTACCACCACGTGTCACAATATGATTTTGGGTCAAACCCTGTCATCTGATACAGTGAGAGTGACTGTGCCTCTGTCACTTGACCAGACACAGATGGTGGTCTGTCCACTCCTCCAGTTCCCATCACCCCATTATCTTGTTCAGAAGTTAAATGTGCAGTAAATTAATTTCTTAGAGAGTTATCAAGATTTTCTTGACAGAGACTTCGCAGAGAAAGTTGGGTGACCACATGCTGGGAAGAAAATTGGATTATGTTCTCTCCAACTTCCATCTTTCTTGAGTCAGGAAATATGCCTTCTCTTTTAAAGCAAACACAGCTAAATTATTAGGTTCTTGGTAAAGTTCTGTAAGTTTCTGCAAATAGGTTTTATGTTTTGTTTGACCTGTTCATGAATTTATAGTTATGCCCCAAGTACAAAGTGGTTGCTTCCCTCATACTCCTGTTGTATAAGAAATTGAGCTGTTGCCGAAGGTGGTCTCTGAGCCTGTACGAATAATGGTTTGACTCATATACATTAATTTTAGCATTAATTCTCATTAACAATTTTGCAAGCCTTTTTATTGTCCTGTGTCAACAACAATATTTCTTCCATAAAAATTTAAAATACAGCATATACTATGTACTTTGCTGTTCTTTATCATAACACTTCACATTCCTCCTATACTGCATGGCTACTTTTCTTTATTTAACATATGTCAGAAAAATCCTGAAAATATACTTTCTAGCCTACCAAAGCAGTACTTTGAACCCTTACCCCAACTTTAAGTGCTCTGAATCACATCTCTGAAGTGTGAGCAGAGAAATAGAAAATGTTACCTGGGAGGTCCATTTGGTTTGCAAAATTCTTTAAAGCAACCAGTGAGAAAAGGCTGATTCTCTGATGACTGTGTTCACCAGGTACTCTTGCACTGCACTGGGTCTTGATGCACTGTCTGAAAATGAATTAAATTGAGAAAGATGAACCCACATCTCAAATGTTTTTATCATTTAATACAAAGACCAAGAACTGAGCCTCCAGAATTCTCCATTCAACACATTTACTGTTCACACAAGGATGTATTCTAATCTTATTACTCATACTGAGCATGAAACCTCTGTCTGTTCCCTTTGCTTTTGGTTAGTAGGTGCAAAACATTGTTTCCTGATCAAAGGTTTGAGAAATAAGATTTTTACATTAAAAGTATATTACAGATGCTCACAATTTTGTGGGGTTTTTTACTCAACTTTCCTTTTTCATTTTCTTTTTTTTCTTTCTTTTCTCCCCACAAAATTAACCTCACAAGTGTAATTCTCAAAAACAGAAATTAGCTTTTCTTACAGTTAGATGACTGCTGGAAAAATAACATAATGTGTCATAAACTAAATATTTCATTTGTTATGCCCTGAAATATAGCATCTCACCTGCTTGACTAAAATAAATCATTAACACCCTGAGTTCATAAATAACTTGAATAACATCCTTTCTGAGAGTATTTTTGATATAGTCCAGTCAGACTGAATTAAAAACATTCCTATGGCTCTAAAAATATACATACTCGTGGTTTCTCCTGTTACAGATTGGTTATTACACTTGATACTAAAGTCCACACGCTAGCAGCTCCAACATGGAATTTTCTAACACATTTGTTTATCTTTGGCTCAGATTTAGACACAATAACACTGGTTAATAACTGCCTAGTTGTGCTAGATTTCTGAAATACATAGAGCATTTGCTTGTCCTGTGCTATGATAACCAAAAAAAAATAGTAGTAACATTGATTAACTCTGATGGTGATGGAGTTAGACTGTACAATTCAGTGAACTCTTCATGAATATGTTTCTTTACATTTTGGTGGCTTAAATCCATTTTCTTCTTTGCTACTAAGGTCTGTTTCATCCAATGTAATTTCATACCTATTTTCAGAAAACTTCCTTCAGAATTGTAGAGCTTTAGAGCTGTAATTTCCATTATTTCATTTTGAGTAGAAAAATCAAACAAAAATAAGTGTGAAAGTTTATCTTGACTTTTTTTTTGTTCCCAACATGGATGAATACAGTTAGAGCCTACTTCTCTTCTTAAAAGTGTTTTCAACTGGTTCAATCTAATAGCTTCACAGTGTGAGTCCTTGACTGGCAAAATAACAGGTATTACCTAGTGTTTTCATTAAGATATTTCTGTTTTTCTTCTACAAGCACTGAAAAACTTGTGATCTGGAAAAAAAAGAAAACTAAAAGTGCTTGTGGATCTTTGGTCACAGGAAGAAGTCTGGGAACTTCCAATTCAATTCCCATTAAAAAGAAAATTTTTGAGTTTTGAAAGCTTTCACTGGGTACTTAGTCGAAGGATAGCCCATGTTTAAATGGTGCAGTGTACAGCCATATCAATAAAATTCAAAGTCACTAGCTGGAGAATAATGGACCATTTAAGCTCTTTGAAAGTGAATTGTTCACTCCTGAGTGAAAATGGTTTGCAAGCTGTTCCATTGGCATTGGAAATAATGAACTCACTGTGTTAGAAATGTGTTTCCTACATCCCTGCTCCCTCGCTGTTGCTATACCTAGTGAAGCACAGGAATAACAATAACTAGCAATTATCCCTGAGAGTTCAACAAACTTACAAATGACCTGGGTTCCCTTCCTGCATCCCCTCTGGGACAAGAGGCAGCCTGTGGTGTGTCTGATTTTGGACTTTGCACACATTCGTTGGCTGGATAGGAAGCACAAACCAAATAGCCAGGTTAACAGGGGATCTCCATCATCCTTTATTGGGAAATCCAGATGGAAGATGAGTGGATAAATGGAGTAAAAAGAAGGGCTTATAGATTGACTTGCTTGCAGACTCTTGATTTCTGAGTGCGGAGGGGTCAGCGGACATTTCTGTCGCACACATCTCATTATCTAGCATGGCTTTATCCTCATAACACCCTCGTGGTAGAAAGAAAAGTGTCAGCTACAATCACAAAGAAGGTTACCTCTCTCACAGCCAGGTTCTGCAAGGGAAACCTGCCCAAGCAGTGACGAAGCTGCTCTGAGCTCCCACAAACATCCATCTGCCATTTAGATGTGGCTTGATGTGCTGTGTGCTGTAGCATGGTTTTCCCATCAGTCCTAATCTTTTCTAGGCAGTTGTAATTACATTAGTTCAAGTTATGTCATGTCTGAGGGCACAGGTGTCTAAACTTGTTGGAGCTGCTCCCTTTAGGTACCTTACTGGGCAATTAGCTCACTGACATTCATGCCCCACCTTTCTGGAGTACAGAGAAAGGCTATTCATAAAATGAGTTCATCTACATTGCTAAGAAAAAGAAGACTAGCACTGAACCCCTTATTGAACCTCTGATTGTCCACCCATCTTAACTGCTAGCTCACTCCCTGTCTGGTTTTGAGTCACAGAATTAGTGTCACAGAATCAGCGTCACAGAATTACAGAGTAGTTTAGGTTGGAAGGGAGCTCTACCAAAGTTGATCCTTCTGTGTGGTTTGGGTGATACTTCCCTTCAGAGCTTGTTTCTGAAAGGTGTTACAGACAAGGCTGTACCATGTCTGGCACCCTCTGCTCTCTACAGATGTCCCATATTATCCCACCTGGTTTTGCACACAAAGAAACACCCACATGTCCTCCTACCACGTCCCACAGCATGCACCACATACACTTGAATTCATGTTGTAAAAATCCCACTTTGATAATGGTGAGAATGCCATCAGTCTTCAGACACTTCAATCTGAAATAAGCACTCAAAATAGTCACCGTGACTCAGGGCTAAAGGAATATCACAGTGGGCAGAAAAGATCAAAGCCAGCAGCTACATGGTGGCCATGCTGTTTGAGAGGACACATGGATGCCAGCGAGTCTTTACCATGAACAACCTCGTCCAGTTGAAGATGTCCGTACTCATTGCAGGGGAGGTTGGACTAGAGGACCTTTAAAGGTCCCTTCCAACCCAAACTATTCTATGATTCTATGTGGCTCAAAACCCAGGGATCAGTTCCTGTTCTTTTTTTGTCTAGTGGAAAAGGCATAGCCAATTACTTTCGGCAGGGCTGCCTCTAACTGTTTTTATTGGAGGCTAGGAAAAGATTTCCTTTCTTCTGTTTTTCTCATTATCTGATTGATAGGTGCATGCTCTGACTGCAAAATCCAGTCTAGTGCAGTTTTGTTCAGTAACCTATATCGTGCCATTAACATTTTTAAGGTACTCCATTTCTAAACCATACATGTTTAACTGAAAAAAATATTCCTGTCTGTATCCTTGGGGTTTTTTATGTGTCCCTTTTAATGTCCATGGCAGTTTCAGCTACCTGTGGCCTTATCAGGTAAAGTCACGTACATTTTATAATGTAATTTGCTTATAATATAAGTAAAATTGCTTGTCTTTTTGAGTGCTTAGGTTTTTGTAGGACATGCACCAACCACTGATTTGCACTTTTACTTGTCCCGCTGCCTAAGAACTAAGCTAATCACACCCTGTGGACAAGTAAGGATAGCAGCTCCTGCACTAAATTCTGTTCCTTTTCAATAATCTTTTTGTTGTAGCTCATTTCCAACTTTGCTTTGTAATTGCTACACTCTTGTATCTGTTCCTCCTCTGGTCAGTCAAGCAGACCATGATGGTCCTGATCTTACTGTAGTTTATTTTCTTTCCCAAAAACATTATTATTCTTATTTGATGGATTTTCTATTTCATTTATTACAAAATGTTAATTTTGTTTAACAGAATATCTGTCTCCTTCCAAAATTGCTCACATTCACTGGTTATCATCCCTAATTATCTTTCCTTAAGGAAAAAATGCCATTTACATAGACTTAGTAGTCTCCTTACCATTAAAACATTTACCTTATTTTCATTGAAAAAACTTGTTACCAAATACAAGCCAGATGGTGGCTTATTTTTCCAAAAGAGAATGTTTAATATAGACAAACATGCTGTTACGTTTCCAGGGGCAGAAAAATATTTTATGTCAATAATATCTCTCAAAAGATTTGCTTTGCAGACACCATATTCTCTTTTTCTACATTTATTGATCATTCTGTGTCTATACAAGTGAATATGTCTATGTTGTCTCTCTACAGTGGTTCTTTTTTTTGGTCTCCTCTCCTTACTGTCTGTTTTGTAGACAAATTAATCTTCCTTGGATTTTGCACAAAGGGAACTTCACAATGGCTGGTCTAGAAACTCAGGTTTGATCACACGCTGTTGGGATTTTACTTTATTTTTAACACCGAACAGGTGGGACCTTCCAAATGTATTATTCACATCCACTGTATAAATTCCCTTTATAACATAAACCCAACTTTGAAAGGTGCTGAGTTTTATCTGTTTTATTTCTTCAGCTTGGACTTTTCTTACAATGTTAATGTTGTTGCCTCTCACTTTCTATTAGCCTGTGCATCTGTCCAGCTTAAAATGAATTATATTCCATTTGCTTTCATGATCTACTGATGTTCTGCTATGACATAAGCAAATGCTTAGGAAAGGTCATTTAAGGTAGTGCTTGTGTTGCTGTCTTCCTTGTCTAAGCAATGTATGTCCTTTTGGCATTTGGACAGTTTTGCAAAATAATGTGCTCCACCGCAATCCTAGCTTTTCTTTTAAGTGTCAGGGAATTTCTGGGCTTATTGGTCGGCATGTGTTTAGCATGTTGTGTTTTAGGGGCATAGGAACTCAAGGGTCTCAGAAGTAATGTAATGACATATGACAAGTAAACGTGGTCTCCTCCAGAGAGGCTAAAGCCGAACAGTGTGGATATATGCTACTTGTAGCATTTGTACCATGTGGTATCACTCTCTAGGAATAATGTATTTAACAGTGTTGCTTGTTTATCTACCATATGAGCTCATGAAGGGCTGGCAGCCTTTAGGCTCAGATCCCCACCACTTGGTAGCCTATGAATAAGGCAAGTGAAAGGGCAGGAACTGTCAGCTTTTGGATGGAAACTTTCAGAATTGGCAGATTCTGAAACCCATGTGTGCTTCTTCCCAACTTTGTCAGCCTCTTATAATTTCTGAGAAACATTTCACTTTTGATTAATCACCTGTCTCCATCCAAAAAAGTTCCATTGAAAGACTTCTAACAAGTCATATGCATGGCCATAATTTCAAAGAGGCCTAAACATACAACAAGGGTTTTTTTAAGGCAAGGTTTTCTAGAAACATAAAGGTCCATTTCTATCTCACAGAGATAGAAAAAGACTGCTGACATGAGAGATTAAACAGACAAACTGAAAAGAAGGTAAACAATCACACAATATTAGTTATCGTGTTAAACGGTGGTATGAGTCTATCAGTTTAACAGGGGATTGCCTATGATTTTTTTGACATATTTAGAATTATTGTTTTTACTTTCCATTTTGAAGTGATATTTTCATTTAAAGTGGTGACCTAAATTCAACAAACACCAAGAAAAAGATAAAAAAGTTTAAGAGTGGATGGGAAGTTACCTAAACTACAAATTAAACAATGTATTTCATTGGGAATTGAGGTATTGTATATTGATCCAAAAACCTTCTCTCAAAAGCTTGGTTGGGTATTTTGCAAAAATGTCTTAATTTGATTATTTAGTTCTTTTGGAACTATTCTCGCTTTCCCATTCTCTGTTCTTTTTTGTCATTCTACTGAACAAAAATATGAGTATGCACCCATTTCTTTCCTGACATGATTGTTATTTCTCTGCATATGTTCCAGTCATAACCAGAAAAAGCTGAGATTGCAGCTTTCACTAGGAAAGTACTAATATTACAAAATAGTAAGAAGCCCTTTTTCAGATTATTGTGTGAAGTCATTGAGACAAAAATGAAAGCTATTGAGACAAAATAAAAAAAAAAAAATAATCCAGCAATTAAAACTGCTCCTTCTTCTCTTACTGATCTGATACTAGACTTTCCTGAGGATACCTTCCTTTTCAGTACAATTCATTGTGATAACTCCTTTGCATACCAAAATTGTTAACAAAGGATATACTATTCAATTACAATTCCAGATGTCAAAGCTTTTGTTGCTTCTCTTTCCAACCTGAATAAAGGTTTCTGTACCTAAAGGCTTGTCTAATTCTTCCACCCACATCAGTTGATCAAATAACAGATATTACCCCTGCCTGCAAATGTTGTCCTACCTGTATTTTTTTTATCATCATTAAAGCAAAATACTACTTTAGAGAGAAAGATGTTTTCTAGACAGTATTTTGGAGAACCCCCCTCTCTCTCTTTCTCCATTGACTATAGGGGAATGCAAGGGACACTTATCTCCTAATTTAGGCACTTCATTAAGTAATTTGAGACTAATCTGTGCAAGATATCTACTTAAATCTTGATCCTTGATACCTCACCAGGTAACCACCTATTCAAGCAAATCTAAAGATTTCTACTTCACATGGTCAGAATGCCAATACAGAAAAATCCACGCTAAGTCAGAACACAGTATTGATTTAATTTCAGTTTTTAGACATATAGCTTTTAGATTGCAGAATATCCTTCCACAGAAATAATTTTAAATACCTCTTCCACAGAAAGATGCCTGAACTTTATCTAAGGGCTTCTTGTCACCAGAGACCCCAGTGGGAGGATGCCTCAGCCTCTGGGGACCTGCAGTCTCACACCATTGTGTTGCAGCTTCCAGGTGCACATTCCATTCAAAAGAGCGTGAAACCAGGGAATGCCATCCAACATGCACCCTGGGTGATTTGTCACAGTCACCAAGAAATTACTGTCTTGTGATATTTTGGGCAGACTCTCTTGAAGCATGTCAAAAAACCCACTGCTCCTCCATGCCCTGAAATTACCTCTCTGGCAATGCTGGAAAACTGTCTGTGCAATCTTTCAGGGGCTTCGTGTGGTTCTGCTTTCTCTCCTTCTGGTGCCTGTCTGAATGCTCAGTGAAGTCAAAGGAAACAGTAAAAGGAAAGGCTGCGGAACTTAACAGGAAAGGTGAGACAATGGCACAGATAAGAGCTTCAGGTTCCCAGCTTCAAAGGAGTTCAGATAACAATGGCTGGACCATCAAGTGATGGGAAACATTTGCCTGTCTGGCTCCATCTTTTCTGGGATCAAAAGACACGGGAAAACCTCAAAGACCCTTGAAAAGGGAGGAGACTCAGGAGAATGCCCAGACTGTGTCAGTGAGAAAACGCTGGTGGGGTCCCTCCTCCTACATTAAAGGAGGGAGTAGGCCGCTTCTTCTGACACAGAAATTGGGAATAAAACAGGCCTTCCTTTAGATAGGGTGGAGAAAACTTGGTAAATAATGCATGTGGGTAACATAATTTGAAAAATAGTTTTCCCAGTATTGCATTCCTTCTGGCAAAAAAACCCCAATGCTTTGCTTTCCATTACAAATGTTTTCCTTATTACTGTAGAAAATATTCAGGCTCCAGGAAGAGAGCTCTTAGAATGGCCAAGACTGGTTATATCTGTCTGTTATTAATAGCTAAGAGCATGATAAAATGTTGGAGGATGTATTTTGGATACTCCTCTAATAATGGGCTTAATGCATCCTGTCACTTTTGAGGATGCATTTATAAACGGTTGGTAATGTCTTACTCTATGTATGCCACCCCGTACATAATAGTAAGAAGACCATGTAGACCATGTTCAGACAGACAATTTGTTTTTCGCTTTAGAAGACTCCTCTGAACTCAAATATTGTGGTCATCAGATCCATTTGCCCAGCATGGAGAGCATTTACTGCTTTCCCATAAATGTCTGCAGCCCATGTGCTACCTGACTGTGCTAGAGCTATTGATCATGAAAGCATATGAGCAAGATTATTCATATTGTCAGGAAGCTATCTGGCTCTGTTTGGTCCTGTGGTTGCTATTACAGGAACATGTCGCAGGTGGTGTGGTTTTCAAGCATTCAGGATTTGCTGATACACTTTTAGCAATTGATCACAAACAACTATAATAGATCACCCTTCCTTCTCCAGCTCTTGTTTTAGCACTCCTCCGTAAGACATTTCAGTAGGAGTTAGTAAACCTGGGTTAATTCTGTTGTCAGTGGGAAAAAACAGGTACCTTCAGAACATACTCATCATACCTCCTGGCTGGTTTTGGGTGAGATGACTCAACTTTGGGAGCTGTGTATGTTCTTTACATTGACAATACAGGGGGAGTCAGTTTGCTGACTGAATTTTCTTATGCTCTTTTACTTGTCAATGTGTTAACTTCAGTACCTCATATATGTATGGAATATTAGAGATCTGCAAACCATGACAAAAAAGAAACTTTCAAATAACTGAGTATTTTTAATCTTAAGAAGAAAAGACTGAAGCCATATATTGTTATCTAGAATAATTAAATGGTATCTGCAAAGCTAAAGAAACATATTCTTTCATGAGTCCACTGGGTTAGGAAAATAATAGCTGCCTAATGTTTCTGTAGGGTGTATTTAGGTTAGATTTGAAGAAAACCAAGTGTGGTTATCAATTAAAAGAGCAGACAATGGGGATTATGGGATCTCTTTCCCTGGTGTTTTTTGAGAACTGGATGGACAAACACCTGTCACGAGCAGTGAGCATTTGTCTTACATGATCTACCCCACTGCAAGAAGCAGATGATCTTACCAGGCTCCCTGTATCCCTGTTTTCTAAGGATACTGATAAGTTAAGTCTGCCTAGGATCATTTTCTGACATGATGCCAGCTAGTGCAGAGCAATGTGTATCTATAGTATTAAACTGCCTTGGCCAGCCAAACCAAGGTGGCAAACTCCACCCTACTCAAGATGGACACTGGCCTGTGCCTACTGCCCAATCATGACCAGAAATTGTTTGGGAAGCTGCTAACTGATGTCAAAGTTGTGTGGAGATCCTTCTAGCATTTGAGCAGTGCAGATGATTAGTACCTGTACTAGCTAGTGAAGATTCTCTGTAGCTCTCACATTTAGACTCCTATCCTTTTTTTCTCAGTAGAGGGCATCCTTAGTACAGTCACTTCAGTAGTCTGTATCCATATAGCAAAGAGTGGGAGCAAACTTCATATTGCCTCCAAAGTAGACTAAACTGAGTAAACATTTGGTACATGTGCATATTTATGAGAAACACTAGGTCTTGTGGAACAATTTGGGCCAGTATTCACTTGAACAGGCTTTCTCCTCTTCACCATAATAGGCAAAAAGAGGAAATAGGGACTGGAAGACTAGAAAACATTTGTGAAAATTTCTTGCTTAAACTTTTTTTTTTGCGTAGAGAAAAAGAGCCAGTATGAGCGTAGAGTTAAAATAGCATATTTAAGTTCTTTTCAGGAGAAGGAGGAGAGATTTCTCCATTTACTTTAATTAACGTTCTCCACAAGCTCTTTTTTCCCCCTTAGGTTTGGGAGCTTGGCAGGCTTTATGTTTTTTAAAAAAATCCAGCTTGCTCACTAGGCAAATTTTCCCATGCTTTCAAAGCTGCACTGTTTAGGCAATCAAATGTTAATCCGACCACAGTCTAGTTTTTGCTTTCTTCCCAACAGCTTGATATCTACTGCCATTAACGTTCCGCCCTCAGATGTAGGGTAGACAGTGATGTCGCTGTCCAGCACGTAAGTGGTAACGAACTGCAGCACAAATAATGAATTGATAACACGCATGTGTTCCTCACCCCCAGAGCATGTGCATGGGTAAGCCAGCTGCAAATGATTTATTCTACGTACCAAAGCTCCACTAAATCAAGCCAAACAATATTGCTTTTTTTTTTTTTTTTTTTTTTTTTGTAAGAGTGAAGTATTTCCCACGAAGCTGGTAACTTCTATCTATTAGCTTGTAATCTATATAACCCAAATGTTTTGCTTTATAACGTTGTGCCAGTGGTAAGCATCAAAAAAACTAAAGACAGTCTCTAGGGGACTGTGTTAACTTAATAACTGGGAGAGTGAGCATGCAACTGAAATGAAGAAGGCACGTCTAAGAAGAGAGTATAAAAGTGAAAGTCTAAACAGTTAAGAGATCTCAGCCTTTGAAAAGAGGTTTTTCACTGAGTCTGATCTGCAAAGAGTTACCACCATGAATATTTTGAAAAGCAGACCGATGTAAAACTTGAATTACAGCTTTTAAATCTACCTGATCTGTATTGCTTGTCACTGGTGGCTTTTACTGATACATTTAATGTTCGGCTAGGACTCTGGTTATATCTGGAAATAGGGAAAAAAACACAGAGGAAGTTTTAAAAAATGCATTGTTTCCTCTTTTTCTATCATCTCCATTATAAAGGAGGTTTGCTATTGAACTTATGATAAAAAATGTAACATTTCTTTATTAGAAGCTAAATTTGAATGACAATAATTTTGCTATGATTGTTTTTGATGATAAACTGGAAACAGCATACAGTGATCACTACCACATGTATTTAGACTTGGGTTGGCTAGACTTGTATTCTCCCAGGGAAACTGGGTACTTCAACTGGATTTCATTTTTTAAAATTTATATCTCACTGAGAAATTTCCAACTTAGTTTCCAATCTATTTATTCACAAGAATTCTTAGGGTTTCCACTAACTGTTGCAGATGTTCTTTGCTAGCCTGGGTTCCGCAATCTTGGAACACGCTCTCGGGAGAGAAAAGGCCTATTTTATAGGATCAGGCTGTTTATTCACACTGAAGTCAAAAGGACTAGCTGTATCATGTTGCAAACAACAGCAAATTATCTAAACAGATAGATTCCTTTTCATTACAAGGATAACTGTGCACGTACACACACATACACACAGACAGACACACAGGCACATGCACACGTATGCATGAACTCTTTGGGAGTAAATCTGAGAAAGAAAATGAGGGAGGGATGAGGTTAGAAAAAGTTAATGGGAGAAAAATAACCCCCTCGGGCTTAACTCTGCTCCTGTCAAAGAGTAATAAAGGGGTTTTGTTTGTTTTGTTTTGTCTTGTTTTCCCCCAATGAAAACAGATGACTGAGGCCTGATCCTCTTCTCAGCAAAATTATTGTAAAAGCTAGAGTTGGACGTTGAGCAAAAAGGGGCACTTGTTGGTGCTTGCCCAGAGAGAGGAGCTTGAAGGTTTAGGGCCTAAAACAGTAGTGTGACATTAATGTCAGAAAGTTTGGACTTCTTGTCTTTATTTATGAAAAAGTGTCCATGTCTTTTTAGGTGCAGAAGTTAGATGGGTGCAGTGGAAACAAAGGACTCAGTTTCTCAGAGATTCTTAAGAGCTGCCAGATAAAATTAGGGTTTCATGAAAGGCTGAGAGAGTGCAGACGCTCATAAATAACGATGCTGTCCTCCTTCCTTCAACAGCGCTGCAGTGGGGCTCTTCTGGCAGCAGGCACTGTGTTAACGCTTTTAATATGCTTTAAAAATGAGTTTTATTTTTTAATGAAACAGTCTTGCGTGTTTTGAAAGAGTGCGTTCTTTTAATGGAAAACCAAAAGTTATTTTTGTTAAAGCAATATAGACATTTCTTCTTCCTCATCCAGAATGTGGAATTTCTCCCTTGAAAATTCATAATGAACTGCACAAACCACATAGCCACGAACCTCCCCGGAGTCACGCTGTCTCCCAGAGGTGCAACTCTGGATGTTAATTGTACACAAATTGCACCTTACTCGGTGCAGATGGGAGCAGAGGGGGATCACGGTTTGTCACTTGTTATTTTTACAGCAGAGGCTGTGCTGTATCGTGCTGGCTCTGTCCCAGCGGTCAGCAGAAAGATAAAGTGAAGAAAGGTGATAGAGAGGTTTCTTCTCTAATCCTTCCTCCCAGCCCAGAAATAACCCAAACATTTATTCTTATAAACGTGAAGGTTTCATTTCATTTGAAATAATGACAAAATGCCTATCTGTGTCAGGCTGCAAAACTAACTGCTCTATGGTAATATTTTGTGCCCCAAAAAACAGGTGTTTGCACTGGCCTAGGCATTGTCACATGAGTCAGATGACTCAAAATAGCTTAGTGTAAATAAAAGTCAGGGGAAAACCCCTTTTCAGGTGTTTTCCTTACTCCATGTCTGCTAGAAGAAAAACCATTCCACTGACCTTTTAAAAATAGATACAAAAAATGCAAGCACGAGGACAAATCACCAAAAAAAATCACAAGCCCTAAGCCAGCACATAATATTTGGCTGAAATCACCCTTCTATTTGAAGAAAAAAAAAAACCAAAACCAAACAATTGAAGCAATAACAATAGCCAGCCTTCCCTTACTCTGGAGTGCTCGCATCCTCCATGCCTTTTGGTTTTCAGAAGGAAATCCACCTTCCAGGCATTCAGCCCCAGAAGCTCCTTGGAACAGGTGGTCTCTAAGCTCCAGGGGGAACCAGCAGCCTGAAAGGGAAAAGCTCCCAATTGCCTCCTACCATAGCCCGAGAAAATACTTCATTATTTGTGTTTCTTCACTGAAATACAGTCTTTTTTATAGCCGAGGCGGTACAGACAGCTGTTCCATTTATTTCAAATGCTCCCTGTTTCTGGGGTAATCATTTAGAGCTGGTAGCTGAACCTCTGAGCAGAGTCTGCTTGACTTCTTAAATAGGGATGAAAACCCAGAGTCTGGAGATTGACAGGAACATTTCTGGTAGTTCTGGTTAATTAATTTAAATTTTCTTATTATTCTTTTCTTTATCTTGTAGCCAGGCAGTCTTCCTGCAGGAGCTGAGGAAAAAAAACGATTTGTAAAAGCCCGCCTCAAAACTAAATCTTAATGTGCAATGTAATCTCTCCTTGGGTGAGGAGATTGTTTTTCCCTTGACCGGGCTATATTGCAGCCAATTTGGTGACTCCAGAGTTTGAGAGTCGCATCATGATCTGTAAAGGAGCTGGGGCACGTGCATCATCGTATATCGCACTTGCCTTTCCCCTTGCTACTGTCGGCGGGTGTTGCCAGTTTCATTAGTGTGGCTACCGGTTCTAATTTACTTCTGGTTTATATTGGCTTCGGTGAAAGCAAATACAGCAACCCCCCACTTTAGGTCGCACCAGTAGATTTGTCATGCCACAGAACAGCCAAAAGAAATACAGTTATTTCTGGGAAAGAGACTTATTTACATGTTATATTCTTGTTAGTGCTATATTGTCGTAGTTGTCTGTATACATAACAGCCTTGGACACAAAAGATCTAGAGAAGAATTGTAAAAGAAGCAGGGAAAAGTGGAAGAAAATAAGTGAAGTACTGGAAATAACAGACAAAACCAACAATTGATACTTACTGAAACACAAAATTGAGACAAGACAATACTGAAGACAAACCCATTGGTAACATAAAAGAAGAAATTGAATGTGGTCAAATTCAGGCCCTCTACATTAAAACAAACAAACAAACATCAACCATCAAACAAACAGAGATGGTAAGGACTATAAATAGATGCATTCTGGCCACTCCAGGTGTGTGCGGACCCTGCCAAAAAGATGCAAAAAGAGGCAAAAGGCAAGAAGCCAAACCTGGCTCTTGGCATCTGTAAAAAACATAACTGGGCCCCTGACTTTCCTTGTCATTTTAATATCTCAGACTTTTGTTCCTATTATATCTAGGTAATAATTTTGTATAAACAAAAATACGTACAATGTATACATATTAATGTATTTATGTTAATTATTTTCCAGGAATGGAAAGTACCAGATGAGTCTTTTAGAACATTGATGAAAGTAAGTCACAAGAGGGCCAACTGTTTCCAGAGCACACCTGTGTGATGTTAATCAAAATGTTAGTTCCTAAAGAGGAGAGAGCAAGGGACTGAGCTTAAGACACTTAAGACATCGGAGACACGTTGAAAAGTGCTGGGCCGTGCCAATCTCAGAAGACACCACAAAAATTGTAATCTTGGCTTGTGAGATAGGGGTTATGAGGCAGGCTAAAACATTAAAGATTGATAAACAAGCATATGTGTTTTAAAAATGTGTCTGAAATAAACCTAAATTACACCCTACACTGAATTCGTAAATCTGGAGTGCACACTGAAGAAGCGTTAAAGGGAAATTGTGTTCTTCATTCATTGGCAAACTGGCAGAAGAAGAGATTAATCACTATCATTTTCTCCACTAATTTCAAGGGGTGTGGAGAAGGCTCTCAGGACAATTCAAATATCTGAATTGCAGAGCACCAAGTGAAAGGAGACAATTGCAGCTGATTTCTGTGAACTATTGCCCAATGGCAAAATATCTTTTCTTTTTGAGGAACGCATATTCCAGATATCCGCTGCTGGCATTTTGTCATCTACTTCATCGGATGCTGTGCTTCCTGTTTTGGATCATATACTGAGCACATGTGGTAACTAACTTTTATCAAATCTGACAGCAGACCACTGTTTGATAGACTAGTTTCTGAAAAACGTGTGGAACTTTTTGGACTTAAGCGCAAGGAAGTTCAAACCCAGTTGGCCACCCTCCAGCAGGCTTTATGCAAAACTACTCTGGTTGAAGATTATTAAGAGCACTCCCTTAGAAATATCTCTAAATCAATTTTGAGACATTACAAGTCCGTAGCTTGCCTCACTATAGGGAAATTGTCTGGAAAGTTTAATTTCTTGAAGGCAAGTAGAGATGACTTTTCCAGATATCAAGCAGAGGAAGCCTGATTGTGACATCTCCATAAATGCTCAGGTCACAGCTGCCAATTTTAAAGCCAAGAAATACTCTATAAAAGACCGGTGGCAAAAACTGTCTTTGGAAACTCTGGGTTTAGTGTCTGGCTAGAAGAATATGAATCCTAAAAAGACATGATTATTTCTACATAATTTCCAGTCATCAGAGGAAAATCATATGGCATTTATAGGTAATATTCACCTTTCAATCAACTCATCAATTCCTAAAGCAGAGTTGAAATCCTGTGTTGTATTTCCTTGGATGGTTTATAGACTTTCAGAAAGGATCTAATTCTAAATTAATTTCTACAGAACATTCCTCTACACCTTTATTGGCTTCATCTCTGTTATGTTCTATGGGATTTTCCACGTGGATGAGGGAAGAGCCCTTGATTACCTGAAACAAGGGAAACCTGCCTATTTAAAAGCCATGGGGCGAGGGTATGTGTGTATGGCACAGTTCAGTGTCATGCAGAGATACTGGAAGTCACCCTGGATAATCTTGCTGGGTTATGGGAAGCATTATAGCTGTATTAACACAGGACTCCAGCCAGGCTCCTATCGCGTGCTTCTCAGATGAGCTTATTAGCCTGTAGAAGGTGTTGTACTGATGCAAAGAGAGGTTTTTTGGTGGTTTCGCAGTAACATATTTAGATTTCACTTGGCCTTTTTGGGGCATCACATCCTGTTAAACAGACTCTCCAAAAGTGGCTGGAAGGAAGAAAAAGCTTGCGTGAAAGATGACTCATCCAATGTAAGTCAAATTCACTGCATCCCCTATGGAAGGTGTCAACAAATGGGAATGCCAAATGCAATTATTTACTGTTGATCCTGATCTTAGAGATTATCTTCCAAGAAAAAGGCAGACTAATGTACAGCGAGGAGGAGGAAAGTGTTTCTCGTGTGGTTGAACAGGTTAGCCACAGGCCTAGTGATCTGATCTAAGGCACTTGAGCTGAAGTTTTCAAATGCTTCTGCCTTACCACTTGTGCACTTTAACACAGTGAGAAACTAGTTCTTCCAAAGCACGTATGAATCTTTTCCCAGACTATGTCTGAGATTTTAAAATAAAGGTTGGGATCTTCTTAGACTGTACCATGAATGAACATTATGTGCCACAGTTCACACCATTTTGTGGTGATTTTTATTATTTTGAGGGCAGTCTCTCCATATCATACAGCTTATAATTTCCAGTAATAACAAAAGATTTTTTTTTTTTTTTTTGCAAGTGGCCGGCTGTTTTATCTGTACAATGATAACTGCAATTTCAATTTAAAAGTTCACCCCCTTTGCAAGAGCCAGGAATTTCGTTCACCGCATGTGTCTGGATTCCTTTACATTATCCTAACACACGCACAATTGTCAAGCTAGACTTTGACAATGAAATTAGTGTCATGGATAAAAAAAAAAAAAAAAAAGAGCTTTAGCCTCTAGGTGCACCTGTTTGCAGCAACTAGGCAGGCTCAGTCAGGGGGTGTGTGCGTGTCAGTCTGCCACTGCAGCTGTTCCATTACCATAAAAACCATAGTATTTATTAAGTTTTAAGCCTTTCTGAACTCCATAACTTTGGCTTACAAAGGGAGGCTGTAATGCTATGTCTGGACTGTGATAATAGTTCAGATAAAGATCCAGCATGTGACTCCTAATGACAGCATTAAGTCTATTGGAGGGAACTATATCAAACTATACGCAGTAAAGCAGACAGCAAATATGAACCATGAAGAATTAATGATTAACTACTCGCTGCATGCTTCACTGGGAACAGCACTGCCATTGAAGGAGTCTGCAAACTCTGCGGAAGAAGTTAACTCACAAACTGGAGTTACACAACAAGGTGAAAATCACAAATTCACTGCTTAAACTTTGGGTATGTGTTGTTCAGTGCAAGAAAGTTATTTCCTTTGCAAATAAATTTCAGGTCTTGTTCATGTCCCTGTTTCTGCAGCTGATTCTATATGGACAGGACACCCCTGTACCTTCAACAGACTCCACACATGCACACACACTGAATTTAATGGCAGTCACGGGCATGTTCACATGGATTCAGCGAAGGTGGAGGAGTTCCAGTTACAACAAACAACCGAACTCTCAGACGTTGTATTACAACGTCATTATTCTTTAAAGACTGCTTGTGTTTTTTCTTTTTCTAGGAGAAAGTTGTGTGGGATTACACTCGTTTATCTTTGTGCATTCAGTAATTTCATCAATCTGTAACATTTGAAAGCTGACTTTGGAGGTCCTGCCTTGTAAATGACTTCTATGTTAATATCCACCGCTTCAAACTAACATCACTGAGGGAACTGGCTGGAAACCCTGGAGAGCCCAATGCCATGGCTACTGACAGGCTGTGAAGATGACATCCATCTCCCTCCGTTCCTGGAGTGAGGAATTGCTGCCTTGCAACTGCTCTCTTCTGTGCAAGGTACACGTCTTGGCTCCTGCTGCTCTGGGAATTCAGTGGGAGCCAGAAAAAGTGGTCAGGAGCACCTGCCTCTCCCAGAGAAGAAACCCTGCTGTCAGCTGGTGTGCTGTGGGTCACCACTGTCCATGTCAACAGCTTGACAGACGGCCTGCTCTGCTGTAGTGCAGGGTAGCGGTGCGCTGGGGACCTGCCTGGCCTGCGAGACCCCAAGTCTGCACATCCCCAGAGGCGTGCTGCAGCCAAAATCCTGACCTACCTCCCCACCCTGAGCACCAGGGAAGCACAAGTGAGGAGCAGTGGTGTTCAAAGCTCTTCCTGTAATCAATGGAGGAAAGCACACAACCCCAAAGGTCAATTCAGCCTGCCTGAGATTTAAACCGCCTAACTGTAGGAGACTGCATTGGCAGAGGGAAACGATGAGGCTCCAACCTTAAGGCTTGCTGGAAGTGCATGGTTGTTTACCTAAGTCAAGTGCCAAGTACAGAAATTATGTTTATGCCAATACAGTTCTATTTATGGCACTTCTATTTGTCTTGCAATCATGAATGGGCCTAATGAAAATGAGGATGAGCTCCAGCATAGTGAGGAAAGTAGGTTATGATGTTCTCTTCCTAAAACTACAGAAAATTTTCAGTGTTAAACAAGAAGTACTTAATGGTTTGGGTCAGTGTTTTGGCCCAGACTGGTGCAACTCTTGATTGCTCCACCTCCCGTCACTGCATCCCATCGCTCTATAACTAGCACAGCGCATGCTCACTCCTTTTATATTCTTGCAATGGCTTTTACATTTGTTTTCTGATGCTAGATCCGGGGAATTTGAAGGACTCTGAATTAGTTATGCTTTATGACAGGTATGAACACCTTAATCTTCTGCGGTGGCCTGACTGTGGCTGGCTGCCAGGCGCCCACCCACCTGCTCTCTCACTCCCTCTCCTCAACAGGACAAGAGGGAGAAAATAGGATGGAAAAGCTCATGCGCTGAGATAAGGACAGGGAGATCACTCACCAATTACTGTTACGGGCAAAACAGACTCTACATGGAGAAAACTGATTTGATTTATTGCCAGTTAAAATGGAGTAGGATGGTGAGAAACAAAGACTAAAATACTTTCCCCCTCCTCCCCTTCCTGCCTGGCTCAACTTCACTCCTTCGTTCCCAGCTCCTCCACCTCGTCCCCCAGGAGTGGTGCAGGGGGATGGGGAACGGGGGTTGAGGTCAGTCCACAACAGCTCCTCTCTGCCACTCCTTCCTCCTCACGCTTTTCCCTTCCTGCAGCATGGGTCCTTCCCATGGGCTGCAGTTCCTTTGAGGAGCCTACTCTGGTGTGGGGCAGGGAAATACCTGCTCCACCATAATCTCCTCCAGGGCCTGAACGAAGGGGAATCTCTGCTTGGGCGCCTGGAGCACCTCCTCTCCTCCTGTCACCTTGATGTTCCCTCTGTTGTTTCTCGCTCTTTTTGATCCCTTCTCTACTCTCTGTCCTGTGGAGTTTTTGCCCTTTCTTAAACATGTGTTCCTTGAGACGCCACCACTGTGGCTGGGGGCCTGGGCCGTGCCTTGTGGTGTGTTGGTTGGAGCTGTCTGGGACCGGCTGTGCGCGGCACAGGGCAGCCCCGGCCTCTCCTCACGGATGCCTCTGTAGCCCCCACTGCCAGCACCTGGGAGCTGCACCCCATGCAGTGGTAGGAATCATAGAATCTTATAGGTTGAAAGAGACCTTTCAGATCATAGAGTCCAACCATCAACCTAACACTGACAAAACCACCACTAACCCCTGTTGCTAAGCACCACGTCTTCCTGTCTTTTAAATACCTTTAGGGATGGTGATTCAATCACCGCCCTGGCCAGCCAGTTCCAATGTTTGGTAAGCCTTTCAGTGAAGTTTTCCTAATACACATCCTAAACCTCCCCTGGCACAACCTGAGGCCGTTTCCTCTTGTCCTATTGCTTGTAACTTGGGAGAAGAGACCCACCCCCACTGCTCTACAACCTCCTTTCAGGTAGTTGTAGCGAGCGATAAGGTCTCCCTTCAGCCTCCTTTTCTCCAGACTAAACAGCCCCAGCTCCCTCAGCCGCTCCTCGTAAGACTTGTTTTCCAGTCCCCTCACCAGCTTTGTTGCCCTTCACTGGACACGCTCCAGAATCTCAATGTTTTTCTTGTAGTGAGGGACCCAAAACTGAACACAGTATTTGAGGTGTGGCCTTGAATGCGTAAGATTTGCTGTTTTCTGTCTCATCTGATCTAAACATCACAGGCAATTTTGCCAATATGTAAATTTACTCTCTCGCTTGTTTTATCCATCCAGAAGTCAGGTCTCTAGTCTACAGTTACCAATCAGGGTCCCTCTATGGTCAGCAGAGAGAGACAGGCACCTTCAGATTCATGTTCAGTACGTCCTAAACTATGGATGGATGGATGGGCTAGTCATCCCTTCAGCAGGCTTGTCCCTCTCCACTGGCTATGGAGGTAGATGAGACAAGATATTATTTCCTTCTTTCTCTTTCCTGGAGGCTGCTGGACGTCTACTCTAAAGCAACGTGTTTCTCTGTTGTTTTTTTTCAGAGAGGAAACAGCCTTTCCTACACGACAATCTGATTTTAGTGCTCTGTGGATAAAACAGCTTCCAGAATGTCACTATCATGGCAGTCCAGCATGTTGTTATGGTGATATCACAGCCCAGTATCACACCAGGTCTTCGTGAAGTTTCATTCAAGTTTTGGAGTCTTTGGGTCTTGGGTATGTGCACTCTGTGTGCGTGTGCATGCATACGTAGCAGTGCGTATTTGTGTGTGTGTGTACATACACTGCTAAAGAGAAGAGGTTAGGGAATGGGTTTGTGTGCAAGACCTGTGATCATCCACCCTGGTCAATGGATAGCTCTTTGGCTTTGTTTTGGACTGTTCCAACTAGCTGTCCCCAAGACAAATCTCTTCAGGAGGGCCCAAGCCACCCGGTGCCAAATGACTTTAGATTTAGCAGCAGAGACACAGCTATTGCCTGGGCTATAGCAACATGAGATTACTGTGGGTTGAATGGGCCCAAGGTACAAATAAAGTACTGGGTTTCAAGGAAGAAGTTAGGAAGTGTTTTTAAAAATAAGGATGTGGAATGATGACTCTATGGGAGAGGTCCAGTTTCCCAGACAAAGCCATTTGGAGCCATTTGAGATGCCCTAAGGTACCAAACACGTCCACTCAGCGCTGGGAAACAAAGCACAGAGCCTATAGGGGATTTACTTCTGGCATGGAAGCCAGGCACCCGCTGGGCTACCCCGTGGTGCCTACAGTTAGAACAGGGCCATACATTTAGGCAACTATATCATTCACTTATTCATTAATCACAGGTTTATACATTTTCTTTAAGGAATTGAATTGAAAATCCATTTTTTTCTTTTCTTCTTTTTCTACATAGCTATATAGGGAATTATGATACCCCTAAAGAAAATAAGTAACACTTTACATTATGAGTAGACATTAGTTTCAGTATTTACCCCAGTGACAACTCTACAGATCAATGTGAGAATGGTGAAAACAGGCCAAAAATGAATGCATGAGAAAAAGGAATTGTTCCTAATAGTCACCATTAATTTGAATTCCTTTTATTTGGAAAGGAATTCCTTCTCTTTTTTTTTTTTTTTCTTTTTTTTCTTCTTTTTAATAATTTAGAATCAGCTAAAGCCTTCCCCAACTTACTTTTTAAGTTAATCATTGCTTTGGATTCTCCAGTTTTATAAGTTAAAGAAAATCATCCTTGCATTACAAAACCACATTTTCTTTTAATTTAGTGGCTGCTTTCCAAAGCAGGAAGTTAAGAAAATAAAGCAACTTTATAGCCAGAGTAAGATAAATAGTACTGTCTTAAGAGGGAAGGCTATTTATACTCCTTTTGTATTTATATTTCCTTTTCTGTCCTCTTCCCCTTTCCACTGACTGTAATTAAAATCATAGCTTCTGGAGTGATTTTACATTTCCTTTCCAGTGCTAATGCTGTTTTACCCCCTACAGAAAATATAATGGTGTGATTGCTAGCATAGGCAAACTAAAAAGCACAGCTAACACTTTAATCTCTGCCATTTAAACCTGCTCTTCGTAGGCGGGTCATTATGATGAAAGAGGTGATGGTTTTACAAATGTCTTATCATGAGTAGAGTCTTGATATTGCACATGTTCTAACAATTACCTTGCTGTGCAAAAATACCCATCTTTCTGAATGCAGGTCCTCTTCTCAGAAGAAGGGGAGGTGACCTGGGTTTCGGCTGAGATGGAGTCACACAGCGTTTACATTGGCTCTTTGTTCGGTCTGTATAAAGAAATATACGCTCAGGGTGCTTGGTTTGTCTGCTGGAGCTCTTCATGGGCACATATACCTCTCCTCTGAGAGCAGAGGGAAACATGCTGCATCATTTATCAATCAGGACTTTGTTGCTCACTTAAGGTGATACACGTCAGGTGTGGGCACATGTCCCCTAGAGCTGGGTGCTTAAATTAGCAAGCCTAGTGCTGGATGTAGCCTATTATACAAAAGTGGTGCTATCGTCATCATCATGATCAACTTAGCAAAGAAAAGCTTGGAAATAATTCTGGCTCCTGGGCTCCAAGTAGCTGGGATCAGATAAGGAACAAAGAGAGGAAACGTTTCAGAGAGACCCTTGTCCTCGGTGGCTGTGTCGACGCAGAAAAATACATTCCAGCTAATGAAAAATATCCGTGTCACTGTAGCCGGGGATGCAGCGGTGGTGGCGCTGGGGCAGCAGCTGTGGGCAGCCACACCGGCTGGCTGGAGTGATGCCCGAGTTGTGTCTCCCCAGGATGGCTTGCAAGTCCGGTGTCCCAGAGAGCCGGTTGCTTTGTTTCAAAAGAAAGCTGGAGAGCTGATTAGTGCTTGTGAATTAGATTAGGGATATTAGATAATCGGAAGGGGAGTAGGAGCAAGATATCTGACAATGTAGGAATAACTATTATTTCCTAAATTATTTCCCCGTATGAATAATGCGTTGGCTGCGGTGGAGTCCTCCTGAGACACCTGTCCTGCACCGACAAATTAGGTTAAGCTTAACAGAGGGTCTGCATTTAGCTGTAGGTGCACTTTGGGCACCATAGTCCTCTAATGAATCTAATTATGAAGACATTCATAATACGGTATTGTTTGTTTGTGGTGCTGGGCAGGAACTTCACGGGACTGAAACCCATTGATACAAAATGCACTCGTAAAAAAGAGCAACAGAATTATCTTGCTATCATAAACTTGTATCTTTGGGGACTTACGAGTCACTGTAAACAAATGGAAAAAAGGAAACTGAAACAATGCGGTGTTAATTGGCAAGGCTTTTTCAGGATGAATAAATGTTCGTTCACACAAATCCAAACAGTGCTAGACACAGCGGAGGCTGATCCCTGTTTAGGATCTACGGGCAGTAAAGGAAACTGCGCAGTCTGCGGCTGCCTCGTCGCACTCCCTCAAAGGCGGAACAGAGGTGTCAGAGTTAAATCCCTCAGAATCCTGGAGCTCCAGCAAGAACTAGCACTGCCCAGCGTGGAACGACATAAAGAAACGCTGATATAAAGCAGCGAAACATAGCTTTATCCATCCCTCCTTTAAAGCCAGCGACTGCCTTGAGCGAAGCTCGGTCATACCTAGCGCTTTTCCAAATCGGTAACGTGCGTAAGAGCTGTCTGGCAGATGTGGAATAAATCCAAGACAAATGCAGGACACGCTGGAGGGGCTGCACGTGCCGCGCGAGGGGCAGCGCTGGGGCTGCCTGTCTGCTGCCGCTCCCCGGGGGTGCGACGTGAAGGTGGGTGGCCAGAGAGGGCACCTCGGAGGAGTCAGGACCCAGCTGTCGTACGGCCGGTGACCCCAGATACAAAGTTTTTGACCTGTGCTGGGGCTACCAGACATCCAGAAGTCACACGCGAAACTATAAATGCATCACAATACACCTAGAGGGAGGCTCTCAGCAGAAAGGGCTGGGGGCGGCGGCGGTGGTGGGAGGACGGGACAGGTTCAGAAAAATTTGGAAAAGCCCGCTGCATGCTGGAGTGCCTGCAGACAGTGACGTGAAAGAGATCTGAACTCTTCTCGGCGTTTTCGAGGCTAGAACGGTTCCTTTTTGAGCACAGTTAGCTTTTGTGAGCTTATAAATGTTAAAACGCCACCAAAGTAGCAGTTTGTTCATTACTAATATGCTCTAGAACTCAGCAGTGATTCCTAATTGCGAAATGGGTAGTACTCAGCCGGGGCATTCTGATTGGCTTTAGGGAGCTTGAATGCATGGCCTTATTTCACTGCAAAGCCCTGGCAGACTTTGCACATTAAAATTCTAAACTGTCTAAGTAGGTGTGAAACTAATTTTGTGTTTATTTTTCAAAAACCACCTATGATCATTTAGGGCCATCCACTTCACTTTGGGAGGCCCTTACCTAGCTGCAGGTGGGCCCTAGGAGACAATAAAGCCCACCTCAGAGAGGATAATTTCTTGAATATCATAACCTGAATATTTATAGCTTCTGGAATCGTTGTAGCTACTTATCCATGTTTCCAGCCACAACTTTTCTTAATAAGAAGGGCTTTGAAAAACTTGCTAAATCTGGACATAAAAGGAAACAGAAGTTTTCCTAGTGCAGTGGAATTTTTTAAAAGTCACATAGTAACTTTATTGATGAAACAAGGAAGAAAGCACTTTTCCACCAGACTTTGCAGAGCTTATTTACAAAACACAAGATTTTTTCATTAATGTGTAGGCAAGGCAAAGTCATGACGGGGTTTCCTGCAGAGTGAGGACGCTTATGTGGCTAGTCATTTCATCAGTGGGTTATCTTATTCCTTTGCTTGTGGTGTTTTAATATGTTTATAAGAGACAAACCTTGGGGGAGAAAAAAACTTTCAAAGAGACATGAAAGAACTCAGAGGCATTTTGGTGTTTTAAAGTTTTATTTAACATGTGAAAATGCGTGCTACATCCTATTTACACAAATGCAAAACGTTTGCAAAACACCTTGTGCAGCTGTAATTCATATCTTGACTGACTCTCCTTTGCAGTTCGCTCAGTCACTGACGGAGACAAGCTTCAAGTCACTGCAATTGGTCAGTGAAGTCCAGAGAGCACTGAAATCATGCTAGCTGACTGGGGTTCACCCTCTGATTCAGACATCTAATTTTGGGTATCTAAATAAAAGTGTCTGCTTGTAAACTAGGGAGCTGAGCTTCTCCTTCTGCCAGTGGAGAAGTGGAGAGCTAGGGCAGGATTCAGTTATCTAAACACAGTTATCTGGTGCCACATGAAATGCCCAGTGTCTCCCACCAGGTTCCTTTTGGTGCCGCGAAGAGGTTCAGGTCACCTGCAGGTCACCCGTCTCTCAGCCCCATGTCTCCCAGCCCCATAACCACGCACAGACACATGACACACCTACTGTATTGAAGGAGCCGTGGCTGATAACTAATTTTATTCTTCTAATTTATTTATTTCTCAGGCTCCAAAGATCTGAAGATGAAGGGAAAGCCAGGATGTAGGTGCTAAGCAGTTGTGTCATGCCTCTCGGCATGAATGACAAATAGAGCTACATGTAAAAGTGCAGATAAAATCAGTGCCAGTAACTAAATTCTCGGAAGTGGAGCCAATAGTTTCATTGCCCTCTGCAGGAATGGTAGGATGAAAAGTGCTTTTGGAAACGTGGCCCTTCGTTCTCAGAGGTGCAAAAAGATCCCGGCACAACCAAATGAGGTGGCTTTAGCTGCTGAATGAGGTTTCAAACTTAGTGCTAGCTGGTTATAATTCGTCTGGGGAAGCTGTAATGCCTTATTGTGAATGATGGGAGCTAGGAAGCGTTGCAGTTCTGTGGAAGTGTTATTACTATGTATGCTTAATACTCCACTATGTATGTTTATATTATTATGTATGCTTGTGGTATTACTATGTTTGTAAGCGTAGGGTCTAAAAGCTAAAGTATCATTATCCCACTACGTATCGCCCCTCTTAATTTGGAGTAGTGTCTATAAATGTGTAAAAAGAGTGATTCAGCATTGCCATTCTCTGTCCTGCGAGTAAACAATTGCTCTGGAGACTATCTGCCATCAATTTGACAGCTTTTACCATAAGATATTAAAAAACAAGGAACTGCTCTTTCCAACCACGAGGACTTCTCTCCTCTAAGGCAAATCTTGCGAATAATACACTGTGAGACAGATCCCGCTGCCTTTGTATCCAGAAGGAGGAGGCATTGGTTCTTTAATTAAAAGGTCCGAGTCCCTTTTTTTCCGCGGTGTTGGAAAAATAAAATAAAAAGACTGATTGATTATAACAACAAGCTGAACACCAGATGTTTTATGAATATATGGCTTCCCCGGCCCACACCCATGTGCATGTAAGAAAAAAAGAAAAACAAAGGACTGTTTATAATTGTCAGAATATTAAAACCTTTGCTTATTCAATGTTCTTTCTTCGCTGGCCTGTTCACGCAGCCAAAAAATTGATTTATGACATAGGCCATTCATTGCTTGAGTTTTGCTTTCCAAACTTGGTAGAAGTATTTCATGGCCATAGTCAGATGTCTTTCTTTATGTAAATTTTGATAATTTGGAGGCTATCTTTAAACCAGTTCCTGAAACCGCAGGCCGTAATAACTCACTTGGTTTCATGCACTCTGCTCAGTCCCATCAAGACAAATTGCCGGGTTCAGTGTCCTTTGCCAAAAAGAGAGGAACATTCCCTTCTCCTCTTACATAACAGAGGCACTTGAGCAGCAGAGACGGGAGTCCAGGGTTGCTGACTAGCAGGTATTCTGTCGCTTTGGGGCTTTCTGCCACGCTTGAGAGTATCTTTTATGGAAACCTAAACACAGCTCTACAAATTTGCGAATGCAGCTATTAGTAGCGTATCAGCCTTCCCCTGAAAGAGAGGACTGCTGTACCCATACAAACACTTCCGTTTGCTTTTAGAGGATTTTTTTTGTTTGTTTCAGCTGTCCAAGAGTTGATCCAAGAACATATATATATATATCTATATCTCTAAAAAAAAGGTTCATCATACTCTTTATGGTTTCTATAAAATTCTAATGTTATTTTTCCAGAGTTGTCAAAGAGCAAAATCCTTCTTAGGATTCATTACTACCGTTAACCCCTTGGATGACAAGGTACCTGAAAGTGAATTTTTTAATGGCATTACTGGTTTCATGGGTTTATCGTTTCACATCAATTGATAGTGTTCCAAAACACAGTTCAGACTTCACAGCTTGGTTTGAGTCCGGTGCAGCCACACTTTCAAGACAGAGAGTAAAACTGGGAAGCACGCATTAGCAGGAAACAACAGCCTTCCTGCACAAGGCCACTGTTAGCTTGAATTAGGATCTTGAACTGCCTGAATCCGTGCTTTGCATGTGCTACACTTTGATGTAACTGAAATGAGAAATTATGCGACTGCCTTGCTTAAACTGTGAGATGGATAAAAAAAAAAAATCACATAAAATACCCTGCTTTACTGTTTGAACTGTTCTTCAGCAGTTTTTATAGTCTGTATATTTAAATTGAGATAACTCCCTCAGTATTTTCCCTAACTTAAATATATACACATACATGTGTGAGTTTAGCTTGGTTTCTGAGAGGAATGACGCTTAGGCCATCACATGGTGAAGAGTATGCCCATATGTCTTGCTCATTCCTCCTCTGTAATAACTTTGGAACTGGTTGCTACGTGACAACCAAAACTAACAAGCGGGAGGTCCCAGAAACCCTAACTTCCTACAGATTTTGTGGAAACTGATGGCTGCAGAGGCAAGAGAGACCCAAATAAGGGCTGAGACTGAGGGAAAACCCATTATAATCCAGCTCTGTGGTGTTAGAAGGGATTGCAGGTGACCAGTTTCCACACTCTGCTGGCTGCAGGACAGCACAAGCTACTGGTTTCCTGACCAAAAAGCCTGCGTACGGATGCGTGGAGTGGGAGAACATGGGGAAAAACAGCTAGTTCATCCCACAGCTCACTGAACAATTTATGTGTATATCTGTACGTATATAGCATGTTTAAAAATCTGGATAGTTTTTATATGTACTACTGAGGGCAGTGAGAGCCGATCTCTCCCGATATCAAGTTGGTGATGGCCACATGAGGATCTTGAGGTTTTCTTAGGCAGTATTTAACCAAAGAAGGAGAAAGAGGGAAAAGAGAGGATTCAGATCATAGGCTAGTTATTTATGGGACTTACATATTTTGTTAGTTTACTAGACTTCCCAGAGCAGACTCCAAGTCTTCACTCTAATGGAGAGATCAGCATTTTTTTCCTGGTGCAGATACAGAGATGAGATTCTGTCAGCACACTTATTCTCAGAAAGATCATCAAACAGACTTTAAAGTTCCTCTTCAATCTATAAGCGGAAATGTCTGATAATACATAAATGTTTACCACTTTGCCGCTTAAAATAGAAGCACCAGGATTGCCTTTTACAAACAAAATTGTAGAATCCCTGATATTAAGATGCTAAAAAAGTACATCAGGTTATGCTGTAGCCTAGAGAAAATGCAGTGTATTTTTAGCCCTTTTAATAACAGTTTTGATTTCTTGTTGAAATTTTATTTCCATTCAAGAAAGGGTCACTGGAAGACTACCAAAACCAAACTTAGCACACCGAATTTTAGTGTAAGGCTTGTAAGAATCCTGATTAACCCTAGTGGATAAGTGGAAATTAATCCTCTCAGTTTTTTTTCTTTACTTTCCCTCCTAACATGCAGTCATGGATTGAAAAAAAAACTTGTGAACTAAGATGTGTGTTAATTTTGAGCACCTGATGGCAATGCACATAGTCTCTGTAAATCTCCGTATTATACAAATCTATAGATATTGGTAGTGCTTTGTAATCACAAAATGACAGAATCAAAGAATGATATTCTGTGGAATATCCTCTGGAAGGGACCTCTGGAGATCATCTAGTCCAACCCCCCTGCCAGAGCAGGGTCACCTAGAGCAGGTTGCACAGGAACGCGTCCAGGCGGGTTTTGAATGTCTCCAGAGTTGGAGACTCCACCACCTCTCTGGGCAGCCTGTTCCAGTGCTCTGCCACCCTCAAAGGAAAGAAGTTTAGATGGAACTTCCTCATGTTTAGATGGAACTTCCAAGTTTGTGCCCGTTACCTCTTGTCCTGTCACTGGGCACAACTGGAATGAGCCTGGCCCCATCCTCCTGACACACACACTTTAAGTATTTATAAGCATTGATAAGATCCGCCCTCAGTCATCTTTTTTTCCAGACTGAAGAGACCCAAATCCCTCAGCCTTTCTTCATAAGAGAGGTGTTTGAGTCCCCTCATCATCTTGGTAGCCCTTTGCTGTACCCTCTCCAGCAGTTCCCTGTCCTTTGTGAACCGGGGAGCCCAGAACTGGACACAGTACTCCAGGTGCGGCCTCACCAAGGCAGAGTAGAGGGGGAGAACGACCTCCCTTGACCCGCTGGCCACACTCTTCTGGATGCACCCCAGGATGCCATTGGCCTTCTTAGCCACAAGGGCACATTGCTGGCTCATGGTCATCCTGTTGTCCACCAGGACTCCCAGGTCTTTTTCCACAGAGCTGCTCTCCAGCAGGTCAGCCCCTAATAATGTCACTGAAAATGAGATTCAAAGATTTCAGCAGCTGAGATATGTTAGGTGGTTAGCACGTACTCAATTTTTCAGTATCACCTCTGTCAGAAGTTACCATCTCCTCCGTTCTTCTTTAAACATGCATTTAACTGTGCTCCAACCCAAATATTTCCAAGTAGCACGCATTAAAAATATAGTTATAATTTTTGGTGGTGGGGACAGTAATAAGAAAATGCCTTAGACTGGGAGCATGGTTTCCCTATAGGCTCTTCTATATATTCTCTGAAGAAAGCAAGGCACCTACAAAATGCAGTTAAATGTTTTGATGGGTTAAGTCACTTTCTGTTGAGGAGAGGGATGATGGCAGCTATGTCTGTACCACTGGCACCTCTGTGGGTCTGCACAGTCCCTGAGCTGGGAGCACAGAGCTGCTGCAGCCAGCCCCAGGAGACTCAGGTGACAATGCTTCAGGCATTTGTCCTGCAGCTTCAGGCAGCTTCAGAAACCAGGCAGGAGGCTCATCACGTCCCTGCGCTGGGTACATCCCACCCACAGGCGGCACAGATAAGGTGGGCCCCCATCGTCTCAGCGACTTGCCACCGAGGAGGAGAGAGTGTGTTCGGTGAAGGGTTAGGGTAAGGTCTTGGGAGATTTAGGAGTAGAGCTGATTTTGCACGTTCAGAGTCTTTTGATTTCAGTGGGAGACACTCATGGAGCTATTTCTAAAATCTCCACAAAACCATTGCCTGAATCTTCCCTTTGCTCAAAATCCTCAAAGCTATTCAGGTATCAAGCACTCAGTACTTACGAGCGCCTGCCTCATTTTCCTCTGTGAAAATAAATGTCTCAGCGTTCTGCCATGTGTTGTGGGAGCTAAGGTGTTATTGCAATGAAGCCCCCATGGATGCAGGGAGCAGGTGCTCTTTATGTGCATTACAGCCTGTGTTTTAGCTTGCGCGCTTCATTCTCGGACCAGAAAATCTTCCTTACGAAGGGTTACATTTCCAGATTATATACCTGATTTCATCTGAACTTACGCTGAAATATACCAAGATTCATAAAGATTTCCATTCCTGTATGTAAAATGCTTCTCTCACTAACTAAATGTGGACTTAGAGAGCCTACGTTTATAGCAACACCTCAAAACCTGGAAATGCTGAATTGACCGTGATCTAAAAATATTCCGTGTAGCATTTCAGCTAGTTGTATCACGACTGAGGAGTGGACAATGTAACTTTGAACAGCTGAGATTTTATTTTTTTTTTAAAAGTGAAGGATGGAAAAAACATAAAATATCAGACAGTTTGGCAGTTAAAGCAGACAGAAGACAGAAAGAGGAATCGTGATATAATAAATATACGAGGGGAGGAAATAATTCTTTCTCTACTTTTTCCACACACAGGAACACTTAGATGCAGCTTCCTTTTTTTACATGCACCTATGTCAAATGCATGAGGAACCCGATAGTGACATTAATACTAACAAAAGAGGGAATTTGATAGCCTAAAATATGCACACCATGACCTCAGATTTATTTTACACAAACCAGATAGTATCAGCCAAAGATAATCCCTGTCACAGAACAGAGACAATGTTTCTCATACAAATATAGAACTCTGCTATATATAGCCTACTTTATTATAAACTTTATTTTTCATAGACAAAATTATTTAGCTCCTTGAGAGGTATAATAGTTAGTCCAAAGCCAAAAGCAGTTTTCAAAGCTGTTCGCTTTCATTAGGATGCATTTCACTATTCTCAGTTTCTAACTTGGTAGGGTAACAAGACAACTATTTTGATTCCATTCATTAAAGGAAAAGAAGAAAGAAACACAGCAAAGCAGTTGGAAAACAACCTTTTGGGGAGCTAGTCCTACAATGCTTTGGTTTTGAGAGCCACACGGTGTAGAGCGGCCACATCTTCTTCCATTCGGAAGCACAGCCCATGGAGGTGCCCACCTTTTGTGCAACAGCCCACAGCTCAATGCAACTAGGAGATATGAGTGCAATTGCATGAGCAATGCTGGAAAGGAGGAAATCTCCATCACTCCTGCGGAAGCTGGGCTGCCATTCAGTCAAAGTGGAAAAAAAAATCCCACAGGTCAGAGGGAAGAATAGTTTACTCCCCTTTAGATCCGAATTCTAGTGATAAATGTACTGGCTGGTGGTGGAGGAGGAACCCATGTATTCAGATCACTTTGCATCCAGCTCATCAGATCTGGGATCTGGGTCAGGACTTGCCACTAGGGAACTGAATTCTAATAACTAAATAATAGCGTCCTTGAGAGAGGCCTTATTTTTCTGTCCCACTGAAATTGGTTCACTTAAAATAAATACGGATTGTGTGAAGAAAGAGACTAGAGGTTTATAGTGCGGAGAGTTGGGAGAGAAAGGTCATTCTTTGACTCCAGCCCTGGTGGCTCCAATTGGTCATGCAAAGCAGAACAACTTTCCGCAGAAAAGCTCACGTGTTTGCTAGGCTAGTTATGTGCTCTGGAACGTCAAAGGACAGATTTTAAGGTCACACACTGGATGAAACAAAGGGAAGATTTGAATGCTGGCTTCCTATGTTGGATAATGTTATCCTAACCAGTAAGACATATGCCTCCTCTGATTTGTGAATTGTTCCAAATCTCCTTCATAAATGTATCCCCTCTTTATCAGTGTGTTTCAGAAAGATTTAGATGAGCCAATTTGTAATTTCTGAATGTTTTCCACATTTTTTGTGCCAACCCAAATGTGCCAAATCTGATACACATTGAAGAACCTCTTCCAGTTGAAATGGCTGCTTTTCTTTTTTTTTCCCCCAGAAAATAAATTATTTATTGAAAATAATTCACTTGGCCACCCTATGGTACAGCATTCCTGGCTACACTATAGGAGACCAATGTATTCTCCTCAGTGCCTGGGCTCCTTGTGCTGCGCATTTTCTGAGGCAAACTTGTCAGATTAATTCCATATTAGCCAAAGGGGGTGATCAGAGGGCCAAACACGGTGGAATATTAATTTTCCTTCTGCATAAGCCCCTGAAGTGAGAGGTGTGAGCAAGCTGGAATTTACTAACCCTGCAGGGCAGAAGTGTGAAGGGAGAGATTCAGCCAGGCAGCAGCATAAGCTGCCAAGCATTCGGACAGGAATAAGAGAGGAATCTCTGGCTGCTAGTGCTAATCCTCCCTGAGCTACAGTTTGTTGATGGCACTGCCAATCATTCTTATTTTTTTAGTGAACTGCTTTCCCATACGCCTTTATTTATTTATTTATTTTTAATTTTTTTATTTCCTTAAATCACTAGAAATTACTTTTGAGAGTATGGATTTTCCTGTTGAAGCATTGCGACATCAAGCCCTATGCAAGTGCCGTGGCCCGATGTTACTGCGTTGTTCTAGTTGACATTTACGTAGTGCTAATTTATTTTTTTTTGAGGGAATTTGTTCAAAGATGGGAAACGTGGGAAATTTAACATACGAACAGAACGAATGAGTGAGAAAAATGGTGTAACAAGTGTCTTTGTAGAGGTTTTTGCCTCCTGCATGTTAGAGCAATGAAGAACATTCAAAACCATGGAGGTTCCCAGAACTTTGCTTAAAACAAAACAAAGGCCCCTGTTTCTTTTCAGCTTGAAAACACCTGATCCTCATCTAAACCTGGAAGGCTGATATTTTCTTTGTTCTCTGCTTCAATCAATTAAGTGTACGTGCACAGCTTTTTTGAATCTGCTTACTGCTTACTTATGACACCAGAAGGATGTTCCAAACTGGTGGTCACTGAATTCTTTTGCTTAAATCAAAACATGCTGTGGAAATCTAAATTTAACCATCTTTTCTTTCCCCAAGACTGATAATAAGCAGACTCATAAACTAAAGAGGTACAGTATCTCTTTCCAATACAGTGTAAAGACAGAACCACATCACATATTTAGGCTAGCTGGTAGAGGCCAAATTCAGTCCTCTGCTGCATTCTTTGGGATCATATTGAACTAAATGAGAACCACCTGCCCACAGAATTTGACCCCAAAATGAAAGCCTGGCCACAGATTTGATTTGAATTACTTGACTTAGAAGTGAGGTAGCCTTTTTTGGGGGCAGTACTTTTGTAGTAGTTGTAGTAGTAATAATGGAATATGTAAGAAAATATTTAGAAATACTGTTTGAAAACATTGACGGCCTGCTGTGCTGTACCATCTTTTAAAATGTGTCATTTTCCTGTGGTATATCAGAGCCAGTATGTTTGAGAGAGCGGGGCTTTTTGGTGCCAGATGACTCACAGATTCACCTGAGCAGCAGCAGTTTATAAATGGGTTGAGTGTCCTTAAGCTCTGCTTTCGTTTAAGCAAACCTGTACACCCACCACACACTGTGGCTAACTTGCTTGTAATGTCTTGTTAAATGACAGTGGATTAAGGAATGGGTTAAGGACTTTATCTTCTACTTTTTTTACAAGCAAGAAGTTAGAAATTATGACAATCCTTTAATAATAATAGTCTCCGAAAAAGAAAAAGAGAGAGTATTACTCACTGGCTTATGTACTTCTTTTAGCGTTACTACATGAGGATAACTGGAAAATTTGGTCTAATGTTTCTTAAATTTTCCTTAATTAATTTTGTGAATTAATTATGGTAATAATGAAAAATTAGCATTCCGTTACTAAATGTACACCTGACGACATGCCTGTCAGTGAAGCAACATGACTTTTGAGGTGAGAATATCTCCGGTTCATTTATCTTCTAAATAGTAGTTCAGTGGTGGCAGCAACATCTAGTTGTTAGAAGGTAAAAGAAGTACCCTTGAAATATTTCAAATACTCTCATGTACTTAAAAGTGAGACATTTAATAAAAGTGTAATCTTGAACAATGAAAAGTGTGAGTGATTGAAACATGTACACTAATCTTTTGAAATATAGTTTCTCTCTCCTTCTCTTTTTTTGTCCCCTTTGTAATCAGAAAAAACACATGAGTGAATTGTACAGGCAGCTCAGAGATGTGTACTTAAAATTGAGTGACTGGATGCCAATGGTATTTTCAAGGACATGGGAGACATTGACTTAAACCAAGGACTGAAACCACTAGAACATGTTCTTAGGCATATTCTCACTCCCCTTCTCTTCTGCTCCTTCAATTCCTCCACTTCTCTAAAAAAGTGTTTGATTAAATAGAAGAGCTCTCTTGCTTTTTGAACAGTTACCTATTTAGGGCCCGATCAGATACTTTTTCTTAGAATGAGTAGTACCCTCCTTCACAAGAGTCCTTAAGATTGCGATAATACTAATGGCCGCGTACAGTGTTCCTTCAAAGTAACAGTATTCTGGCCATTAAAACACATACCTGCTATAAGGTCACCTATACAAGTTGTTTCCATTATGTATTGCAAGTGTACTATTATCAAAGGTAGTTTGGACATCAAAAGCAGTGTCACTGCAATAAAGAGGTGATAGCATGAGCTGAGCAAACTTTCCCAGGACCCTGAACACAGGAGTGAATAATCAAACTACATAGAATCATGTATGAGTGGTACAGGTACCAAAGGGAGCTCACTTTGGTACATGCCAGAAACAGGGAAACTTGTCTAGCCCAAGCTTCAGTATGGTTTAGCCGTGTGCACCCATTTTCCCCATGCAGATATTGGACTAGAATCTGCAGTGCGGACTGACCACAAAGTATGTGGCTTGGCTACATCTGAAGCATCTTGCTCCAAACACCTTGTGAGTGAAGGTCACAGGCTCCCAAAGCATAACCTTTGCTTGATTATCTATAAAAGGATAGTTTTGCATCTCCAGATTTGCAGTGGTCCTGGGGTCTGATACAGAAGGTACCGGAGCAAGCTTTGAGCAACAGGGTGGCAGTGCCCAGGGGGCATCCACCCTCTGCGGAATTTGGCTGCCTGGGCTCAGGGCCAGCATAGAGATGGTTTAGGTGTCCAGTCATGGCACACCTCAATGGGGCTACTTCTCCTTTGTTTGGGAGCTGATTTTAAGCTCTAGCTCTTACTCTTGGTCCCTGCCTGAACTATACTGGAGCTGTGCCTGCGCCTGGTCTTGTATCTCCCTGATTTGTATCTTGATCCTTGATCCTGACTTGACTTTGTTGCTTGGCCTTACACCTGGTTCACCACTATGGATCTGCAGCGCGATTAATGGTCTCTCAGTTGATGCTGATCACCAGCCCTGGACCTGCCCTGCATGGGTGCTGTGGGGCTGGGTCCCTTGTCAGGCAGACTGCTGCCTTGCCTGCGTTGCTGCAACCCACAGCTCCCAGGCTGCCTTCCCTCTCCGTGCAGCCTGTTCTCACGGCTCCCTGGTCCACAGCAAGGGGTTCATCACACCCAGCTGTGGGCTTCAGCAGTACCGACATCACGTCTGATCTACAAGTTTGCATTGCCTTCCTGACAAAAAGAGAAAAAAGGATGCTCGTGGACCATCTGACCTAATCTGACCTAATTCAAATGGTCATTTTAGATTAAACAAGTTCTACCCTGGAAGGGCCTGATTCTCTACATAAATTAAAAAATAAGTCTAGAAAAAGTCCATCAAAAATAAGCATGTACTTTGTAGCTTTTGAAATTTTGACAGATGAGTCCCAGCTGTGGTGTCCGTACCTGTCTCTGACCAACTGTTGGTCCGACCATTTGTTTCCTATATACTACTCTAAATGTTTAGGTTATTATACATTCTTCATTGAGGCAAAAGTTGTCTCTTACTGTCTGGCTCTGTAGACCACAACACAACATAATACCCCACAACCTGGGTATTGGGACGCTATTGTAATACAAATAATATTAATTATATTTCAGTATTATAGCAAATAAAAAATATACCAGCTCACTGTGGCTAAAATTATACTGAGGTCAAGAAATACAGCTTAGTATCTCCCCAATACTTTTTTGCAGCTTGGTAAAAATTTGAACTAATACCTCTCCCCCAACTTGAGCTATTAAAGCCCCCTGTGCATTCCTATTACATGTGTCAAATCTGTTTCCAGGTAGTTCAGGGTGATAGGGAACCAAAGGATCTGTGACTCAATCAGTTCTAGCAATAGTTATTAGTATCCTCTTTAATCTATGTAAACTATATATTCAGTTTCACAGCCTCCTTCCGGTCCAGCTAAACTGATTACTCTCCTAAGAGAAAACGATATTAGCATAACCACCACGGCGTCATCTCTGAGTTGACAGCGCTCTTTACTGTGGACAGTCTAATTTCTAAATCTGAAGGTGGTATTGTCTATCTACGTTTGGTCAATACATCATCTCTTTTGTGTTTATTGCATTTGGTGACCTGAAGGTTGCCTGCTTGAGGTACTAATTAGAAGAGTACTTCAGAATTTTTAAAAGTGGATTTGAAAGGTTAGTTCACAGCAAGAACCTGCCTGATTTTGGAAATTTCTGAGGGCATTAACAGCTCCCATGTATTTGAGCTACGAGCAGCTGCTTTTTCTTGACTATCCTTACCTATCGAGCTGTGTTTGATTTTAAGCCCTTGTCCTGGGAGCTCATAGGTTTCCGTTCCAAACAGTCTTTTCTTTGTTTTCATTCTTCTGTAATGTGAACATGGATCCTAAAAGACCCGTTTGGCTACAAATGTGTCTAAAACTCATCTCCTGGGGGCCTGTGACGTGTTTCTTTGCTTGCTAGTCATATTCAGCATGAGGGTAGAATTTTGCGTTTTGAAAGTTCTGTGCATGAATTAACGAGTTAATATAAATTAGCAGAGAAAGCAATTGGCAGAATTGCCTGCCTCTTGTTAGCCTGAGGGTTGGGAGCACATGAATGCTCTCGAATCTGCATCTCCCACATGGCATCCCATTGCTGTGCCCACTTGAGTCAAAGGACAAGAAGCAAGTACTCCTTTGAAGTACTACCTTAAACAAGAGATAAGGAATAGTAAACTTAACTGAAGCCTAACTGATGGCAAACAATTCTGTCTTCTCATGCACAATAAGCAATTGACGAAACTGTCTTTCAACCTGTGTGGTGACAGCAATCAGCCAAGCCCAGTCTCCTTTTTTTTTGCTCTTCCCATGTTATTCTTTTACTTCAGCAGATCTTCCCTGTAAAGCTGAGTGATAAGACTTTGCAACTGCATCCATGTTTCAGAAGAAACAGTGCACAAGGTAATGACAGGTTTCGTCACCATAGCAGTGGCTGTAAACAGTTCCCAAGCTTCCTGTTCCTGAATGATATTGCAGTGGCTTCCTGCAATTACACAATATATTGTCATGCAGATTAGCTACGGGTCACTGCATGGGGATAGGAAACTTCAGGCGTTTCTGTGGAACCTGTCAGGTTGGCAGATCTAACATAATGTTGGGATCCCCTCCAGCATTCCTCTCCGTAATCCACACAGCTCATTGCCGGCTCTCTCTGAGAAGGGGGTGTAAAACGAGTTGTACTGCTCCCCTGAGGAAATGCCCCAAATGCCCTGTTTCAGGAGCAGACACTAAGAGTCTGTAATTCCTTGAGGGAAGATGAGGACCGTAGGCTTGCAGGAAAGCAAGCTGAAGGAACCTGTAGGGATACAGAAGTGCCTCTTTCGTGAAGACAGGAGAATTTGAGATCCTTATGGGTTTGGTTTGTCTTCCTCTGAAAAAGGACCATAACAAACAAGCGCATGTAACTGCTGCTCTGGGAACGAAAGGAGAAAGTCCTTTTTCGTTAAGGTGCCAAAGACAAATCTGGGGAAGAGGTGTGCTTCCTCGGGCTCAGGAGCTGGCATTTAACAGTGGTCTTGTTGGGTATCTAAAGTCAGGGGAAATATCCAATAAAACAAAGAGCTGGGGAGGAGACACCAGAAACAACCCGTAAATTTATGCTTAGAAAGGGTAAGCTGAGAAAAGGGTCAGGGCTAACACAGGCAAGGAAGGAACCAGTCACAGTCTGTCTGTCTGTCTGCGATTTAGAAACCTTCACACATCCAAGGCAAAGGGCAATGTATTTGGAGCACAAAACGCATGCTGGTACTATAACACAAGCCGTGTATACTCAGCAGCGCAAATGCAGATTGCATTTAATATGGAAAAAGCCACGATTTGGAGATTTTGTGTCAAAGCTAAGCTTAAGAATTAAGCGCAGGCTGATGAGCAGACGTGTCATGAGCCCTATCAGAAAGCACAGGGGTGTGCTATGGTAAGGTTAGACAGTGTTTTTGGGATCTAGAAAAGCTGCCTGCTCTCACCGCCTGCCCCTCACCATGGTGTTTATGTACATATATATCTAATCAATTAAAACGTGTAGGAAAAGCGAGTGATTCCAAAGGACATGAGCCATCTTTCGAGGTGTTCTTTTCAGAGGACCTTAAAGATGTTTTCTCCTTTTTAACGGGATCGTCTCTGAGAGGAGTTTACACTTTCCCTATGTTTGCAATACATATACTAATTGTCTATGACAATACCAGCAACTATCTCTATTAATCTTTTCCCTGCTTTTCAGGGCTACTGTGAGTCACAGGTTTGACAGGACTGTGAACATTTAAAAGACCACTAGAAAGGCAGCAGAAAACAGGGCAGGTCTGGGATTACTTTGGATTCTCTTCCAACTCCTTTCACTTAAATCTTCTGCTGAAGGCAGGAGTTCTGGTCGAGGCACTCTAGAAAGCCCTGCTGCTTCCTGGTCTGCAGTGTTGTTATGGTGGAAGAAGGAAGCATATACTTATATTCCTGCCTTGTTTTAATCACTCAGTAAAGTCATTGATATGAAAATCCTTCTTTTTTTTTTTTTTCCCCTTTTTCTCCATTAATTGAGTAAACCTACAGAAATTGTTTTAAAAAAATGATCTCCACTCTCGCTCAACAGATGTCTGTCCCTCCTTTCTGTGTCCCCACTGCTGCAATTATCTTCTTGAAGCCATATGGGCAGGAGCACTGGCCAGACATTCACTGAACTGACTCATTTATTAATCATTCATTATCTTTTATTATCTTTTGTAAGAATGAGCGAATTTGCTGGCTTGTGTCTGAACAAGAGTTTTCTGAGACGATTCTATAAGTCAGCGTTTCCTGAGGCTGAAAAGAGCCCGAAGATGAAAAAAGTGCTGTCTTCCTCCATTGATAGTGCTTCCCCCATCATCTGCTGCTTACTCTGAGTAGCCGGAGTAGCCAAGATGCGGCTTGTGCTTTGGCACAAGCTTCGTGCATGCAGAACGTCTTAACTTCTGTCATGGTAGAGGACTGTGTTCTAACAAGCTGGTTGAAGCTTATGCTTCAGCTTGTCACGGTATGTTTATTTAAAGGCTTAACAGCTTGCCATGGTTTCACTTGATGTTATTGTTAATAGGAAGTGTTTTGTTTTGACTCTCTTTCCTTCCTGAATTAGGGTGCTTTTTGCATCATGGCCATCCCCAGACATCTGAACGCGCCTTCCTTCGGTCTCTTTCCACACGTTCTGCAGTCACGTCTGCGCGACCAGGTAGGCAGCACAGGGATCACAACAGTTAAAATCAAAGCCAAAATGAGCACAGCCTGGCTCAGAGTAGGGCTGGCCGGATTTGAAATCTTCTATTTGGAAGAAATTTTCACATATAAAAATATCCTTTAGGCTTCAGTACTCTCTCTCTCACCCCCACCAGACACAAACTGGTGGAAAATCTTTTTGGAAGTATTACAGAGAATTCAGGTTTCATCTGTCATTTCAATTACACTAATGTGACACATGTCTATCTTAATATGTAACATTTTACAGAAAATATAAATTAAAAGCCTACATTTCTGGGAAGAAAAAAAACCACAAACCCAAAACCTTTCTATTTCACTGGAATGAAATTTTAGCATGGAAGAATATGCCTGAACCAAAATCTGTTCAAGTGAATAGCATGACTCCTCTTGACCCTAACGGCTTCTGGGTCAGGGCCTGTGTGACTTAGTTTACCCCAAAGAGGGCCATTTAGTAGGTAGTTGATTGGTGTAACTAAATTCTGAAAACAAGTACAGTAGCTGCAGTGGGCTGATGAATATAGCTAAACTGCTGTTCTCTAAACAGTCAAATAGCTAAATATCACTTAAGTGGCTTGGCTTAAATTACCTTGGAACAAGTTACTGTGAAAGGGAAATGAAAGCATATAAATGAGTCTGAGACACTGGCATTCATTTGCGGAGAAGTGAGGGAAACAATTAAGATAAACCAGAAAATGGCAGGCGTGTTGAGCCATATGGCCCTTTCCTGTTTCTAACACTTCTTTTGTTTAACTTTTCCAAAGCAATTTTGTCACTATTATTACTGCGGTTGTTTCAGTTTTAAACATGTTTTCCTAGCATTCAATCTTTTCCCCAGCTGCCCCTCTTCTAAAAAAAAAAAAAAAAAGGCAAAAAAAAAAGCAAGAAGGAAAAAAAAAAAAGAAAAATAAAAGAAAAAAGAGAAGAAAAGAAAAAAAAAAGTCCCAACCCAATTACAAATAAATGCTGGAAAAGTCTTTAAGATGCTCTTTGGCTCACATTGCCTTTAAAACTTTGCACTGTATGCTAGTTTCTTTTGTTTTTGCTTTCTGCCTGTTTTGCCCAGCTGTTGGGTGCTCCTATGTTCTGCTATAGCAAAACAGATGCAGACTACAGATCACATGGACTGCTCCAGTTGAATGAAAGCAGCTTTGGTCATTCATCCTGTCTATAGGCTCTTTGGCTTTTTTTTTTTTTTAAACAAGCTCTCTTTTTTTTTCCCTTTTTTTTTGGGTTTTTTTTTCATTCTAGCTTTTAATCACGGTTTACAAAAAATTAAGAAAAAGGACTAAAAAAAAGTGTGAGAGACAGAGATCAAGCAGGCTGCTGTGAGCTTTGAAGCATAAAAAAATAAAGGAAAAAAGAAGCTTTTATTGTCAGGAAATGGCAAATACCTAGCTCAGTTTAACAATTCTGTCTGGCTGCTAGATAGGGAAGTAATGCCTTTGGCACTACATAAACTCTTGTTTTCTTGCCCTTTGTCTTCCGGTGTAAAACACTGTTGAAAAATTCACCTGTCCATTGCAAAGTTAAACTACTGGCTTTAACACAGTTGCATGGGAACTTCGGTTTATTAATGAATACAACATACCCGCTTTGATTTGAATGCTTTCAGAGCGCTGAAAAGATTCAAAAGGCATCGCTTCCTGCACCAGCGGCGTGCCTTTATACATCTCAGTGGTTCACCCCTACCCAGCTGCTATATCTCATTAACAAGCGTTTGGCCATCGCAGCAAACTTCGCGGTGTTGACACTTGAAAGGCCCAGGCAGGCGCTGGCAGGCTATCAGCTATGGCAACAGGAAACTGCCCCAAGACAACACTGAGAAAACAGCAGCTGCAAAAAGCCAAAAGCAAAAAAGAGGACGGAGAGAGCTAGGTGTTTCCAGGCTGCGCTGTTTTCCATATGGGCTGTTTGTGCGGCAGAGCCATGCCAAGGGAGGGGAGGAGAAGGGAAAAAAAAAAAAATAAAAAAGAGAGAGAAAAAAGAAAGGTCTAATAAGGAGCTTGATATAAGCTCGATGCGCCCTAGGGCATTAACTACTTTTTTGTTACATTTTAATGGCTTCCTAAAGTCTATTTTCATGCAAATAAAAGCCTGCCTGTCTAACGAGTTCACAAAAGCCAGGCCTGGGGCCCGTCATGGAGTCGGGCTCCCTGAGCCATCTCCGGTCTGGGGTGGCTGAAACATGCCACCATTCCCCTGTCCCCTTCCTTGCACCACGTCCCCTGCACTGGACCCTTAACTCCCGCGACGTGGGATCATTATACCCTGTGTGACTGCGGCTGCAGCCCTCAGCCCCAAAGGGGGTCTGTTTCATACCTGTCGCTGGTGGTGGCAAGGACCAACCTCGTTAGCCAAAATGGGAGCTTCGTCACACCAAGAATGCCTGCTCTGCAGTGGTTTTCACTGATTTTACGTCAGACAAAGAGTTACTGAGCTCAGAGAGGGAACAACCCTTCAGAAGCCAGCGGCGTGAACGCTTTCATCACTGTACATTGGGATGGAGGAAACTCGTTGGCGACTGATGAAGAACGGAATAAAGCAGTAAAGGAATGGTGAAATGCAGAGCACTGGAACCAGGATTCTCAATTAACGATATTGCACTGCTATTTTACACACGTAAAGGAAAAGTAAACCCTGGATGCAGTCCATCCTACCTTCCACTGGTGTACCTGAGGACAGCCCGCGAGCAGGCACCACGTTAACTAAAACTCGTTCTGCAAACATCTGCAGCAAATCTTCAAGTAACAACATTCATACAACAGTAACGAAAGCAGCAGCAACAGAAAGCAAACTGACATGAGCTCAAGGCTCACCACCACCTTAACGTTTTCAATGGTCTGGAAAAAACCTCTCAAATGGTTTTAAGTTTTTAATAAGGATCAGTCATTATTTTTCCAGTGGTTCAAATGTAGCGCTAACCATTGCCATGTTTCTTCCTTCGGCTCCTTCAGGGGTTTTGCAGCTGTGAGAGGTTTGCAGGCGGATGTTTAGATAATCCAAGTTTGTATTTTACATTTACAGGTAGAAGTTGTATACACTATCGCTATTACAGAAAATGGAAACTATTTTCTCAAGCCTCATGCACGTCAAGCTCCGTGGTTTATACTAAAAGTGGATTTTATAGCCCGTTGTGTACACTTCGTGCTTCCTGTGCCAGGGAACCACAAGACAGAAAACCTGCAACCTGTGAAGTTCCACCGCCTCAGACCTCGGCGTAGCATCGTCACCCATGGTTTCCAGCACGGCAGCGCACGCTTCCAGCCTTCTAATATGTGGTTCAGCTACGGAGTGACTCAGGTGGTGATTCAGTAGGTGGCAAGCTTCCCTCTGTCAATATTGAATTTATGCCCCACTGTCCAGGTACGCAGCCCTGTTTAAAGGACTGTCCTGATGGGATACAAGAGTAATGTGGCGACTGATTACCGTTGTTCTGGATCCCACGGCAGTTAATTTTTTTCACGGGTGGAAATATGAACTCTGGGGAGCTGGCCAGGTTTCAGGTTTGGAGGAGTACGTTCTGCTTAAGCTTTCCTTTTCCATCCTTATGCTGGTTTGTAATCTTGCTCTTCCTGATGGCTTCTTTCCACATGACGCAAGGCGGCACGCTGGAGCATGAGAGGCGGTTTCTCTGGATCCAAGGAACAGGAGATGGTGCTGGTATCCTTAGTCAAGCAGAGAGAAAGCGTAGCAGGACTGATGTTGATCCCTGTTATTAAAAGGGTTCATTCACCCTTTGTCCAAAGCAATCTAGAGATGTTTGAGATTAGTCCTGGGTTCTGTTGGCAAAAGAGCATGCACGTGACAGGGTAGAGCAAATGCAAGCCTACCATGCTGCTTATTACTGCAATACAAGCCAGTTGGAAATATGAGTTGATTCTATAAAAAATATCTTGCTAATAAGGGCTGTATGCTGCAAGAGGCACATAAAGCCAGTTCTCCTGAGTTCGTACTGGTTCCACTTGATGTAACCAAACTATATTATTATTTTATATTTCTGGTACAACATTAAGGGTCGATCCTGATATTCCTAAAAGCCTTCCATCCTTCAGATGTTTGCTAGTTGAGAAGCGGCGCTCCTGGCAGTTGAAATGAGCAATGCTTGCTCTGCGGCTGGCACCTCCCTGTAAGAGCGCAGTCACCTACCACGCTTTCGTGCCAGCAGTGCGTGGGTGTGCTCGCCTCGGTCCGTAACTCTCTCTCTTTTGCTCATTTGTGCAGCTTCATGAGTTCTGTGTTTTGTCTTTTGGTTTTTGTCTTTATTTTTTTTCTTTTTTCCTCTTGCTCAGATACTTCCATGTTTTGGTATGAGTTATCTGTCCGTGCACAGGCACAACCTCCGCTCTCTTCTCTTGCTTGAGGAAGAATTGCAGGATTCCCCCTGTGACTTGCAAAGCCGTGTCTAGAATATATAGGGGTGTTTCGTGATTTACTTGTCATTTGTGTCACCCAGGTAGGGGATTACGGGACTGATGAAACAGCAAAGAGAGGATTTGGAGATGTAGTGTTATTTCCCCAGGGCGCTACGTTAAAGCAGTAAAACATTTGTTGATATCAGAGTTGGTTCTTCATTGTCATGGAAAAGAAAAACAATTTCCGAGCAAAACAGGCTTACAGAAATAAAATAAAATTAAAAAAAGTATTTTCTGAGTCTACTGAGTCTGTACTAAGAAGTACTTATTGTTGATTTTGAGAAGCAGCAGAATATATGACAGAATATAGCCCTGCTCTAGAAATATAGAAAAAAACATGTATCACTCCTGGTAGATAAAACCAGTGCTCTGGCTTGCTCATTGGACCGCACTATTTTATATTTATACACATGAAGACAGACGTATGAGAAGTAATTACCACACAAGAATATCAACAAATAGCTACTTTATTGTATAATTGTGATAAATTATGGCACTGTCTGAAAAACCCCTACTGTAAAATATAGTCCAGGTCTGTGCTCTTGTTTGTAAAGTCAGTTTTTCTGTAACTTGATGAGTTCAATGGCACTCATTCTGTGACAGCTTATATATCTCAGATAATATGAAACGTTATGTATGCTGTTAAGACCAAATCTATTATTTTAATGTGATATACTGCAAATATTCATATTAGTGTATTTTTTTCCTCATCAGACCTGAAAAAAGTATACCTGACATTGTATGTTTAAAATGAAAGTGTATATTATTTTTCCATATTATCTTTGATCCTCATACTAAAAAAGGAATATTAAGGGATTCCTTATTTATTTTATTTTTTAATTTGGGGAAGCCAGGAGGGGATTAGAATTTTGAATGTTAAATTCTACCACTTCAGTATTACCAGACTTTCAGGAACATTGACTATACAAAACAAAACTGCGCAGCCATCAAATAAAACTTATAATAATTTCTGGAAGGAGATTTTAAATGTGAAATTATGCTCCAAGGCAATTTTTTTCCCTCTTTCTTAAAGCTAGGGGAAGATGAAATTGTACAGAAAAGTTGCCGTTCCCTTAATGGCAAGAATACTGCTGGGTATTTTTAAATGAAATCCTTGTCTTACAAATGTCTTTTAAAGGAAGCGAGTTTTGAGGTAGTAACTTGGCCACATAGATTGTTTAGGAGTCTTTGGGGTATGTTTCTTCATGTGAGCATCTAAGTTTATTTCTGGTAGACAAAACAGCTAGGCCCCGATCCACAAAGCACACAAACCTTTATGCAATTTCCAGTTCATAAAAAGTGCCATGAAATATATTTCATTATAGGCGTATTTATTTGAAAGATTTCTTGGTGTTCTGCTTCAAGAAACGATGGCTGATTTGAGATTGAGAAAAGTGCCCATAAAATGGGCTTCTTCAGCTCGATCAGGTTCAGTGAAGATCGTAAAGGACTAAAAGCCTGGATTCATTCAGTCTCGTGCCTTTGCAAAGCTCCTGTGAATGTTTTGTATCATTGCTGTCAGATGTGATTTTCTCTGCCGCTGCAGATGTGCACAACAGATTTACTGTTACAAATAATACACAGTAAATTCCTGACATAGAGGCATTTAGGGCCGCTGCCAGATGTCTTATTTTAATAATACATTTGTATATCCTAGTTCTAGAGGGACAATTAAGCTGTGAACAATAAAGATAAAATCAGTGGAGGACAGGTATTACCACTTTATTGTTGTAGTCAATCTACGGTGCTCAATAAAATGAATGAATTCAGTTTTGGTTTTGTGTTGTTACAACAGGATTACTATCATCTAGGTCTCATTCAACAAATCGTGGATAAGGACATGTCTTTATTACAGCTGTCTGCAGGGGAAGAAGGTCGCCTGTTGCTCCATCTCTTCTCTGACAATTTGGATGCAGAATTATCTCTGTCAAGCTGCAGGAGGCATTAGGCAAATGCAGTCTCATTTCCATCCTCAGCAAATTAGTGATGTTGAGAGATCTCTTGGCTGGGCACTGCCAGTTTGTTATCTGTGCAATTGCCTGGGAAACACTGCCCGGCCTTGTGAAGGGCTTATCTGTTTGCTACAGATATGGGGAAACGGTGCAGGGAGGTTTTAGTACTTACCCTCTTTCTAGCTTCTCCTTGGACGGAGTTCTTGAACTGGTTTTGTTTAGCTAGTACAAATAACAAGGGCTACTTCCACAACTAAAGGTTCCTGGGAGTTGCTCAGAATAAAAACCTCAACCCCAAAGAGAAAGAGAGGGGGAGCGCAGGTCTAAATCATACCTTTAAATTATTGGGATCATAGTCATACCTTAAAATTAGTGGGATCATGCAGATGCTGTTAGAGAAACAGTAAAAAGTCCCTAGCGTTCACTCTAGCATTAGGCGAGTCAGGACCTGACCTTTCCAGAAATTCAGTGTAGTTCGAACTGAAAGCGAAATTCTGATATTTGTACTCACTGCTCTGTGTTTACCCCTATGGCATTCCCCAAGATATACTAGGATTTTATGTCTAGGTGTTAATATTAAGAGGTGGATGGACTACAACAATCTGAACAGAGGAGAAGTAAAGGGGTTACTGAGGGAAGTCTTCCCTAAAAACTTCTTGGTTTGCATAATGCTCCTTTCTGGCCTTAGATAACCCAGTCTCACCTCACCTAAAGATGTCATAATTTCTTCCAGTTCACTCCTATGCTGAAATCCACAGCCTGCTTTCAGATAAAGTGTATATTCCAGGAGGACATTCAGTTTTGATTTAAAGGCTTTGAGAGATGAAGGAGCCAGCACTTCCCTGGGTAGTTTGTGCCAATGGTTAATCACTGCCACGGTGAAGAAAGAAAAGAGAAAAATCTGTCTTGAAGTTTGAAACTGATTGTCTTTGACACTCAGCCTTCACTTCTCATAATGCCTAAGTGAGCAGTCGCATGGGCTCAAATCGCCCTTGTTCTGGCTTGGAGGGGGCTGGAAAATGGCTAACAAAAGGCGGCTATAGGCAACGAGCCCTCCGGACTGTTGTTTCCAACGATGGCAGTTGTCTGAAATTGCCAATAGCAGAATGTGACGCAGGCCCTTTTCCTGTTTTCAGGGCCTTTCTTTGTCTGGCTTTATGTCTGGGTCATTCTTCTAGGGTGGTGTCCTCTCTCTCCAGGTCACCTGGGCCGTGCCTCCACTGAAGGCTGAGAAAGCTGAGTGGTGTGCCCCATAGTCACGTACCCCAGTAACTCTGGCCTGCATGTTAGGGTCGGAAGTGGCTGTGCCCTGTCCTCACTTTGGGTAAAAAACATGTGCAGAGGTGAGGAATGAGCCCTGGCGTCTTCCAGTACACCCACTGAACTAAAGTGCCGGGAAACCAGGATGGTGGCCTGCATCTGCCTTCACTTGAAACATGTCCCTTGTGATACAGAAGAGACAGGAAAGGGGTATAAAAACTACGCTTCTAAAAGATTTGTTTACGAGGCTGGCGGTTGGCGAATCCCTCTCTTTTCAGAACCATGGTAACATCATTTACTACACATTATAGCTTCCCACTGTAGGGTCTCCCTAAACCCTGGTCTGAAGCAAGCATGCTTGTCTACAATCAATCTGGATCACATGCTTTAGTAAATTCAATTTACAAGTGTCCCTCTTCAAACTACCCCTCCTTTCCTAATAAAAATGAGACAGCATGTAGACAGACAGTTTTAAGAATTATCCCCTGGGCACTGTTAAAGAAACCAATTCATAGATACTCATGTGTTAACCACATGTGTGTCACTTTGCCAGCAAGTACTTAGGAGCTAATGGTGATGGGGTAATGAAAATAGCTGAAAACATGGAAGGCCACTCAAAAACGTACAAACTTTTTGAAAAACAATTAATCAATTAACAAGCCACTGGGCTATCAACATGGAATATCAGAATAAGAAGAAAAGCTATTAACAGTCCTGCCAAACCATTATTAGCAATTCTTAACTTTCTTCAGCCACATCGTTCTCTCCTCCCCCCTCTCGCCCCCTTACATTTTTCCTTGCAAATAGTAGAAGCCGAGTGCCAAATTGCTTCCCTGATTTCAGCGGTCCAGAAAGTCTCCCTGGCATAAATCAACCTGTTCCTGGAGACGTCTCCCTTCAGCTGGGTCTGGCAGACTAACAATGAAAAGGGAAGAGACAATGGTACAGTCAGACAGCCCTCCAAAAAGCACATTAGTTGAGAGCTAATAGCTGATTAGTAAAATCTTCCCATCATTTAAAGATGCATTTTCCTTAGTGATGAAAGCCAGGTCTCCTAGACCTCAAGTCAATGCCTGGTCTTCTAGGGCAGTTCCAGGGCAGTTCCAGGGTAGGTTTACGTTGCGATTAGCATGGGGTTTGCAGTTTGGGTAAGCATGTGTGCAAGTTAGCTTTTAATGTCAGAGCTTGGACAAGATTCAGCGGTGTACCTGCAGCAAAACCCGAAAAACACACTCAAACTGAGTTGTGTGCTGCTATTAGGGTCCAGTCAAGCTAATGAACCACCTAAGGCCTTGAGTGGGGTTGCAGCAGACCAAACACTTCACTGTTGCCATCTGCAGTGATTTCAATATTACCTTTGGATTTCAAGGTAGCCTCATCTTCCTCAGTGCTGAAGAGCACATTGGTGTTTTACTTTGTTTTTCCTCTGCAAGACGAAAAGAGTGTCAGTGTGGAATTTGCAGCACGTGAGCTGTGATTTTCTCAAGTCTTGAGAGTGACATTTGTGCAATTAATTACTGGTAACTACTGCATCCAACGAACTTTAAACTCTGCCAAGTGGCTCTGTGAGCTGTTTTCCTTCTTGGTCTGCTGATACATAAACCCAGCTTTTTTTAAAAAATGCTCTAATGCAAGGATATATAATTATAAAAGAAGTTGCAACTAGATGAGTATTCAGGATCAAATATATATATATGTTAAAGAACATTTATAAATAATGACTTTCCATTTTTAATCCCATTTTACTACCAGATTGTAAATTTTTTATAAAATGTAAAATTAGTGTGTTATTACAGAAAAACCTTCTTGTTAAAAAGCTCACATGTAAAAAATGTTTTTTTAAAACAATTATGACTTTGTGGTCTTGATTAATTTTTGTTGTTGTTGTTTCAGTAATAAGCAATATAAATTATAAATAATATATTTTAACTCTATGGCAATCTATGAGAAAACTATTATTGGTGGAAAATGTTTTAATGTCCTTTAATGCATCTACTAAACAGATCAAGAATAAATTGACTGTAATGAGTAGAGATGTAATTTAACCTGAGTTTAGCAGGACATTTATGTGTATTTCTGGTTATTTACATAAATACATATATATATACACATATATATGTATAAGAGAGCTATATAAGACATACAAACACCCCTCCTTTTCCCAGAAGAACCTATACCGATGCCTGTCAGAAAACAATTTTCCATAGAAGGTAACCTTACAATGTTAATGCTCCTGTCTTGTGATACATCTTTTTGTTTTTTTTTTCCAAAAGCTTTCATTGTCAAAGTAAGGTGATTGAGGAGGAGCCTTCGCTTTCATTAAAAATATTAACATTGCTTCCTATCTGACAGCTCGTACAAATGTATCGACTCAATCTGTTTGACTTTTGTAGCCACCTGAACCTAAACAGGCACAATGCAGAAGCTGAAACAGCATCTTCTCGATGTTTGGGTAACTGCATGTCCTCCTTTATTTCCAAGGCATTCTCTGACTATACAACTACCCTGACAAACAAAAGAGGGGCCACGACGCCCTCAAGCACTAGATCCTTGATTTCCCATATTGCTTAACTATTATTTCATTCCCCGGCTCCGTTTTGGACTGCCCCAATTAGCTGCTGCTGTGACAAAGCTCTGGGGTGGCTCAGGAGGGTTCATGTCAGAGGACATGACTGTACCAGTCTGGCCTCAGTCTATCCTAAACAATCCCCTGACAGCATCCCAACCCTCAAACACCCATGCAGGCCTTCACAGCATTCGCTAAGGAAGGCAATAAATAACTTCAGTCCTCCCTGGCAGCTGTGACACAGTCCCTGTGCTATTTCAGACACTTTTAACTGGAAAGAAACATGCGATGAGTAATAAGAACCTCTCAGGGATGCATGGTACTGAAGAAGGCTCCGGACAAACTGCTGTACAGCGTGTGGTCAGCCTGTTCTAGGTGTTACTAGCCCTGGGATCCCGTGGCCAGGCAGCCTTGGGATCAATGCCAGTCTCTAAACAGTACAGTGGACTTTGGAAAAGGAGGCTTCTGTGTTTGTATGCAAATCTAATTAGTACATTATTTTTCATTATGCCAATTTTCCCCAGCAGCCAAGCCAGATCTCCTTTTACCAGGGCATTAATGATTTGCCTGATAATCAGATCTAAGTTGATTTTAGCTGTTTGTTTTAAATCCCTGGGGATTAGAATACCTGGATGTTTTAATGCTATTGGGGACCACGGAAAATCCCACCGACTAAGTAATGCTTGGTATGTTTGTTCAGTTAATCCTAACAGCTCAAGCTTGTTCCAATTAATTTTATACCCAGACAACTGCCTGGACTTCTCAGTGTATTCTAGCAATTTGTGTATAGATCTTTACAAAACACTTTAAAATAAGAGTAAAATAGAGCAGTCTGAACCCTACCTTTACTGGACAGGAAAGTTTTAAAGCTTATGGAACATTTATCTCTGCACTAGAAGATAAGGCCCTGCTTGGTTTATCCTGTGCTGCGAGCTTTTATGCCTGGGCTTAGCTTCAGCACACAAAGAGTTCTACTGGAACTGGTGCATCTATGCTTAAAGTTCAGACTATATTTATAACTAGATTGGCTGGGTCAGGACCTCAGCTAGGAGAGTCCCAATAGCTGTTTTTGCTGGGAGACTTAAAATGGGGAAGGAAACATTTACCCATTGGCCCATTTTTCCTCCAAGCCCAGTTTGCAGTATGTGTTTTGATATAGACCACCTTGTTCTCTGGGGTGAGCTCAGATGAAGCAGTCTTGCAACAGAAGCAGAAGCAGTCCAGCTCCCCCATTTATGGGTCCATCTGGTGTCTCATTTGTTCCTCTCAGATTAAAAGCACCTGGAGGCCCTTCATGCGTTAATGGCCTTCAGCAGGTTACTAAAGAAAAGACAGGGAACTTAAATACGGGCAATGTTCTAGCTTGGCCCTTAGTAATAAGGTCTTCTGCAGCACCAACACTTTTCTGCAGAAGTCCAGTTAACAAACTTGGGGGCTACTAATTTACTTTTCATTCAGCTCAGGTAATTCTATTATGTATGAGATAAAATTAGGAAAAAGTAAGACTAAATCTCCAAAGAGATCACTCTCAAGTATTATGCCATGCTGTCTTGCAGGGTTACATGGCTGTGACTCCTTTCTCATCTACCACCTGTGGGCCATCAAGACACAGATGCTCACCATCTTTATTACTGTCTACCCAGCTGCCCTTTATGACTTGATCCTTACAGGCACGGTTTCCTAATTCAGGTCTCCAACCTTGAAGCTGTGGGAGCCTACAAAATCAGCAAGCGTTCAGCTAGTGTAGCTGTGTCCTGCATTTTTAGAGAGAGATATCGAGGTGCTGGAGCGAGTGCAGAGGAGGGCAACAGAGATGGTGAAGGGCCTGCAGAATAAATCTTATGAGGAGCGATTGGAGGAGCTGGGACTGTTTAGTTTGAGGAAGAGGAGGCTGAGGGGAGACCTCTTTGCTCTCTGCAACTACTTGAAAGGACACTGTAGAGAGGTTGGTGCTGGTCTCTTCTCACAGGTAATTAGCGATAGAACAAGAGGGAATGGGTTCAAGCTGCAGCAGGGTAGGTTTAGACTGGACATTAGGAAAAAATTCTTCACAGAAAGAGTGGTGAGACACTGGAATAGGCTGCCCAGGGAGGTGGTGGAGTCACCATCCCTGAATGTGTTTAAGACTCGTTTAGATGTGGAGTTAAGGGATATGATGTAAGCGAGAACTTGGTAGAGTGGAGTTGATGGTTGGACCCAATGATCCCAAGGGTCTTTTCCAACATAAATGATTCTATGAAGTAAAGTATGACCATGGCTGATGTGGAGCAGATGAATGAGGGGAAGCTATGGCTTTCCCTCTGCATCTTATAGTCCAGGCCATGACTTTAAACTGTTTCTCCCCACTTCTCACACTCTGGATTTACTCTATCAGAAAACATGAGTAGTCCTAACAGTCCGTGGTTATGATGGAGCTATTGGCTCGTGGCAAGGTTGTGAGCTGCCCAGTTGCCCACCTTCCAACAAAGCTCCTCCACAACCTGGGCCCTCTCTGCTGCTGACAGAAGCTGCTGGATGTTCTGAAATAATGAAGTGTGATCATCCACAGGGGAGATGGTGGGGGGCAGCATCACCTGTGCTGCTACCGGTTCTCATTCTGGGGCAAGGTCACCCCTTGTGTCATTGCAAGTTCACAAATAAATTGTTACTAGATAAACATAATTTGGCCCTTTAAGCCAAGAGCTCATGGTACAGCAGCCTGTGTGACCCTTAAGCCAAAGATTTCTTTATGAAATGGCTGAGGTTTTATTCACTGCCAAGCATATTCAAGACCTGATCTGTCTCTCTTGCAGAAGAACAGCTGTCTTCTCCTCTCTGCACACAGTCTGCTCTCACCACACAGGTCCAGAGAGGCAGAAATGGACTCAGAAACACCCTGTTCACCAGTGCCCTTGGTCAAGGAGGGAGGAAACTCCTTCAACAGTGATATAAGCTCCTCCTACACTGCTTCTCTTAGGTGATTCACCTATTCAAACAGGTATATTGGGTACAGGTGACTTCACTGGGTGGCTGGTGGCCTGCTGTCTGGTGATGAAGGATGGGAGGCCTGCAGAGACAGGGGCTTGTCAACCAAGAGGAGGCTGGGAGGAACTGCCTGGGAGCAACTATTGGACTGGGCAGTGCCATATTCTTACGAAAGAGCAGGCAGCATATCATACCAGAGCCACTGGATTGGAGGGGGTACTACGTCTATCAGTAAGAGTCTCCAGGGACATGCATGATGCTAGTGGCCTGCAGAAATGTATCAGTAGGTCATTCCCAGGTCACCTAGAAAAGTCCGCAGGAGGGTGTTGGGAGAGGTGGATCCACCTGAGGTATCATTTTCATTCAAAGCACCTTGAAAAATCGTTCTTAAAACCGTGTAAACAGGGAGTTCACCACATAGGCCAGGAGATAATATCCCAAGACGATTTGTTCAGGCACTCCCCAGAGCAAGGAAGGGGGTCCATAGTCTCTCTCAGAAATACAGGCAACTTGTAGATGCTGAGGAAAATGTTAACCGTGTCCAAAATGACTGGCAGCAAGAAGTTCGCACTGACTGCCAGTCCAAAGCATCCCTGCTAGATATTTCTCTCTTGCTTCTGCTACCCCCAGAGTGAGAAAATAAGAAAATATTTTTTTTGTTGTTGTTGACAGCTGCAAGAAAAACAAAAGGCTGGGGAAAAAGCTTCCTCCCAGCCTTCCTTACCTCCTTCACAGAGGGAGGGCTGGAGCCTGGCCGGGGGGGAGCTCACAGCAGGGCCGAGGTCGGTGGTTTGGGGAGCGATGGGAGGAAGCGAGAACCCACCGTCTCCCTGCCCGGCGCAAACACATACAGACTTAACCTACAGCTGAACTTTTGCCCTTGAGTGACCAGTGCCATTAGGACGCGGGTCAAAAGGTTGCAGGGTGACAGAAAATGGAACTTTATTGAATGAAAGAGAAAATGAAAAAATTCCTTTGTTTGCTTAACTCCGTGTGGTTTGTATAGCCACTGTGATCCCATAATGGAGTCCAGAGTGAAAAAGTAACTTGATTTATCACATGCAAAGAAAAAAAAAGGGGGGGGGGAGATTTCACTAAGGGAATAACTAAAAAAACAGTGAAAGAATAAAACCCCCAAATCCCTAAAACATTAGAATAAATGTGACTTTAATCAATAAAAGCCCTTTCATATAAATGAGGCAGAGAAAGAATTTTCATTCTTTAGGAACAAGTGTGTATTAAGAACACCAGTGTATATATCAGTATATATTAAGGACACCAGTGAGGCACGTTAAAAGAATATTCTTCCTGTTAGAGCCAGGAAAAACGTGCATGTATATGAGCATCTGGCTTAAAAATATTTTGGTTTGACACATGTTTGAGTGCCAAAATCATAGCTTTATATGCATAATCCATCTGCATTTATATGCAAATGCAAACCCCAGATATTTAAAATCAGTCTGAGGAGAGGAAACATCTCTGGATAGGCAGAGAGAAAAAGGGTACAACCAGTAGGGCTCTGGCTGAAATTGGAGGTTCCAAATGAGTTCAGCTAAACGTAACCTCAAATCTCAGCATATTTGGCATGTTTAATATGTGTTGGGTTTTTTCATTTCTTGACAGAAGGTAGTCCATCAGTAAAGATGTGATTGGTTACAATCAGATGTTTTGAAATACTGGATTTTTAGTAGAGTGGCGTATTCTGAAACAGATACAGAGAGTTATAAGGGTTAATGCGCTAGTTCTGAGTTGTCTCACTAGTGAGATAGTGAGGTAGAGCGTAAGAGCATAAGAAAGAAATCTTACAAAGTCCAAAGCTGTGCCAGGTAGTAATTTTCAGGATATATAGGTACTCCCAGAAACACGTTAAAAAAAAAAAAAAAGTGTCAAAACCAGACCTTTAGTGAATGACCTGTCTTGCAGAGCACTAATGAGCAGATTTTGCCACTTGTGCGCATCTAAAAGTGCTGTGAGTGTGATGAGCGGTACCGTACTCAATGTGAGCATAAATAGTACCTGAGGGGCAGGGGGCTGAAACACTGCTTGGGATGAGCAGGGCATCAGAAGCTGGCTTCCAGCCGGAGCTCCTACCTCCCTGTTACTCTTTCCCCCTTTCCTCTGCAGTCTCTCCTTTGCTCTCCCTCCCCTATTCGTCAGTCAGCCCACGACCTGCCTGGCTGCAACAATTACACCCATGTCCTCAAGCGTGCCCCACAGCCTCTTCTTTTTGATCACTGTGAACAACTAACTAAACCATCTGGCCTGCCTCCTAGCTCCAGAGAGTGACATGCTCTACAGATCATGTCTCTGAGGGTCCTCATTTCCAGAATATGTCTACGTCTTCCTAACACTTTTTGCACTGTGTCACAAGCGTGGGCCTTTTATTCTCATCCATACAGCTAAAACTCTTATCCAGACTCATTGTGGGTGTTGCAGTCACGTATCTTGGTTACTACAGTATCCTGTGTTTTTGTTCCTGACAAATGGAGCCACGGTCTCTTCATATCTATTTGGACTGCTGCTGTCAAGATCGTTATCCCCATCTGTTGCCTTGAGTTTGTCATAACTCTCTTTGTCCCTTTGCACTGTCTCCTCCTTCTCCACTGTAAAAAATACACTACTTTTCCCTTTTCCCACTGAAATGACACCATAATTAGTACTAAAAGGCCGACTTCTACCTCCATTTGGGCTGTGATATCAGTTTCCATCATCTCCTTTTCAGTTTTCAGACACGCATTTCCAATTTTTCCTCTTTCTTTCCACCCAGGTGCAGGAGGAAATCCCTATAAACACATGCTTTGTTTTCTGACCTCAAAAAGTCTATTCCATTGACCGGTGCTACTACATAGTTTCCTTCAGCTCTCCCATCAGACTGTCTGATTCCATCTAGCGTAAGCACTCAGACCTCTGAAATCTTCCTTTTTTGTTGTCGTTAGTACAATTCCTAAAGCAATGGGGTCCTCATTCCTGACTAAGGTTTCTAGTTTGCTTTGGTAGTGCAAATAGTAATCTTTAGTAATAACCTTCTCCATCACACAAAGCTACATCAAGAGTAACTCCATTAACTCGAAGTATAAATAACCCATGTTTATATGGGTACAGTGGAGAACAAAATTTTCTCCTTATTTTAGTTTTCCTGTTCACCTACAGAGACTAAGTAATTACCATATATCTCCCCTTAGATTCCCCAGGATTGTAGAAAATGTGGCTTTAAGAAAAATAGGAAAACCAAAATGTAAAAATGAAACGCATTTCACATGCAATATTTTGAATGAACTTTGATGCTGTGAATTTAATGCCTATTGACATTCCTTAAAATGTTATTTAAAAACAAACTTGTTTCTACATGAAATCATGAAGGCACTTTAAGTTTCTGTTCTCATTCTCCCTGTTTTCTTTTCACAAGCATAGTTAGACACATCATCGTTTACAGGCTTGCAACCTGTCTCTTTGAAAACAATAAAAGTTGCTTTTAAGGTCACGGAAAGAATTCGAAAGAAGGATTTTATATTTTGTAAAGCAAACTTGCTTCTGCTCTAAGGTCCCTTATGCCAAGTTTCAGTGAATTTTTACAGCCAAGTTACACACTTCCTCTGACAATTTTTTAATGCTACCAGACAATTTGGCTACATGGTATTGTTATCAAAATGCTAAAATAAAAACTCAACAACTCATTATGCTGGCGAACTAGTGGCCCTAGACAGTTGTTATGGTTTTTAGTGTTGTTTCTGTTCAGCAGGTATTAACATGTTTGGAAAAGGGGAAGAAAGGATGGTAATAAAGGGTAGAATTTTTTTGTGGGTGGATGAATGATTAGGCTTCAGCACACTGCCAGAGACAGAAAGTAATTTGCGGAAGGCATTGTTCAAAGCAGAGATATTTTGGGAGTAGAAGTATTGTGCATTGTATACCGTATGCCAACCTTTTGGGAGGTCATGTCAGAGTGGTGGGAGAAATTTAGAAAAAAAAAAAAATAGCAACAAACCTCACTGTATTTCATCATCTTCACCTACTCACCAGGAATCTGGTGCCTGGAAAATATGAATCTAGCAATTAAATTTGCCTTTCTCAACAATAATGTCTGCTAGACCATATAGATGCATCTTTATAAACAAAGCCAGTGCATTCTGTACAGAGATAGAGCGTTTCTGCAGCTATTACAGAAGGGAATGTAAAAAATGTTGAAGAATTAGGGTGGAATTTTTCTGTAACCAGCTAACACCTATCCTTGGTATGGACAAAGCATCTCTGGATGCATCTTTTAATTGAGAGTTTCGGAGTACAGTGGCAGACTAGATGATTCATTTAGACCAAACAGGTGACATTAGATATAAGACTTGTAGATGGTTGAAGTTAAAGGTTATGAATCCCACTTACAGAAACTACCTACCCTTGTTGTTTTGGCACTCCCTGTTGTGCGTGTAAAGGACCAGCCTCTGACCACTGCTGGTAGCATCACAACTGCAGTCATGATGTTGAATGCAGCAGAATGCATTTATACAAAAGCAGCAAGACGACCCCATTTAATATTGAAAAAGCCCACTGTGAAAAAATACGGATGATTTGAAAAAAAAAATACCCTCCTTAAAAAAAAAAAAACAAAAAAACCAAAAAAAAAACCCCAGGACAAAAATAGGTTAATGACTTTTCAGATATCTGCAAGTGCCATGTGCAATCAGTCCGTGGCTTCTCCGTGAATGCTGCCAGCTTGTTCTGGTAGTGCTAGAGAGGGGCTACTGCTGGGAAACAACTAGGATGCTCCCTCATTTAACACAGACCACAGAACAGCTGCCGGATATGAATGCCTTTCAGTCACCATTGATCAGGGATCGATTCAAATTAGTGACCTAGAAATAAAAGGCTGCATATTAAAGAACAAATTTCCTATACCATTCTGTCTCCAGTAATGAGAAATGCAACTGTCCGCCACATTTAACTTTCGGCTGTCAAATACAGAAGAAATGGATGACCTCAAAACATGACAATATGAAAAAATCTCTAAAACTTAGGGAATTTTTCCTGTTAAGTGCTTTTTTGTTTTGTTTGTGTTTGCTTGACAGCTTCCTCGCCGAGGTGTTTACACCTCGTTGAGGTGTTTACAATATTAGGCAAAGGTAGGAAACTAATATTTTGTTTTCCACAGTTTCTCTAAAAACTTGCTTTGGAAATGGTTTCTGAATCCTAAACTTCTTATATTACATTAAAACCCAGAGGGAGGCTGTGCTTTCAAATGCTAGGCTAGAGCGGTCAGGATTTGGATTCCAGTCCTCGGCTTTGCAAGGACTACCTCCATGGCCTTGGCAAGCTGCTTATATTTTCTCCATCTCAGATTCCCGTTTACAAATGGGGTAAAGTAACGTTTCCCTGTCCTGGGAATATTTTGAAACTAAAGTCACAGGTAACTGAAAGACACTCTGCTACACATATACAAATGATCAATTTGACAATCTTATTAGGCTCTTTTGACTAGCTAATGTTTCCTTTGAAGGCTGAGTTGGGAATACAAGGCGGAAATGCAAGATTTATGGATATCATTTTCGTGCTTATGGTCCATAGAGATAAAAACAAACAACACTCCCCTCTCCCCAACCACTGAAGAAAATGGGTCAATCGAAAATTATCACAGTGACAGGTTTTTCCTTTCATTAGGATTACAAAACACTCAGCGTTAGTAAGAATTGTAGAGATTTTTCTGACAGAATTAATTATTCTGAATGATTAGTTTGTTATGCTCCTTGCAGGGACCAAGTTTGGAAGAGGAAGTGCTTTGTCTTTCGATTAAAAATATCCAAACAGCTCTGTGGAGTCATGATCTGAGAAACCAAAACAAGTCCTTAATCGTAGATAAATGAAGGTTGGCTGATCCCAGTTTGTAGAAAGCCAGAGGAAGCCCTCTGCTCTGACCCCGTGCCCTCTGGCATCACAGCTGGTGCACGAGCACAAAGACAACTTGGATGTAGATGCTGCTGTGGGCACTTTACACAGGCTAGATTGTAAATTTGTCCATTTATGAGTGTTCTGCGGGGGTTCCCACCAACTCAGAGGACAAAGCAAGAGCTGAAGCAAACAAAGCATATCCATAAAAGCTCCTCTGATTGCCACTATTAATAAAATGGAGGCCATAAACAAATTTACTGTGTACTGTTTCTTAAGTGGGGGAGCAGGAAAGAGGGGGATTCCTCCCTTGAACTGAAAGAGGGGTGTGTGTTACACACGGTGAGGGCAGAAGGTATATATGCTTTATGAAAAATAAATCTGGCTGCCAGAAATGTTTTCTTTTACACTTCTTACTACTGGGCTGTGGATATGAATTTCATACTAACTGAAATCTCAAATTGCCTTGGCAGAAGCCTGCAAACTTTTATTTGCAGTATACATAAAACAGATACATTGGGATTTCTGGGGTGGTTTGGGGTTTTCAGCATATAAATTCAGAAAGGGAAGAATAGTTTTGAAATTGTCCTGGCATGTATCAGCATACTCTAATGTACTTCAAGGTCCACCTCCAACTTGCATATTTTTCATTTTCGTTCACCCTTTCTAGCAATAAGGACAACGTGCTTATTTCTGATGCCAACACCTATTATGAAGCATTAGATATGGTCCAAAAATCACAGCAGTTTTATACAAGTGACTCAATTTTTGGGGAATGATTGACAGAGAAAGCTACATTTCTTTCAAAATGCCAGGCCCAGTGGTTCCTTCCAGTCCTGTGTACAAAGAGACCAGTTCACACAATGGTTTCACTTCTAGGCCATAGATGTTCGCTCATTTTCCAGGACTCCCTGCTCTGGTTTCCTACTCATGCTAAGGAGTCCTGCAAAGCACTGCAGAGGCTGGTAAAGCGGGGAATGAAGCCTGGGTGGAGGTGATAATGCAGCAATTCCTTCAGTTGTCTTGATGGAAACAGTTTTCGTCTGACTGCATGTCAGTCATACGCCTGTTCTGCTGTAGTCCACCTTGTACTACTGCAGGTACCCGTGGGAAAATCTTTAGTGCATCTCAAAGCTGCTACTGTGAAGTTAAATACGTTCATCGCTGAATGAGCAATGAAGACCCAAAGCAAAAAACGGGATATTCCCAGTGGGTCTGGAAGTCAAGAAGGTGGTAGGGAGTGTCTCTGTGGCCCAGCAGTGGGATCTCCCACAAGGAGCAAAGACCTTTAACACACCTGGGGTCAGTCCCCGGCAACAGGGACCCACAGAGGCACGCAGCAAATGCCAAAACCATGGGGTATTAGAACATGAAGATACGACTTGTGCTGTAGCTTTCTGTATTGAGCTGGGATCCTTTTTTAGGCAATTGTTTTTTAGGACTTAGAAGAAACTTTTTATTGAAAAAAACTGGAAAACTAGTGTGGGGCTTAATCTGCTCCCCGGGGGACCGAGCATCAAATGTAGCCAAGAGGTCCACGTGGAACTTTTTTTTTTTTCATTTTTTTATTTTTTTTTTTTGCTTAACTTTAATTAGTGACAGGTAAGTCCTGGGTAGAAACCAGACACCTAGTTTAGCTGGAATTCATGGTCTGGAAACCACTAAGAAAAGCCAGTTCCCTTGTTTTACATCTCAAGCCTAACGTCACGTGGTCGCACTCTGTCGTGCAGTTACCGCTGACAGCAGCACAGGAAATAGCTTGGAGAAACACCCTCCTTCTGTTTCATTTGGAGCTCATCTGTTCTGAAACTTCCAGTGACAAAATTATGGTGCAGATTTAATAGGAGTATGTGTCTAAACCCATACTGATGTTTTTTCTGCAAATCTGGGTTAGAAGATCTCATTTTTCTCCTCCCACACAGGCACCCTCTGCCAACTGCACAAACAACGACCTGTATTCATCCACACTGTAACCGCTGACATCATCAGGCTACAACAGAGATAAATTTGGTCCAGCGAGGCAAAGTGCTGTGAAATGGTTTGTTTTTTCTCTTTTACGCAAGGAAAATGCATCTGGAAACATACCATACTTTCATGCTGACACACAGGAATGTCTTCATCCTTATCAGGTGATGGATTTTCCGGCAGATTCATAAGGGCTTTTTTAAATAGATGCTTAAATTATAATTATTTTATTTCCTATAGCGATACAAATCTATGAGTTTGTTATTATTCTGCTTATAAACAACTTTTTAGAATTATTGGCATGAACTATTTTTTTTTTTTTAAATTTTAGGTGTATCCTAGAGCATTTGACTTCATGTTCCCAAGATCGTTTGACTTCATTTTCATAAGATCCATGATCCAAAGATGGAGTACTCAAGAATGCCTGAGTGTTTCTGGAGACTAATTTGCATTTTCAAAAGCAGCTTAAGTAATTATATCAATAGGATTTAGGAACACAGAGTCAGGAAGAACTCAAGAACGGCGTCACTCAGTGCAATAATGTCTTTTAGCTAGTTAAATGAGAGTGGTGCACACAACCTTAAGTTAGGAAACTAAGTTGCCCAGTCCATGAATTAGAAGCGGTAGTGCCAAAGACTAGGATATGCAGCACCCAGCACGCTGAGTAGAGGTACACCTAAATGACACAAAGGTAAAAGCTGTGAAAAAGATATACCTGAGATTGTGCCTCTTGCCCAGAATTAACTACATCCTTGAGATAGGTGCCTCTGAAATAAAGATCTAGAGCCAGAATTTGCCTTTGGATGCACATGACTGGATTGCTGTTTTCCGTTAAAATGCAGCTTTGTGAGCGCAAAGTGTCCTTTGCTTGAAGGAATGTGAACTTCCTTTTCTCTACAGTACAGTGGAACTGGAGAAAGACGGCATTCCTTAGAATGGATTTTATTTTTAAATCTCAGATTTATAGCAGAAGAGGTAATCAAAGGTGCTGTTCACAGAATACAGAGCTCTTAGACAGTCTACCTAATATAAGCAATAAAGCGTGTTGTTGCTAATAAAATCAGTTATCAGGTTGTTCACAATGAAATCTGAATGACCAACCCCTGACACTGGCAGAGTTTTTTTCAGAGCTCCTCAAAATATGAAATGCTGCTTTAAAATCTGTTGCAAGACCAACGTTTCAGATTCACCTGTAAACTGCTTATTACAAATGGGACTTAGAAATGACCATATCTGAGGGTTTTGAGTTTTCTTTGGCTTTGGTATAATCAAATTCAGACTATCTTCCTGCAAAATTGGTATAATAATATTTAAACACTTGCAAAAGACTTAATTAGCTAATTAATATTTATGCAGTCATCAGATATCCTTGTGTGTGAGATATTGAGCTAATTTTACTACAAGAAATTTCATTGAAAATTTAATAAAAAATGTAATGCAAGGGTTTAAATTCCTTACTTTATTTCAATGTAATGTATTTAAAGTACAGTAATAAAGTACAAATAAATCAGGGAATCAAATCCCTGAAAACAAGAATATGGGAACAGGAAGATTTTGTAGCAAATAAAGAATCATCCAATGAATTTGGAAGGGAACCAGATCATTCCTCTATGCCCTGTGAAGCTGATTTTCATCTCGCTGCCTGGTTTACACATACCACAAATAATCCCATGCGGAGGACAGTTCTGCATGATGGGAATTCAGCCCCTGGTGCCAGTCCTTCAAAAACTGACTCCTCATAGCGCCTAGAAAACTGGATAGAAGTGAAAACAACGGGCTCGCTCAGAGTGAAGTTATAATCTGGTTTGCTCCCAGCCCAGATTATAACTTTTTGCAACTATTTGCTTTCACTGCATGCACAAGGGCAGAGAGTCCTATGCTAAAACACGTGGGAAGTTGGCTGTGAGGTTCATTTGTGCCCACAGCGCTGGCTGGCCAATTTAGGGAGTAAATGAAGTGCAACTAGAGTCCGTGACCTCCAGATAAACTGAGCCAGCATGGTACATTACACAAGCTCTGAAACTAAATATCTCATATGGTAAACTAAAAATGGAAATGGAGGTGTTTCCTTGGTAAGATGTACTTCCCTTTCCCCTCTTCAAGGTCCATATACAGTGAGGAAACAGATACCAGAAAAAGAACTCAAACTTAAGGAGATTAAGGAGACTAACAGACCTCTTTTGCCCATATCTGCCAGAGAAGAGGTTGAGAAAAAGCCCATTGTACCCAGGCAAGAAGATAATATTTGCCTGGCTGAATCCATGTAATGCATCACCATATCAGATTGAGCCAGGCTAGCATCTATGGGAGCACCACAGCTCAGCTCAGAGTGAGGCAGTGATACCAGATCACAGCAGTGCTGGTATCGCTGAGGGGTTGCGCGCAGAGTACCACAGGCCATTTTCATAAATTCCTAAATCGGAAGGAACCGTTCGTTTCACAGAATGACCCAGAATCACAGAAGGCTTGAGGCTGTTTTGAGACATTCCAGATGTGTCTCTCCAGTGCTGAGTAGAAGCGAAGGATCACCTCCCTTGAAGTGCTGGCAATGCTCTAATGCAGCCCAGGAGGCTGTTTGTCTTCTTTCCTGCAAGGGCACATAGCTGGCTCATGGTCAAATGTGGTGTCCACCGGGACTCCCAGGTCTTCTTCTGGAGAGCTGCTTTCCATCTGATTGACCCCCAGTGTGTACTGATGCATGAACGTTGTTCCTACCCAGGAGAAGGACATTGCACTTCCCTTTGTGGAACTGCATCAGGTTCACGTCAGCTCATTTCTCCAACTTGTCAAGGTCCCTCTGAGCACACCCATCTGTGTATCATCCACTTCTCCCAATTTTGAATTATCTGCAAACTTGCTGAGGGAGAAGTTTGTCCCGTCATTCCAACCGTTAACAAAGAACCTTCATGGTTTTCAACACAGTAGATTTTGTCCTTAAAATTAGTAGATACCTGCTGACTTGTGAAGATGATGTGTGTATCACCATACTGAACATCTCAAAAGGAACTGGTAGATCTACAGAAGTAATAGTGTGACAATAACGGAATTTTTCTTCTCTGTTTGGATTATAAAAGTTTGGATGGCCTTTTTTTGAATTGTGCAGTATAAGCAATTAATGGACTGAGTTTCTCACCACACAGATCATATGCTGCTTTTTCCCACAGCTAGGAAGCCAGTCTCAAGTTGTTGGTATTACTCTACACAGAATCACAGTTGCACATGATATACAACACTATGCATGTCTAGAACATACTGGGAAAAAATAAATTATGTCACTTGTCGAATTCATCCTTAAAATGTACTTTATTCAGGCACAAAATCTGTTTAGAGACCAAGGAATTATGAGTAGCTGCCCAAAATCCATGCCATTTTTCTCCACCCAACAGGTAACTCTGCAATATCTCATGCCTTGTGACATTAACTATCAGAACCTTAGGTTTGATGGTTTGAAACCCCAGTAAACCTTTCAGATGAATAAAAAGCCCTCTTTGCTCCCTGGTGCTTCTTGTACTGTGTTCAGTTCTGGGCCCCTCTGTACAAGAGGGACATGGAAGTGCTGGAGCGTGTCCAGAGGAGAGCTACCAGGCTGGTGAGGGGTCTGGAGACCAGGTCAGATGAGGAGAGGCTGAGGGAGCTGGGCATGTTCAGCTTGGAGAAGAGGAGGCTGAGGGGAGACCTCATTGCCCTCTACAACTACCTGAAAGGAGGTTGGAGAGAGGTGGGTGTTGGCCTCTTCTCCCAGGTGAATAACGACAGGACCAGAGGAAATGGTCTGAAGTTGTGGCAGGGGAGGTTTAGATTAGATATTAGGAAGAATTACTTTACTGAAAGAGTGGTCAGGCACTGGAACAGCCTGCCCAGGGAGGAGGTTGAGTCACCATCCATAGAGGTGTTTAAGAAACGTCTAGATGTGGCACTTCAGGGCATGCTCTAGTGGCAGAGATTGTAGGAGGGTTTTTTTTGGTGTGTGGTTGGACTCGATGATCTCAAAGGTCCTTTCCAACCATGAAGATTCTCTGATTCTATGATTCTACAGACTAATTCTTAAGGACTGGACATGTGAACGAGACTGCCATAAGAAGACAGGAGGAAAGAACACCCGGTCCTCTCCATGGCTAGAAGCCATCTCTGACAGACAGAAATTTCAGCTGGGCAAGAGAGGAGCACAGTCTGAAAAAAGGCAATAAGCATGTTCTGACACTCCTTATGTGGAAATCCAGCTGTTGGCAGATGACGTCTTTTGAAACTGGTCAAATAATGTGGAAAAGACAAACCTCTAACTTCAGTAATAATCAGCCTCTTCAGTAATCTTTCTGTTGCACTTCATGACGGGAAGGAAATGAAGTGTTTTCACTTCCAGTTCTTTGCATGCCGTCTCAAAGGGATGCTGAGTGATGCAATATACAAATCCCATTGCTACAGAGCGAATGAATACTTGAAAGCTAAATCTGCCCATCAATACCTGCGAGAAATGTCAGACTTGGAAGGAAAGCTCCAAAGGGGAAAAAAATTACCCACATGCTGACAGATCAGGCTTTCATTTCCCACCTGCTGATAAGAAATGAGATGAAGATAACTTCTTGAGAGCCAGTTGTATATTGATCCCCTTGCTGAGGAATGGAAGACGTGATGCATGATACTTTCTTACCTTCCCCTTGCACTTCTTCCTTACTGGGAGTGGTAAGCAAGGTTTCCACGTGAGCCACACTGTAGCCCTCGAACCCTGTGCCTCCTTATGATAAACATCTGTGTGTATACTTTGTGTGACCCACCAATCCACCACTGTAACCAATCTCAGAACCAGCAGGACTTTAATTTTTCTTTTGAGAGTGAAGTGTGATTTGTCCTAATTGAGCAGGTCATCAGCGTGCAGTCAGATACAACCGGTCCTTAATGCTAAACCCATGTTTTCTTGCAGGTTTTGCCTTTGACCTAATCACTAAAGAGAGCCTCCCTACTCCTTTCACTTTCTGCCTCGGCTTGGGCTGTCCTCTGTGTCCACCCAAGCACGGATTTAGATCACCTCTTTCAGTCCCGCAATCCCATCCAAGCCCATGCTGCCGCCCGCTGTGTCATGATCTCACGTGTCCACAGTGGAGCTCAACAGCTTCTCTTCCACTCAAGGGACTACTTCTGAAACACAGGAAAAAGTGTCGGTGTTTCACTGGGCTTTTCAGGAAGGCATGTTTCACTGGTAGCAGCCTGACTTCAAGCCTCCTCCGACGTCTTTGTCCACATGCCTCTTGGCTTATTCCTCAAACATGCACCTCATCTGCATGACTTAGACATGCCACATGGCTGCCCTGTCACCAAATCAGGTTTGTCAAGGCGCATAAGTGAATTACATTTTTCCCAGTCTTGGTTATGTAAAAATGTTTTCATCTGATGTTCCCTAGCTCAAAATCTGCTCATACAATTTCTTCATTGAAACTACGTTATCATGATTCAGAAAGGAAATATTTATTTCAAAGATATTTCTGATAATGTTCTTAACCTGGAATAGGCAAAAAAAGTTAGAATGAAATCCTTAATTAGAGTCTAATTTACTAACACAAATAGTCCCATTGATTTCAATAGAATTACACGAATTAGTGAAATGAGCAAGTTTTCCCTGAGGTAAACTTTTAAATTAAAAGTTGATGGAAATCTTGATATGGGGAACTGTTGACTGAATTTGAAATATGTAGCTCTGATTCTGGAGTCATTTTTTACTTTAAGACTTGGTATGTTTGCCTACATATATTTTACCCAACAGAGAAGAAAGGAGTGTCTCGTTAGAAAAATGAAATGTCAGCATATTTCTATGTTTCTCCTCTTTGCTCTTCATTTGAAATAACTGACTGTTTTAATGCTTTGGGTTTTTAAAAAAAAAAATCATTGAAAAGATTGTAGAAAGCTAAGTCAGAGTGTTTGGCATATTCTTTTGAATTGGGTAAAGTTAGATTCTTATCTGCTTCATGTTATTTATTGTTTGACATATTTGATTTGTAGCATCTAAAAGCCTGGATCAAGATGGCAATCCTACTGTGCTCTGCATGCTGAATCCTGCTTTCAGCGGAGCAGCGGAGAGATTGCACGGCCCGTACCAGCATCTGTTATGCGCACAAAAGTGAAGAGGTACATTCCACAAGGGTATGCGTATTCCTACGCGCGCGCGTGTGTGTGTGTTTGTGTGTGTGTGTGTGTGTGTGTGTGCGCGCGTGTGTGTGTGTGTTTGTGTGTGTGTGTGCAGACACTTGCTCATGCATGTGTGCACTTTTCCCTCGCTTTGAGAGTCTGATGTGCAGTGAGAGAATTTTAATCCCATTTACTGACCTTCCTGAGAAGCAGAGGGAAAGAGGGGAGGGGAAGGCATACGCACCTGCAGTTTATTTCCTTTAAAGAGATGACTTTAAGATAATAGAGATGGGATGGAAGAAGAATACTGCCCATTGCCAGGAGCTTTGTTCGCAGTGCATACAATACACGGCCTCAGAAGCCGACTGGGAACTGCTGCCACTGGAATGAAGAACAGTATTGCCGGGGGGTCACCAAGCAGCGAGTGCAATTGATTAGAGGTATAAGTCTTAAGATGGCAGCAGGGAAAATGTTCAGTGACCAAATCAATCTGCTGAATGACCTTTCCTCCAGATGCGTACAACGTTATTCTTTTAAAGCTGAATTTGCATTCAGGTGCTTTAGCTTAGCTGGTTTTGAAGGCACTGGAAGCTGAGCGACTGCCTGTGGGAAGATAATTTAGAGCAAAGGGTTCATGAGAGCATTTGTTTAGCATGAAAAATACCTGCCTGATATTTGAAAATGGAACTACAAGGGAATCCAGAAATAAGGTGTGAGCAGCAGAACTTAGCTAGTGTTTGTTGGTGGTAGGTAACTGATTACTGTTTAAAGGGCATCCCTAGTCCACTGATGTCAGCGGTAGCTTTCCAGGAGGTGTTTGGCTGGGTCTTTGGTGAACATCATCCCCAGTCCGTGGAGATCGTTTAAACAATGTGATTGGATACTATTTAAGGTGTTAGACTCTGAAGTAACTGCATAGTTTGTGACAAGCCCATTTATGCCCGTTTTAAGTATGACATACTCTGTATTTCCCGTATGAACTTCAATGAGAGTTTTGGTATGTAAAAATTTAGACTGGGCTATTTTAATCATGTTGGAGCTGGGTCCCTCTTTGGCCCTACTTTCTTCTGTTTTTTCTTTGCTCAGTAGGGAAAAAATACACATTGCAGTATGCTCAAATTTAACCCATTCATGTATTCTTGTCACATATTTCTGTCTACTGTCATTCAATCCTGACCAAAAAAAAATCCCCAGCCTTCTCTTTTGGTAATGAAATCTTCTTCAACAAGAGAAATTCTTTCTTCTTTAAATTCTGTTTGTGCCGTACTGTGCCCTGATTCTCACTGATGTGGAGAAATTCATGGCTCTTTTATGATCTAAAGCAGATCTGAACGTAACATTCCAAAGATGAAAGCTGCACGAGCAGCAGCATGGAGTTCCTGGCAGCAATCTCTGTTCTCAATATCCTCTGTCAGGAGAAATGTTTTCAGCTACAAGACCAATTTATGCTCTTCACAACTGAGTAGTGAAAGTGCCTACTCCCATCTAAACTGCAGTATTCTGCAGATGTGGTTACGCTGTCTTAAGTGGCAGGAGAGTTTCACTGGTCATGTTGGTGTCTTGTATTTGCACTATAAAAGTTTCAACGATGAAAACAAGCTGCAGTTTTCAGCCTCAAATGTTTCTTGATGGACTACAGCATATGAATGTCTTAATTTTCTCATGATTTATGTTGGAATTTGCGCTGCTAATTCAGACTGAGTGAAAAAGCAGTATTTTCATATAAAATGTATAATACAATGTCACCTTGTTTTTGACATACTTCGTGGTTTCAAGATCTTTTTGCAAGACAGCTTTTCATTTCTTTTAAGTCTGACAGCTGAACATATTCTTTGTTATGACAAAGTATTGATGTTCACGTCTAAGGAAGATACTAATGTGACAGAAAATGTCAGAAAAGATTTCCGTCCCCACGCTAGGAAGTATAAAGGTTATACCACCAGAATCTGCTGTGCTCACATGTAAAAATAGTGCTTATTCAAGTAGCATGAACTCCCACATTTGCTTCTTTCTTTATCATACAAATTCTTACACTGGGATAATAGCTAAACTCATCTTTGAATAGTATTTGTTGAAAATTTGGTAGTGCTGATGGTAATGATGGATTTCCCTCAGTTTGAGTACACATATGCGAGAGGAATTCTGTTGTTCTTACATCCTGTTTTGTTCAGTGTTTTCTTATCCTACAGCTGGCATCTGAGAAACACAGTAAGTACCCGGTATAAGAAACTATCAGCATTGTGCTGTCTTTAGCAGCTATCCACAGGCACTACTCTCATACACTCCTCTGCAATCAAAACCAAATCTCCTATTTTGAGGTATATCCTGATATACGGCATTGAATCTCCCAGTTGCTGTAGCCAGGAGAGAAAAATGTGCTCAAAGCTGCTGCTGCTTTTTTTTTTTTTTAAAAAGAGTAACACACTTCAGCAATCAAAGGGTGAAACCAGCTAAAAAGACACACACAACTGTATTTAAAATCATTGGTTTGGGAGTACGGGGGGTGTGTGTGGGGGGGTTATGTGTGGGAGAAATCCCCTTAACTAAACGCATTAGAAAAATGGAATGAATGTAAAATTGAACAGTTTAATTGGATCCCGAGGAATTATCTTGGAACCTGCAAACTGGCTTCCAAGCCCTGCTAACCAACTTACCTTCATCAAATGCTTAAAGGCTTTCCTCACATTGTCAAAAGCATTTTAAGCAAGCACAGCACTCAGCTACATACCATGACAAATTTTGCCTGTAGGCTGTTAAAATGGCTTTAAACTACTGAGGCGTGCTCTTAAAATATATATGTATACTTTGTACATATTTCATCCCAAGCTGGCTCCCTTCTCCCTAGCTGCTTTCTTCTTTTTTTTTTTTTTTTTTTTTTTTCTTTTAGCCTTTATATCTTTGGAGTCTAGCAGGGTTATTAATTAATGAACTTGTGTATTTTCCGTCTTTAGCTGCTGAAGAGCGAGGAACTGTCAATCAGCGGGGACCCTCCTGAATTAGGTGAATGCTGACATTTGGCAAGTGTCATCACAGTTGCCTGCCCATGCCCTTGTAATGCTCTAAGCCAGTGACCCTTCCCTCTTTGTCACACATTTCAGGTAGCACTCAGAGCTCATTGTGTGCAACTGAGGTCAACCGCCAACCAACCAAGTGCTCTGTCCTGCTCGCACAAAGCTTTCCCTGAAGGCAAGAGAAAAGAATAATAAAAGGGGGAAATGGCCTGCTGAGCAAAGGCTCTGAGTCTTTTATAACAGGAGGTCGTTTTTGATTATAGGAAGGAACCTTCAGTGGCCATGGAAACCAAAATGCCACACAAAAGCCAGAGGGTGCTTGGGAGGTAAACAAGATAGATGAAAGGTGATGGTGCTTTTAATCTCTGCAATCAATGTGCTTAGGTGGGTGACTTTTATTTAATCCATGTCTGATTAACCCTCTCCCTTTGTTTACACCATTATAGGAGTTTTTCTCCTGTAAAATTTTTAAACAAATGTTAAAAAATTCAAGGAGGGGGCTGGTCACTGCAGTGTTTTCATCCTATTCACCCCCCTGATGTAATCATGGATGTTCTCATTATCCACATAAATGCCTAATCCTTCTTACTCCTGCTAAGCTTATCCTCGGTGCTATATTTTTGAATGAGAGAGTGAAAGTTCTTATACAAATACAAATTCTTGTGACTTTCTTTTTCGGACACCTGGCAGGATGAAATAACTGGAAACAATAGCACTCAGTAAGGAAACCTTTTCCACCCAGAAGCCTTGGAGCAGCTTGGTGAAAACTGGTTTTGATTCAGTTGAGTTATGAGCCCTTGAAAACTGCACATCTTACATGCTCAGACGTTTTTTAAATAACAGCAGTGGTTTTAATGACAGCTGAATGTTCGGAAGGAAGTTGTGCCGTGCATGCGTGCGCGGCTAATTTACCTACTTACTGAAAAATATACTCAGGGGTAGTGCTCCGAATGAACCCTGCCACATTCAGTTTGGGTTGGCTTACACAACTGAAAATTCTCTCCGACGGCTGCGCAAAGTTTTCCACAATAATGGGCATTTTATGGATGAGATTTTCAAAAGTCAGTCCCCATTTAGGAGAGCAGATCCCATTCAGACAGGAAAGGGAAGGGAATTTAAAAAAAAGGCCTGGAGGAATTTGTGTTCCTACATCCCTTTGGGGTTAAGGGGTGCATTCAATAAAGACAGGCATTTAAGCACTTATCTCCATCTCGGTGTCATTAAAGCATGAGCTTTAAAAACTCTCTGAATCTTGTCCTGGCTCCTGAACGAAAATAAAATGCACGCTCTTTCAGTTAGGCTTCCTAAACAGTCTGGAGGAAGAGAAAGATGCTTCAAAATAGCATTTGCAGAAAGAACTGCTTAAGCTCACTGACTTCAAGTTATCGTAGCCCTTTCCAGAGCTAAGATACCTTTGCCGTGTCAGCCAACAGCTGCCTCTATCCACCCAAAAACTAAGTCCTTTCCTGAGAACAGCTACCTATCTCAATTCTTTGAAAAAGTAAAGCAGAGCTTAGCAATTCTTTTTAAAATACAGGTAGAGGAGGCACCGTAACTGATGCTGCCCACTCTCTATGCAACAACCCATCAGTAAGAGTGCTTGCCCAGGGAGCAGGAGAGCTGAGCACCATGCCTTCCTCAGTGCTGGCATGCTTGCTTGAACCTGGTCCCCCGCTGCCTGGCCAAGCAGGTCGAGCCTGAGGAAGAGGAGTTTGGAAACAAACATGATGACTGAGGGCCCAGAAAGAAAAAAAAAATGTGTTTGATCTCCTAACTCTGAAACCCTGGCAGAAAGAAAAGATGCCCCTCAAGAAGAAGAGATGACCCTCTGAGAAGATGTCACTTAGGCTTAGCAGGGAACGAACAATGTACCTGGATGCTAGGACAGAATTGTTCTTTTCTTGAATTGCAGCAAATACTTCAGGGTAAAATAAGAAATTATAAAAGAAAGACAAAATCCACACCCAGCTTCTTGAGCTAATCAACCAAGTCTCTCTAAATCTAGTTTTTTATCTTGCCCTAATTCCATAAAGGGCCACAGATGTCACAATACCTGATTTTTAATTGACCTGCTGTTAATCGCTTGAGAGGAATTTGGGATGCAGAGAGTTAGGATCCTAATTATGAGCTTCCCAGTAGTTACAAGGCAAGAGCATGAAGCTGCCTCCGCTAGCCAAAAGGAAGGGTAAAGGAAAAGATCTAGTCACTGGGTCTAGGCAAAGGAGAGGCTCTTCTTTCAGTGAGGGTTGACAACTTTGAACACTCCTGTAGACTTAAACTCCTTAGCCAGGTAACGGTCTGTGAGGAAAAACACGGATGTTGTTAGTTGCCGCCTTCTGCTAACGGTGAGCACTCTCACGTGCCATTTGAAACATTTAGATCCCGCTCTTCTGTTAGGTCTGGGGCTCGACTCTTCCTCCACAGCCCCTAATGGGGCCTTTATCCGCTAAGCTGGAAGATTCAGAGAGAGCTCAAAGTAAGAAAAATTTAATTTTTCATTGAATCCATGAAGAGACTGGGTCCAAGAACTGTACGCATATCTAAGCTAGAGTCATTCTCTCTCTCTCTCTGAGTCAACTGGCATTTAAATCATTTATATAAAATGGAGCAACATAAACAAGCAGGAAGTGAAAGGGGCCCACACAAGCATCTTTCAGTAATTTTTACCCTGATAGTAGAAATTTTGGGTTCCAGTATCTGTGTGATATGATCTTGGTCATGGGTCAGGGACACGACCAATCCCTTTTCATTCTCTTCTGCTTTTATTAGCCATAGTCAGAAATGACCTTCTAGAGCTCTTTATTAGCAAGTCCCCACCATACAGCTAAGCAGTGTCAGAAGTTTGAATATTACATATAAAATCAAAAGAAGAAATGTCAGTATATGGAGCCTTCCAGGTGACAAATCAGCAATTATGGACTGGAGGTGCTTTCAGGATTAGCTATATCAGATGAACAATTGGTTTTCAGGGTCTATTTTATGAATAAGTTTTACGGTTCATGTTCATGGATTTTTCCATAACTGAAGATTTTCAGCTCTTTCGAAAGCCCCAAACATAAAGTGTTCTGTATCTAATATTTTGAAAGGCTCATGGTCACTCAGGTGGCACGAGAATTGCCCTTGTGCCTCTAACCTACGTGTGAATGCAGTGGGACGCAAGGAGATTTCCTTCTCCCTTCCTACTTGTATCAGCATAAAGGTTGCCTACAGCTGCAGTGATCCACGCTGCGAAGATTCAAATTTGAATTAAACTTGCTTTAAACTTCACATGAGCTTGTAGGCATCTTTCAAGGAGTCCTAACCTCTGATAAATGTCTTCTTTTGCCTAATTATGTCCAGGAAAAGTTTCCTGAGATGCCCTGCAGCAGACAAAATATGGTTTGCTTCATCTAACAAACCCAAAGATTATTGCTGACAATGTATTGTGTCACACCAAAGCACGCACAGTGCCGTTCTCACAAAGGAGCAAGAAAAAACAAATACTGCAGTCCTTCCCTAATTTTGCTCAAGTAAAACTCAGCTTAGTATACTAGCCTATTTAATGAGAACCTTGTGATCCGTAATACCAGTTGGATTTGTAGAGTTCTGGCTTTTGACAAAGTACGCTGAACCAAAGAGCCTGTGAAATATTTAATAACATTTTGCAGACGCAAAGCAATTTTTTCCTATTATTTTGGGTGAATCTTCCAACATTTAAGTTGCCAACTTTTCTGGCATAATTTAAAATACTTTATTTAAAAAAAACCAAGCACCTCCACACTCAATAACTTGAACACATCAGAATGAATGCATTATTTATCACATGCTCCACTCTGCTGAAAGGGTCCGTAAGTTGCAGTGGATAAACCTGAGATTCTGAAAAAGGAAAAGACCGTTTCTTCCTTCACCGTGTGGCTGGATTGTGACAAGCACGGCATCTGAATCCAGACAAATTGCTAGGGTCCTGTGAAGTTACAAGCGTACATGCCTGCTGCACAATAACAAAAATGTTATGCAGCCAATTTAGGCAAGCCAGTGACCACCATGAAATCTATTGACATTTTCCTTGGACTTAATGTGGATACTTAGCCAAACCTCTTTGGCTGAGCAACTGAGCTTTATCATACTCCTTTCCTCTTCTCCCAGCTAAAAATATAAATACCCTCATATTTATGCTAGTGCAACACCACCTACTAGGAGGCAAGGGTAAGAAAGCTAGCTCTTTTAAAAATTAATGAGCCTTGGAAGGAAATGAAGCTGAGAGAGTATGAAAGCATATGAATTTCTCCTATACAGAAGAACCGGCATTCATTAAACTGTAACTCTACACTGTTCAAAGCTCCAGTCCACTTCAGCAGTAGATTAGTATGAGTAAGGACTGTAGAGTCCAGGGTACGTGTTTTTCTCCTGCCTGGAAAAATATATTACTGCATCTGTGGATAACAAGATTAGCAAAGACATTTGCTTTGTCACAGCCACATGCGCCTACCTGTGCATTAGATGCAATAAAGCTGGGTCTTGCAATAGTACAAGAAAATGGGAGATTTATATTCAGTGCTAGATTTGGGGCCCTTAGCAAAGGTAGCAGTTGTAAGCATAGTCCTATTTTTAGACTGCCAGATGATGGGATTCACATTAACTGAGCACGTTAAGAACAGCAGCGTGGAGTTTTTGATACTAGTTAATATTAGAATTTAGAAGAGGTGAAAATGAATGTTCTTACAAATAATTTTATTAAGCAATATATCTTTAAGTTGTTCCTTTGTTGCTTTTTTGTTTTACTTAAAAGGGTTTAAAATTTACCCCTTTATAGCTCTCTCTTAAATGCAAAGAGATGGGAAACAATAGTAAACCAACAGATTACCTTATTCACAGATATTAGCTTCTCACATATGATCACATAACTCATATTTTTGTACGGGCGGGTGTTACTTATTTTTTCTCATCCATCAAGAAACAATCTCAAAGAAATCACGTTCCAGGTCAGAATGCTAAACAAGAGCATATTGACCTGGATTCCTCTTGTTCTGTACACTTCAGACTTTTTCTCATGTAGTGTCTTCTATTGAGGGTCATTTCTATACAAAACATTTCTATCAATATATCTGTATCAAATTAAAGTTGATTGTTCTTGATATATTAGTGCAAACATACTGTGTTTATAGTTACATAGGTATAAACGTTACTCCTAGTACCATCTTGGAATAAGCTATACGCATGCAACACAGATCATACAGAAATGACTGTACCTATGTTAATGAACCATTTCACCTGAATCACTAAATGTAAATAAAGAAATACAACCTTACAACTCTGAAAGGAAATTGCTGTCAGATATGATGGATTGTATTTCCTGGCTCTATGGTTGGTACATTTATATTTAGTTTTCATTTGATTATCAGCTATCTATATCGTGTTTATTGCATCATCAGTCACTAAGGGATGTTCAATTAATTTCCATGAAGACACAGATCCATCAATAGAAATGGAGATTTTTGAGGAGATCCATTTTGGTCTTTGAAAGACTAGCTATACAAAGGGTGATTTACCAAAAATGAGGAAGACTAAGTGTCCATTCTTTCCAGACAACCACCGTTGTCATTTTTAAACAACATTAATAAATGGAAGTAGAGTTGGGCTGATGGAATCTGGTACCTGAAACAGTTCTGCCTCTCTCAGGAGTATACAGGATGTGTATTCCCAAAATTAGAATAATGTTCAGGTGCTAGTCACAAGAGGGAGCTCAGTGCTTCACAGCTATAATAGAAATAGATCTGGGCTGAGAAGCAAAATTTGAATAGTTTGTAAAAGGATATAGAATATAAAATCAATAGCAATTTTCAGTGCTTGGACTATATCAATTCATCTTGGATTTGCCCTAGAACATCAGTCTTTGCCATCAAAGAAAGAGGAGTGTTTCCCACTCATCTAATATATAGCTCACTTTCTCTGTCTTTCATCTTCCCAGTTCCTCGTATTTCTATTTCTTTGTCAAAAGTAGGTTAAAATGGAAAGGAAGCTGATGATTCATAACAGAAGTTTAAGGCAAAAAAATACAGGAATACTATGTTAGGCTTAGGAGTGGACAAGAACCAAACTTTCTAGCATGGTTAAAAACATTCAGAACTGTACATTTGAAATATCATGATATTTGAAGTGATATGATAAATAAAATGCAGAAAAATGGAAATGGGATTTTTCAAAAAAACCTGGTTGCATACCTGAGATATCCTGGCTTGGTAACTGCACATCATAGATAGCTACAGAGCATCACAGCCATGGGCATCATATTGATGCGCACCCAAATGGTCAGTTACACCAACAGCCCAGGAATCAGAGAGTGGATAAGCTGCCACAGAGACAACCTAGTTATTTTTGGAATTAACACATTTGCCTGTAATAGTTTGGTTTAAAAATGGCATTTTTGAACCAAGGAACCATTGACTGATAAAACTGTGGTCGGGTGAACTTGAAAGCAAGGGTACTAAAGCTAGGAATCATGAGAACTGAAAGGAAATTTTCAAGAAATCCAAACTTATTCCAGTCTTTGGATGTGAATACTACTTACATTGTGTTAAGTCCAGCCCATAATTCATATCATGGGAAAAAGTATGATTTGGGCATTTCAGTGTTTGTTGTTCCAGATTAAACCAGGCTGATTTTTTAACAATGGTTCTTTTCTTATTTGCTTCACCCACTCCTGGTGTTGCCTGGGTGATGTAGTTGTTCAGATGTTGTGGGCTTCTTTGAGTGTTTACTTATCACTAGTGCAAAGCCTGTGGAATGGATTGGCTTGCTGAATTGGATTTACAACTGTTTTTCTTCTCCAGAACAGTGAAAAGTAACTGAAATGGTCATATATTTCTTCCTTCTTCCTGTAGATTCCCTTATCTTCAGATGTCTCTCAACCTACATTGTCTTTGACATTCTCTCCCTTTTTCATGCTCTACATTCCCTGGCACGTTTCCCACTCCTTCTTGCAAAACCTACATTATCTTCTCTTGACCATCTGTTATGAAAATGCCTAGTGAAATGGGTAATTTAAAAAGTAGAGTCTGTACATATCTCACCAGCAAAAGATTTGTGATGGTTGCAAAGTAGAAGCTGAAGCAAATAACCTCTGCAACACCTTCCCTAGGAAGTTCTGGATCCTGTGACAGTTAAAGCACTTGAATCAAGTTTAGGTCTAAAAGGTACGCTTTCAGCCTATAGTCATGGACTTGATGTCAAAAGTACTTCTTAAAAGTATATGATCCATGTTATGCAGTTGTGCAAAATAAATAAGCCTAATGATCCCTTCTGGTCTTATGAATATTTGCTCTTTTAATTTAAAAGAGCCACCATGTCCTACCATTTTTGGTACTCACGAAGTCAAGTACTGGTATGTTACTAAGTCAATTTATTAGGGAAAAAAAGGCACGAAGGCATGAAATGCAATAGCATATTTCTTAAAATCTCCATTTTAAATCAACCCATTTATGAATTAACATTATTTTATTTGTAATTTTTAAGAAGTTGTTTTCTAAATTTAAATAGAGATGGCATAAGCTTGTGCTTGCAAGTAGTTGAATCCTTACATTAAGAAAAAAACAGCGTCAGCTAGGAATACAAACAATGATTCTGACAGACATGCACAGAGTAAGATACAGGATTTACATTTCCATGCATACATAATGGATATATAATATGGAAAGAAAAAAATAACTTGATTAAAATTTTCCACTGAAATTATCTTTGGCAGAAGACAGGGTTTTAAGTAGCCTACACTTTTTTTACCTGACGTACCTTTTATCCATTAAAAGTTTTCTTCAAAAATTTTTTGGCCAGAATATGTGAATGTCTAGCTTTAGGACTATTTTCCCCCTCATTTCCCAAAGAAGCCAGGTGTATGTTATTATACTGTCTGCATAGCCTTCCATCTTTCTGTCTATTGTCAGCCCCTCTTAAACTGTAAAAATATGTTGGCCACTTTTTGATAGAAGTCTCCTGAGTTTAATCAATATTAACCATCTGGAAAAGAGAGAACCTGTTAGGGTCCTATTTGAGGAGAATGTGTAGAGGGATCTTCTCTTTCCTGTACGGATGTTCAGAAGTCAAGATGCGACTACTATCTGATCAAACTCCATTTGCATAAATAGCTAGCTAACCAACACATACAGGATTCAGCCATAATAAAAGGTTATTCTTCCTTTCTAGCAGGTTAGAAAGTGGAGGATTTGGCAGGGAACTAGGGGTATTCCGCTGTATGGAACAGAAGACACAAATCTATAGGAAACCAGGCTTCATTAGTTGCTTGTCTCAATAACAAAGACAATTCACGTAACAGAGGAGGGGCCTTGTCATATGGCCATGAAGTAAGTTCAAAAGAGGCCAGGTGGCTTACTCTGAGAGAAAAATTGAAAAGTCTTGCTTTTAACCATCTAGATGCTCTTACGATCAAGGCAACAAAGCAAACTATAAATTAGCACCGGACATTTTGAGTTAATTCCAGTAGCCCTTACGGGCAATGTCTTGTCAGCCAGGATCTGATGGCTGTGAGGCTCCTCAGCCACACTCTTCACCTAGAGACATCCCATCCCGAAAGGCTACTAGCTGTATCCCAATGCTCTTCTCTGAGGGAAACCTGAGGGGGCACAGATGGTCCAATGCTACAGCTGTAAAGGCACTAAGAACATCAAAGTCAAGACTTCATTTCCCTCCAGCACAGCAGGTTTTAAAAAAACAACAGCAACAAAAACCTCCTAAACTGTCAATAGCTCAGGAAGTAATCTCAGCCCAGATTGGCAAGAAGTCAGATAACTTCAAATTGGAAAACGTGTGATTAATTTGCTAAATGCAAGGTGACATGCCTGAGAGGATGGTCTGTATTTGAAATGAGGGAAAGTTGATTAAAAATTATGCTCTCTACTAAGAAGGAAATAGTCATCCTGAATCTATGGTTTAGAGCATGATTTTATTGTACCCTCATTCAAGTGTGCAATGCCTGATTGAAAATGAAGCAAATCTAATTAATCAATATTGGCCTCCCGCAACCATGCATCTGCACCACGCTTCTTGAGTGACAATCCTAAACATCAGAAAAATATAGAACTCTTTATAATCAAGGATCTTATAAACAACAAAATAAATAAATAAATAAATAAAACCAACTCCCCGAACCGTATCCTATTGCTAAGAATAATCCAACGGTATTTTAACCGCCCCGCTGAACAGACAGGCCTTACATCGCGCTCTGAATTTCGCCAAACTGGGGCTCTGGCGGAAGGCCAAAGGAAGCAGGTTTCAGCGGCGCGGGCCCTCCACTGAGAACACCCCACCGCCGGTCCCCCCGAGCCGGGGCACCGCGCATTCATTTTATGTGTAGTGCTCCTGTGTCTCACAACTGCTATGTCTGATATTTTCTTTATGACTTCAGCTTATTTGCAGATTTGGCTGCAAGATGTATTTTCACACAGTACTCAATACAAAGTCTAAAACTGAAGCTCAGAAATACAGGCTACCAAATTTAACTGAATTAACTTGATCTCTAGAAATAATAACTTTAGAAAGACAGAGGAATCTATTCCTATGTAGTTTTGACAATTTGTGGTATGCACTGTGACACCAAAAAATGTTATACTGAAAGTATATACAACCTTAGCTAGCAGTCAAGTGAAATTGCTTCACAGATACTTGACAGAAACACAGAGAAGTCCAAAAAGTAACGTTAAGCCCCTAGTGGCAGGTAACAACCATAAGTACTCACCACCACTTTTGTACTGTACATCATAGACTGGCATTCTAACTTGTCTTGCTCTTCTCACTGCAACTTCTCTTTAGAAAGCTACCGATGGCCAGTAGTTTTATTTTTTTGGTTTTTTGGATCTTTGTTCCTGAAGGGATAAGGCATTTTTTTGGGGGGAGCTGAAAAAAAATAAAAGAAATTCGCAGGTGTAAGGAGCAGAGTCACAAGTGCGTGATCTGTGGGCACTGTGTCTGTGGTCTTTCTAAAGTTACGGATTGGTGGATGGAAGAAGGGATATCTGTTAGGTGGCCATAGATTTTCTCTTCCTTCCTTTTTGGGTTTTCATGTGTTTTTTATTGTCATTTAAAGATTAAGTTCTTGTCTTTGCAAACACAACAAATAGCATTATTTCAGGTGTTTATCTTCTCAACTGCTGATCAAACCCCTTTCCAATTTGTACATAAACTTCCATGATGAAAAAATAATTCTTTTTTTTTCATAAATAAAAATACCTATTTCAATAGATCTTATTTCACTGTTTCAAAAGACTGAATAATACTAAATGAATGAAAATAGAGATGTTGTCAATTTCAGAACAAAATCTCTAGCACTTAGGAGACTGTTGTGTCTTCTCTGTCCATACTGTTAGGCTTAAGGGCTTAAAAGGAAAAACTATATTTGTATTTCTCCACAGAAAACTATGCCAGTGATCTGACCTCAATCAATGAACTCTTAAGAGAACCACACAGGTCCCAGAGATGGCTAAGAAGAGACGGCTGGAGAGGCATATTTATTATTTTTATTGTATGCCTCATACTGACACTTGACTGATTAATACAAAACATCCAACTCTTTCCAGCAGCTGGAAAAAAAGATTAATTTTTTTCTCATCATTAACATTCCCATCCAGTGATGAACTATAAAAGTTCTGCCTGCAAATCTAAATTGAAAAAAGGTCAGACAGAATCAATATTTTTTCACGCAGTAAAAGCTTAAAAAACTGTCCAACTGGATATCTTCAGGTCTGCTGTTAATATCTGGAGTGAGTTCCATGGACAATACTACGGTTTGCCAAAGTACTTAAGCACATGCTTGATTTTAACCTCTGAATAGTCCCATTTGACTGCAGCAGTATTTAAGCAGGCTTGCCAAACTGAGGATGGACTTGGAGCCAGAGAGCAGCCCTTCCACACTCCTCAGCCAGCACCTCTAGGAGTTCTGCTACCAGGATGCAGGTGGCCCAGCAAACATTTACATGGAGGACAGGAGATAAGTGCAGGGAAAAAGTTTTCTCGAGACTATCATATTGATTACAAAGCAGTACGATATAATATTTCCTATATTTCCAATTCATGCAGTGTGAAATTAATATTTCCTATGGTATTTCCAATACATGCTGTGAATATAATTTTATATATGACCAAGTGCTTAGAAACATCTACCTGCTTGTAAAATGAGCAGTCTGAAGGCAAAATAGTTATCTGAACATACAACAGTATCAGTGAGAAATTCTACTGGATTCTTGAGTCACATGTAGAGCAGAAAAAGCAGGTCTCAATATAGTCATCAGGGAGTCTGAGTGCCTCATTTCTCTACTGCAGCCATTCCCCCAGCATTAAAACCAATTCAAAAATTATTAATATCCTTATTGCCATGAAAATCTGTACACTGTTTGAATGTATAGATATATGCATTTTATATATGCACATATATATGCATATAATTCAAGTGGTCAGTTGTAAAAATGCATATATATATATATAAAGCATTTTTACAACTGACCACTTGAATTATTCAAACATGGAATTCCATGTTTAGCTGGTATGGGTAAATTACTGCAATAATGGAAAGTAGCAATACAACAACAATAGATGTAATGACAGACTTAGCCTTGCAAGGTATTTTATATGTAAAATGAAGGGACACTTAGAACAAGCTTAAGCATGGCTTTAGAGGCCTAATTTACTCAAAAAATGCTATTGGGTAATTACACAAGAGAACAAATCATTTTGTTCTCATGTCTTAAATTCCGAAGTCTTTAAATTCTGTAATCACAGTTGTTGGCGAGCCTGTCCCCAAGATTCCCCTGTCACTAGGAGTTTTCCTCCGGCCTTCACAAGGGCAGAAAAAACCCTCATCAGCCTGGATTCATCATGCTAAAGGGTTTTTTGCTGGAAACTCATCACATGTGGTCAGTGTGGGTTGGCGAGTGCTCGACTTTGCTAGCAAACTCTATCCACTAACCTTACCACCAGAGCTGAACCTGCCAGAGACCACTTTCCCTGATGACACTACTGACAGAGTCTTTGTCAAATCTGGAATGGGTGAATAAGTTTAAACAAAAAAAAGAACTGACTTAAACAACTGTGTGGAACTCAACGTGTGTTTCCAATGAATCAGTACTTTGGTTTTTAAAAAAGCTGACATAACCTTTCTTGACTGTTTTTTGTTCTGTAGTCACTTTTAAAATTCCTGGTTTGAGCCAGGCCAGTAAGTAGAAACAGAAAATGCTACAGAACCACCTTTCCTTGATGAGTTTTTTACCAAAAAACCCAAAACAAAACAAAAAAAAAGGAAGTTGGGTAAGTCTCTCAGCCTCTCAAGAATATCACTTTTTGCAGCTTTTACCACCAAGTTTTACAAATTCAAGATTAAGCTAATTTAAACCTAGCTTTTTTTACCCTCTGAAAGTGTAACTGGTGGTGACATTTTATGTCAGAAATCAGTTTCCTTAATGGTTTAAGAGATAGAAATATTGCCAGAATTGTGCTATTATGGGAAGCTTAATTTCACATAAATAATCTGAAAAATATTTGTACGTTATATTTATAGTGTCCTGATATAACTGTCTTTGAGGGCTGGAACTTTTCTTCACTAGTCACTGAACCAACAGGAGGTAATGCTTTTATCAGTTTTGTTTTGGCACGTGGTAAAGAGATAATGGAAGTTCTAATTATAGTAGATCCTGATCTGATTTAGTTTAAATTAAATATAAAAGCAAACACAGGCTAGACAGCAATGATGAGTCTTCATTTCAAAAAAACAGGCCTGGAAAACTTTATGAAAACTATTCCCTGAGATTTCTAGAAAAAAAGCGTTAGGTGTAAGGTCTTTCGCCAGTGAGAACAGGATTTAGACTGAACACAAAATAAATGTGACACAAGGAGCAAAGTGAGTATTTTGTGTCATCCAGAAGGGATGACATTGGCATTACAGCCAATAAATTAAGATAAACTATGTTAATTAAGAAATATATGTAGCAATTAAGATTATTGCAGACAAAATACAGGCAAAACAACACATTCAACAAGGTGTTCAGATAGTCTCCATCTCATGTTGCTGAAATAACTAATCTATGCACTTGCAAGATCTTGTAGCAAGGACTTACAATAATTTAACAAGTTGAATGCATTAATTCATCAGGCGACGCAGCAGCTTAGTAAAGTTAAGGAATGCGCATGTCACAGAATCACAAAATCATTTAGGTTGGAAAAGACCTTTAAGATCCTCGAGTCCAACCATTAACCTAGCACTGCCAAGTCCACCACTAACCCATGTCCCTGAGAGCCACCTCTACATGCCTTTTAAATACCTCCAGGGATGCTGACTCAACCGCTCCCCTGGGCAGCCTGTTCCAATGCTTGACAACCCTCTTGGTGAAAAAATTTTTTACGATATCCAATCTAAACCTCCCTGGCACAACTTGAGGCTGTTTCTTCTTGTCCTATCACTTGTTACTTGGAAGAAGAAACCAACACCCACTGCTCTAGAGCCTCCTTTCAGGTTCTTACATATCTGGTGCTCTATCTACTAAGTAACTGCAAAAGTCCGAGCACAACTCATTGCTCTGCCCATGTGTTTAAGAAGAAACTTTCCAGATGCGTAATGAGGGGAACCTCATTCTTACCTCCAAGTATGCAAGTATGGGAGATTTCAAGCTCTGTGAAACCCAGTTTCATGAAGGTTTTTATATCAACTGTGAAAAGATGCTTCTATGTGTATGGGAGAGACAAGGTCTCAAACATGCTTCATTCCTAAATGTTGCTACTACCTGGCTTGACTCTTCCTATCTCCTACTTTAAGCACCAGCATCCCTCAAGTCTGGAGTTTAATGCAGGTGAGCACCTAACTCAGAACTATGAATGCCGTTCTTAGTCTGCACACTAAACGTCAGGTGCTGTTATGCTTAGCTGGGCATTGTCTATACCGGTTTGGAAAATGTTTTAAAAAAACTAAACAAACAAAACACTCCATCATTTTATGCCTGTCACTCCACCTTCTCTGTGAGCAAGCTGTCTTTCTTGCCTTTGCACGTGTCTTTTAGACAGCTGACAATGAAAATAACCCATTAGATCTTACTGCACCTTAGTCCTCTCGGATTGTTCTTTCCCAGAAAGAAATGGCACCTCTTCTGCAGGTAGGATTGCCAGGAGCTGCCCAGTCTGAGTGATCTCTTTCTCAATTATTTTGAAATTGTCGGCAATATTCCTGGCTTTTAGAGAACATTAAGGATTTGGTCTCTTAAAATTAAGCATTCTTAAGTTGTTCTGTGAGGGAAAGCCCAAACCACTAGCCAATTTTCAACATACAGATTTTTTCCTATAGTTATAAGCTTAACAGGAAAAGTGTATCATGAGATTCCTGTGAGATTTCTCTCTGCAAGAGAAAATTAATCCCATTTATAAGCAAATTGATATGGAGTTTATGTAGTGAGAAAATGGTGAAAATGGTTTTTCTGCTATTTTCTTGCTTTGCTGTTATACTACCACTCATAATATTTTTGCCTTATTCTTTAATGATCCTTCTTTCCAAAAATCTTATGAATGGAACAACACAACCTGCATTTTTAAGGACACCTTAAAGGAATGTAACTACTAGCAGGTGTATGTTTGACACTTTTGAAAATCAAGAACAAGCAACTCATCTGTCTTTGTATCTCTGGAAAGAGAGGGTAATTCCCTCACAGATCACACTTGAAAATACAGATTTTTTTCCATGTACAGGTTGATTACTGTAGGTTTTGTTTCTTTTTCTTCCACTTGCATTCCATGGATTCTACCAGATTTACAGAGACATGACGTTGAAATAAAGCAGTGTTAAATCCAGCACTTTTAAAAAAAAAAAAAAAAAACCAACATAAAAAGTGCCTCTAGTGCTGTATTGGTCCAAATAAATCTGCAGTCACATTCTCCTACCCTTTGCCAGACAGTTTGGTTTTGTCTGTCTTTAATTTTCAAGCTTTTGGGGAAAGAAAGTGTCACTATTTCTTTTTGTAAGTTTACATAAACTGCACTCTTTAGTGCAAGATAAATAATGCATAAATCTACTCATGCTTTTTGAACAAGATTGAGGAGAGTCGCAAGAAGAGAGCTGACAATGCAGACTTAATAGTTTGATCAGTCAAAGCACAGATTCCCAACAACTGAATCAGGTTGATTCCCAGCAATCACCAGCCACTGAATGCATTGTGATTTCGCATTATCAGTTGGAAATTGATTTAATGACACCCCCTGAACTCTAATCTCTTTCCTAATTGCTTGTGATGTATTTTTCAGGAAAGTGGGCAGCTTTGGAAAGGTTTAAGTTGGTCTGTTAAAATATATGTTTTGTCGTCTATTGACATAGGTTGACTGGGAATCCAGGGATACTGGGGTTTTGTGTAACTTCCAGACAAGATTTAATTATTAGTAATTACATAGCCAAACAAACAAAAGACTTTTCTGCTTTGCTTTTTGTCATGTTTCTGTCCCAAAAATAAAATGTAAGCATATGCTTCTGGGAAAGGGCTGAGAAGGAATGTAGTATTACTTCCATGTAGTAAAACTTGATTTGCTGGAGGGTCCCATGGAGAAAAACATCTGATCTATGGCAGACATCTACATCTGAACTATTTGCCTGAGTCCTCTTTAACAATGAGGCGGGGAGAGGGGGAAGAATGATTCATCTTATCCTAATGCAGGCAGTTAAATTATGTGAAATGAATTGTTCTTTAAGAATATTTACTTCAGTCTTTGGCTGTGAAAGCAACTTAGTGTGATTAGCTCAGTTGAAGGCATCTACACTGAAAACACGTACAGTTAAGGTAGATGAATCATTCCTTGAGGTTTTTGTCTCTACTGGTAAATTAAACAATGCCAGGGAATGTTCCTGGGTACTGGAATTCAATCATCTATAATATTCAATTATTTAAACACCCCATGGTGTAGTTTCGGTCTATTCCACTTAGGACTCCACCAAACAATTCCTTGGTATGGTTTAGGAGCACACACAGGCCACCAGCCATTCCTAGAAGGCAACGTGAATGTAGCCACCATGTCTTTGAAGGTAGAAGAGTTTACAAATACAAATGCAGCTTGGTCCTTGCCCGTTGGCCTCAGTGCCAGAAAACTGTTCAAGTGATGTTTGATTTTCTACTATAGATGTATCCTGAATATCTAAGTTTGAAAGTAATGGTAGGGGACAGTAAGCCTTCATAATGAAATATGTCAGGTATTTTCATCAATATGTTGTCTACAGCATCTTAGTTTATCTGTTAATGGCAAATCTGTACACAAATTAAACCAGGATAGGAAGTCTTAGAGGACTTCCACAGTATACAGTGCAAACCACAGCGAAACATACTCCTGAATAATGTGATACATTGGAAAAATATAACGTGGCCTAAGTATCTGCGACTGCTTTAATTACTTCAGTACAGCTTGTGCCTTAGGGTCCTGATACAAGGAAAATGATAAGAACAACCAACACATTTTTTGGTGCAATTTGCTATATTCTATCTGCCTCCTTTTCTTGTCTAAATATTAAAATAGAAAAGTTCATGAGCCTCATGGGATATATTTTAATTAAACAGCTACTATAATGTCATTCCTCTACTATGAAAATGTGTTTGCCTTTGTACAGTTTAATGACAGCTTATTATTACCATTGTAGCAAAACAATATTTTAGACTAGAGGTAGGTTTTTCTCATGTAACCAAGACTTTCATATGTGATATGGAATTATCTGCTTGGAAGCTAGACATATGTGTAAACCTTGCATAGACACCAGTATGGAGTAATTACACAGATTTCCACTCCATTCTCTATTTTTATTTGTGTGCTATTATCAAAAATGTGTATATGACACTTGAATGTCTTTTGAAAAACAGAAAGTCTAAGACGTGATCCAAATTCTGGGGTGAATTATTCCATGACAATGACATCTGCAAAGCGTATATTTTAATGTAAAACATATATCAAGTAAATAAATTATTCCTTTTAAATATATTAAATTCCTTATATGGAATAGATACTATGCTCTCTGATTCAAACAAAAATTACAGTCAATGAGAAATGAGAACAGACTGTTTGCAATTTTCTGAGATCATGAGAAACTGCTGAGCCAATTGGTAATTTCAACCCACTTGCTTATTTCTCAATTAACGCTCCTGTAAAATAAAGAATAAACAAGCTTTGCTCTGCCTGTTGCTTAATTAGCCATAACAAAACTTTCTGAAGTGTGGTACCTCAGCAATTGAAGGTATCATGGTTGTAGGCAGGGGCCTGCCAACAACAATATGAAAAACTTCTGAACCTTGCCAAGACTGCTCCTCAGCAAGGCTGAGGCTTCTCCAAGTTATACGAACCATTTCCTGCAGATGGGTTGGACTTTTTCCTTCAACACAATTTTTAAAAGTTATTTATTTATCATATTCTGGATATCTTCTCTTAACAATACTGTCCTGGGGTTGTTTCTGGAAAAGCTTAGATAATTGGATCTGGGTTCCGTGTAGTAAGACTTTTACTTCAGGGCCTCATGTTTCAGTAAATCCCTACAGTTAGTTACACTGTATAGTATAAACCATATTCCACTGATTTTCCACAAGCACCTGAGGTGAAGGAAAAGTTTTACATAACATCCTTCATGGACTTGCTGCTGGACGGTGGTTTGGATTACCCAAGTGAAAGAGTCAGGTGTAGGAGAATTGATGCCCCTCGGTCAGTGGTCTGCTGAGAGCAGGTGGACAGAGAGCAGGTGGGATATGGTGGACTGGGAAGGAAGGGGTGAACGTGGCCTCTACTTCCTTATTGACTGCCTAGAGCATCTGAGCCAGTGCTGACAGGGAAGTCGTGCAATGCTGACGTAAGCCTGCAGTAAGTTAGTAGCATTTGGGAGCAAATGGGAAACAGGAAGGAAATTGTGGCACAGCATCTCAGAAACGCTCTGCCTCCCAAAGACTTTTCCCGAGTAAGTGCCACTGAAGATGCCATTCTTTGCTCTGGAGAGGAGCTAAGTTAAAACCTGGCTCTTGCTCAATGTCCACCAGCCTTGGGCAGGCAGGAGCTGCAGGGAGATCTGGCCAAAGGCACGCACGTGTGCCCGTGGTTTTCTTGGAGGCTTTCTTGCGAGGAGAGTTCTGAAACTGTGGCTCTATGCGTAGCGTACATCTAGTAAATTTGTGTGTACAGATATGCAAATAGCCTCCCTGCTTGGACTCATGAGGTCCTCCCTGGCTGTAAGTATTTCCTTTGACAGTCATGCTATTGTAAACACACATTTGCCTTGCAAGAAAAGCAACACTAACTGTAACACAAACTTGGCTCAGACATGCTCCCTGTTTTCTTAGATTAAACTCCTTTCTCCAGCTGCATCTATTTTAGGGTCTGATCAACTTTATCGTTGGCTCTCGTGCTTCTGAAGGGTAATGAAAACTTGTGGAGAACGCGAAGTTTGTGCAGCAATGAAAAAGAGCAGAAACCCTCTTGAATAAGAGGCTCAGTTACTGTGGCATGCACAGTGACACCTCTGAGGACATTTGGATGAAAATTACAGATGCTCATTTGAAAAAGAGACAGGATAGGAAAAGCTGGTGAGAAAATTCACAAATCAAGCTAGGAAAAATCAGTGTGAGGCCTCTCCAGACAAATACTGTCCATCTGTAATTGCTTGCAGAACCACCTCGGTACACTTTCCAAGCATTTTAGATTTTTTCTAGCATTTGTTCTTCATTTGGTTAGGCCCGTTTGTTCACTTACTGGAGTTTAATACATGTTACATGATAGAAGACATGTCCACAAAGCCTACCATCTACTTTGTAAACCAGCAGTGTTGCCCACAACTTCCAAAACAGCCATCTAAATGCAATTCGTTCTCAGTTGGCAAGATCCATTGGTATTGTGGGGTGATAGAAATAGGGGTGGGAGAGACTTTCATCAGCTCTCTTTTATAGCTCATGGCCTTTGGGGAGATTGCCACTCATGAGGGCTGTCCCAAAGAACACAGCTAGAATTATTCACTGGAAGAACAGGAGATCCTGATACAAAGACTCTTTTAGGCTGAATAGGAGTCAGCTTGCATCCGAAACCAGGATAGCCAGTACCAAGCTTAATATACACTCTCTCCCCATGCCCAAACCCAGCTGCTGCACTTTATGCCTGTACTGGTCTTGCAGGTGGTCTGGTTTGTGAGTCTGTGGGAAGAGCAGCTCAGGGAGTGGGGTGTGTTCACCCATGACCGTACGAGCATTATGTTGAAGGGAAGCTGCCAAGCTGGAAAGGAGCAGTAGGGAGAGTCTGGGAGAGAGCAACGTTTGTGAAGGAAATGTTTGTGAAGGAAACTTTTGTGAAGTTACGCCCTTATTTTTGCAGATCTACAGTTCTTTATTCCTTTGGAAAGGCGGGTGCAAATTGGGTGCCAAATGGGAACCTGAACTGGTAGTATTTGGTGCTCATCTTGCAATTCTTTGGATAATTTTAAGTGAGCATGTATGCAAGCAAAGCAATGGGTAATCAGGCTCCTTATGTAGGTAGGTAAGTATCTTCCACTTCAGAAGTCAAACAAACAAATTGTGTGATGTGGTTGCTTTGAAGGTGTTTTATTTTCTTTTTAGCTTGTTCTCTGAAAAAACAGGAGAAGTGCCAGGCCTTCTCAAATGGAGAATGAAGATATACAATTCTCATTTTGGGATACTTTTTCTTAGTGGAAGGGACAAAAAAGAAAAGATTTCAGGGAGCTGCGAATAAGAACGAGCAGATGAAAAAAAGATTAATTTCTGATTAAACCTGTCAGTCAAGATTGTTTTATAAAAAGAAATTGCTATTTAAATTTCCAGATGTAATAATACAATGTGAACTTTCTGATCTCTAGCTGAGAAGAAAATTAATATCCATATTTATTTTTGGTAGTTTAGCATTGGACATACTCAAATAATTTTATTTTTTAAATAACATTTTGACTTTCTTAAATCAAAGATTTATTTTCTACTCTCCACCCTAAAGCTTCTCCCCACCTTCCTTAAAAAAAAATTCTCAAAAAACCCGAAAAGTTCAATTCAAATTTTCTAATGGCATTTTCGAAAGAGCTTTACTGGGTTAGTACTAGCTCCATTCTCTGTTCTTCTTTTCCTCCTTTGAGATTTCAATCTCCACTTTTTTTTCTGTTTGTTTGTTGTTTTTTTTTTAAATTATTTTTGTAAGAGGCACATCTAATCTTTCTGTTATCATTATTTCTCTCCATGTTACCATTGCAGCAACATTACCAGTGGCTGTTGAATTTTATTTTCATTATTAACTTTACTGCGATTCCGGATATATGGCATGTGAATTTTTTAATATTACTTGTTTACTGCATTCCTTTCTAATCATGTTAGTCCCCAAAACATGACTAATGCTAGCACATCAGGTGAATCAAATCAGCATCAGTTTGTCTGGGTGATTATTTCTCTTAACGCTTCCCAACAGACACATGCTTTTGAGAGGAACAGCAGCCTGGATTGTTTGTACCTTCAAAGGAACTACGTGGGTAACAAAGGCTTTATTTCAAAAAGACGGCAGCAGGAAGTGGAGAATCAGGATCCCACCTCCAGGCAAAAGAACGCCTCTTGGCCCGGGAATTAAAGATGCTGTTGGTAGGATGGGTCTCGATTCCTGAATTCGGCTACCAAAATGGTCCTTCTCTGTGTTTGGGACCCAAGCCAGACCCCAGCCTGATACGCCCTGTTCTGTTGCTCTGGAGTTTCTGACCGAGTTTGGCACTGTCTCTGCCAGCAATTAACGAGAGCTTTGGCCTAAAGCTTGAATACGATTACCATAAGCATCTACTACAGTGAATATTTCATTAACATGACTGTTCCTTTTCAATCTAGGTCCCATATATTTTATTTCACATCTTAAAATAATAATTTCATGTTGTCTACTGCGACTTGCAACCGGTGGTCTCAAAGCAATTGGCAGATTTCAGAAAACACTTGCCAGTTCCCGCGGTCCTTTGACTGCATCCCTTCAGTGAAATCTTGTAATGAATTCAGTCGGGTTTTCCATGAGGAATGAATGAGCTGGGTCTGTCAAAGACGGGATTGCAACAGCTGAAGCTAAAAGTGAGTCACCTTTGGAGGAAAAGGGCAAGGGTTGCACACACAGTGGCAGGGATGGAGAGGGGGGAGAAGCAGCTTTACAAACATCCCTCAGGTACAGCACAACAGCTGAGGGCGCAGCGTGGAGAATAGGACGCCTGTCTTAAACGGAGGGGGACTTCTGTCTATCTACAGAGACGTCACCTGGGATTCCCCCGGGCCGAAAGCAGTCAGCTACTTGGATCAGAGACTGCCTGGAAATCTGTCCTCACGACAGGCTGCCATTTCCTGACCACATCGTGTGCGAAATGACTGTTCTTTACTTGGTACAAATGTGTTCCTATGGTATGTTAGACTTAGTACAAATTCCCTAAATCCCGAGTAGATGGGAACTGAGGCAATTATATGAAGTTCCACATGTTGTAAAAAATAGTACTGCTTAAAAGCATTTAGTATGATTAGACTGGATTTCCCAGAAGAAGAAATACTGCTCTGAATGTAAGATCATTTTATGTTTTTAGCCTCTTAAATCCATCTTCTTGTTACAAATTTCCTGATTTTTTTTTTTTTTAACCTCTGTTTCTACAATGGAGCTGAACAGTTGTGGATGTTTCTGTTAATGTTAGTACATATATTTCCTGGTCAAGGCAGCCAGTACCTATCCAATGGCGTATCTTTAACCAGCTCACTAAAAACGGAGCTTATAAAGGATGTAAAAAAGGATATTTCTGTGTGTAGGGGGGAAGTGAGTGAGAACGTAGCTCTATCCCTGAGCCCTGGTAATTTACATGCAGTAACATCATAAACCTGTCTAAGTGTGGGAGGCTCCACGAACATGGCATGAATCTGTCAAATTCCAGTCTCTCTGGTATACTTGGCGCCAGTTCAAAATCTTCTAGAGGCTGAAAAAAGAATCCTAAAAACAACATCTCCCAAATATATAAATTAGACACCACAGAGCGCAGCGATAAGCATTTCACTTCACGTGGATATTTGCTTTCTTCTTTGGCTGTGTTTCACTTCCTACAGGTTTTTCCCTGATTACAAACGTCTGCTTTATCTGCAGTGGGCTTTGCATCAGTATTGTCACCTGCAGACTGGTGACTCTTCATAAGACTGCCTCCACCGGAAAGAAACAATAAATTGCAATAAAACTTTTATCTATGTGCTTGGTCAAATACAATTTGCTGCGACTTTGAAAATCTACATCTGTTCTGTATACAATTTGTATTGCCATTTGTTACACAGATGTGTAACAAGACAAATACCTGTCCAGGCTTACATGTGATTCAGAAATGCATATGTTAATCATGCTGGTGGAAGGAGGTGAAGGAAAAGACAATAAATCAGCCTACAAATGGTTTCACTTGGAAAGGTCTAACAGAACAGGGTTATTTTTATCCTAGGATGCTTTTAATTTGAATCAAAAATGCTTTACCACATGTTCTGCCAGCAGTTCAAAAGGATTGGTAACAAACATTTAATCTTTTTTATTCTGGGATTGGCACTAAGCCCTCATCAAAAAGCGTACGCAGTCAAACAGCTTATCTCCACTGAGCTGTTTCCCTTAATGTGTTCCTAATTATAATCCTATATATTGCTCACTGTGGCCGATTGAACAATATGGCAGTAATTTCTTTACAGGCCTCGCTGTTCTTTGAACTGCGAGTACAGAGGGCTAGAACGGAACCAGATCAATGGGATTTGAGTGCAGGGGAATCCAGCCAGATGCAATCTCTGGAGAATGCATTTCCAGCTGTTCTCCAGAAAGGGACTGGAGCAGACAGCTGGTAAGTGTGCAGCCCCCTTCGTACAACCCCACGGGTCTGCGCTGCAAGGTGTAGTCCTTCTTATCTTTATTGCATTCTGCACCTCTGGGGAGGGACTCACCCAAATTCCACACAAAGGGTGTTTTTTAACAACAGGGACTGGAGTAATTGCCTGCCCACCCCCTCCTCTTAAGATTTCATTAGACTATTAAAAAGTTTCTGAAGGAATATTTGAAGCAAACTTGGGAAAATGTTTCCATAAGCTGAAAGCTGTAATATAAAGCTGGGAGGAAGTAGAAGTATTTGTGCTACGGTTTTAGCTATGTTTGTTTGTAGAGGGTTTTGGAATACATAAAATCTGAAACATTAAGCCTTTTATTCTTAAAGTGCCTGTAGCCTTAGGAATTGCAATTCTCTGCCTCCTTTTCCCTGTGTGCATGTCTGGTTCACGAAGAACACGTATAACTGTAACGTGACAGCTATCCAAGTAAATGAAAATTGTTATAGCTGAAGTTATGTTTATGCCCAAACAATTGTTTGTGCTTGCCAGCTTCCACTTAGCTCTGACGATAGATAACAAGGAGGAAAAAGCATCCAGCTAAGGATTTGCTACTCCCGTGCTTTTGGTAAGGTTTCCCCGTGCGGGTCATATTCGTTTATTCCTGATCGGTGTTTTCACTTCCTTCAATGTGATGTTTTCCTATTACCCACATACCCCCCACTTACAGAATGCCCAAGCAAAACAGAGTGTGGGGCTTAGTCTTTAAAACAAAGCCGATCAGAGAGGCAAACTCCTCAGACTGTCCCTGCATAAGTTGCAAACTGGGTAGTCTGGGGCTACGGATCAGCTTTAAGGGAAAAAGGGGCCATTGTACAAAGTGCTTCTGGTGACCCTCCAGTTCCTCTGGAGGGGTTTGGGCAGAGCACAATAGCCCCAAGCCTGGAAACTGGGAAGTGGTATGTTTCATATGTGTATGTTGCTGGTGCGAGAGGGCCTGAAAAGCAAATGAACTCATTTTTACCACCCCAACAAGATCCAAATACAAAGATTATTTTTTTTAACCTCTCTCGCATGTTGGCAGGTTTATTTACTGACACTGCACAGGGTCATGTGGAAGTACTATTAGAGACGCAGCTGCCAGAGCTGCTGGCACTCCAGCTGTGCCTTGTGAAATGGGGCTACGCACCCACCAGCGCCAACGGCTGCAACAAGTAGCAGGCGCTGGGCAGCACTGAGAAGGACGGAGGTAGACAAAGTCCTTCTGATCCACAGCCCAGTGACTTCTGGAGTCACTAAGAAGATATCTCATGATAATGGCAGGCTTCGGACCTTCTCCTGCCTGGGTAACGTCTTCACATCCGCTGACACACAGCAAGTTGTTCAGAGACTGGTCTGAACTTCTGGCTTGAATGTTTCATAAAACCCATTTATTCTGTACCTGGGTCTAACTGCTTTTGCCAAACAATGCTGAGAGCTTCACAGTGCCCGACTCGCGCTGTTTTAAAGGCCTGGTGTCTGTTAAGTCAAAGTGCAGAATAATATCACTTGAAAAACAGCATTTCTAAACACCCCATTGCACATGCTTAAACTTACTGAAGATGTTCAATTGTTCTGTGAGGCGGTCTAGGCTCACTGAGGTTCCCCCACGAATGAAGACCATTGCTTTCAGAAGGTGACACTGGTTTTGTTTTTCGCTTTCATGTCTTGTGTCTCTAATCCCTCAACTTTTGTCATCATACCTTAGTTTTCCCTGTTAAGACAGGTGGAAAACATGTCACTGTTTGCCCACAGTTCATATCTGTCTAAGGTGCCAATTTCATAAGACTGTAAGACATCTCACTGGTCACTACTTCTGTCCATGTTCATTTTGCCCCCCAGTCACAGCGCTATTGTCACAAAGCATGTTCAGATACCAAATCATATTTTACGACACAGGATATGTGTGTCTTTTGCCATAATTGCCTTTTATATACTGTGAAGTCAGCAGTGACCTTGTTTCAATTTCAGATAGAGACTGCACGCTTTCAAATAAAAAGGTCGATAAACCATTTCTTGCTGAATGTTGATCCCATCACTTCTGTCAAGTCCTCCTCTAGAAAGTGTGCCTGTGACTGTCACATTGTTCTGCAAATCAGCCATTCGTAACTGAAAGAGTATTTCCTGTGGGGTGGGTATTTCTGGGGCTCTTTTTAGTCTTGAGAACAACTTTATAGGCAATTTTAATTACCAGTACCTTCACATAAACAAAAGCATGACACTTTTTATACCGTTGACCAAGGCCAAACTCCCCTCTATTTGAGCAGATGAATAATTGTTCTCAGAATCTGTGATGAATAAAACACTGTTTGCCAGTTTCAGCGTGCTGTTATATGAAGGCCAAGACAATAGCCCACTTGCAGGATCTCCTAAGGTTGTAGTGTTGCTCCTCATGTCGTTATATTTTAGGACCAGGCCTCTTTGCCTCAATTTCCCATATCAGTTGAATAGCTTTGCACTGTAGCATTCCCAAGTAGTCAGTTTAGGCTGTGAGACTAAGCGTGTTTACATAAATCATAATTTCAAAGAATTTTATACTAGTTTCACATCTATTAAGACATGCTTGCTATTGATGGCCTCAACTTTGATGTGACCTACCTGAACACTTTCTTACATTACTGTCTTACCCACATAGTGAGGCATTATTGTCTTCACACAGAAGTTACATTTCTACTTCTTTAGATTTATCCCAACTGCTCCATCTTTTTCAAAGCTTCTGGTTATGCTGTACAACTTTTTCTTCCCGTAGTTAAACATCATCTTTATAGTCTTTTGTATCCTCCATACCAACAAAAAATGTTACATTTTGCAGTCAAAGCCCTCAGGGGCTGGAAACAACCCAAATGGTAGTCCGCAGAAACAATATTTCTCAAAAGGACTGTTGAGTGTGAACAAATATCTTCTGTTTTTCTTAGGGCACCCTGTTGAAAGCTATTTGGCATTATGCATGTTCCCCAATATATCTCCTCTCATAGGTAGACGAAAATTGTCACATTTAATATATCTTATTCTTGAGATGTAAAGATAGTCAGAGATTTGTCTCTTTTTTAGTCTAAAGGGCTAGCAAATATATACACTCCAGTAGTGTTTTTTGTTGCATGACTCCCACAGCAATAAACAACATAGACTGTCTTAGTGTAAGAGGATCTTTCCTTTATACGAGTTGCTGAACTTTTGGCTCTTTCAGTTCTGTTCCCAATTCTGATGGGACTTTCCCTATTCATACTCCACTTTCTTGCAGTGGTTTGAAACTTCTCACTGAAGTGTCGGACAACGTCCACCTTCAGTGAATTTCATTCTCAAGCTAGAGCTTTTGCTGCCTGTCAAACTCTAATTGTTCTGTTAATAATGATTTCTAGCTTCTTCACATGCTTTTTTCTTCCCCTCTCCCTCTTCTTCCAGGTTCCTGTGACCTGTTTTCTATCAGGGAGCTGCCTGTTCATATTGCAAGCTTTTCAGCCTCAGATCAGTCACAAATTGCTATGTTGGTTTTGCCCTCCTCCTGCATCATCTCTTAGATAAGATTCTTGTTTCTGTGAATCTTCTTATTACCTTTTCATGACTAGCCTTAGATGACTGAAAACTATTAAAACCAAGTGCTTCAGGACCAGCTGTTGTAACAATAGGCTGTTTTCTGAATTTCATTGTCTTGACTGTCACTCGTATTTCAGAGACACAGGATGAATGGTCTGTTTCAACTTGTTCCAACTACATCCCAATTTTCCAGAGAGCTACAGGTTTAACAGAGGTTCTGACGGCTCCACTACTCCAACATTCACATGGTGCATTTTGTTAATTTCTTATTGCTTTAACATATGATAACCATATGATAATCAGTGACCAGATTTACAAAGGATGTAGCATTTCACTCAAGCCACAGTCAAACATAAACTTTTCCATTTGCATCTTATATGACCTTTAGTTTCTTAATTTTACATGTAGGCAGTTAAGTCACGTTTAGATACAAACCCTTTTGTTACATGCTACCTTTAAAAAAAATGTACAATATGTGAACAACAAATAGATTGAATGCAGAATTCAGGGCATCAGTACTTCCATCCCTAGTAGAGTGGGACTAGTTTTCCAATAAAGACTCACTAAATTTTAAAAAGCATAATGAGCATGGCCAGCAAGGATGAGAATTCCCAACTTCCCTTATAGAGGACTGTTCTAATCACAGAACAACACAATAACAAGATGTCTCTTTATTTTCTCTTTGACTTATAAAGACTGGATTCTTCTTTAAACAATGACATAGCTTTTCGAGGAAGAATGTATTGTGGCCTTATCCTGGCTTTACCATAGCCTTTGCTGCAGCGGCTAAGACCATCTTCTGGGAAATAAAAAGCAGGAAGTTTTGAATCCCCTCAGGTAGAATTTTATTCCTGTTTTCTCATTTCCCAGATAAATGCTTTAACTGTTGGTGACTGCCTCATCCTTCTGCTGTTTTCATATTTGTTGGGTGATTTCATGGCATACTGCAGACTTTGTCTTTCTCCTCCCACGTTTCCTAATGAGGTGGCTTGAAAGCAAAACGGCCATTCATTTAGATTAGATTCAGTTCAGGATTAGGCTGGATTCATCCCACTGAACATAAGAATTTAACTGTGGAGGATAGTTGGCCCTAAACTCCATCTATATTCAATAAATCTCCCCTTAGAGAGAGTAGGATGACAAGGCTCCTATTTTAGGTATGTCTCAGACAAGTGGTTGAAGGTAGGTGGGTGAATACAGGCCTGAGGGGTGTCTTCTTAGACCTTTAAGGATCTAGTTCAATACTGAACTTAAGCACTTGCTTAAATACTCTCCTATTTGGAAAAGCACGTAAGCACATGCTTGCAGTTAAACACCTACAACTTAGGCATAGAATCCTGCAATAAATCATCTTTTTCATGACTACTGACTGTGACATATTTTTTAAAAGAGAAATGACTCCTGCACTTCTATTTTTCTGAAGTGATTTTAAATCTCCCTATGGTAATAAAATATTTCCTACTAAGCTAAACCTTATTAACTTTCTCAGATTTCGAGGTTGTATTTCCATCCTGTCTTTCTGGTTTGGAAAATTCCTGAAGTTTACAATTCCATCCACTTTAGTTTGGAAAGCTGACGTTGTACATTGTATTCAGATTACTGGTTATCTTTGAAAAGATAATCTGGCTGTACTTGAAAAGACAAACTATAGCAGAATGATTATAGAAATTGCAGCAATATGAAAAACGGTTCCACTTTCTGTTTTTGTAGGTTGGGAAACCCAGCATATCAATAGAAGCACATTAAGTATTTACTCTTATTTGATCTTTCAGTGGAACTACTCAGTCATCTTATTAGTTAGCACCTAGTAAATCCATGTTCTTCAGCTAATGAAAGTCTAGCGGTCACATTTGGGATTCTCTGAAAGAGCCGATCTGCTTTTTCTAAGCATAAAATATTTACAAGACACAATAACTCCAGAGATTACAGTACATTTATAAAAGGTAACCTGAGGTAGGATCCACCTATTTCCCAAATATAGGGATTGATTATGTACCAGCTAAGCTAAAAGAAAAACGCCACTTCAGATGCTGGAAAAGCAGATGAGGTCACTGGGCACTCTTAGCCCTCCTGACTCCAAAGGGTCAGAATTTCAGCCTCCGCCACACTCCTAACTGGGAGCTTGCAGCAAGACAAAACTGTGTGCTTAATTTCCTCATCCCTCCAGGCCAGAAACCTGACGATCCTCTGCCTTCTCCAAGGGTCCAGCTGCACTTTCTTTTCCAGATGAGCTTCTTCTTTCCTTCGATCCCTTTCACTGACTTCCCCTGTGCTAAAAATGTGGCTTGTCTCCTCCTTGTCTTTCCTCACTCTACAGTGAGCCTCCTTCCACCTTGTATTAGCATCTCTGTACAGAGCTTCTCCAGGCCCTTTTTTCAAGCCAGCTTAGGCATTTTTGTTCATAAAGAGAGACCAAAGCATTTCCCTAAGGAGGGAAATATTTAAGCGAATGTCTACTTTGGCGGTATGATCACTATTTGGATTATGGTAGAAACCAAAGTTAGATACTATCTGATAGACAACCATTGAACCTGAAATCATTTTGTGTGTGAGGATGATTACATTTTAATCTGTATTTTATCCAGAGATGGTCCACTGAAGTTGTCATGTTCATCTTGATGAAAATGTAACTAAATAAGATCAAAATGAAACAGCTGAGACAGAGGGTTTTATAACTGTCACCAAAACAAATCTATGGGACCAGATTTTTTCCACCTAGATTGTTTCAGTCTAAACAGACTGAAAAAGTTTTCCCCCTAGTAAGAGAGAAGCCATTAAATAAGCGATTTTAATAGCTCAGTCACCCCCAATTTATTTGGTGTCCCTTTGAGATTATCGAGTGAAACAAAAATAGTACCTATAGAAAGTAATGAATACAGAACATACTTTCACACTTTCCAGACTTTCTCTCCATGCTGCTCAGCCTCATTTCCTTATTTTTAAAAATAAATAAATTAACATTAATTTTCAGTGTTCTCAGCATGCCATATACATCAGTTAAAAAAGAGAAAGAAAAATGGTTAGTAAATTCTTTTTAATGGAATGCAACATGTGCTGCCCCTTCTGTGAACTCACCACTCATTCAGGAAATTGATTTGTCAAGATGTAAAATAAAAATGCATCATTTCATCACATTTTTAGAAAATATGGGTCCAATCTTACAAGATGCAGAGAAGGCTCAGCTCCCTTAAAGCTTTTCAATGGAAGCACTTAGCACCTCACAGTAACAGGCTGATTTTACATGTCGTTTTAATGATCCCTTTAATAGTTCATTCTGGAACTAGCAACGCCAAGCGTTGCAGTGCCTAATGCCCTTGTTGGGCCTGGCTCCGAGCCAGCTTTATGCTTTGCAGCTTATTTGTACCCAACAATCTCACCTTAAAAAATATTTGTTTTCCACGGGATGCAGGTGTTGATATAGCTGCATTGTAGGTAGGACTCCTGGATCAGGTTGTAAATCAGGGCATGGTGCTGACTGGGGAACAGAGTCCAGGCCTCGGGGCAGATCTGAACAGTTGCTCCCCTCCTCCTCTGCAGTGATCCTGTGCAGCCCAAGAGTGGTCCAAGAAAAGCAGCTTGTACAGGCACCATAACGGCTGGAAAACCTTGCTAATATTGATTTTCATACAAGAGGGGTAGATACATCAGGCCTGACTTTCAACACCTTACACAAGTTTTATACATAAGTTTTTTGAAACTTTGCTGGCATAAAACTGATACTACACAACAGATAATACGGCTCATTCCTCCTGCTACTTTTTTTTTGCAGTATGAGAAACAACGATTATCTTTGCCACAGTTTAGAGTATGATCACTCATGAAAGAATCATTCATGGACCCCTGATCCATCTGGTACCATAACCTCCAAGGACACAGGGTGTACCATGCAATTATTATTCTCCAATATTAATAATCAATCATCTCTGAGAATGTATCATAGAGAGTTATTCTTTTGTGATCTGATCATATCTTTGGACTGTATTTGATGTTTTGCACCATGAACTTCAGCCTTCCTCCCTGTTGATACATCTTCAATGACTCCATCAATTCCTTCTGCTAAATGTAAAGCTTTTGAGTTCATCGTTTTGTTCTGTACTACTAAGACAAAAATGCTTCTTTTTTTTAAATCTTCATCATCTTCATCCTAATTTGTTTGTACATCTTTCTTATGTGACACCTGGACACCTGCCAGATGCTGGAGTCCTACCCAATACTTCATTTATTCATTCATCATTTAATTATTATTATGAAATTAATTTACATTACCAAATGTCTGCAAGCCAGCAATTACACATGATATCATCTTCAGTAAAGTGTGAGAAAAGACCAAATATACTGGAAGAATACCTAGGTTTTTCAGAACAAACCCCTACCTGATCCCTCTCTCGGGTCATTGTTCAAGTAGGATGACAGACCTTGTCTTGGAACGATGAGGAAAATAATGCATATCTTGGTGTGCCTACCAAATCCTGAAGTTGGTAACTGGCTGCTGCTGTTCTCTTTAGCTGCTGATCTTGACCAGCTACCTGCAGTAGCTGGTTCCCAGTACACACACGCTTGCTACAAGGTCAAGAAAACTCAGCTTCCAGAAACCCTGAGATACTGAGAATGATTTTTTGAGCTTGTTTTTCATCAAAACTGTATTTATTTGAAAACTGCATTTATCTGAAAACTGCTAACCCCTTCTAGGTATAAGCAAGCAAACTAAGTACCACTTTTTTGATGGATTAGGAATCATAGAATAATAGAATGGTTTGAATTGGAAGATACCTTAAAGATCATTTAGCTCCAATCCCCTGCCACAGGCAGGGACACCTCCCACTAGACCAGGCTGCTCAAAGCGCCATCCAACCTGGCCTTGAACACTTCCAGGGAAGGGGCATCCACAACTTCTTTGTGTAATGTGTCCCAGTGTCTAACCACCCTCACAGTAAAGAATTGATTCTTAATATCTCTTCTAAATCTACCCTCTTTCAATTTAAATCTGTTACCCCTCATCCTATTGAGAATACACTCCCAGAATCACAGAATGGTAGCGTTGGAAGGGACCTCTGGAGATCATCTAGTCCAACCCTCTTACTAAAGCAGGGTCTCCTAGAGCAGGTTGCACAGGAACTCATCCAGGTGGGTTTTGAATGTCTCCAGAGATGGAGGCTCCACCACCTCTCTGGGCAGCCTGTTCCAGTGCTCTGCCACCCTCAAAATAAAGTTCCTTCTCACGTTTAGATGGACATTCCTATGCTCAAGTTTGTGCCCATTACCTCTTGTCCTGTTGCCGGGCACCACTGAAAAGAGCCTGGCCCCATCCTCCTGACACCCACCCTTTAAGTATTTGTAAGTGTTGATAAGATCCCCCCTCAGTCATCTCTTCTCCAGACTAAAAAGACCCAAGTCCCTCAGCCTTTCTTCATAAGAGAAGTGTTCTTGTCCCCTCATCATCTTGGTAGCTCTCTGCTGCACCCTCTCCAGCAGTTCCCTGTCCTTCTTGAACTGGGGAGCCCAGAACTGGACACAGTACTCCAGGTGTGGCCTCACCAAGGCAGAGTAGAGAGGGACGATGACCTCCCTTGACCTGCTGGCCACACTCTCCTTGATGCACCCCAGGATGCCATTGGCCTTCTTGGCCACAAGGGCACATTGCTGGCTCATGGTCATCCTGTTGTCCACCAGGACTCACAGGTCTCTTTCCACAGAGCTGCTCTCCAGCAGGTCAGCCCCCAACCTGTACTGGTGCATGGGGTTATTCCTCCCCAGGTGCAGCACTCTACACTTGCCCTTGTTGAATTTCATAAGGTTCCTCTTTGCCCAACTCTCCAGCCTGTCCAGGTCTCTCTGTATGGCAGCACAGCCTTCCGGTGTGTCAGCCACGCCCCCCAGCTTTGTGTCATCAGCAAACTTGCTGAGGGTGCACTCTATCCCCTCATCCAGGTCATTGTTGAATATATCGAAGAGGACCCAGTACTGACCCCTGGGGAACACCACTCGTCACTGACCTCCAACTAGACTCTGTGCCCCTAATCACCACCCTCTGAGCTCTGTCTTTCAACCAGTTATCTATCCACCTTACTGTCCATTCATCAAGCCCACTCTTCCTAAGCTTCCCTATGAGGATGCTGTGGGAGACTGTGTCGAACGCCTTGCTTAAGTCAAGGTAGACCACATCTACTGCCCTCCCCTCATCTATCCATCCAGTCATTCCATCACAGAAAGCTATCAGATTAGTCAGACATGATTTCCCTTTGCTGAATCCATGTTGAGTACTTCTGACAGCTTTCTTTTCCTCCACATGCTTTGAGATGACACCCAGAACAAGCTGTTCCATCATCTTTCCAGGGATGGAGGTGAGGCTGACTGGCCTGTAGTTTCCTGAGTCTTCCTTCTTGCCTTTTTTGAAGACTGGAGTGACGTTGGCTTTCCTCCAGTCCTCAGGCACCTTGCCTGTTCTCCAGGACCTTTCAAAGATGATGGAGAGCGGCCCAGCAGTGACTTCTGCCACCTCCCTCAGCACTTGTGGGTGCATCCCATCAGGACCCATGGACCCTGATTAAGGTTCCCCCCCATCTTTCCTGTAGGCCCCCTTAAAGTACTTGGCAGAATAAGGTCTCGCCAGAGCCTTCTCTTCTCCAGGCTCAACACCCCCACCTCTATCAGCCCATTCTTTATAGGAGAGGTGCTCCAGCCCTCTGATCATCTTTGTGGCCCTCCTCTAGACCTGTTCCAACAGGTCCATGTCCTTCTTATGCTGGGGACTCTAGAGCTGGACACAGTACTCGAAGTGGGGTCTCATGAGAGCAGAGTAGAGGGGCAGAATCACCTCCCTTGACCTGCTGGCCACACTTGATGCAGCCCTGGATGCGGATGGCTTTCTGGGCTGTGTGTGCTCATTACCGGCTCATGTTGAGCTTCTCATCGACCAACACCCCCAAGTCCTTCTTGGCAGGGCTGCTTTTAATCCTTTTTCTGTCCAGCTGTATTTGTCCATGGGACTGCCCCAACCCACATGCAGTACCGTGCACTTGGCCTTGTTGAATTTCATGAGGTCTGCATAGGCTCATCTCTCAAGCCTGTCCAGGTCCCTCTGGATGGCACACATTGACTGTGCCACACAGCTTGGCATCGTCAGCAGACTTGTGAGGGTGCACTCAATCCCACTGCCCATGTTGCTGACAAAGATGTTAAACAGCACTGGTTCCAGTACTGACCCCTGAGGAGCACCACTCATCACTGGTTTCCACTTGGACATTGAGCCGTTGACCACAACTCTTTGAGTGTGGCCATCCAGCTAGCTCCTTTTGCACTGAGTGGTCCATCCGTCAAATCCATGTCTCTCCAGGAAAAATGAATGTTGTTATTTTTATGTAGGATGTGATCTATTTCATGTGTGATTCAGCACCTCAGGAAGTGAAAACTAAGTGAATAACTCCAGGAAAATCCTGTGATCTTCACTCTGATTTAACACAAGCTGACTAGTTCTTGTCCATTCAAGGGAAACTATGTGAATTGGGTCTGAGTAAAAACCTGAGTAAGGTCCTCAGGACTTGGTCCACAGTAACTCAGAATTTCCTTTCTATTATTAGCCCAATGATTTCGGGAAAAGGAGCAAGCAGAGACAGGGTGTGTTCTGTGGGATAGTGGTAAAATTTTGAGATCAAAGACTGTTAGGAATTTTTAAAGATAGGTTTTCTGTGCCAATGTAGTGCATGATAGATTCAGAACTTCAGGGTGATATTTTTGCAGACTAACAGTTACCCAGATAAACATGTAAGACAAGTCAAATTGATCCTTGAAAATATGAAATTCCTTTTTTTTCTTTATTCATAGTTCTCTACGACAGATAATCTGTCCAGTAAAATGATATTGAGAATTCTAAAAAGTAAACTGGTAATGGAAAGGGTCTGGCACAGGGTGCAAAAGTGGAACTACATGAATATTTCAGGGGCATCCACAACTTGCACATACATAACACCTCAACCCGTAGTCTACAAGGAATGTGCAGCAAGAGTTGACAGGTAACGTTTTATTTCAGAGTAGGTAGTGGTTGGTATAGTGCATTCAGTACATGGGATGGTGATGGCTGTGGTGTGACTTACACTGTTAGAACAAGGCTGTGGTGTGGCATTTGGCCAGTGGTTGAAGTGAAAACTGAAAAGCAACAACAGTATCCTGCCAAAATCTGGTATTGTCCCCCAGGCTTTTCATTTTATTCCAAAGGTCATAACATAACGTATTCAGCCAAATCTGCTTCAAGAAATTCCCACTTAAGGAAAAACACTTCTTGACAGAATAAGTGCTTTGCTGATTTTTTTATAATTTTTTTTTTACGAATTTTCTTTGTACAGAAATAGGCTCGTAATGTCTGTGTGCAAGAAGGTAAAATCCTGTGAAAAATGTGGCACAGTAAATGGATAAATCTTGTAGCTCAGCAATTTGTGTCAATGTTTTACATAGGAGGAAATCCTCTGTGACATGTATCTGATAATGGGTTCATTTCATATAAGGGTGCTTACTGTATGAGGGCTCTACTGTTTGCAGCGCCATACAATGGAGTACATTAGCAGCACAGCACCAGTTTAATACCAGGCATTGAAGGCTGAGCCCTGCTTTTAGTTATTGCATCAGCGGGAGTTAAAGAAGCCTTGTTCTAAAAGTAAAGGCCAGAGAGGCAGGGTTGAGAACTAGCAAATACTGAAGAGTGAGGCTTTTTGCATAAGTTGGACCAGATTCCCTTTCCACTGCTGTTTTTACACACTGACTTGCACTTATTTAGAAAAACACTCTTCACAAACCACTAGTTTTGAAAATCAGATCTATTTTTCCATCTGTCTAGGTTCTTTCACTTCATTACCTAAGTGCCTCCATCATCCTAAGTATCTAATATCTCTCATTATCTTAGTGAGTCATTTAGGGGTTGGCTATTTAATATCATTAATTTATTATGAATAAATATTAGGGCTAAAATCTACATTTGCTCTGGAAGATGGAAAGCTTTTTTAATTTCTGAGGTCTAGGTTACTTAACAGCATATGAAACCACTGAAAAGGTTTTATAAAAACCCTGAGAGTGAAATAAACAGCAACTTCCCAATGAGATATATTTTGCCTAATAATAAACAATAACTACCATTATTTTTAAACCAACGGGTGCTGCTGAGCAGGTAGACTAATTTAGTTCTGAGGTGGATTTCTTTTCACATTGAACTTTCCATCTCTTTAAGGGAAACTTTGCCCTCAAATGTGAGGAAGATGTCAGTCATATTTCCTCCTAGAGAAGGCACTCATGTGCTGGAGCAACAGGCAGGTTGGACATATCAAAGCAAGATGAAATGCATTTCTTTTTTAATGCCCAGCCAGTTTTCCTGGCCATGCAAAATGGGGCAAAACAATGGTCTCACTTTCCCACACTGTCATTTTGATGGCTGCCACCTAATGCTATGCCCTCTTCACTGGAATTTCTTTTGTAGGATCACAAGGGCACCTTTTGCCTATGTCTACACTGCCTTGGGACTCTTGATCAGAAGTGTGTGACAATAATTTTAACTTCTGCACTTTTTCTTTGTTTACAGTCCATGCTCACACACATTTCTGAGTGTGTATTCTATAAGACATCCTAGATGGACACTTCTGACTGTTCTACCTTGCAGGATGACCCAAGCTCAAGGATGTGTCTGCAGTATGCATGGGCAGGGCATAACCACAATCAGCGTTGTTCAGCAAAGTCATTCACTCTGTATCCGGTGATGCCTTATGGGAACGTCAGAAGGTCAGGGTCAGGTAAGCAAGCCATATAAGCGCCTTACTAGAAGGACTTCATGTTAAGTATTGCAAGGAATGATGGGAAATGTAGGCAGAGTAAATTAGCAATGGCTCATGCTTTGTGATGGCCCACACTTGGACTCTTACTCTTTGCAAATATGATGTAGTCCCTTCATCTTACATTTTTTCTAATATTAAATCTCCTTTCAGTCTGAACTAGGACTGAAAACTCTGAAAATGCTGCTTTAAATTTGAGAGTTTGGGTGAAGAAAAGGCCAACTGCAGTTACTCAGAAAATAGCTATCTAGATTGAACAGAAACTTGGAAGGTAGAGAGATCCATGTGTCTGCATCTTGTCTTCCTATATGTCTTACCACTTGCTCAGAACAGTACCTAAAAGGAAAAAAAAATATTTCCCATTGGCTGTGAGAAACACTGCAGGGCTCAGACAGTGTGGTACTGTATGGGAGCACAAGGCATGCTGCGTTCCAGCCTGAGCTCTCCTGATTCCCTTCTGGCTGTGTAAATACCAGTCTTTCAGACCATTCTGGTGCCTACTCTGTTCTTCTTCCTACCAAATGTGAGCTTGTCTCTTGATCAGGCCGGAGCAGAGAATTTCAGAAAGCAATTCTTAAAAAATATCTACATTGTGCCTCTAGCAGACAACCTTTCAGGAATGCTTCTGTTCTGAATGTTGCCATACGCCGGCCTCCCTTTCTCTTCTCCCAGAAGCTTGTTGCTCTTTTTGCTATAAAATAACATTTCTTATAACTGTGTTTCTGTCTTTTTTTTCAGGAACTTGCCTTATTTCTTTCTCTCTTTTTTATTTTTTTTTCCTTTACCATTATTTCTATTACCCTAATTATTGTTGTCCTTATTTCCTGCAAAATTCTGGTCATCAGTATATCTGGCTGTTTTTGATCTCCTCGTCCCACATGCACAATACCTCTTGAAATCCACCCCAACAAAATTCAATAAAGCATTGCCTAAAAAACATAAAGTTTGTTCAAGCTTTGTGGTGATCAATGGGTGATTAAGGGTCAAATACTCCAGACAGTCTAATGTCTTCTTCTCCCCTCACTGCCTCTACCCATGGAAAAGCGGTGAAGTGAACTCCACAGTATCTGCTCTGGCATGCCTCCTGGCCCTTCCACATATGTCTTCTGTCTGGCTCATCAGCACGTGTAGCACATGGGTCTACGGGTCTAATCAGCTGGGAAGGAGAAGGCCAGGAAAATAAAAGGAATACTGGGAAATTCAGAGATATTACCAATGGGCATGACCTCAGGTGGGTCCCGTGTGAAAGTTGCTGTAGCTGATGGAAGAGAGGAGGACACATAGCCCAGCCAATTCTGCTGCTCAAGAGACAATTGGCTTTCTGTGGTTAAAAGGACTTAAGAGGTTCCTTGCCTATTATTCACGGCTTCTTTTAGCCATTCTGTCACTAACGTTGACATTTCTTAACTTTGATCTCAATTTTGATACATGCCTGTACCACATTGTGATGACTCTCACTTGATTTCTAGTCATGCTCCGTGGAAGTACCAGGATTTATTTTACCTGTCATACTTACCACCTTTGCAGGAAGGATAAATACTCATAGGTCAACAAAGAACCTGGATTCAAGGACTGAATTAAAAAGCTGTTGAAACTCCCTCCAAACTTAGTTGGAATTCATGGACACCCATTTCTCTTTCAAGTTTTATTAATGTGATGGTTTTCAAATCTTTAATGCTACAGCTGTACAAGTCAACAGAGAGTTTGGCAATGCATTTTTGGTTATTATATATGGAATAGAGATGCCAAAAATAAGTGCAGTGAACCTCTGTGCATATCATTTAGTAAAAACATTTTTTATATCAGCGTGGAGTTTTTTTTCAGTATAAAGGGTAAAATTGCTGATGTACGTTTCCAGGAAAATCCCTCAGTTTTGTTTCTTAGCCAGAATCATTTTGGACTATTTCTTTAAACCAAATCCTTTTCTTTCATGTAGATACAAAGATTCAAAAAGGATAAAACCAAACATGGACTCAGCATTTTAAGAATGCATGAAATACTCTTTTTGTCACTTAATTTCCCTGGAGTAGTCATACGTAGTTCCTTACCCTTTTGTCAGAAACCTCTAGGGAGTTTGGAAGCTGGTACCTTATGATCAGAAGCATGAACCAAAGTATTTCTCCCAGTAAATGACATCTGAAGTGTTTACTGGAAAATTAGCTCCTCTTAGGCACTACGGACGGCTGCAGCCTTGCAGTGCCCGTGCTATAGAAAGTAATTCATATATCAAACATGTGGTAATCCCAATGAGGATGTGATGTGCGAGAGTGGTCTGGGAAGACGGGATGTTTTTTTCTGCTCGCTGTGCCTAACAATGCCGAAATGTTTTTTCCCTGTCCATTTACTTTAACAATGTGCCATTCTGTACCTCATAAGCACTTAATTTATTCCAACTCTTTGGCCTGACCTGTAATCCCCCCTCTCCTTACCCATCTGACCCATCTGTGTTTCATTTCCCACTCATCAGCATCCAAAGAGCTAGGCCCAGGCCCTGTTTGGAGCCATTAGACAGAGATTGGCACTGTTCCCTCTTCCTGCACCACATCCTCCGCTGAAAAAAATGACCATCAGATCAGAGAACAGAGCCTGCTTTGTCCCCAGCAACCAAGATCTGGAAGCACTTTCAATCATTCGCACTCTATACCCACTCAAACGCATTAATGTGATCAACATTGGGCCTGTTGTGGGCATTTTTTCCAGCAAATAGCTTGCTAACATTCCAGGCATGTACTTCCCTGAAAACAAGACCGAGACAGGGCCCTGAATATTCAATTGGAAAATCACCAAGAGCAAGAGCTTAGCTTGGCACGGCTGGTGTTGATTCTTAATAAGTGACTTCCTAAAGCTGAGGCATGGGGCTTACAGCTTCAATGACTTGTTTGAAAAATATTTTGTAGGTGCCTCATACCACTTTATTTCCTGTGGTATGCGTCATATTGTGAGCTATTCTGAGCCAGGCTGTTTAAGCACACTAACATTTTTTTCCAAGATTGCGGTGTTTAACTAAAAATGTGCTTATACAAGATGAGCTCATAGCTATTAGTGCTGATGTAGTTTTAACTACTTGGATACCAATAGCCCAAGGCCTAAAACCTGCTGAAAAGGGGGGAAAACCAAAGCAAAACCCAACCCTCCCAGTCGTTTAAGGCTTTTTGAAGACAAGGCAACAGGGAAAATACTTAAAAAGCCAGATTTTGTTCCTGTCAGATCTTTGCTATGCTAAATACCTTTCAATCTCATTACAAAGGCTCACTATTGAAGGACTTACTGATATGAACAGCTGAAGAGATTTCAGGCATCCAGTTAAAATTAATTTCTTTAATGTTTCTGCCTATGCTACATATAGTGCATCCAGCAAAAGCAGCTTATATGTCCTTCTCTAGTACAGCTGGACGGAGTAGGTACATCCTTATGTTTTATTCATTTGAACGGGTCTTTCATTGACACGGCTACCATGACAAGGCAAGTTTGACTGTGGTGAAGGGGGTCAGCAAAGATTTTCGTCAAGGCACTCCATTGTGGAGGAGGGTGTCTGGCTGTCACGGCGCTATTGTTCATCGGTGTGCCCTTGTATGATTCCCCATTCTCCCAGCTGAGAGAAGATGGCAGCATTTTGCATGCAACACTTGAAATGTCAAGGGGTGGGATTTTTGGAGCTTACCTTGGTGCCTAGAGAGGAATATGAACAAGTCTGTGAGATATCTTACAGAAGCCCAAGTGCCTTGTTTCAAGGCCCATTTTAGAGAAACTGCACCTGCCTGGATCATAACAGGTATAAAGTTCTAAAAAAAAAATAAAAGGAAGGGGCTGGATTTCTAAATGAAATGTTTACATTGTTCACTTTCAAGCCAAAAGCTGCATATTGAACTTGATCTGCACCTAGAAGTTCAATGTAGAAGAGATAAAATGAAAATAATCATGGAAGAGAAAATGGAAATAAATTACAGTTTTCCAAAATACGTTATGTATGAAGTAAGGGGAACAAGAAAGGCAATGACTTGCCTTGACATATACCATGATCACTGATCACTTTTTTAACACAAACTATTTAAGAGACCAGGATTCATCTACTGAATAGTTTATATAAAAGCACATTTGCATGTATGCAATTTAATTTCATTCAGACTCCTTTTTCTGTATTTCAGTGAAAAATAACTGAGGCAGGATTTACAGCTAAAAATGTCAACAGGAATGTTTTGCCATTTGCATTAAAAGATCTATTTAAACAATTTGTTGGTGAGATTGCTTTTGTTATAAATGCATACATGTCAATTGAATTCAGACCCTTCCCTAAAGGGGAACCTAGTAGTTTCTTCCTGAGTTACCTAAAAAAAAGGCTCCTGTATAATTCTAGCAACTCTGCTTATCTTTTTCTGTAGATTCCATGGCAATTTATGGCACTGTGTTAAAGTCGTAGTACTTTTTGACAGCATTCAAGTGTGTATGTTTGCATTTGAACATCTGAGTCTTAACTATGTGGATACCTCATAGGAGACACAAACCTAGGTTCTTTCAGAAATTTGCATAAATCAGTGATTATGCTAATCTCTCCCCCCACAGTTTTTATAAAGAACTTCTCTTTGAAGTGGGTTAGATCTCAGTGGAGTATAGTTTCAGCTATAGCTACCCACAAGTTCCCTGCAAAGCAAATTTCAAAGCTTCAAATCTCTTTTATAATACACTATGCTTATTACAAATTGTTTTGTATTATAGAAAATAAGCTTCCCAATTTAGCAAAGTAATGGGAAGAGAATGTATGTAATAGAATGTCATAATAACAAAGTCTCTGATCAATTACAGTATTTCAGGGGAAATCTAGAAATGCTAGTGGTGTCTGCCGCAGTGGTGCTGAAGTTCCACCCTCATGATGTCTGAGCTGATTTGAGTTTTCCCCTTATTTGGCCCCATAACAGAGCTTTAATGTTCAACATGAGCATAAATTCACTGTAGCCCTCAAGTGAAGACTATATTTGAGAACTGAATAGAATGCTTGAATTTACTCTCCAGATTTTTCTTCCATGATCAAGTAAAGTTCCATGTAACTTTCCTTCCCAGCGTAGTGCACACAAAATCTCAGGAAACAGCAGGGCTTAATTAGGACCCTGGTTTATAGTTTCACCTGAAAAAATACATTTTAAAAATCATATATGTTTGGCTGTGCAGATTTTTTAGTCAATAAATTCTTGCTAATTAATCACATTAACGGCACTCCTTAAAAGTTGAAACAAAATCACAAAACAAACCAAATACCCCATAAATATCATGTATAAAGAACCATTCACCAATGCATAAACTGCATGTCTAAAAACATTTACAAATATTTAATCTCTATTTTTTCTTTTTCTTTTTCTTTTTCTTTTTTCTTTTTCTTTTTCTTTTTCTTTTTTTTCTTTTTCTTTTTCTTTTTCTTTTTCTTTTTCTTTTTCTTTTTCTTTTTCTTTTTCTTTTTCTTTTTCTTTTTCTTTTTCTTTTTCTTTTTCTTTTTTCTTTTTCTTTTTCTTTTTCTTTTTCTTTTTCTTTTCCTTTTTCTTTTTCTTTTTCTTTTTTCTTTTCCTTTTTCTTTTCCTTTTTTTTCTTCTCCTTTTGCTATTTGATTTTGCTTTCTCTTCTTGCTTTCTCTTTTTTTGTTCTTTCTTTGTCTTTTGCTCTCTCTCCTCTCTTTCTTTCTTTCTGTTCTTCTTTCCATCTCTTTTTCTTTATTACAGGCATAATGCCAAAACGCAGCTGCCATCAGAGCTTCAGTAGATAAAGCCAAAGAGTTTTTTTGGGGAAAATAGATGGTATTTGATCAAACCATGTAACACTTTTCCCCTTCTATCTTGACTTTAGATGACTGTTTTGGAGTTTTAAACACAAGTGACTGCAGTCACCCTCCCCCAGACAAAAAATAAAATGTAAAGAGAAGTCCTATTCAATCATTGTTTTGTCCAAGGATGCTGAAAGCGGTAATCCTCAGTGCAAACGGTGGCACTGAATGCTGCATTATGATCTGTGACTGTCTGGAGTTGATGACACAGAGGCAGGATTATATTGAGCCTAAATTATAATGTAAAAAATAAACAAACAAACAGAAACAGTCTGGGTTTGCTGGATTATCACTTATGACAGAACTACTTGTTTAAAAAACATCAGTGTAAAACCACAAAAACTTAACATCACAGCAACTTATGAGCTGGCAGACTCCTAAATCAAGGAATATGTATTTTTTGTCAAACTGTTTTGGATGAAGTGTGAGTGACAGTAAATACAACTTGTCATTCCTTCCCTTAATAAGGAGCAAATGATTCTTACAGTAAAATGATTCCCCCACTTCTTTTGGTTTCAGTGAAATGGCAGTTTCTTCTTTGTATACAGATGCTGTTCTTTGAGACAGACCAGAGATGCTACCAATCTCTTTTACCATAGGTTATTTGTGTGCATAGAGCATATTCTATTATTAAATACAAGTAAATTCACTAACATTTTCATTGTTATATTCAGAGGATTTATATTGCTTTCCTAATATCTGAGCTTGGCGCATGAAAATGTCTGTGCACATTTTTTAAATGGTAAAATTAAGAAAATTATCAGTCTAATTACTGTTGAAAACAAGTAAGAAATCAGTTATTTTGGATGCTTGTAGTATTCTGAGTTATCCCCCAGTTTTGACAGCTCTTTCTGGATCATTGTAGCTTTTTAAAATATCAATTACTCTTCAGGTTCTCCTCAGTGTTTCTGCATTCTCTCTTACTGTTACCACTTGTCTGATGACAGCCTGACCCCAGGAAACCTGCAAGATGTTCACAGCAAGCGATCTCATACAATGGTACCTTTTTCAGCTCATGTATATAAGATGTATAAGGCATGACTTCAGGATACACAGAGAATTCCCTTTCCTTTACATTTATCATTGTTTAACAATAATTATTATTATTGCTTACATTTATTAATCTTGTTTAACTGACTTGAGTACTCATACTTGCCTGGGACGGGCAAGAAACTGCTTTAACTTTTGCTGATCAGAATGTGCCTGTTGGGAAACTAAGACAATCCATAACCATTTGAATTTCACTGACTTCGATAATGCTGCTGCATATTGTGTTCCCCACAGGCAGAGAGCTTTTCCAAAAAATATGGGGGGTCACTGCAAGCAACTGGCCTTGCTACAGCCTGATGGTGCTGTTGTGGACAAAGGTGGCACTGCTGCCAATGCAGAAAGGGTAATAGTGCATGGAGGTGGAGAGCAGAATGGTTTGAGTACAGCTATGGGTATTTACTGGCGTGCCCTGGAAACCATGCCAAACTGAGCAAAATCTTAATCATGCTTGAGTCTGTGGCAGCATCTGACATAATGTGACGAACACAACAGTTTCAGTTTGTTTGTGATATGGGTCTTAATCAGAGCTGGTATCTACAGCTGATTGCTCAAGATTTTCATGCGTATCAAAACCTCCTGCTGTCCTTATTTTGCCAAACTCTGTCTTTCACACACCTGTTAAAAACAGGTCAGGACTCAGGATGTGAGACAGAAGTGGAACAGAGGTTTGCCTGGTCAAACACAGCAGTTTGCAAATAATGAACTAGCAGAAATGTAGGTAATCTGTGCTAAGAAGGAAGCTGTTGGAAATGGTGGAAGCTTCTAAGATACTAGTGTGGTTGCACTGGTTAGTCACTTGGTTTGTTTAGGTGAGCTGATATCTTTCCTCTATTGTTGATTATGGGATATGAATTTCATCCTTTATTACTTTTGTTTCCTGTTGTGAGCCCCAGCTTAGAATCATAGAATCTTCATGGTTGGAAAGGATCTTTGAGATCATCGAGTCTAACCATACACACACCAAAAAAAACCCCTACAATCTCTGTCACTAGAGCATGCCCTGAAGTGCCAAATCTAGACGTTTCTTAAATACCTCTAGGGATGGTGACTCAACCACCTCCCTGGGCAGGCTCTTCCAGTGCCTGACCACTCTTTGAGTAAAGTAATTCTTCCTAATATCTAATCTAATATATCTAATATATTATATATTAATATATCCTATATTAATATATACATTAATATATCCTAATATCTAATCTAAACCTTCCCTGCCTCAATTTCAGACCATTTCCTCTGGTCCTGTCATTATTCACTTTGGACAAGAGGCCAACACCCACCTCTCTCCAACCTCCTTTCAGGTAGTTGTAGAGGGCAATGAGGTCTCCCCTCAGCCTCCTCTTCTCCAAGCTAAACATGCCCAGCTCCCTCAGCCTCTCCTCATCTGACCTGGTCTCCAGACCCCTCACCAGCCTGGTAGCTCTCCTCTGGACACGCTCCAGCACTTCAATGTCCCTCTTGTACAGAGGGGCCCAGAACTGAACACAGTACTCGAGGTGAGGCCTCACCAGAGCCGAGTACAGAGGCACGATCACTTCCCTGCTCCTGCTGGCCACGCTATTCCTGATACAAGCCAGAATGCTGTTGGCCTTCTTGGCCACCTGGGCACACTGCTGGCTCATGTTAAGCTGGCCACCCACCAGCACCCCCAGGTCCTTTTCTGCTGGGCAGCTTTCCAGCCACTCTTCCCCAAGCCTGCAGTGCTGCTTGGGGTTGTTGTGACCAAAATGCAGGACCTGGCACTTGGCTTTATTAAACCTCATACAGTTGGCCTTGGCCCATTGATCCAGCCTGTCCAGGTCCCTCTGTAGAGCCTTCCTCCCCTCAAGCAGATCAACACTCCCACCTAGTCTGGTGTCGTCTGCAAACTTACTGAGGGTGCACTCAATCCCCTCATCCAGATCATTGATAAAGATATTGAACAAAACTGGTCCCAAAACTGAGCCCTGAGGGACACCACTGGTGACCAGCCACCAAGAGGATTTCACCCCATTAATCACAACTCTCTGGGCACGGCCATCCAGCCACTTTTTAACCCAGTGAAGAGGACAGCTTGAAGACAGTCAGGATAAAGGGTTCTCTCTCCTGAGAAAGATCAAGCACAGCCACCATAGTTGTCCTCAAAATCCCACATTTTGTTCCATTTGATGACTTGTAGATGCAGACACAACACATTGGGACACCTTTCATTCCATCCTTGTTCTGGTCCTCCACCTCTGCACTTCTACCGTTCCTCTAGGGTGCCATGTGCCACCTGTACTGCATTTTGACAAGAATTAGAAGTGACGACATTCTTACAAGAGAAAAATTAAGCAGACCTTGCCATTCCTGAAAAAAACAAGCACGGAGTTTGCCTTTCTTTTATTTTGTTGTCAGACTTTCCATCTCAATGTTCTCTTTTATGACACCAGTTCTTCTGTTATTCAGTTCATTGGAGTGGGCAACTTTCTAGAAAAAGAAAAAGAAGGGTGCTAATTATTTTATCTTATACAAATGGATGTATGTGATATTATATTAATAATAGTAGTAAATAATTTGTTAGCTAAGAGTGACATTAAAATGGTAGTATATTAACTTATCCTCAATAAGTGTCCTATTTTCTGTTACCAAAATATATTTTTGCTGTTGTCTTTAAGTTGTGTTATAGTCAGAATCGCCTTTGATTTGGTAGCATTAATCAAGTTGTTAAAATATTGAGTGTTGCAGACTGATTGGGTGTGACTCGGCCAGGAAATATGATCTTCTGTGGCTTGACTGTACTCCAGAGCCTCTGATTGCCTAAGTTTTTTGCAGAGCTTAGAGAAACTGAATGACATTGGTGAGATGCCACAAGATATCATAATGCAAAGCCAAGAGGAATTACCAAAGATCATGTAAACCTGAAGTTATTGCTTTTTTTTTAATCTGCATTTTCTCAGAAATGAAATGTCATTATATTTTTCCTGGAATAGAAATCATACAAGTACCCTAAAGTTTAAGATATTCCCTTGGCCTACAGGTCCTAAAGTTTTGCTAGTAATTATGGTCTTGGAAATTTTCTCCTGAAACAGTAAAGAATGTTCTTTCTGGTTCTCTGTTTTTCTTTTTCAGGTGACTCCTTATAACCTGCACAGTGACAAAGCTACTACTCAAGAGAACTTGCAGGTGAGAAGCCATATGCTGTTGGCAGCTGTAGAAGATTTTAACTTTTTTTTTTAAATCATGACTGTGGACATACTTAGGAGAGTGTGTCATTATTCAAAAAGAATAGGAACATGAAATTATGAGGAAAATACACTTATTTACAAGGGCAGAAAGATTAAATATATTTAGTTGCTGCTGAAGAGTAGCACTTGAGGAAATTTTGAATTAATTCAATAACTACATATTTCAATCCCAAATCAAATCATTTTATCTGGACTACATAGCTAAGACAGCCAACATCATGAGCAAAAGACATATTATACACATTAGCCATACGCAGATAGTATAATATAGAGACATTAATAGGCTCAAGACCTCATACTTAACCAGTGCAAATTCTGAAAATAACACTGAGAAGACAGGAAATGGGACTGGATACTGGATTTCACTGTTATATTTGAAGACAGTGGGCACTTCGACATACCAGTCCCTTTGCAGTCCTCCCTTTCTGCAGCACTTCAGCTCTCAGACATGTGCTTCCTTTTCCCTTCTGCAGGCTCTTTGCTCTCAGTCAGCATCTTCAACCCCCTTTTAAAATTTCACATTCTCCTGCATGTGGCCGTAAACACTTGTGTAAATAAACACATTCGTCTTTCCCACTTTCCATCCCTCCCTCCACCTCTTGTGGTTCTGCATAGCTAAATTGTCACTTCTTAGACTGTGTCCAATGGAGCGTGTGCCAAAGGTGCGCAGTGGTGATGGGTCCTCAGCCTCATGTCACATTGCTCCCATACGAGGAAGGATGAGGCACCCTAATAGATTTAATGGGGCCCATTATCAAAGCACTCAGGTTTACAGTTTAGAAACATAACCCTCACAAAGTACGAGTGGGAGAGTGTGCACAACTCACATCCTGGAGCAAAGCTGCCAACAGGAGATGACCCAAGAGTATCTAGTAGAATCATAGAATAGTTTGGGTGGGAAGAGACCTTTAAAGGTCATCTAGTCCAGCCCCCACTGCAATAAGCAGGGACACCTTCAACCAGATCAGGTTTCTCAGAACCTGTCCAACCTGACCTTGAATGTTTCCAGGGATGGGGCATCTACCACCTCTGTGGGCAACCTGTTCCAGTGTTTCACCACCCTCATTGTAAAAAATTTCTTCCTTATATCTAGTCTAAATCTTCCCTCTCGTAGTTTGAAGCCATTACCCCTTGTCCTATTGCAACAGGCCCTGCTAAAAAGTTTGTCCCCGTCTTTCCTGTAGGCCCCCTTTAAGTACTGAAAGGCCATAATAACGTCTCCCCAGAGCCTTCTCTTCTCCAGGCTGAACAACCCCAACTCTGGTAGAAACCATATAACTAAACACTCTGACTGGGAAGAGATATGGTACTGCATCTAGAGGTTACAGCTTCCAGGTGGTAATCCATATCCTGTAGGTTAATAGAATTTTTTTGAGAAGAGCTGTGGTGAACACCGAGGCCTACCCAATATCTGTCCCTTTGTTTCATTCCACATGCAGATCTTTTTGTGTGTGACTCCTTGTTGTCTGATGCCCAGTTTGACCTCATATTAACAAACAGATTTGCTTTGTGCTTCAAAAGCACTATATAAATATATTCCCCCTACAAGACAGATACAGTAACATCTGCGTTTTCTTTTCACTCTGTGTCATTTCAGAATGAAAGAGAAAACAAGAAAAAGGAAAATAATGCCCTCTTCTAGAGTCTTCCTACTAAAAGACACTGAAAGTCCCCACAGACTTTCAGGTGTATCTATTTGGATGTAGTTCAATAAATTACCTTAATAAATAGATACTGAGTGGTTTTTTTTTTTCCACATGCTCACATGAAAAAGGTTTTCAGCCATTGTGGTGTCTGGAACAGAATAGAGTTATAAACTGCACACTGGCAATATTTGGAGACTGAGTGCTTTTGGCAACAGCTTGCTTCCCACATGCATGATTTTACAGGCTCCGGGAAACTAACAAGGGTCATCACATTAGGGAAAGGTAAAACATGTAAATAATCTTTTAGTTATACTCTTCCATGCATTACTGTGTATTGTTCTTCAGCAATGACAAGCAAAGAGGGAGGTGGCTGCTGAGAAATTCTCTTTTTAGGGTCCATGAGGACAGGTTTGACAAACAACTGTCAGGAATGACGTAGAGCAGTAGGGTAGACTACAAAACCTCTTGTGATCTCTTCCAGTTCTGGGGATACTGTAATTTTACAATAATTTGAAAAAAAGACATGGATGGATCTAACTAATGCATTGCAGTTTAATCATATTAGTGAAGTGAAAGCAGAGCATGGTTCAGACTCATCTTTCATTTTGACAGTTGTAAAGAATAAGTAACTTCATAGAAATAAATTACAAGATAGTAAACCTAATGTAAGAGAGGATTCATCAGTAAGATCCAGCATTAATTATTTTTTTTGGGGAGACTTTAACATTACTGTTAATGAAAATGAAAATGAATAGTGTTAGTAAATAACAGCAACAAATTTTAAGTTTCATAACTACACATAATTAATTCAGTTGAAAAAAGTTTATTGTAAAAGCAGAGATCAAACTGGACATTACAAAATGTGAAAAAGACAGACATTTTCAAATGTTTAATACATATTTTGAGTTTAATTTCAGTATTCTGAGGCAGTAAAATGTCTTTGCCATACAAAGACAGTTCCTGGGGAAAGCCTAAAGTTTCCTGGGGTCAGATCTCATTTCTTTAATAACAAGAGGCATCCCATTCCTGTCTTGCTACATAATATTCATTCAGAATTATAGCTAGCTTCTCAAAGTAGAATTTAAAAAAATACTATGTTTGCTACCTATATACTTATGTGAAGGACTGAGGAAATTAACAGTCAAGACTTTCTTAGAGGAAACAACCAGAGAAAAGGAAATATGATACTGCATATTGATCCTGGAGACTAATAACCTTGTTAAAGAAACTGCCCAAGTGATCATTTGCACGCTATATGGCAAAGCCTATGGATGGTTTTTTGTGGATGTATAATTTAAATGAAGTAAATGAATGGATAGATACTACATGTCAGTGAAATATGTGTGGATACATAAATAGAAAATTAAAATATTCTTTTTTCCAGCTTCAGCTGTGGAATGAGGTATATCATGTAATTAAAAAGTGAACATTTGGTTTATTTTGACAAGACCTTTAAAAATTTTATAACAAAGGGGAGTTTATGCAATTAGGAATTTTGAAACAAGCAAAAAGCAGAAAAAATAAACACATTAAAAGAGTTTCAGTTCTTTATTTTGAAAAGTATATTTTTAAGAGGAGTAGTTAGGGAATTATTTTATGTTGATATACGTGATATTTGTAAAATCCCTATAATATAAGCAATATTAATTACAATTCAAGCTATTGTGTTATCATTTGTAGATTAAAGCTGAGATCTGAACACCTGGCTGAAAGCTGGTAAATGAGACGCCTGGATTCTTTTCATTATTGTGCTCCCTTCAAACTTGTAATAATAATAAAAAATATTTGGACTCCTTTTGCTCCAGTTTATCTACTTATTTTTAAGATAAATCACACTATTGAGATATTTTTTTCAAAAACAATAAGTGATTACCGTTTTTAGTGACTTTAATATAGACATTTTTATCAACCCTTCAGCTGATAAAATGTACTCCTGTCTGCAAGCTTGATGAGTTAATTTAGACTCCTATAAAAAACTTTCAATAAATTTATTAATTTATTTCCATTTCTTATATGAATAATCACCTAAAAGTACTCCTTTGAAAATACCTGGCCTATGGCAATTCACATAGCTGAGCCTATTTGCTTCAGGAGGTCTCTTATTAAAGACCCAAAGACACTGACCTGAACATTGCTCAGGAATGTAACATGAAAAGTAGCCCACTTTTTCAGATCTGTGAGAATATGTGGGGACTAAAGGCTTGCAAGAGAGGTTTAAACTGTAAAATTACTATAAAAATTACATTCAAGCCATTTTAAGTAAAAAAAAAAAAAAACAAAAACCTTTGGATCACCATATCATTCAGGTATTATTTTTTTGTGACACAGTCTGCAGCTGTGCACAGAAGAAAAAGATTTGGGTAGATTTAGGTTGATACGTGACCAGATCCTGACAGGTGTAAAACTGACATAATGTTGTGTAAGCTTGGCTCAGAATGAGTCTCTGGCTCGGGCTATGCATAATTGAAGATACAGACATCATGACTATTTGATTTAACCTCGGTTAATGCATCTGAGCCTGCAGTATTGCTTAGGGGAACAAAATAAGTGGCTTTGGATTTAACCATTAGCTTTTTGCTTTCTGATTACTCCATTATGTTTGAGCTTTGACTGAGCTTATTTTTTTCTGCCCAGCAGCCTCAAACCATGAATTGGGAATGACATTTCGCTGAGAAAAAATGTATAGATAAGTAAAAAGCAGATGGATATATTAACCTTCTGTACTTTTCTTTGATAAAAAGACACTAAAATGCTGGAATATAATGTGATAATTATCCATTATCTGTTCAGAGAGATCTAGAATAGGTGTAGAAAATACCCTGGTGAGTCATTGCATAGAGGTGATGTAGTGGCACAGTATTATACTGACAGAACCAGTACAACTTTTTTATATCAGAGGTGCAAGGATGAGTTCTGACTTGCATTCTTGTAACCTTGAGGAAAATATTCTGAGGACAAGAATGGGATCTACTGATACAGAGGAGGGGAAAAAGGCATTGTCCTGCATAGCAAATACTGTGACTGGCTTTTGGAGGATTCTGCTCTTTTGCATTTTGTTACTTCAGAAGACTTATGAAGGAAAATGGTGATATGCCCCAGATTTGTTTGGTAAAGCAGGTTGTAAATCTTTAGTCAACACTTTCTTTTTAATAAATACTATGTAAGGCATTCTCATGTCATACACATGCTTTAGATTTTATTAGTTAAGATTAACCTTTATTAGAATATACATGAGTTTAACAAAAGACATTCTAGAGAAGGCTTCTTTTAGTCTTCCATTTTTTGGAGGGAATGGGGATAAAAAATGAAATAAATATATTATTTGGAACCTATTTTAAGATTGCCAGATAAAATGTGTTTTCCTTCATGTGCTTTGCTTTATTTTTTCCTCTGGTAAAAAAATCTCCTGTTTGTAAAATTTAAAAATGGTATTTTGTGGAATGTGAACAATTGGCCTTGGACAGGCTCAAGAGGAGCAGAATCACAGAAGAATTAAAAGCAGAAGAGTAAAATTAATCTTTTACTTATCATAAATGGAAGCTTATGTTTCATTCATATTACACATGAACTAACAACTTCCATATTTTTTTTCTGAAAAGTAGAGGGATGATGGGTAAAGCTGGTTGAAATTTTATAGTTGTTTTTGCTAAGAAAAATGACTCTTTAATCTAATATTTTGACGACAGTTTGTGTTCCTCCTAGCAAATGGGAAATTTGAAATCTCAGTTTTCAATGCCAAATTTCTTGTGTTTTCCTTTTTTACTGATGAATTTAAAAAAAAAAAAAAAGCAAATCCCACAAAGAATTGGTTGTCTCCAATTCTTTTTTGTTATATTCATGATCACTAGACAATGGTGTAATCACTGACCCCAGGGAATAGTATGGAACATATGCTGAGTTATAATTGAGCGAAGTGGTGATAAAATTAGCACAGATAATCAACTATTCACACAGCGAATTAACAATGGGAAACTGCTACCATAGAAAGTGTGTAAGTTCTTATTATATCAAAGGTACATCAGGAATACAGACATGTTTATCATTTCTCAAAACAAAGTGTGTCCTTCTCCCATCTCCCTACAATCAACATACACAGACTGTAAAGACATGTTTTACTCTAACATTTTCTCTGGGATGATCTTGGGAACGTTACCAAACTGGACATAAACCAGAGCAACAGTATGTGGCAAGAAAATAACAGATGTACTTGACATAGGTCAACTTATAGTTCTATCTTTTCCCTTTTAATAGAAGACCAACCATATGTAATCATGAAGGAAGATAAATTACTTCCTGCCTACTTTTTTTTTTTTTTTTTTGATGGAGTGGCTAGATAAATTTACTCTGGGAATTCAGTAAAAGAATGTAAAGAATGACCAAAATTTTTCCACCCCTGCACACAAAATAATATATTAAAGGCAAAACGCTCCATTTACTGCAGCAGCAGTTGGGAGATTTTTGACACAGACAGGAAATTTTCAGCTGAGTTTCTCCTGGAACATTTGCTATGGCTTCTTGTGGATAGCATTATTAAAGGGCCCTTTATAAAGCTTATTTTGCACCTTAGTTGGGGTGATGCCAGTCATTCTTAAGGCTTTTCATGTCTCAAAGGAAGAGGACAAATGGTAGCTATCAAGTATGTAGATGGACCTTAAAATATAGATAGGCAGGGACCAGGGAGTGAAGATGACAGGGTGAAAAAAAGAGAAAACAGTGTGGATAGATAGACATACAGGCAGGAGAAGAAGCGATGACTGGGACAATTTATTCTTCACATATTTTGTTCCCAAGCAATTTATGCTGTGATTCACAGTGTCTTAAAGGCATTACTGTCTTCATTGCTCTCCACAAGCAGCCTGCAGATCTTTCTTCTTCAAGCAGTCCTCTAAGAATTGCAATGCCCATGAAGCCAGCTTCCCCTTCAGTCACTGGGCATTCACTCGATTCACCTAATGCCTCTTCCAGCCTCCTGAAGTTCCCATAATTTATTACTCTATCATGCTGGTCATGCTAATGGAAGCCCGCATCTGTAATTGGTAAGCAACAGCAATGGTAGCATCAAAATGGTGGATTTACTGCATATTTGCATCCGCACGTACCCCAGTCTCTCTGCTCTTTCTACATATCTTCTACTCACACTTCTAGGTCTCCCTTTGAAAAGGATTCCTTCCTGTAAACTTTCTGATTACAGATCATCTTGGTGTGGGGTGTGAAGAGATAGAAGAAACTTTTTGCTGCGTATTTATCTAAGGCTGTGTCCATACTTAACCAATGGAGAGTCCTGCCTGGTGGCTCTGGCCTCTCTACTGACTAAAGTGGAACTTGGAAATTACTGTTCCTTAGCCCTAAACACAACAGAACTAGAGTTGCACCTCACTCAGGCGTTGAATGCAATCTGAGGTCTGATGAGACAAATGTGGCCTAAGAAAGCCAAGCGGTAACTAACCTACATGACCCAGTGAACACGATTGTTGTAACATGCTATTCAGCAATACGTAGATTCTAAACAGAAAGGATTAGTTTGGATTTTTTTTTTCTACACTGCCAAGCAAGTAAGTCTGTGCAAAGGGATTAGAATGATGTGTGGGTTTTTTGATTGTTAAACTATTTTTTAGCCTTACAGGCTGAAATCACAACAGAAAACCTTTTTAGGTAAAATTGGTTGCAAACTAGATCTGTACACTATGTGGGTAAAGGACAGGGGCAGTGAACAAAATTCTGCACTTTGCAGGCCAGGATCTGTCCCTAATTTTCTGGTTGCATTGGCTAAATTGTGGGTACTGGAACTTCAACACTGAGTTTTCTTTAATTAAATGCCTCATTCATATATTCCTGGCATCTAATGACCAGTGGGGAAGAACCAGGTCTATTATTTGAAGATACTGTCAATGGTTCTGTCACTAATGTTAAACTGCCAGCTACTACTTTCTAAGAGTAGGTGTCCAAAAATAAAATCAATTTTAAAAAGTTTTGGAAGGCAAGTATGACCTCATACTTGAGGGCAATAGTTAACCTCTAACTATGGGATATTAAAATAAAACTTTCCCAGGTCAAAGAATATCTTGTAACTGACTATTCTGAGGTTTTTTGCTTCTACCACTGAAGCAGCTGGCACCAAACATTGTTGATGGTGGAGAGCTGGTATGCATGGCTTTTTCTCCAGTGGAAGACATATTTTTTCTCCCAGAAGGAGAAGCTGTATAGACGTTTATGTCTACGAACAACTTGATCTTTATCTAGAATGGAATATGCCAGACTATGTTGGGATTCCTGAGAGCACTGCACTTAAACAGCTTTTCAGTGGTTGGCACAGATTGACTTGACCTGTGTCAGCCGGTAAACAGATATCATTACAGCACAGGTGATACACGCAGATTATTACTCAATCTGCAATAGCAAATAACATCAATTATTGTATTAAATTCTGCATAGAAGTATCATTAGATAGATCAGTACTTACAATCATGTGTCATTCTTGTGCAAATGTTTTCAATGAGCTGTTGAAAGTAGTCTCTATTTTGTGTAGAGAATTCAACCAACGCACTGGAGAACTGGCCAAGTGTTTCTTCCAAGGGACTTGAACTTGCAAGGAGATGAACTGACATTTGATTAGGAGGACTGAGTTGAAGAGAAAAGCATGTATTTGTAACTGAAATGGTGTAGCATCTATTTGTTTCAAGAGTCTCGAGTCCAAGAAATTTTCTGGTCCAGCTTTGCTAAAATGGAGAAATAGATGTGAAATCATTCAGAAGCAGTGACCAGAAGGTTTTATTCTCTTGAAAAAAAAAGGATACACTGACACAATTTGTCTCTAGATTTGATTACTCATCGGTTTTCATAGAATTACATGTTATATCACCTCAGATTATGTCTCTTCCTGGTTGAGTATGTGCCCTCACTAATCTAAGCTACACATAGTGGTGAGATCCAGGTGTGCACCAGCACAAAATGTACACATATACACGTTAAACACACACACACATCTGCACACACATGCACAGGCAGATATATATACAGTACGTATACACCACATATATACCTAGCCACTCTTACATATGTATGCGAGTGTCCGTACAGAGCAAATCCAAACTCATGCCTTCAGTGAGAGCAAAGGCACACTCCAAGAAAGTGGCAATCAAGATGGCTGGAGGGCAAAGACCAAAAATGTGCTGTGATGTGTATCAAAAGAGGAAGTCTACATGTAACTTCAAAAACTGATGATAAAGCAATACATGAAGGCATTCATGAAGGACTAGGTGGCAGTTCTTGCTATATCTATGGCATTAATACTCTGATGTGTCCTGGCTTGTTGCTGAATTATGAATAAAGCTTAAAAAACTGTTTCTGACATTTAAAGCACTTCATGACATGGTACTTGGCTCAGATGCTGTGCCACGTACCCAGACAGTGGATCAGAGCTGACTTTTAGAGTGGGGGCAGCCACCTGAAGGAGAGGGGGCTGTCGGCTGGGTTCTCCTAGCAAGGAGCCTTGAACAAAGAACTTCAGGCCCATAATCTTCATCTGAAAATCAGAGTTATTTCCTGCCCCTCTCGGATCTATGCTTCCAGAATTTCTTCCAGTTTATCGTCAGGGAGAAGAAAGCACATAGTAGTGTTTGTCAGTGATTCAGAAGCAGTTAAAAGGGTGAACTCACTTCTCTGTTGTATCTATGAAGTGAACAACTTGATGTTGTCCAAATCAGAAATGGGTAATTACTATTTTTCTACGTTTATTCTCATAACAGTGAGAATAGTGTTTGTTAAAAGTATCAGGCCTTTTATTTTCCAGGAGGTGAATTCTAAATTTTCATATTTTTTTTGTACACATTTTCTGATTAGAAGGCATGCCCTGATATAATTTTCTTTTAGACATATAAAAGAACCAAGTTTAGAAAGTTTGTATAGGAAACTAATTCTTGTGCTCTATGTGTGGTTTAGCACTTTTTCTCTATGCTTTCAAGTCTGAAAACGCGCTGCACCTGACTAGCCACACTCTTATTTTTTCTGCCGTCAAATATACCTAATCAACGTATTTGTAAAATACCTTCACAGTAATTTTTTACTAAATTTTGCATAAAGATAAATGGCTGTTGTGTGCAAAGCAACAAATATTAACGTATCTTCTCTACTGATCTGAGCACCTGATATGAACATACTTTATATTAAAGACCATCCGTGAAAGATTTTTCTTTTTTCCTTCATCATCGCTTAAATACCATTTTACATCAGGCATTTTGAAATTACCCACCTATACAACATCTTTCTTACACAGTCTGGAAACAGAAAGGGGTAAAAGAAAGACGACTGTCACACCTGTGCAAGTTTAGATTGGATATTTGTCACGTTAACTCTGGGCACAAATAGAAGAACTCCAGTCTAGTTCCACTGACATCAATGAAAATTTCAGCAGGACCTGACTTGGAAAAAAAAAAAATAGGCTCAAGAATGAACTTTTAAAACTAGAATGAGGGAGAAAATATACAAGTTTGGAAAGGAAGGTGGAAGGAAAAAAAAGTAGTTAACAGAGATAAGTCTATAATGGCATGAAACCAGCACAGTATGGTATCATCTAGCTCACCTTGTTTCAGTCCAGTAAGATTTCAGAAAGCTTCCTGAATAACTCTAAAACTAAAACAGGAACATTTTCTTGAAGCGACTTCAATATTACAGAACCCCCCCAGGAGGTCTGTAAACTTGTTAAAATATTAAGAAAGACATAGCTGTTAAAAGAGCAGTTCTTAAATCAGCTCCCAGGTGGAATATGAAAAAAAAAAGCTCCTAAGGGTTCAAAGTAACACTGTTGCATTGAAAGCTGATGTTGCTCAGTTCATTTAGAAAATACTATAAACTACTTTACTATGGGAATTTGGTAAAGGAATCTTTCATTAATAGGAAAGATTGGACTGTGCACTGCAAATAAAGTGATGTTTACATAATTTTGAAAGATCTTTCAAAGATTCAATATCCTTCTGCTGTGGCTTACTGTAAGCACCATATTAAACCTGCCATTTTTAATAAAATGAAAATGTCATAATTAAGTAATTACATTGTGGGAAATATGCTTGCACTTTGGACAGATACACAATTAGATCTTTAGTTATTCCTGAGGGGTTTTTTTTTTGTTTTAAACAAAAGCTTTTGCACTAAAACACAACCCCAAGGCGTAGTTGTCAGCATGTATCAAATTTAGTCTGAGACCAAATTCTATGAGGTTTATAAAGCATTGAGTTTTAGGGTAGCAAAAGAATTTGTTTAATTGCAAAGAAAACTCCTCATGTTCATTTATGCCTGAGTAATTTCATGTTAGAATACAATATGAATAATCCTTCTTTTCAAGGTTCAGCTGTTCTCCTGTTTATGGCTTTTAGGTGATGCAATTTTTCTCCAGAATGTTAAAAGAAATTATTTTTACCTTTCAAGAATAGGTTGAATAGATTTCCTCATCATTCCCTCCATTGCTTGACTGATTGCTGTTTTCTTTGCAGAAACACTGTTGGATTCACCCCCACTGTCCCACAGCTAGGATGACAGGTGAGACACGCAGGCTTTAGTGCACACCTTGTTTTTGTATTAAGCCCACAATTTCAGAGGGTTTGGATGTCATTTACGTTTTTCATGTTCATTTTGAGACTAGAGTGGAACTAACTCTGACGTTCAAGACCTACACAAAGGGAAATGAAGATTTCTGAAGACCTTGTTGCCCCACGAGGCTTTGCCAGAGCTTCTGAAGAGCAACATGCATGATGAGGACTGTGGGCTTGCTGGTGTGTTGTGGTACCCATTGCCTGGCCAACAAGCACAGCCCACCTGACACAACTGGAAATAACAACAATTCATATGCAATGCTGTAGAAATGCAGAGGGGCGCATTTTATATCAGACTTGGTTGAAATTAAATATTTAAATTTAGATCTGCATGGGATATATAAGGTAGGTATGAATATTTCCAGATAGGCTTGGTAGTTTGGGTTTTGTAGAGTTTTCTTATTTATTTTCAGTGCATGAAAATGAAGAGTTTGCAAGACAAAAATATGTGGATTTCTAATGGAATGGAAATTATTTTTGTCCAGATGTAGTAACTAACTCTTGATTGGCAACAATGAAAGGGAATTTTGGAAGTAGAAGAAAAAAGCTGGTTGAGAGAAAGGAGGGCGGAAAGTTCAGGGAAGGAGAAAGATGAAGGAAGTATATATCCCTGCATGTAAATGTCCAATACAATAATCCTCATATTTAATGAGCCTTAAATTTAAGCTCCACCAAGGGAGACAATTTTTCATAGATCTTCTAAGAGACCATCCTTTGTGCAGCATCACCTATCAGTGTAATGAATAAATAAATTAATGAGACACATCAGCAATTGCTTTAAGCCAATATTTATGTCCAGTCTGACCTGGTTTTAGTACCACAGTTAAATTGATCTAATATCTGTGACTTTCTATATATTTAGGATAATACACAGAGTAACCTTGTTCACTTGTGTTGAATGGAAAAAAAACGGCAACATGTTTTTGTAACTCAAATGAATAGACATCTAAGGTTTCTTGCTTTCTAAGTTTTTGTACTGTTTAACAAAATCAAGAGAAAAAAATTGTCTTGAAATTTTGATATACACCTCACAGTACAAGGGCTGCAGCTCATAAAGAAATCCTGATTGAAAGATTTATCTTCTGGAAGAAATCCACGTGGATAAAGTGGCTAGATAAGAGCGGATGGAATAGCATACAGTAGAAATAGGTTCTTATGCTTTTTGCAAATGGCATTCTTTTGTTCATTGTGTAAAATACTCTAATAGAAAGGTTCAGTGTACATATTAATTGATGAGATTTAGGAGCACCAGATATGAAGCCCACACACATTACCTCTGATTGGCTCAGAAATCAAGTTTAATGGAGTATAAAAAATAATAATATAATGCTTTCTTTCTGGGTCATCTGAGGAACACCTGGAGAGCACTCAATTGGGAATGTGTGCAGAAAAATAACAGGCTTGCCTCTGTGGGGTGTTGTCCCAATAGGTAGCACATTAGGAAGTAAGTTTGCTGTATAAAAAAACCAGGATGGGGTCCCATTGCTGTTTTTATCCTTGCAGGAAAGTTTGTTTGTTTACTATATTAGTTAAAGAGCAGGTTGGCTTTTGGGTGAGGAAGCCCTTTTTAGCTCCATGTAGCTGTAAGTTCTGTCAAACTTGAACACTTAATCTAATAAAAATCATTATTTCTTCCCACAAATCCTCCTCACAATGATGAAAATATTTCTCCTGTTAAACCCTGGCGTGGGCTTGATTCAGGAAACTACGTAGGTTTGCAGTGAAATCTGCCGCTTTCAGACTAACACCTAATGTCATAACTGACTTTAAGCATATGCATGTTATATTCATTGATTTCACAAAGAAAAACACACATCTCAAATTAAGCATTTGCTTAAGTGCTATCCTGCAGAGAGATGCTTTCCAGAAGTGGAGCAATGATAGCCACAATTAGGTTAAGCTGAACACGGCTATCTTACACACACAAAAATTCCTTTATTACTTCATCCCTCTGATTACCAATAGTCCTAAAAATTATTGCCGCTCTTTATCAGTTTGACCTGTATTTCACACATACATAAAGCTTACCATGGCGGTCTTGATGATCCCTTTTACAGTCCCTGACAGGGTTTACTTGTGAAAGTTGGAATAAACAGAAATTTGGTTAGCGCAGGAAGGTTAGGAAGTGTTTACATGGTCTGCAATTGTGGTCATCTGTATCCAGCCAAAGGAGAACCTTTAATTTTCTAGTTTGTGTAATTGAATTTTTAAATGGTGCACAGTGAAAAGCTTTTTTTTTTTTTTTTTTTTTTTTTTTTGAGAGAGAGAGAGAGAAAGAAACAAACTAATTATAAAGTATGCAGGCTGCAACATTTAAATAAACAAACAGTGGTCCATTCTTGACATTTCCTCTTCTGGGGGAAAAAAAAAAAAAACAACAAAAAACAACAAACCAAACCAAACCCATACTCCCCCAGACCTGTAGGAAAGACTTAAATGTTTTACAAAGAAATTACTTCCTATAGTCAAAATTGCTTTGCTATTTAGTCAAAGAATTTAGGTCTAGTAGGCATACTAATGATTTTAAAAGACAACCAGACGTGTGATTCGGTTTACATTTTCTATTTTTGTCTCATTTCAGAAATTGTAGCATATATTCTTTCATATGAACAGTTAATGACCAACAAGCATCTGAAAAACCGAAAACCAATAGGCAGTCTGGGTTTAGAATACTGACATAGAAAGGAAGCTACCCAGGTATGTTGCCTTCTCTTAAACCACATTTTGCTGATGAGTCTCATCTAAAACAAAGGAGAAAGAAAAGCTATTTGTGGTAACATCTATAAAATATTAAGAGGTCTCCGGATACTCACAAAGAGATGAGCTGTGCTTCAAGGGCTCTGCAGACTGAAGTCAACTACAGATAAAGAAAAAAGCTTGAAGGAAGGCACAAGGTCTGGGCATTAATTCTGTCTTGCTCGGCGCTAAGTATAATCAAATGCACTAGAGCATACAACTTCAATAAGAAATTACATCTTACCTCTAACATTAAAAATGAAGCAACAATTTCCAACCCTCTTTCTTCGAAGAAAACATAGACACTGCAATGTGAATGAAAGGATGTGGCATTTTTCCAGGCCTTCTGCACTTACATAGGGTGCTTCATTATGAACTGATTTTACAGTACCTAGATCTACCATCCCTTAAACTGTGTGTAGGAGGTCTCTTCAGATGCAAGGAGCCCTCACAGGCCCCTAAGGGGCTTCTTTATTGACCTCTCAGGCCTCCATCTGTTTTGCAGGCAGTCAGGCTGTTATGGGATGCTTTTTGTTGCAGCAGTAACGCACAGAAGCCACATGGGCATCATTTTAAGTGTGATTTAGAGGTTGGGATGGGAAATACCACCAGCTATACTCCACTTCAAACCCAGTCTAGCTCAATATGAACTTTTGTAATTGGAAAACCTCAGTCAACCTGACTGGGAGAGGCATCATATAGACATACTGCTTCCCAGCTCTCTGTGTCCTGCCCTTCCTAGGTATGCCTCATCTCCCAGCTTCCCCACTGACATTAGTGGAGAGGACCACTGGTTTCTTGTTTTGGGCCAAAAGTGTCTGGACATGTGGAGAAAGAAAGAAAACTTTCAATTACCCTCTCTCTGTTGCAAATCTCTGTAGGAAGGCTGGATTCACAGAAGCCACAAGGTTTCTTCCCAGTGACCCACTGGATGATGCCATTAGGGGTGAATGCGTTTATCAAGCATATAAAATCATGCATTGGCTCTATCACTAATGGTGTAGGGAACAGAGGAACATGGTCAGAGCTGGCTACCAGACAAATAACCATCTGGGCCTAACTTACAGTAGAAAAACTCTGATAAGAAAAAGTGGTTTGAACCATAGTCTAAAATGTCACAGTATTCAATTTCAATACCCTCAAACATAGGTGTGTATTTGGATCATAGAATCATAGGGTTGGACGGGACCTCTGGAGATCATCTAGTCCAACCCCCTGACAGAGCAGGGTCACCTAGAGCAGGTTGCACAGGAACGTGTCCAGGCGGGTTTTGAATGTCTCCAGAGCCGTATGTTTATGTCTATCTCTATATGCACTGATATGATGTCTCCTGTAATTCACATTGGGACCAATCTAATTGTATAGTTTTCATTGATGTATGAATCAGACCTCCAAAGAACAATAGTGAGGTGAATTTTTGAATTTCTGAACTGCATCTCATTTTGGAAAATCATTTAAAAGCAAAAAAAAGTTTCTCCCAATTTCAGTGAAGCCTGCCTTTTTGTGAAGTCTATAAATCACTCTGAGGTCCTGGAAGAAATGGTGCAATTTGGGATTCAGTTCGTTTTCATTATGCCTGGACTGACTTGTATCAAAGATTCTGTTGTTATCCTTCATTTTATAGCACTTCTGTTTACAGGTTATCAAACGTGCAATTGAAATGATCCTGAGCTCATTTGCAAAATTCTCAGGTATTTGATAAACCTGACCCTCTGGGAATATATTTTGAATAATTTACTGAAAAAAAGCAGGACCGTTTGCATCCTCGGGCTTATTTGCCTGCTATTACAGATGAGAAGGCTTCTGATATATACGGATCAGAAAACAAAGGAACTAGGCTAAGTGCATAAAAAGGAGTAGAAATAAATAAGTAATTATTAAAAATATAGGAATGGGAAATGGCATGCTTTGTTCTAGAGAATTAATGTAATTATCTGATAATCTTAAAGAGGAAATAAGATTGAAAATAATCAGGAAGAAAAAGGAACTGTGGCTTAGGTCCTCAGAGATACTTAAACACCTAAGTCAGCTGCTCTGTAGTCTTTACCTATATATTTGCCTAAGATGTCTATTTTTCCACTGATGTGCAGACCAAGTTGGGAAACTGGCTCATCAAAGCCCAGACCTCTACCTTAAACAGAAGTCTCGCTGATTCTAAGGCAGCCTTCTTACAAAAAAGGAAGTTTAATAAACTGCCACAGTTCCCAATTCCTCTAAAATGCTCAGAGACTTAGGCAATTTGGACTCATTGCATGCTTCCTAAAACTTCTTCTGGTGGGGTGTCTGATGACAGCATCCTTAGCTATGAAAGGCTGAAGATCAAGTCCATGCTGCACCACAATGCTCTGATGTGACTTCCATCTCATCCTACATGGACCACTCTAGATGCTGGACAGTATTGTATACATTTTGAAATACACATTGATACCTGTTTCTCATCAATCGTCTGCTAAGACTTCAAATCCACATCCCTTTATTCTCTATTTCGTCATTCTTCTCTGGGATTGGGCTGCTTATCAGATGTCTAACTTCCCTACTACTGTTGGAGGGGATCCTGGAAATATAATAAGGTCCAAGAACCTGGCAGCAGCAGGACTGTTGAGATTTAGCCATTGAAATGTCTACACATTTTTAAGGAGATCATCTGTGTGCATCTGTTACTTGAGATAAACATTTGAAAAAAAAAAAAAAAAAGGAAGATTTTTTTTCTTCAAAAAGGTTCTAAGATATGAAATAATTCAACCCTAAGGAAGGGAAGCACTGAGAATTTACAGAGCTCATTGGTGCAGTCCCTGCTACAGAAAACCAAGACAAATGAGAGACAGTCTGAAAAAAAATGGATAAAACTACTTGTTCTAATAGTAAATTAATAAAAATAAGTAGTATATTTAATGGTGTAAACAGAGAAATTAGATTGTGAAGGTCCTTGTTAGTTTATCACTTGGGTTAGTGGGGTAAAATCCAACAGGAAGTAATTTGGAACTTTCCTGAGTAAGAAATGAGTAAAACCTGCAGAACAACTTCATAAAAGGAAACGGAGGACTATAAGTTACAACCGGACGTCACTGTGACAGGCTGGAAGAAATCCATTTAATGCAGGGAGATCAAGGTATAGAAGAACACACAGCTGGAGATCAGAAAGAAATGGCATCTGTGCATATACCACTCTGTATAATTGGTTGATCTGTGGAAGTCATCATCATTACCATTCCGCTTCGTCTGACATTGGCTGCCACTGGAGGCAGGATGCTAAAGAGATTTTAGTTCCCTAGGACGTGGTCTCAAATCTAATGGAATGGTAGCTCCTTGGGAGAAGCAGAAAAGCCCATTCAACATAAGAAGACCTGTTGGTGAGAAAGTGACTCTATAAGTGCCTAAAGCATGCTTTTATTCCCTGTCTTCTTAGTCAAAGTGTTATGTTATTCAGCAGCACATTTCTGTGATAAACAGGTCTAATGAGCATGATAAATTCAGTGGTAAAATTGGAAGAGGGGGGAAAAAAAGCTGGTGATAATGACAGTCCACTGGCATTTACAACTACATCTTAGAATTCAGCATCAAAAACCATGGTTGGTCTTAGATTGAGCAATGTCGGTGAACAGCATTGAGGAACTAGTTAGCTACAGGAAGGGTTTAATCCATTACACTATTCCACTTAGAGATATTTTTTTTGATTGAGTAGAGTGCTTGCTTATTTTTTTAAGGAAAAAAAGTGCTTTTTAAAAGAAAACATATTACTAATTGCTCATTGAAAGAACTGGCAGTTCAGAAACGCAAAACAGAAGCGAACATCAGTGCTATGTTTTATCCATGTATCAGGCAAAAGGAAGCTGTGTCGAAAGGATAGCTATCAACTCACCTAATACACAATCTGACTGAAAGAAAAATGGTTGCACCAAGTCCAATTCTGGCTTCTTATGCCTCTGACAAAGGTCTCCGTCTTTGAGACTGTGCTGCTTCTGCTGACTGTGGTTACTGCTGAGACTCCAGCAACGTTATATGTTATATATCAAATATGTGACTATTTCCGCTGCTCTGTTGGAATTTCTCTGATTTCCGGAGTCTATTACAAAATAAGCTGCATTCATCAGCACTGCTTACCTGTTGCTGATGTTAGCGTCCTGAAGGAGATTAAAAACAAAAAACAAAAAAAAAAGAAAAGGAAAGAAAAGAAAAAAAGCTGTTACTTTATCTTTGAAGTGGCCAGGCTGCAAGGGGAAGTAGTTAATTCCCCATGGGTAGGCACAAACATTCCTTCACTTGTGACATGTGTAAAGGTTGCTGTTCAGAGCAGACTCTTTTCAGGACCCATTTCTTCTGGGCACTTACATTTCTAAACCCCTCAAGAGGGCTGTACTTGTGAAAAAGAGAGTGGAAGCTCTGGTGTTCTGGTCTAAGATTACACCAGCATTTTTGTGAACAAACTTTGGATCAATCCAGAGTTGGAAGTGAACATGAAAAGTGTCAGGAACTCTTTTATAAGTCTTTTTGTGGTGCATCTGATTGACCCACATTACGATATACAATAGCATGAAAGAGTGTTAGTAATCAGTGCTAATGAATACATGTACCTACCTGATTCATATACTGGGCATTACCCCTCACTAATGCTTTTGTTTTGCATTCATTAAAATTCCCATCATGACACAAAAAGCTGAACATTTACTATAACAAAAACAAAAGCAAACAAAAAAATGAGACACATTTATTGCAAATTTCAGTCAAAAAAGATATAAATAAGGAAATCACATCGCACAGGCACATTGTCCCAATCCTACTCTATTTTAGTTCATTAATTAATGTTTTTAGAAAAGATATTTACAGTGAGACCTCAGGCAAATACTCAGAGAGAACTTGTGGCATAATCCTTCTCTGTCCTCCCCTCTTCCCCTTCCCCCACCTGCAAAGGAGACTGGTTACCCATTTCTTTTTTTTTTTAATTTAGAGTCCAGGAAGAACTTAGAGAAGTTCAGTCTTCACAGTTTAGATTTATAGAAGCTATTTAATAATTTCTCAAACTTCTCATAGAGTTAAAATTTATTGACATTTGCTTGCTGCATTTTGGTAGAAGTATTATTAAAGTGGTTTCAATAAACAGAAGATTCTAGGAAAAATCTGTGTTTGTAAGTATGTATCTAAGTTACAAAAAGCTGGTATTTTATTTTTTGCCACAATATTTAGCTTGAAAAGCTTGTCTGGATACAAAAAACACCAGAAGATTTCATCCCATAACAATTGAATTGTCTATCTGAGATGTTTCTAATACAAGCTATCGTAACTATATGCCACAATTATTTTTATATCTTGTAAAAAAATGTTAATTTGAATATTACATTGTATTCTGTTAAACAAGAAAATATGTAACAGAATCCATTCCTTAATACATGAAAAAAATGTTAGATGATGAAGTATTTACAACAAGAGCCTTTGCAGATTGCAAGTGAAGAAATACATAGAAGAGTTTTAAATAAAAGCCCTTTTATTCCTGCTTCTTAAATATAAGGGCTTGAGGATATATTATGACAGCCTTATTTTTATTGATGACGATTCCATGTAAATTCTTGCAAATCACCATATGGTGTATTGGAGTGGTATAACACATCTACTGAAAAGGAAAGGAGAAAAAGTGTCCATTTTGGGAAGGTACTTACTGTGGTGTCAAAAAAAAGGGTTGGGAAATGCAAAATAGGCTTGTACAGTGACAGGCTCCTCTGCATGTAAGCCACTATCTCCAAGCAGGCTGAAAAACTAAGTTTTTCTGCACCTCTCTGTTTTTTGATGCCACTTCCTGCTAAGGAGATGTTATTCATTTAGTTATTTCCAAGAAGTTCAGGAATGGAGGAACCCGGAGTATAAAGAGAAGCGGATGGCAACCTATGCTCAGGAACATGAATGTGCAGTTTTGAGTCTTTCCCAAGCTTGGACTTCTGCCTACAGGTGCATCTTCCCAACCTGTTAGGGAAAAACAGGAAACTACATTTTCTTTTCTCGCTGGAAAATTAAAAAAAAAAAAAAAAGAAGAAGAAAAAAATCCCCATGTTCTACTCTGGTGCTCAGTGTTATGAGAGCATTAGCACTTGTGTTAGTATGTTCAGGCTGAAGACAAACGAAGGGCAGCTGTTACTTCTCTTTGCTCAGCTATCATAAGATCTGTTTGCTGAGGTGAAGTCTAGCAGACTAAGCCTGCCAGGGCTTTAGGTAAAGAAGTTATTAGTTTGAGGATTAGTCTGAGGATTCCTTATGGGCATAGGTATAGGAGTCATGCTGCTCATACCTCCCAAGATAGCAGCTGTGGCAGGAGTGCATCAAAGCAGGTATAAATTTACTAGAGAAGACACAAATATAGAGATAAAGATTTTTAAGGCATGACGGAACACTCTCTTGAGCATGGGCTCCAAAATTAGGTCTACATGTCCCTTCAGGAAACTGGACCTTGGTCCATGAGGTAAATGTGGTTTCCCTTGTGGATTACAGATCTGAACTGCAATCATTCCGCGCTTTACATATAGAAAGTTCCACAGTTTAATTAAAACCAGCATGTTGGTCATCCAAGTTATACTGGAATCTCCTCAATGACTTGCCTCTATACAGTTTCTTAGCTCCATGAGATGAGGGTCCTATACGACTGGGTTTTTTTTCTGTAACGATTATTCACGTTCAGTCAACATAACTAATTCTATTCAAGTCTCACTTTCCAGACAGTTCACCACCATTAAAAGCAACTTGTGTTTGTTTCTTTGGGGTTTTTTTAAGACCTTCTCTATAAGTCTTACACTCAGTCCTCTGATTCTAGCAACTTATGCAGCTCATGCAGCCAAATAAGACATCCTGGTTGGTACAATTCAGTTTCCATCTTTTTTGGTTGTGTAATGTTATTCAGTACCTCGGCTGTGCTTTTATACTCCTGACATAGTGCTATGAATATTATTTGCCACTCATCATAACCCTTCAGTTCCCCCATTTCATAGATGGGGAAAGTGAAGTGCAGAAAGCAAAGTTGCCCAGTTTGGCCAAGCCTATGATAAGTTGGCAACACAGGAAAACAGAATCCACGCATTCTGATTCTTAGCACTGTGCTCCAAGTCCTCATAAATACCCACATAAATCAGGTTAATGCTGGAAACATAGTAATAATTACTGTGAGAAGGGAAATGCATCGAAGTTTTTTGCCAGATTTCCCAAAGCACAGAAGCAGTCAAAAATTCTAGCGGAGTAATTGCCTACTATTGAATGCAACCTAATTCCGGATAAACACCTAGTAATATGTTTTATTATATATCTTTTCTAGAAGTACAAATATTGGATTCTGTCTGTTCCAGCTGAAGTGCAGATACAGTGTTGGTGTCAGACCAAGGCTGTCCTTCAGCCTTTGCCATCATTCTGTACAAATGGTGTTTGTTTGAAGCTGAAAAGAAGGAAAACAAACAGAAACCCCAAACCAAGAAACCCCAAACAAACAAAAAAAGAAGTTTGTTTCTTGAAGAAGATCAAAAATAGACTGCAGCTGATCCCCACTAATTACTCTTGTTGAAAGCTTGGCTTTTTAAAGTTACTTAAAAAAAAAAAAAGGCTTTGCTGAGGGGAAACTCTACCACATTCTGTGTGACGACGGGGAAGCCCAGATTTAGGCATGCTACATTTTGGACCTCACCCAAATGATCTGCTTCTCATCCTTATTTACTTCACTTCATGATATGATTCAACTCATTAAACATTTCAGACTCAAATTGGGTCCAAGAGAAAGTGTTTCCGTCCTGCCAAGGCATCCTGAGATGGAGTTTTATTATCCACCACACTCCTAAGCAGGGATTTCCTCCTACTTGGTTCTGAGTAATAATTTGGAAGTGAGACCTTGGTATTCCCTCTGAATGACTGCGCCAAGCTTGCAGTTCAGGATGAATCACTTGCACAGTAGGTACATTGAGGAGGGACCAAATTGTGCTGTAATTGATTCTCATTTTGTAGCTGGAGTGTATATTTTCCATTCACTTCATTTGCTTCATCAGCATCAATTCAGCCTTCCAGCAAACCACACCCTTGTCAGAAATTATTGCAGGAAGAAGAGGCTGAGCAAGCATGGCCACTCATTTCCCTCAGGGCAAATTGCCTCATATCAACCTTCAGAGGATGCTCTCATAAAGAAAACTAGAGATCTTGTCATTTTTTTTTATTCCTTAGTGTGAAAGTCACTGCACCTGCTGTGTGATGGCAATCACACCAAGCTCCTGTAGTTTCTAGCCTCCTCCAAGCAATGTTTTCACAGACTTTCTCTGGAACTCTTCCACTCATGTCTCCTGGATTCCTTCTGCTTCCAGATGGAAGACCAGTAGCTCTTGAGATCAATAACCTGAAAAAACAGTAGCCCAAGAGATTCCATTTCAAAATTAAATTGGCCAAATTGAACTAGCTCAGAGCTGGCTGACATTCCTTCTGAGTACAATTTCCATTACAGAGGCTGAACTGACTTCTTTGGAACATATCTTTGAAGGCTGCATTACGAGTTCTTTTATTCTACCTTTTCTGTATTGCAAGGGCCATAGAGCCAGGATTTGGGCCAAAACCTATACTCATAAAATTCTCTTTAAGTACTGTATCCAGTAACAAAGAATTATAACAAGATGGGGTCTGGAAAGAAATCAATCACCGTTGTCAAAAGACCAGGCATCTTTTCCCTTATGAACAATCTGATTGTGCATATTTCACACATAGCTTAAAAAAAAAATAATGATGGTCACTGTATTTACAAGAAGGCTCAGAGCAATTGGAAGCCATTTCATAAGCAAGCGTCTAGATGTTTTAAAGGTTCAAATGTCTGGAAGAGCTTTGAAAAAATAAAAAAAGAGACAGCTCATATGTAAATGCCCACATACATATTTAAGGTCAGAAACAAAAAGGGATTTACAAATTGTGATGTTGAACATAGCAATGCCTACAGGTTTCATGGACAGAGCTGAAAACACTGAACTGAGAACCTAAGAACTAAGAACCCCGACTGGCAGAGAGCTAGGCTCCTAAGAGCCTAGGTGGGGCACATTCTCCTATGAGTAGGAACTGGTAAAGCGGTATGTCTGAAACTGTAGAAGGAAACTTTATTTTGAGGACTCATGGATTTCACACTGACCGAAAATGAACATTCTGCAAGTGGCAATTCAGAGCATCTGAATTTGGATTTACAGGCAATTTGCTCACTTTTTTCTTTGAGCATATAGCTGAAGGAGGTGAAAACCTATCTGTTACAGCCATGAAATGAACCCTTGGAACACAGGCAATGAACCCACTGAGTGTGTCTACATTGCTAAATGAAAGAGGGTCAGGGAGAAGATTGATCACTGAAACTCTGATTTCCCAATGTGTAATTATTATCTCCCTCTCTGTCTCTGTGCTAGACCTCTCCATCTAGATTTCTCAAATGTCTATCTGCCTGAAGGAGTCTAGCTCTTGGCAGCAAGCCAGCACCTTGGCATTCTCTTTTATTTATCAGTAGAGCTGGTGTGATTAGTGTAAGCAGTTGTTCTAAGTGCAACAGATCACCTCTGAAGGATTTGTGTATGCGCTCCACTGACTTTACCAGAACTCAGGTGAGCACCTGGCTTCAAAAAAGATTAGTTCATCTCTTCCTCATCAGAGCTAGATGCCTAAAATTTAAGTAAGCCTGCATCTTAGAATAAGATGTCACACTAGGTGCTGGACTTATATATTTCTTATTTTCTATTTCACACACTGAGCATATGTAGTGAAAACAAAATTATAGCAGTAGGCAGAAGGGATCTGTATGCAGTTGGAATCGGCAAAGGTAGGACAGGAAGAAACTAAAGAAAGGGAAAGATGTATTGATGTCATTCTAGATCTACGAAGGAAAAGGTTTCCAGAGAGGTTCCTGCACCTGGGATCCAGTAAGACAGGCTGGAGACCGAGCACTGAAACAGCAGGTCTTGTCAGTCCTGCCAGGGAGGCCCAGGGGCCAGCTTTGTTCCAGCCCTGCTGGATGACTACAGGGAAGTGTTTTCACAGCTTAGTTCCTCTGCTGCACAGAGGAGATTATAATGTTACCTTTATCTGCTCTGCTTGTTTGTTTAGAGCAGAGACTAACGCTTGTGAACCAAGGCACAGAGCTCAACACGCTACAGCCCAGGTCCGGTGAAGAAAATCAGTTCTTTCCAGCAAAATCCTGGCAATGGAGTGGTGGGTATTTCTTCGTTCAGAGCCTAATTCTGCAAGGCAGGTGAGGGTCATTCTCTTTTCACCAGTGCCTGCTACCAAGAACTGGAAACTTGAGCACATGCAGTGCTCTGAAGTAGCGCCTGATACCTTGCAAGTTATGTCTTGTATCCTTTTCACAGAAGACTTTTCAGGGTGAAAGCGATTTTAGTTATCAAACTCAAAGTGGTGACGTGTCCGTGTTAAGAATATGCAGTAACAGGTGTCGGTAGAGCTTCCCTGTTGTTTACGCTGAAGCCAGTTGTAGCTGGAGGCTGCTATATACTACCAAAATGTCAGCAAAGCTACACAGAAAAATTCCCTTGACTGCAGTAGCTCTGCTTCATGGGAATCTTTCCAGGGTAAGCAGGGAAACATTTTTCTACTTTATCTTAGTTTGCTCAAGGAACTGAAATCATCCAGGATTGAGTCACATGCCGTTTGCAGAGCCCCTGACTACGGCAGAGCAAATTCTAAGAAATCCTTTATTCAGAGTGTCCTCCAGTTCGGCAAGGCCCTGGAATTTGGGTGACCACAGGAAGCAGTTGAGAGGTTTTCCAGCCTGACCGTATCAGCCGTCTCACCACAAGAACTTCCTATTTTGGCTGAGTCCCTTCAATCAATTTGAGGCAGCTCTGTATGATCAATAGGAGGGAGTTTAAGGACGGCTTGTTTGCCTTATGTTTGTGAAGTGGTTCTTGTTCCCTGGCTTCTCTTTCTTGCAGCAGAACTACTCCTGTTTGCTTTAAGGCTTTAAATCATTGCTAATTTTTTACAAAGAGAAACAGAGAGTAAAAAGGCATATTAAACATTTTATACTAAGTCTCTTGAGAAGTTAACAGTAAAATAATAACCAACAGAAAACAGAACAGAGAAAGATTTATGAGATAAATGAGACAGTAAGTATAAGATAGAGGATGACTCTATAGGTGAACTGCACCTAAATAATAACATAACATATAATATCCCAAATACATACATTAAAAATATCTATAAATTCTATTGAAATGGAAATGTAAATGCAACTGCGAAACTTACAACACAGACTGTTAATGTAAATATGATATTAAAATATGGGGACATAAAAATAATAAACCGCAAAGTACTATTTGCTTTCACGCAGCCCTTGAAAAGTTTCATTATCATAGGGAGAAAACAACAGTCACAGCACAAAGCCATTAGTGTCTCATGAAAATAAGCTAGTGAAAGCTACCTCAGTAACTGAAAGAGATTTGCATTCATGGTTTTCTAGAAGTGTGGGTAAGTGAATGATTTCAGTTACTGGAAAATAATATTTGCATTAGATAGCTTAACATTTGAATAGGGCAAAAGGAGTGCATCTTATCTGTATCAGATCACTGCATCCTATCTCAAAAATAACTATGAATTTGTTGTTTTTCTTTCACAGAGAAACTCTTCTTTTTCAAGTAGGGGTACGGTAGAACAAATGTTTAATTGTTCCGCATAGCCCATGATCTTTTAATCTCAAACTCGGCACAGACATATAACACTGCTTAGTGGGGGAAAACAGAGATTTGTTTGATTGAAATAAATGTTTGATCCCTAACAGGACATGTAGACTACCTGGAATACAGTGACTATCTTGTTCAAAATTTATGCACATTAGTATTAGGCAATTTAGACCTTTTTATCATTAATGGCTTCTTAGGAAATCTAGCACTAAAAAGGCTTGATTACAAAACTGGTGAAAAACAAATTTTATTTATGGGTGGGGGTTTTTGCATTAAAGTAGGCCATTAAACCATGACAACTAATATCCTTCCTCCAGCACAGAGGAAGGATATTAACATGGAGGACCAATGTTGATTTAGCTCTTTTAATATACCTACCCACATGTACAGTATTGGAAATGAAAATATATTCCTTCCTTCCTTGGTGATGGGTATCCAAAACCTGGAATGAAGATTATTATCCATGAAGGGATATTTGTTCAGAGGGTGTTCAGCTGCTTAATGAGCACGAACCAAAGCCCACTCTATGACACACAACTAAATCTTGATAAGGCCCAGAGGCAAAATCTGTAGCTAAGGAAATCCTGATAGGCTACTTGATGGGAAAACGCAGACTTCCCAAAACTAAGAAGGGTGAAGAGCAGAATCAGCCCTCAAACTTAGCTTCATGGATTCACATTCACCAGGGTCCTGTATGAAAATCATTTGAGATGATATCATAAAACATATTATGTCATAGATCATAAGAATTACTCTGAAAAATATAATTTCATCTTAAAAGCAACAGTGATAAACAGTGGATACTGCTTCAGTGATTCCCCTACTATACTTTGTGCAAAGATCAGCCGTGACATTTCAAAAGGACACAAATGAAAGGTAGGAGAGTTTGCAAAAAGGTCAGAAAGCACCTTAAATTATTATGTTTTTTGCTTTCTATTTGACTCTCAGGTGTGCTAGTATCCCTTTGCTCAATGTTTGTTGCATAAAGAAGCTTTGAAAAATATGTGTGAATAGTTCCATGAGAACGTTTGCAAAAAGGAGATCCTCCTTGTACAACAAAAAGCTACATTAAGAGGTCTTTTCTTGTTCTGGTCCTATCATGAAGCTTTCAAAACTGGTGGAACAAGAGCTGTGTTCTGTTATTCCCAGGACACACCTTGCTAGGCAGTTTACCGCTCTCTCATGTGGCTCTCACCGTCCCCTTTTGCTCCAGGCCGGCCCCACGGCGCAGCTCTTTTGTCTCCCCTACCTTTGTCCAACAAAATTAAACTGATTTTCAAATTTCAGGCCAAACCATTTTGAAGCTTTGGCAAGGGAAAAGAGAGAAAACAGAAAAAAATGTTCATGTGAGATCACTTCAGTTTGAACCCTCACATTGACAGAAATGCTTTGCTTCATTTGTCTCAAACTGACCGGATAATTTTTATTCTGGCATATGATCACACCTGTGGCATTTCAGAAGGATTTGCTTAGGTTTGAAGATGTTACCACAGGTCATAACCTGGCTTATAAAAAGAAGCTGGAAGAGAACTAAAACTATGGAGTGGCTATTCTGTTTCCCATACATAACTATGGAGACAAGTCATTCTCCAAAAACAGCTTTGCTTCTGAAAACAAAGTTTGTCATCAAAAAAATAGCTGATGAGAAACGCAGCATTACTGTCTGAGTCACTGGCATTTGCCATATTTCCTCAGTGCAGTTCATTATGAAAAAACCCTGAGTTAGAGTCACAGCTAAAGCTGAAAGTGATAGAGTGAGTTAAACCCCAAAATTTTCTGCAGTGAGAAGAGGAAAAGAAACTCTGGAGACCCCACTAGCATGACATGCATTGTTTATTTGCTAACCTTTAGCACAGGGAAAGATATGGAAAAGATGAAACCACAACAAGGAAAGTATTAGTCTTATATAGTGTTCAAAAAAAACAGTTGGACATGAAAATTTTTAATGATCCGACAGAAATTTATAGCACTATAGAAAAGGGTCCCGGATCTGTGTTTTGTCCATGGTGCAGTTACAAAATTTCAAATATTTATGTTAATTTGCTGAGCAAATTTTACTAACATTCACAATTGCCTTACACATCATGGCTTACTCTGGCTCCTTGAAATAAGGTCATTATGTCTTAATCATTTAACACACCCTCCCTCCTGCATATGTACATATAAATATACTTACTTTTTTTTTTTTTTTTTTTTACAACAACAAGCACTCACTATTACATGGGGAATACTTGGCTCTCTCTTGCAGCTTTGCATAGCTGTAAGGAAGGAAGGCTTTCCCTACAGTTTAATGACACCTTTCTTTTCTCACTTACACTTCAAGACTTCCACATGCTGGCAATTGGCCTTTCCTGCTAAAATCAGACATATAGAATCCTCTTTTTCCCTGGACAGACCATAAGCCTCTTCCAGGGTGTTTCTGGTATTATGGCTGCATTCCTTTATTTTAATGTCAAAGCTAAGTGGACCACAGCCAAGAAACAAAATTATAACAAAGTCCCTGCGTTACCGCCAGATCATCTAAGCCAATGACTGAAATACAATTAAAATTAATTTTCCTTCTTTCTGTGGAACTGCAGTGGACATGGAGTGCAGCTGTTGTGATCTGGTTTATGGGCTATCATTCCCACCTCACTTAACTCTTACTGGTGCATTTTCAAAGTGAAATAGTAGACGTTCTTTCCGCCTGTTTAATGGAAGTTATATGCTCCAGATTTCACATAATAATTTTCCTTCTTTATAGAGTGTCACGATTATTCAGGATTCTTTTCAAAATAAGTAAAAAGTAAGGTGACTGGATTCTGTGCACCATTACAGTGGTGTAAATACGGAATAGTTCTACAGATTTCACAGGGAGGAGGCTGGATATGAATTGGCATTACAAAACAAAATACAGACTAAAATCCATTCACTATTCACACTTCAAAATATTATACTTTTATTTCTTGGATCTACTTGCATTTTCTGTCAGTGTTTCTGTGGGCCTTCTTACAGGAGCATTGAGATGATTTTGCCAAAATGCTGTTATAGTGTGTGAAATAAAGGAAGATTTTTTTCCTTTGATCTTCAAATAGTGCCTGAATTATACTCTTTTTTCCCCAGATAAGAGTTTAAAAAAAAACAAACAGCAAAACATAAAACCCCAAACATCTAATCACAATTCTGCCCTCTAGTAATGGTATATGGAGACCTGGATATAGCATTTCCTCAAGAATTTCTCTTTATGATAAACAAGCTCTGAATCACCCTCAACACTGGAGGAGGAGTCATGTAGTAAATATAAGCTGCCAGGGCAAAAATTAATTTCTACTCGTTCCATACCAGTTTTTTCTTCTGATTATTTCATAGGTTTACACACGGAAACATTTGATTACATAGAATAGAAACCATCTTCTGATGGAAGTTTTGAGATTCAAATGGGTTTAGATAACGAAGTATTTCTTTTGTCCTGCACATTCAGTGATTTTGTATCTGCATATGCCCTATATTATATTTGTTATGCATGTTCTCTGCTGTATGTAAATGAGTCACTATGCCAGTTTAGAAACTATCAATTTTATATCTATAAATGGATGATACAATGACTGAGATCTACCGTTGGTTAAGCACGTGAAGCTGTATTATGGAAGAGACATTAATGCGTAATTAATGCATCCTGATATTTCACAGAATGACAGAATGGTTCGGGTTGGAAGGGACCTTAAAGATCATCTAGTTCCAACCCCCCTGCCACGGGCAGGGACACCTCCCACTAGACCAGGTTGCTTAAAGCCTCATCCAACCTGGCCTTGAACACTTCCAGGGATGGGGCATCTGCAGCTTCTCTGGGCAACCTGTTCCAGTACCTCACTGCCCTTACAGTAAAGAATTTCTTCCTGATATCCAGTCTAAATCTACCCTCTTTCAGTTTGAGGCTGTTACCCCGTGTCCTATCGCTACACTCCCTCATAAAGAGTCCCTCCCCATTCTTCCTGTAGGCCCACTTCAGGTACTGGAAGGCTGCTATAAGGTCTCCCTGGAGCCTTCTCTTCTCCAGGCTGAACAACCCCAACTCTTTCAGCCTGTCCTCATAGCATAGGTGCCCCAACCTATGCTTGAAAGGAATGTTTTCAGTTTAGGATTTCTCTTTAAATAATGATCCAGATTTACTTTTATCCTCATTAGTACCTTATTTAGTCCAATATAAATCACACAGGTTTGTTAAGATACGATTATATATTGGATCCTAGGTCTCAGTCATGTGGAATAGTACCATTCTTGCCAACTGTTATTTTGAGTTTTGAGGCCACTTTCAAACTAGGAAACTATGCACCTAAGCAGAGACACACATAATATGTTCTGTTATGTATTCTGTCACACATAACACTGGGCGATCACTCATAAAACGTAATGTAAAGCTTTTCTATTGTACGTGCAGAATTCTGCTAAATAATATCTGCATAATGATCCAAGTGATAGTTATGAATTGGAATTCTTGCCCCATGTAAGCTTCTAACCTTGGAGGTTTCTGTCTTTTTTTTTTTTTATTCTAACTGAAAAATAGAAAAATTACAAGTATTTTTCGTTAGTACTGAATTTCATACTTTTCTGGTTTGTCATCTGTGAGTAATTTTGAGAATACTTTTTAATCAAGATGCATGCTGAAGGACAGTCTCCTTTTTATGGAAGAATCTACCTTTGCATGTCTGTGAATACAGGTAATTCATTATGTATTTTGGAGTTGCAAATCGCAGTTTTGTTCAGCCAGTCAGGCACATCTGAATTATCTCAATTTGTTAATATTAATGCCCTAGTTAATGAGAAAGAATCCAGGTAGTCAATTTAGACTTCTAATGTGCGTACATTTAAAGAACTCTGTGAAGCTGTTTTCAAACGGTAAGGGCCTAACCTTGCTACAATATCTGTAGGACTTTGCAAGACCTCTAGAACGAGCTTCTGTCCGTTGCCAAAGGACCTACTTCCCTCCATGCATTGTATGAGGATCATAGTCAAATCGTTGTCCTTACCAGCTTAAACAGTACCAGGAAATGTTCCCAGGCTCTGAAGCTCATTTATCCTGTTAAATAGTTGGTGTTTGTGTTGTGACAAGAAGAGTCTCCCAGACAATCTCTGCATGTCATCTGGGAGTTAGTACAGAGTAAAACCCCTCCAATTGAGCAGTCTACATACAGCCCCTATGGTTCTGGCAGGTGGAGAGTTCAGCTGGGTGGATGTGGACTAGTCAGTGCAAGTCCACACTCTCATGTCAAATGTTACTGAGCAAATGCTGAGTATTAGTACTAACGACAAATGACCTCAGGCTGTTAATGCTCTCATTTTTCACATGATAGCCTTTTAAATGCAAAGCAAAGCTGGGCTGGCTTTATTTGTGTGACATCTGTATTGCAAATGTATTTACTCTGGATATCTTTTACCTTTCTTTATTCTGCTTCAACAAACATCTGTATTTCACATTGTTTTCCTCAAAAAATAAAGCTTGCATTATTATTTTTTTTTCACTTCATATACCAGTTATCCCTGTTCATGGTTCTCAGCTTACAAACTGTGCTAGTTCTTTAATTTCATTATTAACAGAGGATAATAGGATAAATCATGTGGGAAGGGACCTCAGGAGGTCTCTAGTCCAATGTTCTGCTCAAAGCAGGGGCAGCTTTGAGGTCAGACCAAGTTGATCAGGCCTTTATCCAGTTGGGCCTTGAAAACTTCCAAAGATTGAGATAGCACAACCTCTGCAGTCAACCTGTTAGCACAGCTCTTCACAATTTAAATACAGTATTATTTTATATTTTATTCAAAAACTCAGACAGAATCGCTGGAATTGAGACTATTTCTTTGTTGGCTGAGAATAAGGGAAAATTGTTTGCATATGGCTTTTGTTGCTCTTCACAAGTATATGCCTTTTTTTGTTTTGTTTTGTATTTAACCCTCTTCAAAACTATGTATCACACACATTTAAGAAAGCACCAGAGGTCATTAATTCTGCATCCACTTCCTCAAGAAAGCAGGTTCACTTTTTCTGTCCTGTTCGTAGTAACTGTGATAATATCTGCTGTCCTTTTACACAGTTTGAAACCTCCTTCCCAGGAATTAATAAGTTTCATAAATAATGGTTCTATGACAAAGTGAAGCCACATTCTCCAGTCAACATGCAGTTCAAATAACTCCTGGTAAGAGTACCAACAGTTTTTCCAACAGTATCAAATGTTTACCTGCTGAAAACCTGTATTTTCTGTTGGTCAGAACGAAATACTATGAATTCCAGCAACACAGGGGTTAAACACGGTCTTGATTCAGTCCGGAGTTAAAGTATATTTGTAGTTGTCATTTCAGTGATTGGAGTGATATGCTGGCTCAACAAAGTAGATGGCTTTTTTAATAGATTCGGGAGAGTACAAAAGGTTACAGTTGTGCAGCGCTAGATGCAGCAAGTAATTCAGCAAAGCAGTTAGCAAAACTGGACAGGCTAGTGAACCTATGTGGAACTCTGCTACACTTTGTGAAGCTATTTTAAGTTCTGTAGGAAGTTAATCCTGCTCCAACAACTTGACTAAAGACTGTAAAAATATCTTTGCTGGGAAAGGGTATCAACATTTTAATCTACTTTGTGCTGATAAAAAGAGAGAGAGGGGAGGGGTTCATTTTCATGGAATAAGGCGGAGGTGAAACAAAAAACTCTTTGTCTTGAGAAATATTGCACCTGCATTAAGTTCACTGCTGATTCCTTAGTTGAAATTTGATTTTTTCCCTCTCCACCCTCCCTTCATTATTTTTAGCACTGAAGAATGTGAGGCATGTAAGCCATCCTTCTTGTCACTGACAAATTTCTTTCTTCAACTGTGAAAAAGAATAGTCCTTCCTCACCTAAGTTACCGTCAGCAAGTCATCTCAGCAATGCACCTGTACCATGTAAAACTATATTATATTTTCCAGGGCTTCATATTTGTGTGACAGACTTGAGAGATCCATTTCCTGTTCATCTAAAACCTACGGTTAGGGGTCCTGTTCTCACTAGGAAGGTCTTTTAGGAATGTGCTGTGGTTTCCAAGCAATGAATCAATGGAGAAATAAATCTTTTTTATTTTATATAGAAAACTTATTTCTCCATGAAAGGAGAAGGTGCAACTTCCATGGTACTCCCCCAAATGAAGCTATAGTGCCTTCAACACATTGCATAAAAATTCATTTTTCTTTTCTCATTGATTTTACACTTTAATAGTCAAGATTCATAGAGGGTAAGGTCAGCTCAGATAGAGATGTGAGACCTTCACAGGTATTTTGGTTTCTGTGGAAACCTACAAAAAAGATCCATCTAGGCTGGTCTGATAGCCCTAAAAATCATTACAAATTGTGTAGGCAGGAAGTTGAGTAGAAAGTCTTTATAAAGTCTGTGTGATTATGAAGATCCAGTCGATTACACAACGTTGCAATAGGTTATCATGTACTCTAACTTTTCCTAATTTTTTCAGACCTGTTGGACAGGTCTTAACTGTGCAATCCCTGGGCTGGCAACAGCCTGGGAAGATTTTTCTTCCAGTACCACCCTCTGCTGATGTACCAACCTGATACTGAAAGAAGCCTAGCAATGTGAGTGTGGCAAGTTTGTTTCCAAATTGGATCTAGTTCAGTCAGTCATGAGTGGGAAAATCTGTGTATCTTGCTTCAAAGAACAGTTATCAATATTTCCATCTCAAGCTTGCAGAGTATTTCAAATAGGATTAACCAAAAGTCTATACTGAGCCTGGTTTCATTCATTCTGTGCAATAACAACTTCAGTTACGGAATAGAGTTTATATTGATGGCATTCAGAGATGACAGCAAGGCCACAGTACGAATTTAAGAGTCTATGATCAGAATTTAAAATACACTAGTCAAAATTAAGAAAATGTTCAAATCTAAAAAGATGGAATTTTGAAAAGACCAGTGCCATATGTAGGAAGCAGAAAATAAATTCCTGCTTTTGTGAAGCAAAAATCTCAAAATACTGCCCTGCAGGTTTTACCAGTAAAACAACATCAAAAAAAGTCCTTAAGATGAAAAACAAGCTTATTATGCACCAAAAAATATATATAATTTGCATAAAATGCTAGAAATAATAATTCCAGTTCTACTGCACCGTAACGTATTCAGCTGGGATTCCTGTGCCTTTCAACCTCACTCTTAAAAGAAAGGTATAGCTGGTCTGAATAGAAACCAGAAGACAACAGTCCAGAGGACAGCAACACGAAAGATGAGAGAAATTAAGAAAAAATGACATACACTAATAGTGAAAGGCCCTAGTATTCTTTAACATAGGGAAGGCAAGTACAGAGAGGAACCTTGTCTCAGTATGTTATGAGACAGCATTGATCAGTTCAGCAAACCTACGGGGGTAATAACAGGACAAAATCCATTTGACTGCTAATGAGATATGAGCAATTTATTCGAGAACTGGCATGTGGTACTACAGAAATGGAAACACTTAGGGATTATAGTATCTCTAAAATCACGTTGGAGGAGAATCTTTTACAGACAGAATGTATTTCGTCCTGCAGTAATGTAAGATTAGATGAGGCTGGTTCCATGCTTTCTCAAACTTGTTTTCTCAATTTAAATGACATTGCATGAGCCTAATATTTTATTTCCCATAGATCTGTTACAATTCCCACTACTTGTAGTAATCTCTTTTCATTTTTTATTGGTAAGATCTCATCTCTATTCTCCCTTATATTGACCAGTTAGCTATCGATATCTAATATTTTCTATTTTTTTATATATTGAAAAAATAATAGTTTTCTTCAGCCCTTTGGCACTTCCATTTTTCCAAGACTTCTTTGAAAACATCAATGAAGTTCTAAAGAGATCCTCTTCCAGATGTTTTAAACATCTAAGGTGTGAATTTTATAGTCCTATGACTTAAAGTGTCTAACTTTAGAGCCTGCTATTTAACATCCTGATGAAATGGAAAGAATTTCATAATTGTCCTTAGTGACAGGAGCATATTACCTGTCTTTTCCTTCTAAGTCCTTAAGTATTTTTTTTTTCTTACAGCTTTTTCTGTAAGTCGGGGGAGGGGGAGGTATTTTTAACCAAACTGAAGACTGAATGTTTAATCAGAGGAAAAAAAAGGAAGAGTGGTAGCATCTGATGGCTCTTCTTATGTCTGCAACAGATGCATTCATGATCTCGGCTCCACTCCCACTGAAACACACAGACCTGTATAACCAAGATGCACATAGGAGGAAGGACATGCCAACCACCTCATGAGAGGCTAATTGTGGATGCATTCGAATGTCAGTGTATTCAAACAAGTAAAACATTGCCATGAGCCATCTGAGTTACCATGAGCCACCACTATGATTTGAATTACATTACTTTGCATTTAGAGCAGGCTGTGACTATTTGCATAATCAGCTGTCGTGGGTCAACTGATGGACAATACCTTCTTAAGGTAACTTGATCACTTACCAGAGACCTCAGGCTCTGTTATTAGAAGCGCTTTGCAGGCACTTTTAAGGATCATTGGTACCAGAACTGACTGAAAACGTGCACCAGGTTCTGATTTATGTAAAAGATCATTAAATGTGTTTGTATACAAGTCTTTTCAAAATCTCTTTCAGCGCAGGAATAGTCTTAGACACTAGCAAGAAACTTTTATCACAGAGATGCAGTCTGTATTGGCAAATGTTTGTGTTATTTTTCTAATATATTTTATGTAGATTCTGCAGATGAAATAATGTACACTGATAAATTCTCTGTTTTCTTAAAATAATTAAGCTTTTTCACAGTGATATCTATGTTAATTGCAGCCATGAGCCTTTTAATGCACTGGACTGACATGAAATTGTCAGCAAAATCAGTTCTTTCAACTTTAGAACTGAAAACTTACAAAAGGGTATAATGTATTATAGAAATTATCATCTTTGGTACAACTTTTCCTGTCAGTCAAACATGGAATTTAAATGCTGTATTGCAAGCATGACCATTCCCAAAATACAACTACCACAAACATGAAGTTAACACATTAAATAGTTCCTCTGACTGCATCTGTATTGCCTGGAGTACTGATGGGCTTCAACAACGTCCTCTCGTTGACCAGCTATTAATCTCCAGTATATACCTTGTATCTTCATCATTTTTCCTCATGAATGTCAAAACTAGAATGCTTTGTAGATCACCAGAGCTGTAACAAACAGGAAAGGACAGATATATGCACTTGCATTAGATATATATGCACACATGTATAACATTTTGCAATTTGTTTTAAAGTCAATTGATACCACATAACAGCAGTCTTATCCTAGAACCCCTAGGTATCATACATTTTATGTTCTTCTTTGTTCCTATGTATGTCATTTGATCGTGTTCTATTTTGAAGTTTCCAAAATTTCCCTTCCTACTGTATATAGATTTGTCATTATGTTCACATCGATGTCACTCTAATTATTTTTCTTTCTGGGTGAAGGACCTAGAAGATGAAATTTCCCAGCTGAGATCAAACCCAATCTACACTCATTAGCAGATCCCATGTGTTTAGTAAGCAGTCAGTATTAGAGCGAAAGAAAAGGACCTGTTTTAAAAACACGGCACTCAGTTCTTTTCTGAAATGTAGACAAAAGAATTAGTGTCCACAGTGAATGAGAATATCTTCGAAAGGTAGCTCGTCCAAAGAGCTAACAGAACCCTGAGTCTTAACTAGTGGCAAAGCCGTGTTCAGCACAGAGATACATAACAATTATTCCTTTAATCCTAAGAATTAATAAAGCTTGATGGATTATGAGATTCTGTCCCAACAGATATAGACCAATTGACGACATTGTTGACACTTTAAAGACCTCTATTAAGGGCAGGGTCACCGAACCTGCATCATTTGGGCATTATGGCTCCGTGTACTCAGTTCCAAAAGGCACAAACATGCAGCATTTTCCGTGCTTCCGGTTGCAGATAACAAAGATGAAAAAATGTTTCCCTTTAATTCCCTTCAATCATTTATTCCTCCTTCAGTTCTTCTCTTTCATGGAATTTGAAAGAAGTCCAGGAAATTGTGTAAATGCCCTTCAGCATAGCCACTGAACTCTTAAGAAATGCAGAACCCGGTCTGACCTCAGAGCTGCCCTGCCTTGAGCAGAAGGTCAGACTAGGGGAATCCTGGAGTCCCTTCCCACCTGAATTTTCTTCTGATCCTGTGATTATAAAAACTCTGCCAGCAATTAAGGACTCCAAGAAGAGCTGAGAGTGCTTAGCATCTTACAGTACCAAATGTCAAGCATGCAAAGTCTTTGTTTTCTTGCTGTATGTACCTTCTCTCTTGGAATTTCTATGAAAATGAAGAAGACTTAGAGAAAATATACAACTCAAATACATAAACAATCTCCATATAAATGTGAAACTGCCTAGTTAAACACGACTGGAATCTGTCCATCCTTCACAGAAATCACCACAATCCAGCTTCCCTTCAGCTTCAGTTATTTGGCATTTTATCAAAAATAATAGGCTAAATGCAAGACATACTAACCATGTGGTTGACCTTGATGTAATGATGTGAATTTGTCTAAATCTATCCCATACTCTTTACTCTGAGCAGCAGTTATGATTTCCCTCCTTTGAACAGCATCTTGTGGGATGTTCCTGGATGAGAGGCCTCAAACAGCTGGAATAACATTGTTACATTTTCTGTAGTTCCTTTCACCTGCAGCTGCACCAAACTTCATGTAACAAGGATTGCTGAGGAACCAACCAATCCTGATAGAGAGGTTTAACTCAAACATCGCTGTTTAAGTCACTTAGTATTGTCCACTACAAAGAAATAAGCAATAGAATTTGATTCTAAAAATTGGAAAAAAACCAAACAAACAATTAGTTCAAATATATACTTAGACCACTAATGTTTGTCCACTAGCACTATCCAAAATCCCTGCTAATCTTTGTGAATAATATTTGACACTTGTTTCTAAATTCTCACTTATTCTGTCATTACAGAAAAATGGTAATGGTACTGAATTTTCTACCTCATCTTCCCTTTTTTGGGGGGAGTGTTTGCTATTTTTGCAGCCTAAGAATGCTTACATGGCCCACTGGGTTTATTTGATTTAACAGGACAACTGATCCCTCCTTTCCCTCTACATACCAATGCCTTTCACTTCTGCCCTAGGCCTTGTGAAAGACAGTGTCTATAGTCTTAAGTTTTCATGGAGTTCTGTCTGCTTCTCCAAACTGAAGTTGTAAGTACCATTCAGAAGTCTGCTAAACCAGCATTCCACTTCAAACCTCATTGTTGTCCTTCCCTGTTTGTGAGGGAGAATTCCCATGTTATGTTCTGCCCTGTCACCTGACGTGACTGGCCATAAAGGGGTGGGAGAAGAACAGAGACTGTTCAGGACCAGACCAGAAGGAATTAAAGTCTCTGTCTTAAATGCACCAATCCAGACTCAAGCACATTTAAGTAGGCAGTGCAGAAAGTTAAAATAAAAAGCCTGTGATGTATAATGAAATAGAAGTAGTGCAGCCTTTACGTAAGGCCGCTGCCTGCTTTGAGATGTGGATGCCCCAAATCCATGTGCGTTGCATGAGGTTCTTTAGTGAGAGTATGTGCCTTATGTAAAATCTTGAGGCTCTCTCTAGCTAAATACACTAGATAGGGACATTACAAGCACTGTCCCTCCTGCCCACTTTCCTTCTGGAACCATGTTTTTTGGGTGCCTGGCTGTGCATTGGTATCCATTCAAGAGAAATTAATGAAATTAATGTAAAATCTACTGAGCATGTGTAAAATATGTCTTAAAAAGTCTCACAAATTCATTCAATCCAAACCAGTGCCCTTTGGTCCAATTTTCAGCTTCGGTCCCTAGTCCATTTTGTTCCAAAAAAATAAGATTTTGAATATTGGGAGCCTATATGAAACTTGATGAATCAGTTTTTGTCAGTGTACCTGCAGTGTGAGTAGAGACTAAACTACTTTTATTGAAACAGTGGAAATTTTAGAAGGCTATGTATTGTTGCATTGCAGAAATAGAGATTTTAAAGAAAATTGTTCCACAAAGTTATCTTAGAACTTCTTGACCAAAACACTAATATCTTTTTTTTTTTTTGGGGGGGGGTAGGGGGTGGCGAGGAAGTGGAATGACCAACCAACCAAATAGAACTGAAAACCAAAACCTCCAAAATGTACCCTTCAGATTTTGATTTGATACTGCTCCAGTATTGTATTTCCTATATGTTTCATTAGATTTCTTCTATGTCTATGAGTTTCCTTTTCTGCACAGGGAGGCCTAGGAGATATTATTGGATTTCTGTGCTGTTCGGCAAGATGTCAAGCAGCCCTTCAGGAGCATGTGCTTTTCAGTTTTTCAGGGACTGTCTCTATAGTTGGTGCTTTCACTTGCTGTTGCTGACAAATAAAATATTTTTTCACTATCACTTGAAAATGAGTTACATTCAATACCAAGTCTCCGAAACATTAAAGTAGAAGCATCTCTGTTGCAGGTAAGATACAAGAGAAGTTTTCTTATGGGGATGCATTTTCTGAGGTTAACATTATTCACAGACAACAAAAAGTCCTCAGAAGTTTTACATTAATGAATTGGCACTTCGAGACTCATAGAGGGTTTGGTAAGTTGATGCTAGGCTATGGTGCTCTGAAATGGCAATGACAGAGTACACTAAACCATTTGAGTTTTACAGCTTTTCTGCTTCTTCCATCATATTAGAAATAGGACTAAGCCTGTAGACAGGATATTCCATGTAGCATTTGTCCCTGCTCCAAAGACCGGGGTTCAATAAGGCTAGCTGCAGTATTAGGTTTCCAATTTGATCTTATTCAGAAGTTGCAATTTGAGTTGGTTCCAAACCACAACTGAATCACAGATTTCTTCCAAGTTGCTACCATGTTGGAAACATCAGGATTTGTTGGCGATAATGAAAAGTGTGTGAAGTACATGGACTACAGATTAAGTACATGATTACACATATAAGAATCCTAGGGTGCATCCTGTCCTTATTTGTCACATCTACTGTTTGGTTATTGCTTGTTTTCTCTTTTTACTTGGAGTGGTTTTATTTTTGCAATTAAAATGTTACTGTTTAAAAAGCTTCTGAGAAGGCAATGTGTAATTTTTCTGTGTGCCGCAAAGTACAAAAATACTAATATCAAGTCCTTTACATCCGGAAGTGCTAACAGTGGATACTCAGAAGGTTTCTCAAATCTGCTTAAGATTAGGCCTAAAAATAAATTGGAGTAAAAAGAATGTTTTTATGTGCTCAGATATTAGGACCAGCTTGAGCTGCAGATCATCTTGGCAGCCATTGCTGGACCTCCCTGGTGCCTAAGGAATTGCAAACTCCTTTCCAAATCCTTTCGGAAATTGCCAGTTTGATAGAATAACATTGCAGGAAACCACTCAAATTTAACATATTTGCTGTTTCATGTCCTGCCAAAACAATGACAGGACACCAGATTAGGTCATACTTTGAAAAAAAGCACAGACAATAGATTCAAATGCTGCATTTTATTATTTAAAAGATATCTTTTCTTTTTGAAAATGTGGAGTCTGAAGAATGTGTACAGTTCCCTTTATCATTCCTTTGTGGCAAGTTTCATGAAATATAGCATGAACATTTTGTTTCAAGGAATAAATCCTACTGCTTCATTACAGAAAATATGTTATCATGTAGCTGGAAGGAATATTATTTATGTTTTGTATTACTGGTAGTATATAAAGAATGCACTGAGAGAGGTGATAATAGAAAAAGTATTGTTTTGCCCCCAAAGGATTTTAAATTTAAGTAAGATATGGCAGAATAATTCCAATCTTAAAATGACTATGTTAGGTTTACAAAGTGAATTATAAATTATTGTGTACTTAATTTTGATTGTAACTTAGATTAGAGTGCAAACTTAGTGATTTACAAGTAATCTTTTATGAAACAAATAAGAATCTGAAACGGTTGCAAATAATGTCCTGTTTCTCCTGCTTGAAGTTGCACTGAAATAAAATGAAGAAGCTGAAGGACATCAACAGCAAATTCTGTAGGAGCTAAATTCGGGTGAGCTAGAGACAGGTAGTTAAATAATATCCTTATAGATATAAATTAAGTATACTTTATATGTAGATATATCTTGATGGGAACTCTTAATGAAGGAAAAATGTTTTTTCTGTTCCCTGGCTTTTTAGAGATTAGTTGGCATGGTAAAACTTAACTCATCACAGGTCTGGAAGGGTTATGGGAAAAGGTTTGACATGTTTTGAGAGTCACTGAGCCTTGCTCTAAAATACACTGAGACCATCTGTATTAATTCCTCAGAAACAAGCAGTATGTAGCCCATGTATTATGATATTAACATGAATAACTCAAGTTGTGCTCCCATGGAATTGGTTTGGCAAATATTGATCCTAAATCTAACAGTCGAAGTAAGATTAGATAATTCTTCTGCTGTTATATGGCAATAAAGAGACTCTGATTTCCTCTAGCAGAAGATGGAACTTCCCTATTAAAATTCTGGTCTTGCATTCTTTTGTGGGACATTGAGCACTCAAAGCTATAACTGATTTTGTTCCCAGCCAAGAATGCTCAGCTCTGTGTTTGAATGTCTCACTGAACATTTTTCCACTAATAAATGCTGATTCAACAAAAGCAAAATATTTCCTGAAAATATATTTGTATTGTCAACATTTTCTGTTGAAATTATCAAATTATCTTGTTTCAAAACCACTGAAATGATTTTTATTTGCTTTGATTATGAGTTAACTGCATTCTTATCTAGAGGAGCATAAATTAGAGTGCTTTGGCTTCTAGACCGTTTTACTGTCAATAATAATAGTGCTATTAAAAATAATTTTTTTCAAAGAAAATTTACATTTACAATTTTTCACTCAGTGTAGCACAATTATTTTTTAAAAAGATAAAACTTTACTTCTGATGGAAACATCCAGCATCCACCAGGACCCATCAACACCAGGTTTATTTTTCCTTTGACAGCTGCTGAGCAGAAATGATAGTTTGGTGGGAGTGATGGACTTTTTGGAAGCACTCCCTTCTTCTGCAGTTTTCAGTTCCTTGTAACCTTGATACATAAAAATGCTTTAACATAAGAAAATAAATTATTTTAATTCTTAGAAAGGTTTTTCAATATCGTGCATAGAGTTTGATATCTTTTTTAAGTGTTGGCTCATCTGTGTTATTAAATGTATTTGAGACACACTAAAAATGAATGGAAGGATCGGTCTATTTTTCTTCCACATCAGATAAGAGGCCCTTGTTTCCCTTTTAAAAATTGAAATGGCAGCTGTTTTGGCAGCTGCATAGCCATGTAAACAAGATACCATTTTCAAGTTTCCACATATTTATCATATTACAGGCGCTGGGAGACTGAATCAATAAAACAAAAAACTCTAAGTAGAGGTTGAGTGGGTTAGACTACCAACAAGGAGATGTGTTGTAACCCTATCTCAAAAAAAGTCTAGGGCAGTGAGGAATTAAAATGTTAAAGCAAAGTTTCCTTCCTAAACAGAAGATTGATATTTACATAGAATATAGTAAAGGTACCTCTAACTGAATACACAAATAGATTAAGATAGAAAGAATTCATATTTTTGTTACTTTTTTTTAAAAAAAGGCAACAGTAAAAATATCTGTTAAGCAAAATGACTCACATAAAATGCACTCAGTTTCAAAATACTCTTAACAGAATTAAAATGCAAACCAGAGTAATAGCTATCTGCATTTTCCTTTGTACAAGCTGAGTCATTAATTCCCTTTCTTCTTGTAGTCATAGAAAACTGGTCTAAGGAGGAGTGAAAATATTCAGCTGGAAGTACAGAGGGTAGAATATAAACTAGTTTTACCAGAATGAATATGAAGATACCTTTGGATTGCATTTTGGAGGATTTTGTGTTTATTTTCAAGCCCTATACATCTGAACATGACTCTGTATGATGTAGATTGTGAATGCAGAGAAATCCATAAATTCTGGTAAAGTCAAATATATATTATGCATTTAAAACAGATGAATTTTGCAACTCAATGAAGTGGTTAAGCACTTGTTTTAATTTAAACATGTGAGCAGCCTCGCTGACTCTAATAGAGCTCACTTTTCCTCTCCTTTCAGTGGTAGTATTCAGGTACCCAATGTTATGCATACTTTTATTTGCTTTGCTGGATAGAAAACCGTGTCTTGTCTTTCTGCCATATTAGATAGCTTTGTGTTCTCCATATGCTATAGATTTTGCAGAAAACTAGTCCTTACTCTTTAGAGATTCCAAATTTTGCTTAATGTCTCCATCCTTCAAAGTTATTAAAAAGCTGACTGTAGAGGGCTTTCAGAAAGTGGTAAAATCTGTAAAAATGGATCACTGAGAGTTTAATCTAGAGTCTAATGGTTTTGATATTTCCAGGATAAAAACAGTTGTGAAACATTCAGACCACATGAAGACTGCATTGTTTTGGATTTAGCGCAAATATACTTTTCTGTAATCCAAGAAGGTAATCCAAAAATCTTATTCCCAGCATACCCTATTTTACATGTAGTCATGTATCCGACCACAAAGTTATCTAACTCTAGGTATACATATACAGACAAAGATGTGCTTATTTAACTCACTCTTGTGCTTGGAAAATCTGGTCCTTATGTCCCTTTTGAAGCTGGGAATATACTTTTTATAGTAGGACAAACCTAATACTTCTGGTTCTGCAGGGCTGGAAAATAATTGGGGGTTTTAAATTTTAACTAATGAACTATAGATAAAGATGTGTAGCTGCATACTAGACCCAGTTTTTCAGATAGTGGTTTGTCCTTGGGGAAGAGAGACAGAGATGTTTTATGGCCACATAAAAAAGAAAATGCGGCAGTTGTCTGAGGTCACTCAGATGCATGTTTGAATTCCAAGACCTGTCCTAAAGGGCTCCAGATATACAGAGCGAAGAGCAATGCCATGTGGGAAGGGTAAAAACATGAAACTCAGATATGATGTAGCTGTCCCAGATAGTTATGTGACATAATGTGAGTGTGTGTGTGTATGTATGCTCATAGCACTTGCAATCGCATACCAATACGTGCACACACATATATATATTTATGTACCTGTGAGCTTGTTAAATATTTTAGCTGGGTGTGTGGCAAGAAAACTTTAAGATACCTCAACAAACCTATCTTGCCTAAAGCACTGAACTTCTAAGGCCAGGCCTGACTGGTAAGTTAGCATCGAGTGATGGTTTCTTGTGCAAGGACTGGACCACAGCATGTTTAATGTTCATTGGCAGCTTGCCCTCCCTTAAGGCAATAATAAAATACCTTCTTTAATATTCAAACAAATAAAACTAATCAAGGGATTCATGCAAAAGAGATGCAAATCAGGAGAAAGAAGGGAAAAAAAAAATAGAGGGGGCTTTCAGTCATGCCAGAAGATAGAAATATGGAATTCTTCTTTTAAATGTAGGACAGTGAAATTGAAACAGGTGTCAGAGGCAAACAAGGTCCGCATCCCACAGGCAGTGCTGAAAGGCTGTATGTGCCAATGCTGAGGTAAGCCACTGGTGACAGGATCCCTACATGGGTGGTCAGGCAGATACCTATCAGCGCAGAGCTGAAACATAGCCAGAACATCAATTTTGACTGCATCTAAACTGAGCTGCAGGTGTGCACCGCAGCATGCCCCGAATCAGAAATCTGGTGGAAGCATGTGGTGGCTCCCATCCAGACAGCACTGCCAGGTAACCATCCTATGGAAAATAGATGAGAGGGAGAAGGCTTGCTCTGGTTTGGAGGCAGGGCCCTTATCCAGACCCATCAGCTCTGAAGTGCTCCCAATTCTCCTCCCAGTTTAGATTACAGCCTCTATGTTTTCAAGTACCCACTGTACTTCCTGTCTATCTGCCAATTTTAATAATAATAATAATAACAATAATAATAATAATACCACCAGTTTTCAGGGTGGAGTAATAGGTCTGCAGTTGCTAAAGCAAACAAATTAATGCTTTTGCCTTTCTAGAAAAGAAGCAATGTCTTAAGACAGCAATTCAGTAAACTATTTAGGCACCAAATATGGAATTTAGGACCCTAAATTTTGGGAGAAACAACCTAATCCACTTTGCATTTGATATATGTTAAGAACCTAGAAAGGCCAGGCAAAAGCCTGTCTATATGCTCTGCTGTTATAAAGATATAAATGCTACCTAGGATCCAGCCTGTGTTGACCTGAATGTCTGAAGCCTCTGGTTTTCTATGGCAAACGGCATCTATTTCCTGCAGATGATTTGCTAAACTGATATGAGAAGGGGATATAGAAGAAACCACTGCATCCTGAAGACTGATGCATCCTGCAACTCCCCAGTCACCAGAGAGAATAAGTGAGACATGTCGTATCATGATCCTACCTGATCATGTGCGTTTTAATATCTGAAATGTGCCTTTCAGACCGGAACAGGTCAAAATCACTGTTTTGATAGCAATCAGTTCATGCCTTTTTATATATTCCTGCCTAGCTGGCCAAATTGTCTAATGAAACCACAATATCAAGCAGTCCTGTAAAGAAAACAAAAGAATGTGGATAAAGTTTCTAGTTGTTATAGCTCATTCCTGCAAAATTCATTGATGTAAATAAACCTTCTTTCCTTCTTTAACCTTCTCTGCTAAGATTAATAAGCCATCACAGCAAACCTACTGGTTTGAACCTGGTCAAATTTTAAGTGTCTTCAAATTCTAGAAGAGGGATTTGTACCTACTCGTCAGAATTTTCAGATTTGTGACTAAACGGCTGCCACATCAGCAGCTAAAAATAAGAACCGCAGTTTTTGTAGATTTAAGGCAGCTCTGATTTAAGCCTGTGACTGGTTTCTGGTCTCCTCTTCCATGTGGTTATCTCTCCGTTTGTCAATCAAGCCAGGAGTTTTCTGAGGACAGAGAGAAGCAGCTGCAGATTCAATAGGAGCTCTGAGTAGCTCATCAGCACAGCTGTTCCCCTACATTTGTTTCCAAAGCAAAAAGTCTTTTGTGTTTATATTAGGTAAGGAAATGTACTATTTGTGCCTATGAGACTTTTCATTAAAACTTCTGAAAGGCAAAGAAGGCAAAAAATATGCTTAAGGGATGGAATTGTGTAGGAGAATAGCTCTGGATATGGAGCTAATACATTTCAATTACATTTGCTCTAGTAACATCTTGTGATGGGAACTTAATTTACTTAGGAATAAAATGCACATTAATATTACTGAAGATTTTAGAATTCTAGTGCTTGTAAAGTGAATAATGGCCTGGCTGTCAGTCAAACTGCCTTGTATGGATTCCTTTCCTTTCCTTTCCTTTCCTTTCCTTTCCTTTCCTTTCCTTTCCTTTCCTTTCCTTTCCTTTCCTTTCCTTTCCTTTCCTTTCCTTTCCTTTCCTTTCCTTTCCTTTCCTTTCCTTTCCTTTCCTTTCCTTTCCTTTCCTTTCCTTTCCTTTCCTTTCCTTTCCTTTCCTTTCCTTTCCTTTCCTTTCCTTTCCTTTCCTTTCCTTTCCTTCTTCTGTCTCTTTTTCTTCTTTTTTTCTTTTTCTTTTTTTCTCTTTTTCTTCTTTTTTTTCTCTTTTTCTTCTTCTTTTTCCTTCCTTTCCATTTCTTTCCTTTTCTTTTTCCCTTCCCTTCCCTTCCCTTCCCTTCCCTTCCCTTCCCTTCCCTTCCCTTCCCTTCCCTTCCCTTCCCTTCCCTTCCCTTCCCTTCTCTTCTTCTGTCTCTTTTTCTTCTCTTTTTCTCTTTTTCTTTTTTCTCTTTTTCTTCTTTTTTTCTCTTTTTCTTCTTCTTTTTCCTTCCTTTCCATTTCTTTCCTTTTCTTTTTCCCTTCCCTTCCCTTCCCTTCCCTTCCCTTCCCTTCCCTTCCCTTCCCTTCCCTTCCCTTCCCTTCCCTTCCCTTCCCTTCTTCTTCCTCCCTCCCCTCCATCTTGCTCTCTTCCACCCTTCTTTTCTTCTATCTGAAGAGGAATAGTATAAAGTAACTACATTTGGAGAGATTATATTAATATTTATAAATTAACTGACTGTAGTCCTTCATCTTTATAAGGAGACCCCTGTTTTAAGAAGAGGGACATTAAACCTCATTTCTGCAGTAGAGAGGTTCATCTGACACTGCAAGAGAGATCATTCTCTCATTTCTAAATGTGCCAAAAAGATTACAATTTGTTTGATTTTGTATTGCTTTTACTCACGTGAATTCTGCTTTGCCTGTCCAATAAGCCTATCTAAAATGATTTGTGATTTGTGTTATTTTCTAGCAGGATTTTGAAGCAGAAAGACTTGTGAACAAAAGCTGCACGCCAAGGAAGACAAAGTGATTTCTCATTAAAATATATGAAAAATCACTGGTTTTGTAAAAAAAAAAAAAAACCAAACAAAACCAAAACCAAAACAAAACATACACAGATCAGTAGTTTTCTTTTTGTCTTTGTACATTTAGATCCAGTGGTTCATAAAAGGACTGACCGAAAACCATTGAAATCAATGAAAGTTTGTGTTGACTTCCAAAGGCTTTGGACCAAACCCAGTGTACACATTTATGGCTTCAAAGTAGGAGACCCATTAAAAAAAATGCAGTTCTTGGTGTCTAACGCTACAATCTTTTGTGTTTTCATTATAACAATTACAACAGAAGATCTTTGTGCCAGATGTTGGGTCACTCACAAGAAACATCTGTTACCAGCACGCAAAACCTGGCTGGATCAGGGCCATTAGGAAAAATAAACAAAAATACATTCTTTGTTTTCTTTACAAGAATTATTGTAATTCTCCCAAGAACATGATCTTTCCCCACAAGAGGAAGATTTTGTGAGCCATATACACTAAAACCTGAAGACAAGAGATCAGAGCCAGCAAGACTTTCCTGGAAACTTCTAGACTCGTTTGGATCTGGCCTGAATCAAAGCGGAGAACCAGCTTCTCTCTTCTCTGACATAATAAATTTTTCTTTTCCCTGCTGTCTGAGGGTAAGAAACCAGCTTCAATAGAAGTTGTGCATAGGATAAGGGCATACACAAATCCTTTTTCCTTCTTTTTTTCTCTCCTTTTTTTTTCTTTTTTTTTTTTTTTCCCTCTGCCTTGGTAAGCCATTTGGACTGGGCTCCATTTCAGGCTCTTCAGATTGCTAAATGTTTAGTGAGAAGTTAGGTCAGGCTTTTAGGTAAAAACCATGCGCCAAGTCAATTTTCAAAGGCTAGTAACCAAAGTTCACACAAGGTAGTCATGTACCCAGCAACAGATGGGAATCAGTCCCAGTGGATTTGCGCTTGGCAGAGCGTATTTGTACTGGTTTGTGCTAGCGGGAGAGATGTGGCCTGGGACACAGACTGGAGGTCTTGTCTCTGGGAAGGGTCATGTGCTGAGCTGAAAACTTGGGGCCATGCCCAGCCATTCTTAGTAGCTGAGCTCACATCTGCAGAAGATCTCTCAAAGGAACTCCCAAAAGTATCCGGACCAACCGAGGGAGAAAGGCTAGTTTCCCTGCAAAGGAGCATAGCTATTGTGCTACTAAAATATCTTTAAAGTGATAAGGGAAGATGGAAAGTTCAAAAATTGCTCAGAGATATGATTGCACGGAGGCTGTGATTTCTGCAACAAGCCCAGTGACTAAAGTAAAATGCACTGGGGTCAGTGATGATGGTGGAACAAGGCCAAGGGCTCCAGTCAGGTAAGGATTAGGCCTATTCAAGGAAGAAGATGGAAGGAAAGGCCTTGGGAATTTTTGTATAAAATGTTGTGGAGACAGAGGAGTCTGGTGGAAGATATTTCTCAAAATAGATCATTTTTTTGCATAACTATATCATTTTTTTCAGTGGAAAGTGTGGATTTGCAGATCAACAGTTATTCGCAGTTCAAAGGTGAAATTTCTAAATATACAATCAAAGAAATATTCAAACCTCAGAGGAATCAATAGTTTAATGACAACGCCTTCTTTTTTACCCTTATTTTACCCAACCTATATTTGGTCATGACATTTTTCTCAGCTGTGTCCCCACGCCGCCTTCCTGTTTTTAATAAAGACCTTGGGCTTCTTCTGGCACAAAGAAAGGAAAACTGGCCTCTTGCGTACCAGTTGCCTGTTGTAGTCTTGCTGTTGGTCCTGTACATGCAGGTAAGAGACAGATAGAGGTGCAATTGCTGTTAAGAACTGCAGGAGAGAGGAAGTTTAGGGGAATACTACCCCATTGCTCTTCATACGTGGATTTGCCTGCGGAGCACATAGCACACACTACCCACGTGGGAGGCTGCAGATGTCAGGCCAACGTTTTTCGTGACCTGCCTCAATATTATTCTCCACAAAGACCTCCGGCGTAATGCTATGAATCCCCTTAGTGAATTTTGCTTTTGCTGGCTGACACTGGCTCGGCACAACTTTCCTGCCTGGAAGGTCCTGGTCATATAAGGGAAGGAAATGCGGACGGTCACTAACCTCATCCTACTGGAATGAAACAAAAACATGCCTCTCTGGGAACACCTGTTACTGGTTTAAATGTCTGTTTACACTTACCCTTAAAACATGCTGAAACTCAAAGAAGGGTGGAGCTTGGAAAGGAAAAGACAGCTGAGAAAGATCTGTCCTGCACGGGCTCAGGATTTTTAATTTGCAAAAAACCAGAACTCAGACAACACTGTCTAGGGTGTCTTGATGGGGCAACAGGAAGCCGGGCCATAGAATATAACTTTTGTCTAATGTCAAGCCAAATGCCCAACAGGTGTAAATTCCTATAAATCACTGGAGCTTTCCTTCTTCATGTTGTGTTGCTCTGTTTTGTGGGGCATACAGACAAGCCTCTGTTTGGGCTTTCTATAGGGCGTTAGAGATTTTTTTGTACGACCTGCCTCCTGTTTTCAACATCTTGCCATCGCTGTTTCAGACAAAATCGTCTGGTCTGAATTGCCTTCTTTAACCTCTTTTGGTCACTCATTACCTCCTGCATGCTCACACCCACGCCATTCACTGTCCTCTGTTGCTCTCATCCCTCCCACTCATAATCAAGCGCATAAGATACCTCTCCTAAAAGAGAAGCTGATCTTAAGTCAGTTGGTCAATGTGATGGCTTGACAGCTGCATGACCAAACATGTCCCTTGCTTCCTGGACTCGTCCTGACAATTCTACATAACCTCCTTGGAAGCATAGCCAGCACGTGTGACCTGACTCAGTACAAGCTGTCAGGAGTTAGTCGTTCTGATTTAGAAGCAGAATTATTGTTTACACTTTCAAAATGGTAACTTTACTGTTTTAATTGTGTGAGTTTGCAGGGACATGTGCAAGACCCTCTGCCACTGGAGTGTGCTGTTTTGGAAGGACCACCTAGGACTGAGGATAGAAATATTTAGTTTCTCATTCTCTGCTCAGCTCTGCTAACCTATTTCTATATTTTCTCCTGGGCATTAACTGTCCTGCCTTGAACATATTTTAAGAATTTAGAATTGCAAAAAAACCTGCAGCTTTTCTCCACCAAATGAAAGTTTCTTGGAATCTCTTGACATCATGGCTTTATGTATTTCTAATACAGATTAACTGATTGAGCAGAAATTATCATTTTTTTATCCTTACCTATAGGGTGCATTTTTTCCCTGAAACTGTCCAGAGTTCAGGTAATGAAGGCAGTTTTTTGTGCACGCTGTATGAAATGGATAGAAGTTAATCTTACAGGACTTTGGACCTGTCTTTAAAAAGAACAGGAGCACAATATGTCTGCTATCCAATGTGGCTAAGGGTAATACAGAGGGCAAAACTTGAAGACGGAACACTTCACCATGATCATTTCTAGGAGAAAATGGATCTCAGAGCTTTAGGTTTTGCAAAATGTCTATATGGCATTGCACAGACCAAACAACAGTTTAGAGTTTACTGATGTCCTAGATTTTAAAGGTGGGGACAGAAAGCAGGGGGGAAAAAAAGAGCATAATTGACGCTGTTGACAGCCTAAATTGGATTCGCATTGATCTTTCCTTTAACTTGCCACCTGTATAATATAGAAAAACTGGCATACTATTGGACACTGCGGCTCTTCAGATATTAGGACTGCAAAATCTGATTGCTCCACTGACAAGCTCCAGGGCAAACCTTTACCCATATTGTATAACACAACATGCATGGTTGTAGCTGCGATCAGCTGACTACAGAGAGTGTCTGGGTTTTCTGCATCTGAGAGCTAAGGAGCAAATACTGTATGAATCTGTGGTCTACACAGCAGACATCCAGCTGGCTAACATGAGACTGTAGGTTAGGGCTTCAACAGAAGGTAAAACTTTATTTTAACTTACCTAATAACAATACTTATCCTGGCACCAGAAAAGTTGTTTCTGTTCAGCTTTCACTTACTGCTGTCATTTCAGGACATTCTTAACTATAGGCACATTGCTGTGGCACACACTGCACAGGTCAAAAAAAGAGGACAAAACTTCATAATTACAGCTTTTCATTAGGCTTGTGTAGCTTTTTACAGATCTCATGAAAATACCAGAGGAAATCTAAAAGAAATTAGGAGAAAAGCTCACGCTGAATTTCATTGTATTCAATGCAGTGGCAGGTAATGTCCACAACCTGTTTCCCAAGCTGTGGCCTTGAAGTTTGACTAGAGATACGTTAACATTGATAAAATAATGGAATGGCAGAAAGAAAGTAGAGATTTTATCAAGTCAATCTGCAAGTGAATGAATAAGTGCTTTCCTGACAATCAGTTAGTGCCTCAGGACTTTTGAAGGCTTTTCAAACAGAAGCATTTCAAAACCAGACAGAAGAAGTAGTTTAGTTAATGTTGGAGATCTATTTTAGACAAAGCAAAAGTTTACTAAATGTTGCAGAACATTTTTTTTTAGCATAAGCAAGATAATAGTTTTAAATAACAGCCATACTTGATCACATAATGACACAGAAAACAGGATAATACTGGTAGAAATGTGTAGATGCAGTTTGGAAAAGAGATGTTATTCACTGTATAAAAGTATTCAATAATTATTGAAATTAAATGTGAAAATCTGAAATGCCAAGTCCTTCAGGTAAGAGCCTGTCCTGTAGAAATGGCGATAACAAATATTGATTCATATATATATATTACTTTTCCTTTTGATATTCCTCTTCTTGTTAAAAGGGTCATTAAAGCCACCACTGTAGCACTTTGACAGTTTAGTTCCAGATGCAACCCAGACACTGAAGTTTATTACACAGGCTTTCAGACTGCGAAATCATTATGATTTTCACCTAAGAAATGAAGGTGGACATATTGTAGAACAGATTTATATAGTAGACCATGCTATGTTGTTACATGAAATGCTTATATGTCCTCTTATCCCAGACATGTCTCTTCTGAAATCCCCAAGTTCAAGCCATGGATGATTTTGAGCACCTGATTAAATAGGTAGTGAAAAGTTGAAAGAGAGACTTATATGCACAAAGTTGTGTCTCATCAGTATAATTATATAGGCATATTTCTGTGGCACACAGTGAACAGTGAACAATATTAGGCAATGAATTATTTAAATTTCTCTTTTAAACCCCGGACAGTTGAAATCTGTTTTATTGCAAGATGAGCTCTACCACCTAAATCCTTAAATACAGGGCTTTTTTTTTTTTGCCACCAAACTGCCCATAGTGAACAACATCAGACAGATGTTACAGGCAGGTGAACTACTAATTTAGTGTTGGGGAATCAACAATTTGTTGCATTTCTTCTTTCAACTGAAAAACTACACTTCTCATTAGAGGCTGTGTTTTTATGATATGTAGCGATAGTCTCAGATGTTGTTAACATGAAGCAAACACCTGTTCCCTTTGGCCTGACCCAATACTCACTGAAGTTAGGAGAAAATCTCCCACTGATTTCAAGTCATTATCAGTACACATAGGGGTTTTAGCATTTTGAACAGCTACGTTTAATTATTGCATATTAATTTTGCTGTTGTTACTCCAGTTAATGCAAAGAAAGAAACTGAAACTTTTCAATGGTCAGTCATTAAGCACCACAAATGTTTTTAGGGTGACTAGCTAGGAGAAACACACCCACATTGCTGTCTAAGTAGCGTATTTGGGCAATGCTGATCAGATAAATATTTCATTTAAAATTATAACAGGTTTACTAGCAGCAAAAAGGTTGAAAGAGGCTTTACATTAATTGAGGTACTAAATATTGCGGAGATGATGACTCATTACACCCTTTCTGGCACAAAATATGTATCAGAAAAACATATGCTCATGTTTTGAAAGTCTTGCAAAAGCCTTGCTGGAATGTCAGGCCTCTTTTGATGAGATCATTTTCTGCATGCGAAATACATACAAGTACTAAGTGGAAGTGAAGGGAGCAGATACCAGTCCTGCAGAGCATTTAGCCAGGGCAGAGCTGGCAAAACCAACTATTTAGTGTAGTCTGGTTAAACTTTGGTTTAAATCTCAAGATGAGAAGTTTAGAGACAGCTCTATAAAGGGTCATGAAAAAAATATTCTGGGCTGCTGAAAAGTGCAGATAAACATGTTGGCGTACAAAAAGCTGATAACCCTTTAATTCTGTGCAACAGCAGTGCCTAAAAATGGTGTTCAAAGTCAAGAGCTGCGTTTGGGTTTATGGCAGCTATGGGACCCGTTTTGGTTTGAGACTATGAAAAAGGATGGAGACCCAGCCAGAAAGGGTGTTATTAGCAGAGCTCTTTTTTAACATCTGTAAAAGCATACAGAGAAAAGCATGGAGCAAAGCTAACATCAACAGAGAAAAATGTTTTTTTTAACTACCTGTGTTAACCTATTCGTATAACTGTTGGTGAACAAATACAGCAAAATCTCCACCCACCAAAATCATTTCTGGTCTCCCCAAATGGCTTCCCATGTACTGAAGACTCATTATAATAAGAGCTGTGATCTGCACAATCTAACAACTCCTAATTGGCGTATGTAAGCATAGGCAGAGTTTTATTATATGAGTTCAGAGGCTGGTTCCATTGTATCTCATTGTCTTTAGCTTTGGTGATCTTGATTGTCTGTTGCACGTTATAACAACTCTGTGATTAAGAGACTGGAATTATCTACTAAGCATTGCTCAAAGCATGACAGGATAAAAATGGAAAGATGTGTTTCAGATCAACACTGATGAGTAGTTTATTAAAGTATGAACAACTGACTGCTAATAAGAACACAGCCATAGTTTCCTTATGAATATGAACCAGTTAAATGAGTAACTCTTCTGTAAGTTTATACTTGGCAAGGCTTGTTCATTAGTCTGCAAGCAACTTCTTTTCTGCATTCAATGTAGAAGGTCTGATGAGTTAATAAAATGGGGGGAAAATAAAAATACCACAGAGCAATTCAAGCAGTGAAAGCTAAATTATACTCTTGTATCTTTTGAGACCAAATCTTTTACTCAGTTGCTTGCACTCCATTTCCATTGACGTCAATAGGCATAGCTAAAACATGTATTAAAGCAAAACTTAGCACTGGAAGTTACATTATGATATGCTGCATTGATGTTTCAGAGCTGCTGATAAAATACTACAAAACTACATATTAAAATACTTGAATTTAAATAATAAGAAAGGTCAGAAGCTGCAAATATGCATTATTGTTACAGTGAAATATAGTTAATGTTAACTTGTTAGCAAAATCTGCTGTTCTTCATAAGAGGAGTTTCATGTCTTATTATGTCTTTGAAACACTGCCGTATTTCATCTTTTACCAAAACTGGTACAAAATCCTAATCCCACTGAAGTCTCTAGGAGATTTTGCGCTAAGTTTAGTGAAGCTGAGAATTTACCCAAGAATTACTGAGCTCAGAGGGGGGTTATATGCCATAGTTTATTTGTCTTGTCATGAAAACCTAATTGCAATTAGTTCATAGTCAGATTTTCCAAAGACCAATGGCAGAAGAGGGATCCATTTTCCAGTCACATAGTGGTAATGAGAAACCTTTTTCATATAGTGCAGACCCTGGTCTAAGGTCAATGTAAAAGGGAATCGGAGATGATAATGTAGATCCATACCCTGGTATAGATATATTCCTCAGGATTAAAGAAAGCTGCAAGACAATACCATCAGGGGCAGCTCCCAAATAGAAAACATTAAGGTGGATCAGCTGTTCCTAAGACGATACCAGCAACAAGAGAAGCCTAAGCCTTCTGAAACTCTAAAAAGTAAAGTTGATTAAAAGGCCCTCAATATCTCAAAATGGCTCTAATAACACTTAGCTCAGTAAATGAGAACAGGTAAGTCAGGAATTCAGGTAAGAAAAAAGGGAAAGAAATAAAAATCCTGTAAGACATTTCTTGTTTGTTTCTCTGTTTATCTAGATGCTTACGAAGGAATTATCACTATTGTTGTGATGTCTGAAGACATCTTAACTATTCAAGAATAGATATGATGATAGTTTATTTTCTCTTCTTTACCACTCCATAAGCAAAGCAGCATAGACATTCCCCACATAGGATTTTTTTTTCAGCTACAGTAGAAAGATATAGTTAGATAGATATAGTAGTGGTGATTAGTGTCTTAAAAAGATTGTCCTTCTTTAAAAGAGGAGGGAGATTTTTCTCCTTTTAGTTTAAGTCACGCTCAAAATGGCATACATTAAAATGGAAATAGATGTACTTCATCCACAATACAGTATTGATTTTTTTGAAACAACAGCAGTTCCTATTCACAGCTCACCTTTTGTGATTTGACTTTTGGCAGCACATAATCCTTATATCATTAGACTTTATATTTGTTTGTGTTTCTTACATGGACATGTGGACATGAACACGTTGTAGTTGAAAAAATTGCCGTGAAAGACCTGGTCTACATTTGTTAAAACTGAGTAGTCATTCATGTTTAAAAGATATTGCAAAATGTTCTAAAATTCACTTGCTACTTCAGAATGTCTCTGTATGTACCATGAGAAAAATGAGAAGTGTTTATGCTTCAAATGTGGGACTATCTATAAATAAGGTCTCCAAAACATAGTTTAAAAAAATTTAGAAAAAGAAAAAAAACCCTCAACTTATGAAATATTTCCTGTTGCATTCCTTGTGCTCAAACTCTGCTTATCTTTTGGTGGATCTCAGTCTTTTAACAGTTCTCTCTGCTAGCACATGAAGCTCATTTGTCCCTTGTAAAAAACAGTATCAGATATGATGTTAGAGGAAGTTGATGGCTTTTAAAATTGGCTAAAAGAACAGAACAGCACCTATGGAATACAGTCACAATAAATCTGCATAAAAACTTTCATATTGGTGTAAGAGAACACAATGTAGACACTATCCTTGAGTGACACCAAAGTGATATTACCTGTTCAAATACTACCACCGGCAGAGTTGTGAAAATGACGTGTGGATGTGTTTCTCTACTAGACAGGGATTACTTGCAGTAAGGAAACATTCCTCCCTAATTTTCATAGCTAAATCAAAAGAACATCTAACTACTGTTAAACTGGTAATAATTATCTTTTCCATGTGAAGAAGTCTTACACAAGAGCAATACCATTCATTTATAATTTAGCACTGATTAGTCAGATCAACAGTGGGATAAAAACATTCCTGTTTTTTGAGCAATGGATTTAGATGTTATTAAGGTTAAAAGATTCTTGGGGTGCATATCTCCAGCATGAGCATTTATAACATTTTAGATTCTTAAAACTTTTCTGAGCACAAAGCTAAAGAATGGCAGGGGTATAGGTCAGCAGAGCCTAATTTACATCTCTGTTTCTTCATGGGAATTCTATTCTCTCTCATTTTAAATCACAGTAGTTGTTACACAAACACACACAAAAATCCCTTTTGTTTTTCCTGCAGTAAGATTTCATTAGCCAAGATTAATGACCTAAGTGACAAGAAATCCAAATGTATTTTTGGAAAAAGAAACTTCTATCCCACTTTCCTAAAATAGTCTCTGGGCTCACTGACATAAGGAAAGTTAGGGATCTTTTTTGTTGTTGTTGTTTTTATCTCCCCATCCTTATCGACCTAAATTTTATTTCCAGCTATTTCTGATCCTCACCACTTTATAAAAGCTTCACACTCTTGTGTTGGCTCTCCCACTTCCTAGTTGTGTCACTGCTCTTTGTAATTAAATTTCTGTAGTCGCTCTCTTCTGTGTGAGTGATCAACATGCTCAAACTTTCCCATGAGCTGTACCGTTTCTTGGTCATCGCTGATCTACCAACGAAAACATCTCATCTTTTAACTGCAGCTCATAGAAGTTTACTAAGCAGATGTGGTAGCAGTGAAGGACAATGCTTTGCAGTTATCCCTCACGCCACTAACAGCTTTCCTCCAGCTTTAGTAAATGAATCATGGGGGTGTTCTAGTAGTGACTCAGAAATCATCCCACTTCATTACACAATTCATTGATATTTGATGTTTAATCTATGCGTGGATTTCTTTTAATGAAAAACCTTGACTGAAGAAGCAGGGAAAAAGGCCACCCTAAATCACTGGACACAAATATTGCATTCCTGACCTTACATGTTTGGGTTTTTTTGAATTATTCTTTTTTATAACTTCCTAAACAGGAGCTGATTAACAACGTTTATACCCAAAAGTGCTAAATGTAGTTTGTTGAAAAGAATGTTATAAAAAGAGTGAGATATATGTGAGGTGCACTATTAACAATTAAACAAAATTTTTCACATGCAAAAAATTCTTTTTGGTTGCCTGTTTTGTAAGAAGACAAGCGACAAGGTGATAGTCAATAAGTTGCTTTAGTAGGACACTAAAGTATGTACCTTGAAGTTTTAGATGTTTGCTAATTAGAATTTGTAAATCTTTCACTGTTGGAAAAAAAAAACAAAACAAAACAAAACACCCTGATATTTTTTATTAGCTGAGAATATTGTACAACTGTGCATATATACTCTTTGGGCAAGATCCAGAAAAGATGTTTAGCTCTATGAAGAATGATTTAGGCAGGATTCAGACACTTCAGTCTAACAGGCCAATCCACAAGACTTCCAAGAAGTTACTTACTCTTTGTTGAATACTTGTGGAAAGCCTGAGGTTTCCTAAGCCTGATGTTTTCCAAAATTACAAAGGTTTCCTCTAAATTATGCAATGATAGAGACTCCAGAGCTAGCTCTGACTTGATCTAATATATCAAAAAAGAAGAATGACAAATTGTCCGGAGATGCTAATTTGTACCTTGATACACTATATCAGTGTTAGCATAGCTCTGAACCCCAAATAATAAGCCCTGTTTTTCGAATGGGTGGATTTAGTCTCAATTATGTGGTGACAAATCTACACAATTTTCAGTTTGGATGAAGCACAGCCAAAGCTAGCTTGGAGGTCCATGCACCATGGTATATTCCATGCTGCATACAACCAGAAACACCACTAGCATGGCTGAACTGAGTATTAGCGTTGGAAATAGTGGTAACTGGACATCAACAATAATAAAAAATAATTTTTGAGACTTAAAAAAAAAAAAAGAATATTTGCCAACCTAGGTGCAGACAAATACCTGTTCCTTGTCTTAAGTACAGAGTATATTCTAAAAATAATATAGTATTAAGCAGTTATCTCAGTTTTGCTCCTCTAGAGCCATCAAGCAATGAAACGGTAGAAACAAAAAATGATAGCTGAAATAATGCTGGTGTTCTTTCTTTTGTAAATCATAAAGATTTTGTAGATTTGCACTGTAAGCTTCACCCTAATTTCACATTGAAGAAATTAGATAAAAATCAAGCTTATTCTTTAATACATATTAGGGGGAGAAGAAATTATGATTCTTAGAAGCCATGGATTTAGAAACCTTATAGGTTTTTCTCTTGAAGATTGCCCATGGTCTTCAAAATAAACTCACAGCTCCTTCCAATAAAAAACCTTGTTTTTATTTTGTGGATATCTGGTAGATGTGGGTTGCTCTGTCATCATCACTCAGAGACTTAATTCATTATACAGGGAAAGTGTTCCCTAAGAAAATGTTTTGAGGGTCAGCAAACTGAAGAAAGTGATATATTCCTTATATTCAGTTAAATACAGAACCCTTAGAAGTAATTGTGTAGATAACAAAGGTAAATTTTGTATTCAGTCATTACTGTGCAACCTTGCCTTTTCCCTCCAACAACAAGGACTGCACACAGATCCAAAAAGATCATATCTTTTGCTCTTCACAGGTTGTGAAATGAGAGAGAACTTTTACTTGAGTTTACTATTAAACGGCTGAAGAAAACCTGTGTACAGCTGTTCTAGGACTTTGTAAGTCTTTATAATTTTAAACATTAGAGTGCTCTGTACTCAAACCAGAGATAATTTCCTGACTACCACTTAGCTTATAAAAATCTTAACCTGTTCCAAACCCAACAATTTGAAAGCATATAAATTCCTGGAAGTTATTATCCTTCTTTCCATAAAAAGTACAAAACAACAGCAGAAGTGAAGATAGTGGTTTAAAGAAATTAATAAGGAAACATCCTTTTCCCACATATCAAACTGTGGTGAAAGTTCATGGTTCAGTTTAACATCTTTGGAGCACATAAGGATGAAATAGTCATACAGGTTTCTTCCTTTACGAAAAGAAGATATCCAGATGGGCAGGCAGATGTGACACGGGGTCAATGAGAGACCTGAGATCTTCAAAAGGAGCACTAGGAGACTAGTCTGTGTGCTTTGGAGTGAAAAAAAAATGGCAATAGATGCATGCTTTGGTAATTGAACCCCAGTCCCTGTTTCAGTGATAAGCAGAACACAAATTCCAAATGACTCTCTAACTTAGAACAAGAAATAAAAGGAGGCCAGCAGGCTGCAAAATTGACAATGTTTTTCTTCTCTATGTTCGGGTCAGTGTCTATGAGACCAGAGACTAACTGATTTGCTCTCTAAATGTGAAATGCATTTCTTTTATTGTTGTTTCTCTATATGGAAAATGTTCATAATGAGCTTGAAAAAAAAAATACAACCCTTGTTCACCTACTTCTGTTCAAAAAGTGAGAATTTCTGTAGTCATTAGTAGTAGAGTATATTTTGGAACTATAAAATTAAGAAAAAGCAAAAGAATAACAGAGTAACAGTAGCTTTGTTTTGAACTCTTAGAAGCAGAAAAGCCTATATTCTCTATGAGGAAGGAGATATTTCATAGAGATTGATTTGGGCAATAGAAACCATAATGAATACCTCGACTATATCTGAGTAATGCTCAAAATCTATTTCAGGTGTCTGTGATGGATAGTGGTACCATGATATTTGTGAAGACATCCTAATTTATATTCATAAATTTTTGCAAAGCATTCTGTAAATGTGATCACATTGGGAGATATGGGCATAGGAACAACACAAACATCATGAGCTCTTATCTCATATTGGTAATTTGCAGTTAATGAATATTTAAAGTAATAGTGGAGACTAGGTACATGAGCTTGGGCATTAATTTAGGATATCAAGTTTGAATGAAAACCTTCAGTAGAGCTTAGACTAATTCCAGATTGCTTTTGCTGCTAAATTAGTTCAAATGAATTGACTTGAATTATGCACACTCTGAGCTTAAGCAGTGCAGAAAAGCCCTTAATGGGTCCAGTTTTGCAACCCTTCCTCTCACATAAGCAATCCATATACCTTTAAATATTCTTAATTTGCTCACTGGACCTCTGTGTGTTAATAAAGTTCATAGAATCAGGACCCTTGTGCTAATACAATATGAGCATAGAAACGTTAAACATTAAGTGTATCAGAGTTGAGAGACGACATAGTGCCAAATGGCCAAAGTTCTCAGAACAAAAATGCGACATCACTTTATCAAAGGTATTGCCGGGTCTAATTGCAGATCCATGTTAGGAAGTTGCCTTAAAAGCATGTATGTAATAATAGGTGGCTCTCCATGCAGACAAGTATCAGCACTTTTAGCTGGTTTTGTATACTAAAACTGGTTTGTTTATGTAAACTCCAGCCTTATTTACACAATACTAAAATGGCCTACTTAGCCAGTATCACACACTATTTCTTTGACTGTTCAGAGGAAGGGTGTTTCTTGCATATTCTGAAAAATGGCATTTACAGCAGTGTTAAAATATGTAAATCAGCAGCATATATGTAACCCAGAACTAATGGAAGTTTTTCCACAAATTGTACTACAGTCGTGTGAGAGAAAAGTGGGATAATGTCTTTGTCAAATTAAGAGTCAAATATCACCTATTTTGTGGAAGTGCTCATAAGATACCCTATACATATGGTTGTTTTTTCTAGATACATTGTTTTTGAGCAGCCATATGGAAGTAAAGGATTAAGTTCAGTGAAATGCACAGTTATTGTACAGAGTCAGCACTGAAAAATTAATTTTTGGCACACTTGGGACTTCGAAGTAAGTAATGTGGCAGAAGTCTGGATCTAAATGAAATAGATAAATCAGGGTCTGATTTATATTTTCATTGATCTAAGTGGGAACTGAGCATATTCAGTGTTTCCAGAATTGATTTCTGACTGTAGACACTGCCTAGAATGATAAATAACACATTTTCAGTGAGGCTGTTAACTGAATTCCAATTTCTGCACAAACCATAGAACTTCAGTTCCCGAGGTGTGTCTCATCCCTCATTTTGGTCCTGCGTTAGGCAAGCCATTAAACACATTTTCACTTTAGGCTTTCCTGCAGTCAGTACAGCTATTAATGTTTCCTCATATGTTTAAGTGCTCTCCTAATTGAGGGTCATACCAAGGTTGGTTGTCTTCCAAATTATCTTCCACAAGCACAAATCCACAGTACTCACATTGCTTTTTACCAGCTACAAAGAAATGAAGAACACCAGATTTCCTCTAAAGACGGGGTCTCCAGATGGTTTTTGGGCACCCCTTCTTCTGCCACTTTCTCCTCCTCTTTATCCTGCTTTCCACTAACCAACTCCGAGCCACTGCCCCTTTCTTCTGCTCTGATCCTGCCCACCAAATTCCTTGCATCCTTCTCCCTGTGGCAGTGTCAACTCCTGATTAAAACATAAGCTAATAAACTCAGGCGATAACTTGGGCTGTCCTTAGCCCATATGTTTAATGTTGGATTGCCTTGCTAGCGAGAAATCGGTCCTCAGGGATCAAAACTCTGTTTGTAAACGTGACTCCTTCAAACATATGAGACTTTTGCTGAAATGCCACATTAAGCAAGCTATCACAACATTTTAGTCCATAGAATTCCATTCAACTCAAAGGATGTAAACTCAGGAGAGAGACTGGGTTGGTTTCAGGTGCTGTTGGTGTGCATGGGCTTAGTTTTCTGATAACCGGAGAGCCTATGCATCTTGCTATGGAGCTGCAGGAGAAAACAGTCCCTGTTGTAGTTTCCAACACAGCAAAAAAGGACATCCAGTTTTTATTTAAGAGATGGGACTAATGTGCTATCTGTTCATTCCCAAACTGTTTCATTAAATGCAGGCACAAAGACGTCTATCCCTTCCTCTTCCTGTGCAGAAGGACAGATGACCTAGGGACTGAGCTCACTTACATCACCTTATTTTGTGCTGCTGAGCTGGAAACGTTTTTCATGTGTTTACATTTTGGACATGCAGGCAATATCATGCTTCACCGAAAAGTCAATAAGATTTACACAGGACAGTGAATAGCTAAAGGGTAAAAATGTTGTTATGTAATACTAAGGAAATGTCACCTTTATTAATTAATGTATGTGTAGTTGAAATAAGAAGACGGCCTTGCATTTCATTGTTGCAACAGTGTTTGATTAGTATTTATTCCTTTTTAATAACAGGTATCTTTCCCAACCACCGATTTAGACAGGTAGAATGATACGATCTCCCCAGAAATGAGAATCAGGAATTACGTGGGTTGTAAGGCACCGGGAATGGCTGCTGATCTAGATTTCTTGAGGTTACTGCTTTCAGAGTTACCAAGGTAAGCATAGTATAATTCCTGCCAAGTTATCCTTTAATACACCAGTATCATATGACCCTGCATATTCTGATGACACTTCATTACTCTTCACTTTACTGGTCTTTTTATACTTGTGCATATGATTTCTTGTACATAAGATGAGTCTCATTAAACAATTACTAAATACAATGGAGTGAAACAAACCTATTTAGTTTGCAGGAGGTCAATTATATTTTGTTTAAATAAAGTTGTATGTGGAGCTTTTGATTCTCCTTGAATTAGGCATTCACTTTTTAATCCCATATCTCAACTTAACTTCATCTGAACCAGGCTGAAAAAATGAATTGTCTCAGATCTGCTTGGAATTGGGTTTAACTGTTGGGTTCTTTTCTGCAAATTGCGGTGAACCTTTCAATGATCATTGACCAAATAGTGAGCAACAATGGAAGTGAATCAGATGTGTGCGTGTTTTTTACATTTTACTGCAAATATTTTCCACTCTTCTTGGTGGGACAACATCATCTCGGCTTTAAATTCACCAAGGTCAGTGAAGTTCTACCAAAGAATAAGTTGGCTTGTTAATTTTTAACAGAGTGCTGAAGGAAACTCTGATTGCGTTGTGAAACTCCAGCTCTTTTCATTCCAAAAGAAAAAGAAATATTTATACAGAAAGAATATTGAAGCATCAGCTAGTTAGTAAACTGTATACTGGTGCGACATTGGGCACGTTTGCTAGTGTAGTTTTAAAGTGTTTGGAGAATGTATATGTATTACTGAAGGGAGATTTGGCACTGTCACTTGATATCTGGATTGCAACAAGCATTTCTTTTATTACTGACAAATAGAAAGCATGTGTTTGGCATTATTTATTGTTTTCTGTGGAGCGTGTGTCAAGATCTGAAAGTGTATATTTCACTAGTCACGTACTAAGTTTAGTAGTTATAATTAGGTTGCTAGTATCTGGCATGGTAACCAGTCAGAGGGATTTGATTTGACAGTTTAGGAGGCTGACTTGACACCTCTGGAAGCTGAGGGGGAGACACTCAGCAGCAAACTGAGATAAATACCATCACTTCCTTAATGATTCAGGCCACATTTTCCAAAGTAGTCATTAATTCTGATCCTTCCACTTCCGAGCGAAAAAGCAGAAACTCATCCGTAACCTCACTTGGCTAGAGCTGTAAAAAAGGCTGCTTGGCTAGAGCCCCCCAAATTAGGGGATCTTTTGCATATAGTTCTTTGTGTCTTTGTTGCTGCTATGAAGGAGATTATTTTTTAAGAATACAATCAAGATTTCAAAATTTAACATACAGTTTCCTCCTAAAATGGTCATTTCTACATTTTCCCATCTGATTCTGAAATTCCTAGAAGACCTGGTAAAATCTGAGAAGTTTTATTATAAAACCATAGAATGTGCTGGTTGGAAGGGACCTTTAAAGGCCATCTAGTCCAATCCTCCTGCAGTAAACAGGGACAGCTTCAACTAGATCAGGCTGCTCAGAGCCTCATCAAGCCTGGCCTTGAATGTCTCCAGGGTTGGGGCCTCCACCACCTCTCTGGGCAACCTGTTCCAGTGTCTCACCACCCTCATTGTAAAGAACTTCTTCCTAATGTTTAATCTAAACCTACTCTGCTCTAGCTTAAAACCATTACCTCTCATCGCTACATGCCCTTGCAAACAGCCCCTCCCCAGCTTTCTTATAGGCCCCTTCAGGTACTGGAAGGGGCTACAAGGTCTCCCTGGAACCTTCTCTTCTCCAGGCTGAACAACCCCAACTCTCTCAGCCTGTCTTCATAGGAGAGGTGCTCCAGCCCTCGGATCATCTTCGTGGCCCTCCTCTGGACCCACTACAACAGGTCCATGTCCTTCTTGTGCTGGAGGACAAGATTCTATTCCATGAGAAAATCTTACAACTCAAAATTAATTTAACTTTGCATTGGAATGAAAATAAATAGCTTTGCAGCTTTGAAAAAATGTTTCCAAGGGAAATATGTTTTGTTTAATTTTTCTTTTTATTATCACTTATATATATGTATGTATATGAATAATACAAAAAATAGCATTTTGAAATGTAAAATAAGAATTATTATTCCTAACATTCAAAATGTGAAATTTCAGGCAGGTAAGTGTGCTTCTACAAAACATTTTTGTCTTGAAACTTTTCTTTCAATGGAAGTAGCATTTCACAGAAATTTGGACTTCTGGCAGTATTTCACTGTGAAAATGAATATGGGCTACATATTCAGTGCTAAAGTAACTAGCAGGTTATAAGTGTTATACACACTATTAAATCTGCAGTTAAATGCTACAGTTTGGGAATTTTTCTTTGTCTCTTTGTTTCTTCATAATGTTCTGAAGAATTCAAAGTATTCAAAATACATAGACATGCAAATGGAAAATTGCATTAGCTTGACAAAATAGTCATAGTGGTTGAGATGATCAGAAAGCCTCTATTCAGCCTTTGTTTTTTCATATACAAATGATAAACTTTTCATGTAAATCAAAAGACACAAATCAAGGATGTGATCCCAGGCTGCCTCTATAGTACTAAATAAACCAGGCCAGGGAACTAGTTTCTGTCCCTGGAGCCAAGTAGCCTGGCACGGCTTGTCTCTGTATGGCTGAAGTGCTAGCTGGCAGGAGCCAAAACTGCTCAAGGAGCATCGTAAGCAGCATGGATGATTGCAAACCAGTGCTCCAGTCCCTGTCCCAAATCTGTATTATTGACTACCAGAGACATAGCCTCAGTGACGCTTGAAAGTTTGCCTCTACTAATAAGGACATTGGTACAGTGAGCTATATAGAGTCAGATAGAATATTTGATAGTTTACGTTAAAACCCAACAACAGTAGCAGAAGTCTTTAAAGGGCTGGAGCCCTATTAGTATCAAGAAACTAAAAGCAAGAGCAGTTTAATAAATAAACTAAAGTGATAATGCTTTCTTTAAAGCAGTTCTGGATTTTCTTAATTTGGAGTGGCAGTCATCATTTCAATATACAAAGCAATATAGTTACGGCTATTAACTTTCAAAAAACACATTGAAAATACGTGTCTGTAACCTACACTTCACGAGGGAACAGTCTGGGGATATGAATAAGCTATGCTATACTGTTGGGCAATGCGTAAGTAACAGGTGATGTTTTTCAAAATTGAAATAGGGAGATATGTACTGAAAACTATCTATCTAGATGAAACTGGGAAATGTGTTTTTGCAGCAGCAGAGCACTCTCATTCTTCCTAGAAGTTAAATGAGTGACCACAAGACCAAGGAGATCAGCAATGGGATCAAAAACCTCTCTTCTTGCCTCTCGCTTCCAGCAACAGAATGTTTTGAGGCATGGGTGAGTTTTTTCCCACTCATGGCAGTTTTTGCCTGTGATGGCCATGGCATGGCCCCCTATTTTGTCTGATCCTTAACTTTGCCTTTTTGTAGACTTTCTAGGAAAAATAAATAGATTGGAGGGAATGTGACAGTGAAAAGTTATCTGCTTAATCATTGTCAGCAAAAAATCTTCTGGACGACTTATGTAGGCTCAAGTAGAATTAATGGACCTCAGCACTCCCTGTGGGAGAGGACGGGCAACGTTCCTTCTACCATGCTGTTATTCAGGAGAAACCATTTCATACACAGATCCAGGGCCAAGAGAAGCTTAGGTCCTGCTCCAAGGCAAGCCAAGAAAGCCAGTCCACATGCAAACAGATGAAGTCATACCAGCAAGCATTCAGTAGGGATGATCTGAAGACATGACAAGATCTGAGGCATTATATGACATGATGGGGCAAGCTCACAATGGGGTGCAAGACTTGGTCTCCATTTAATCAAGACGTGTTCTCTTCATCTTAAGATGAAGTACATTGTGCGTGGCTATTTATTCACACCATATAGATAACTGGATCTTGCGTATAAATCCTGTTTCTAAGTAATAACTTTTATGTGTTACCATCAATGACCATTGATTTTTTAGCAAATTTTATTACAGCGAGTATCTGCCAGGATCCGTCAAAAGGAGGCAGAAAGAGCTCAAAATACTTGAGCACTCCAAACAGGAGGCTTTTCCTTTAAATATTTGTAGTGCTATCAGTCACATTAACATTTTCCAGCCACTCACTCCTGGTGCCCCTGGTTTAAGGTGCTCAGTTATCTGAATTAACAGGGCTTGCACAGGTGTGACCGAGGGCAATAATTAGCCCATTCATTCCACAGTCTGTGCTTCTTTGAGGATCCCCGGGGAACATATTACTGGCAACGGGTATTTGTGGCACTTAGTAGTTTCATGTTCAAAGCTGAATACAATATCTTACTGTGTAAATCTCCTAGGATTAACACTTTGATTAAATCTGAGACTGGACATGCTTGCCCGGGAAGAATGGGGAAGAGTTTGCTTTGTGTCTGCCTGCGCTTTATAAGCCTAAGGGAGGCAGAGTGGTTTTCCTAGGCTACTGGTTGATCTGACGAGTACAAAGTGTTAGCCCCTCTCCCAGAAGCATGTGACTGATTTTGTCTGAAAGCTAAAAACTTGGAAAATGCAAGCACTGCACAAAATGCATGGAAATGTGGGCTACTCCTCTACATCTCATTTCTGCTGCTCCAGGTGGAGGGACCTCTGGCTGAGGAAAGACAGTTGAATTCCACACGCCGCACACTGCCAAACGGGAGATGTTGGCCAGAAATATTTTGGCAAGTGCGTTACTTATCACGATCCAGAAAGCGTTATAACACAGGGAAGTTGTGGCTGTTAAACACCGGAGTCCAGCTCTGCAGAGCGACGTTGTGAGGCCACCATTCCAGTGTTTAAAAGTTCCTGTCACACACGGCCTTATCAGATGGCCTTATTTACATTCAGCTACAGGTGTCTTTACTCATACTGCATGACTAAGATGGGTGGAGATACGTACAGAAAAGAACTTTTCTTCATTCATTTCCAAGAGCCTCAATATACAACTTTATCCGGGCAAAGCAGTCTAAGGTAGGGGTTCAGAAGCATTTAGCACTGGCTTAATTGATCCTACTGCAGTTGACTTTTTAATGTTTTGAATTCTTGAAAATCCTATTATACCGGGTTTTTTTTATATTCAGCACTTAAGTCTGCTTGCTGTCTTCAAAGTTCTTCTACTTCAGCTAACCTCTAGATTAAAAATGTAGTTTTTGTGAGCGTAAAAACTGAGGAAGCCTCCTTTCTTATGAATTTATGTCTTGTCCTTTGATTCGTCTACAGTAAGGTGCGAGTCGCTGTACAACTGTAATCATACAGCTTTCCCATGGATAGACTCTCTTGTATCTAATAAAGATCATGCTGTAGGATCTAATGTTTCCATGAAATTTAGGAGAATATGTTATCTCAGCCAATGTCTTCTAAAGTGACAGGCAGAAGAGAGGAAAAGCGTACCTTTCATAGACAGTGAGGGCAGCGTGCCTGCAATTCCCTGGGAAACCAGACAAAGAAAAAGCATTTAGGGAAGGTGGGACACATTTAACATGCTACCCAAGATTTTTGAGCTAAAGCAGGGCTTTTTAATTGGATGTGGACTTAATGAGTGCAGATGGCTCATATGCAGTGTTGGACACCTGCATAGAAGAGTAGTGGGAGGGGGTTGAAAGACGTGGTGCACGTATAAAGTGATGTCCTCTGTCCAGCCAATGAGTCATTTTTCCTCCAGGCCCCATCCTGTAGGTCTCTGTAGAACTCTATTGCTCGCGTTTTCCATAGCTGCCCCAGGCACCTGGTTTTGTGAACCCTGAATGTTTCCTTTCACTGAAGCAGAACCATAGAAAATTTCAGAATAAAAGAATTTTCTGTAAGTGGAGGGGGGGGCGGAAAGAAGAAAATAAAAGAAAAATTGAATCTTTGGTTTAAGTTAAGCATTGCTTGCCCATTGTAGCAATCAATTTCATGTACAGATCCTTGGTCTCAGTGCCCTTCCTGCTCCCTATCTCAGCTCCCTGGGCGTGCTCAGAGCCAGCATCTCACATTTCCTGCAATTAGCTTTGGTGAATCCAGCTCATGGCTTGCACTGCCACTGCCAGTTTGTTTGCTGATTTTATTTTTTTCTGGATTGCATGTGAGATATTACTCATCAATATGACTAGTCAAGTGATTTAACCAGCGAAGTATCATCCAATGAACGCATGCTTGTACCTCAGCCTGACTAAGCCAGCTGTCAGGGACAGCAACAGCTGCTGATTCAGGAAAGGAATGGAAATATTTCTTTGTTAAATCGGAGCACGTCCAGCAAAATCTGTCTTAAATGAAAATGACTGACTACAGCTATGCATCAAATAATCCCAAGTGGAAGTCTTGGGGTGGGGAGTAGTTTTGCAATTGCAAAAATCTGTTTTAAACCAAAAGTTGTGAAGAAAGGGAGCACTGATTTTCTGTTTTAATTTCCCAAGATGTATTCAAAATCCAATGAATTTAACACAAATCCCAATACAGACAGGTGATTCTGCTAGGTGAAAAAGTCCACATACCGATCCCCACTGTCTGCTGCATCCGTCGGTTTTCATCTTAGTCTTCTGCATCTCTTATTTCTTGAGGTGTTGCTGTATGCCTCATTTCTTAAAAGGATAATCACACACACCCTCACATACCCTCATTTTCACAGCCCTAATTAGTCTACATAGGCCTAGGATCCTGATGAAAGCTGTTTTCCACAAATCTATCTTCTTTGTCTTCAAACAGACCTCCAACTTTGCAAGCCGCAACACCAGCAAAAAAGTTAATGTAGACCAGTACATGCCATGTGAGACATTTACTAGCATCTCTATAATTTACACAGTAAAGACTTCCAAAACCAGAACCATCAAAATTCTTGGACCTTCTACAAACCCTTCTCATAACATATTTCTCACATGGTAACAAATGCGCCTATAGAAACTATAGAAATGAAACAAACCGACCATCATGTACCATAATTAATTTGCTAAAGCACTCAGTGAAGGATGGGGACACTCAGTCCCTGGGAGGAGAATGTCTTCCACAGAATTCCATCACTGACATCTCAGTCCTGAGCTTCAGTGGAAACCTAAAGAATAATTATCTAAGATGAGTCTAGATGTTAAAATCATGGACTCAGTGGATATATTTGTTTCCTCATACATATTGATTTCTCTCCTCCAACTAACCACTTCAAAGGTGCTATTTCATGGGTTTAAAGCATCTTTTCTTTGTGGATACCAAGTACATTTTTTCTCAGATAGCTGATTAATTAGAACAGTTGACTTTTTTTTTTTTTTAATTTAAATTCAGAGTGTTCATCCTGAAATTGTATTTAGCACTGAAATTTGCTTCTTCGTCTTAGAACTGTAGGCTTGTCTGAAAGTTTGTGTTTCTTTTCCAGATCTTTCAGTTGGTTTTATAAAAGGTATTGTCTACCACAATATTATTTTGCTATTCCTCATCAAAAATCATCATGACTACAGGTATAGTAATACTACTTTACGCATTTCTTTTTCACACAGTAAAATTATAAAATAACTTAATAATATTTCATTCAGAGCTGTCCACCCCTAGAAGAAATAATTACTTAGGTTCCACATAAAAACTTTATTCAAAGAACTGGAGGTTCCAGAGATCAGCAGTTTCAATTTCAATTTGTTATGTTTATTATGTGTTGTCATACGGGAAGACACAGGTGCATTCAATAAAATTGAAAGATCCTCATGTTTTCTGAAACTCTAAAGCTTTTCAAAGATAACCTAATTTTGCAGTGGTTGAAAAAAGTAGAGTCGGTGCTTTTAGTCTCTTAATGTTAATAACATGCTTCCTCACGTATTAGCATTCTCCATAGATTAAATGATGGCTCTCCAATTACTAGGTTCCTTCTGCACTTTGAAAAGAAGTATTTTCCTGTTTGCGTGTATTTTATATTCCCATACATTATTTTATAGTGTCAGAGGTGTGCCAGTGTTTACAGAGAAAGATGCAGAAAACCCTGAATGAAACCTCTGGGTTGCAAAACATCATTTCTGCTTGTTGGAAGAGATATATTGCTTATTGTTGAACTATTGTTTCTAGAGCTAAGAGATGTCATGTCATGACAACACTGTGAACAAATTGGGGGTCTTTCTTGTAGTTAGATATAATTCTCTACCAGGAGGTATGTTTGTCTTCGATATTTTTAGGTCTGTTTTGGTTTTGCAAAGCATTCCCCTTAGCAGGTTAGTTAATCTGTCCTACAGAAAATGGATGTCTTGCCAAGTTTCTGTTTAAACAAAGAAGGAAGTGAATATGAGTTTACTCTCTGAAAAGTAAATGTGGGAAACAGCCTTCCGTAAGAGGAGTGATTGTCTAAACTATTGGTGCCGAAATTCTTTCCAGTGAATGAAAACTATAATCTGTCCTGAAGAGGGTAAATTCCTTTTAAAAGGAAGATTAATGTATTAATAACCTATTTCTATTACCTCCTCAATATATAGCTGCCCGTTATAATGGTGCCTTAGCTGTTCAGGTGAACAGTTACTGTTCAGCCCTGGAGCAGTAAACTTTTGTCATAATGATTGTCTAGTTGCTCAGGGCAGTGTTTTACATGGGGTGTTAGTAAAATAATTGCAATAGTAGCATTTGAACAGAGTTAAAACTTTCCCTGTCTCTTTAAAGAGTCATCCCAGCTTTCAAGCGTTCTTCGGTGGAGGTAATGTAGTATTTTTAATATCAGAGGACAGGGATCTGGTACTATTTGTATAATGGGAACAAAATAAGATCTAGATAATAATAAAAAATATATATTGTATATAACAGATAAGTCTCTTATTAAGACCAAAGAGGAAGGAATATTCCAGGGATTTGATCCTGCTTTGTGTTGTTAAAGGGCAATTTCTCATTGAATTCTAAAGACATAAAGTCAAGATGTCAATAAAAACAAAACCCCAAGTAATCTAATTATCTTTTTTTTTTCTTTCTATGTAATGCATACATGAGAGTCTCATAAACTAGCACAGAGTTTATAGCTTCCATGGCTATGACATGAGATTGCGGATAAATATACACATATATAACCAGAAGCCAAAAACTCAGCACTATTTATCAGTGAGGGAAACACCACTGCTTATTATGGATTTCATGTTGAGAAAGAAAGACAAGGCCTGTCTTGTGAAAGCTGAAAATCTAGACCCCTTACTCAGATTTGGGCTGATTTAGGCTGTACAGACTGAAAGTATGGCGACTGCCTAGGAAAAGATGGAATGTAAAAGAAGCACAGGAAAAAAATTCTCTTTTATGTTGTTGCCCTACTGTGCAGTGTATGCTCTGCTAGGTAACTACTGATGCTGTGTCCTTAAATGGAGCCATGGACCATCCTGTTCCCATGGGCAAGACTGATAAATGTAGATGGCCGAATGCAGAATAAAACAGTGAATTATTTATTCCCAAGGAAAAAGAAAAAATCAGCAAGCTTCTTTTGGTTTGTTTTGTGATGTTTTGTAGGTTGGGCTCCTCACTTCCATGGAAACTGCCCCTAAGTGCATGCTTTGATCTACTGCAAGCTATCAGCATAGAAAGGAAGACATGTCATGTCAGATCCTAGTTGGAATGATTACCTTTCCTGTTTCACCCATAACGATCAATGTTCCTACTTAGAATGGAATTCCTTCATTAAGACATAATTATCTTCATACATGTTGTTCAGTCATTTCATCTCAATATCTATCCTTAACAGAAGTCCACTGATAGATGAAAACGTGATATTTTTTTTTCTTTTATAATAGACAGAGTGATTTATAATATGGCAGAGTGATTTATCAGACCAGAGAAAACCAGTACTAAATAGCTCCATGGGTATATTCATCTTATTTATTAACCAACACAGAAAAGAGTTGTCCATACGGTAGGGTACAGCTGTGATAGTGGTGAGGAAATTTTACAAAACTAGGTGTTGCACCCCTCCTCACGTGACAGAAACCAGGCATTACACTGCATAACTCTAACACAGATTCCTCCCCCTTCCCCTTCCCTTTCTGCTTCCCTTTCCTCTTCTCTTCTCCCTTCCTCTTCCCCAGTGTGTACAATCAGGGTATGAAGAAGAGAAAGGGGAAAAACAATTATTGAGTAAAACGAAAAGAAAAACATGAAATAAGTTCCTGAATTGGAAAGAAAATACACAGCCAGCATTTGAGAGAGTAATTTCTGAAAACTTCCAGGACAATTCAGCCAGAAAGTGAAGTGAGCATGCATGGGTTTTTAGGGAGGTTTTATAGATGTGTTTTTATTGCTGTGTCTTTAAATGCAGTATCATTTTCGGTAAAAGGCAAGCTACATAATTGGAAAAAAAATGCAAAATTACTGTCTTATCACTAATATCTCCTCTACCTTCAACTAACAGATACTAAGTGAAAGACCGTGACCTTCCCTGACACAAGCGTTTCAGGCATCAAGGGGAATGTAGTGCTCAGCCTCATCTGCTACCCGACTTAAATCATGTTTTATTTCCTATAGCCCAATTGTTGGTGGGCAGCAAAAGACAGAACAATTGTCCACATCTCTACATTTACCCTTCTTAAAGGTCAAGTATAATGTTTTGATTTTTACTCCCCTTTCTTTCTTTCATATATTCATTTCTCTTTCTAATCTATGACAGTCTCTTTTATTCATCACTGATAGCACAGGCTTTACTTCTCCTGTTTTACTACATATGTAGAAATCGTGAGGTGCCTCAATTGTACGGAACTGACGGAACACAGCTGTGTCAGATGACTTCCATCATCAATAGTGAGAGGGAGACAGAAATCTCACTGTGGAGACCTGAATTACCCTCTGGAGGTCACAGTCGCTCTCCAGTCATTACAAAGGGAGCCACGGATGGCCCTACGCCATCAGGCACTGAAAGCTGGGCTGGAGAGAATGAGCTCTGGTGCCTCAGTGCTCACTGAAATCATGGGGAATGAAAGTTACATCATCTGTCCTTAGGGTGACCTGGTTTGTTTACGGGTATCCTCATGTGAGGAGTGGCAACAGTCTTCCACGTTAATAAGGTCTCAAGAGCAGATGAATATTGTCCAACTATTGCACATAGTTATCAGCCGCTAGACAGGATTTTCTTCTCAAGTGTTTCAAAAAATAAAATTGTTGAAAGTAAATAACATATATATTATAGTTTTCATTTTTGTTGGTATCTCATTCTTCTCTTTCCTTTTTCATTTCCCATTACCTTTTTTTCAGACATTTATTTCTCCCGTATCTGTTTTAATTCAATTTCAGCAAATCCTGCTTTTTCTTCTGAAAGCAGGGAGGGAAAATGAACTTGCTACAGTGGTATAAATAGTCTTTTCCAATTTTAGACAGATTAAACTTGCACTCTTTCTTGTGTTCTAGCAGAATTACAGTGATTGCCATCAGAGGCAGAAAAAAAAATTCCTTCTAGTTGACATTCATCATGCTGTTGGTCTTCCAAAAGCGTTGCATACTAAAAAGCAGATGATCATTGGTATCATGTCCCTTAACATATATCATACTTCCATACAAACCAAAATATGTTTAAAACATAGATTCAGTGACTCTAGGAAGAGAAAACAGAACCAACCATGGTATGAAATGAGAAGAGGACAAGACGAAATCAAGAAATGGTTTGAAAATACTGAAAGATTCTTAAGGATGAAATAATCCAGCCAGACATAAATCAAGTACTTCCTCCACTGTGCAACGGTGTTCAGATACCGTGAAAGCTATCCTTACATTTTGAGGACTCTTTTTGTTAGTTCAGTGCTGGGTGTTTATTGCCTTCTGCAAGACATACTTAATAGGAGGCCAAAATGTCTTCAAGATAAACAAATGGAGAGAGTCTGTGAATCTAAGTAATGCTTTAAGAAAGACCAAAAGACTGACAGGCAGACATCCTTTCTCACCAAAAAAATATTGAAATTTAACAAAATATTAGGAGATGACATTTTATCTGAGCGTTCATTGCAGAGGAACTATTTTATTTCTTCTAATGTTTATACTGGCTGTGCAAAGGAATCCCTTTATTACCACTGCAGAGTGGGTTTGTGCAGCATTTTTAACATCATCAAATATTCTATTTGTAAGCTAAAGTAGTCTGCTGCTTAAGTGTGATGTACTTCTTTTACAAATACTCATAGATTTGTTTTAATTAGCAAAATATTTATTTTTGTATTGGCTATGAAAATGTTTTTCAAAACTGTTTTTTGATAAACAGAGAGGTCTCCTAAACTCACTCTGTAAGCTACCTAAACATTCAAAACCACCACAGCTTCCTAAGGGTGTTTCCCAATATATGGCCACCTGGGTACCACAAGAGTGGTTAGAGAAATAAAGGTAAAGATAACAATCTTTAATCTTTCTTTTCAAACCTATAATTTATTTCCTTGAGTTAAATATTTCTTTGCTGTCACCACACTGAAAAGACATGCTTCTTCTCTGTCGATATAAGTGACTGCAAGCCACTCCAAACAGGTAACTAACAATTTCATGGAAAAATATGGTTTTCTCAATATCAGTCATATGCCAGTCCTGTGCAAATGTTTTGGAACAGCTTCCGTTTCTGAAATGGTGATACATATTTGAATTTTGGCAGCTAAAGCTGTTTAAGCAACCATTATATTCAACAGAAATATAGTCCATACAGTCAGCAGATTCTGAAGACAACGACTTTTTTTTTTTATCAGTATCAATTTAATGCAATTTAATGCAATTTAACAACTCTATTTAAAAAGTTATGTTGATGATCCCAGGAAAAGACAGTAGAAAAGGCAATCTAGACAGCAGTTATCTTCTGACAGTGGTCTGTCATTCCCACAGCAAACCATGCATCATCTTCATTTATTTATTTACAGGACTACATACATATGGATTCAATCAAAGAAAATATGTAGGCTGAAGTTTTTTCACATAGGAAATTCATTGTTCTGAGAAGTCCTTTATGCATTCTGCCTGTCTTTTCAACATCCTACTACATCGTTTTTGCCTAACGGAAATCAGTAAGAAAGAGTAATTGTTCTACGTATCAAGATCACTAAGCACTAAAAACAGAGCATTTTGAAAAAAAAAATCAGAAGAAACACAGAAAACTATGATTTTCGAGAAATAACAGCTGATTTCAATTTATTTTTCTATAATTTTGTTCTTCTGCAGCGTTTATTCTCCCTGTAGTCACTTGCAAAATAAAAGTGTTTTGCAGCAAAATTCATTGAAATTAGCTGACAAAAAAAATCTTGTAGGCTTAAATGCCATGGAACTTTCTGGGACCAGAGAGCATGTTAACAAAATTAGTGATAGTTACTTGGGTAGAAATATTTACATTACATGTTAGAATCATTTATTTTCCTTCAGAAAAAGGTTGTAACATGTATTCTACAAGAACTTGCTGGTGATGCTTTACACAGTTTGATGCTGACGATTTTGGCCATTTTTATACTTGTTCTGGAAGGATCTTGCTACCAGAATGCCAGCTCAAGTTTCCCAGCACACTCAATAGCGCTGTTCTGTAAAATCATTTATAACACAGACCATCTCTGTATATGCTGGCCAGAGATACATCCTGCTAGTGAGAACACTGTTTAAAAGAGTTCCTTTTAAAATGTTTCCAGGACAAGAATAGACCAAGCAATTTTTCCCCATGCTACTTATTCAGATTACAACTAGAACTGTTGTTTTAAGGAAGTCATCTTGTTTTCAGAACATTGTTCCCACCTAGGTCAGAATATACCAGAATGGGACAACGTTCTGCAGCACTGGATCATCATGCTCCGGAGGTAAAGGTTGATGGGATGTACTCTACCCGGAAACCAGTTACAAGTGTGTTGGGTCCCGTCCTTTTTAATGTTGTTATCGATGGCATGGAGGAAGTGACAGGATACACCTTGATCAGGCTTGCAGATAGCACCAAACTGGGAGGACCAGTCAACATGCTGAAGGGCAAGGCTGCCTTTCAGAGGGACTTAGGCATGCTGAAAGAACAGCCCAACAGGAACCAGGCTCTTCACAGTGGTGTGTGGTGGGAGGATGAGAGGCAACGGGCACAAACTGAAACAAACCGAATGTAAGGAGCAACTGGATATAAGGACAACAGTTGGAGAGTGGAGCAGGTTGCTCAGAGACGTTGTGTTATCTCTGTTCTTGGAGGTTTTCAAGACCCAACTGGAAAAAATGCTGAACTACCTGGTCTGACCTGGGAGCTGCCCCTGTTTTGAGCAAGAGGTTGGAACTCCCAAGGTCCCTTCCCACCTGACTTACCCTGTGTTCATGTGATTGCCTCTCTTGTGTCTTCTGTCTTTTTCTTCATACTCTGGATTTCCATATGGACAGATTTACAATAAAGATTCTTTCAAAGGCATTTTATAGTACTGTTCTGTTCTCAACTGGGAACGGAGCAGAAGAAAAACGCAAAACAAAAAACGCAGCTATACAGAACATATTTGGTCCTAATAAATCAGTTTCAGACTGAAATAACCCTTTTCTTAGTAAAGTAGACCAAAATGCCAATTATTAGGTGTCACTGAATGTTAATCATGTTAGTTTTTCAGGTCTTTTGCTTTAGTTGAATGTCCTTGTGTATTAGTAGATGATTTAGATCTCTCTCTTGTGTATTAGTAGTTTCAGACACTTTTCATTTTGTCAAGCTTTATTTTTCAACGTTTGTACTAAATGTTGTATCTGTCTGATCATCTGTTTCTCAAAATATCCGAACCACTGCGTTTCCCGATGGTGGATAAAATTATTTTTCTTTTGGACTGGTAAACTTACCTTTGCTCTCTCAATCCATCGCTGTATGTAAATTCGTCTGATTATTTTCATGTATTACCAAACTAATTGGACTTATTTACTGCATCCTCTCTGCTGTAGCTAAAACAGAAATGAAGGAGAAAAAAAAAATCACAGGGGAAAAAAAAAAGTTTTCCAAGTTTTTATTCTCCCACTAGTATGTTAATTTTCCTAGTTACGGTCTTTCCAAGAAAAAATTCTGACTACTATTCTGTCACCTTCTAAAAGATCGTATCTTAACCACTGTCTTGCTTATTTCAGTATTTGATGCTTGTTTCATAAGCTGCCTCAGCTGCTGTCTCTATTTTTCAATTACATTATTGTGCCCAGGTGCAAAGCACAGGTAAAACAAACATGAAGTCAGTGAACAGATACACAATCTGGCCTACGAAGCAAAGGCCTCAATTTCCACCATCACTTTGTATGCGTATTCTCAAATTCTGCCTATTTTAACTTAGCTCTTCTTAGGAAAATCGAACTCAGTAAGCATCTAATTTCTCACACCCAAAGGCTGAACAAAGCCAATGAAGCAATTTCACAGTGATAAAAGGTATTCATTTGCTGATTTTTTTTAGATCCAAAATGTTGACTGACATAAACTCAACTGATTTTCTTATTGAATGGGTTGGTAGCATTCTGGGAGGTCCAAAGTTTACATCTGCTATGTTGGCACCAAAACTTTTTTTGTAACTGAATTTACAGTATTAATTTTAGAAAGTATTTTCTTCTTTTTTTCTTTCTTTTTTTTTGTGGTGAAATTGTTCAATTTATACGTATCATATCTTTTTTATTAAAGTTGGCCAAAAGATTTGGCCTTGAAGATGCACCCTAAGATGTGTTGGAGAAGTGCTGAGTTTCATCTGGAAAGGTGGCTCCAGGGAGCAAAGTGAAAGGGAGGAAAATATGGACGGACTCTGTAGCTAGTCAGTAAGGATACTAACCTGAGACGCAAAAGAGCCCCGTTACAGTTCTTGGTTTTCTGGATTTGGAGCGAACGAGCTGGAAAACATTACTCTCAGTTTGTCAGAGTCTGATTGGCATTTAGAAGTTCAAAAGGTTTTCTTCTTTGTGCCAAGGTGGAACAAAATTCTGGAACCATGCAAATGACTGTGGAAGAGAACTGTCATCCCAGGTCAGCTGTCCCTGATTAGGGCTGCTTCCTGACAGCTTGTAAAGGAGGAGTTTAGCCAATAGCTGGATCTTCCCCCTGGGCTGCCAAACATTTTCTCATGGAACAGGCTTTGCAGTGGACTGATTTGCCCCACCGCTGTCTAATTTAATATCAAATTCGAACTTCAGGTTGAAAAAAGTGACCCTACGACAGCAATATGATCCAAGGTGTCATGTCGACATGACACTAACACTGAAATATTTTTAGGAAAAAGGGGGAAGAAACTTCTTTGATCGACAAACCTTTTGGCCACTCAATGACTACAAGTTGCTACTGCCGGAGAAAGAAGGGGAAAAAAACCAGTATTTGGATCCATCAGCTATTAATGGGAGGTTCTGACGAATATAAAAGGATGGAAAGTAAATCAAAACAGGTCAAGGTAGCCAAATGGCCTAGTTTCAGATAAATGTAGGCTCATGCTATTCTGATTACTATCAGACAGTGGCTGCTGTGCAGAACTCAATATAACTCCCAGAAAATGGCATTTTTACTGTCTGAATTCATAAACATGAAGATCTAGATATCAAAACTAGACTTTGCTACACCTGAAAATTAGCTATGTTTCTATACATACTCTCTCGGTAACTATAAAACAACCACCTATTTCACAGATATTTCCTAGACTGATCAATGAGACACTAAAGTGGCCAGTACTGTACCATTGCTTAATGGTGTTTGCATAATTTACCTGAGTTACTGGATGTGCAAAGTACTCATGGGTGCGAATATCTGAGCTACATTTGTCAGTGTGTTCTACATGTTTGCCACATTTCCAGTGCTCAGAGAATTTGAGATCTCAGCTTGGACCTTTGTCCTTAATTCTTAATTCTGGATGTTCTTAGTTAGTTCTTCCTAGTTCCTAATGTTAGACAAATCACACTATTGCTATAACAACAGGGCAAATACCGTCATATTTTATGTATTAGCTGTGTCCATCAATACAAATGTAGCTATTAAAAAACCCCAAACACAATGTAACCCAGGGAGAACTGATCTGACTAAACACTTTTTTGAAGGACACAACTTCAATCTGCATTGTCTCTTACAAGCTTTAGACAATGAGCACGCGTTTCTATTGCACACCCATACCATTTGTGAGAAAACTTATTGCACCATACCTTTTGGCCTCATTCATTGTGCATATTCAGCAACCTGTTCAAGAGGGTATCAAAAAAGAGAGCATAAACAAAGTACACGTGCAGGTGGTACAGAGTTCACAGTGTCAGCTTGCTGTGCAGTGCTGGGGAGTCGAGGCACTTCTGTATGGGTTCCCCTACAGTCAGCATACTGACTGTGCATCCGTCTAGACCTAGGTAACACAAAATACAGAGCTCAGGGATACATCTTACCTTCACTCCTCAGTTAGAGTGACACCTAAGTAGCTCTACCCACTTGGGAGCCTGGGTCTGGAAACAGTTCTTGTAGGAAAATACTTCAAACTCTTTTTATTTAGGGTCTGACTGAATTATCTTGGCTCAATACTTCTCCTTACTAAAGGGATTCAGACCCTGTATTTTGTTGGAGAATGCCCTAATCTGATGGTACTATTTTGTTGGGGGAGAGAAGAAGAAAAAGAAGGAGACAAGAGGCTTTTCACTCAGTATCACAGGATCTCAAATTGAAGCTCCATTCAAATCCCTTTGTAGACACTCGTTCCTGCCCTTAAATTTTGGCTTACTAATTTGACGATGGGTCTCAGTCACACAATGCTATAAACCCGAAAACCCAAACTGGGCTGTTGTGCCCATGTTGTACAGGGCAGGGCTCTGGAGCGGTACTAGCTCAGATCCCGAGAGCAGCACAGTCCTACAGTACAGTCCCACCAGTGTCACTGTGCAACCTCAATGATACGTCCTGCTTCTCAACAGACCTAATCATTACAGAGTCTGTGCCAAACTGACACAGCTCCTTAGTTTTGGGTGCAAAGGCTGCCTGTACAAGATCAGCACCTGCTAGGCAGTATGGATATGCCCTAAGATTCTCATTAACAGGTGGGATCAAATTAAGTACCCTCAGTCTGAAGTGAGAAGAAAAGCCTCAGCAGCATATTAAAGATGCAATCTCAAGACTCCCATGCAGTGGAATGATAACAAGAATAAAATGACGAGAGAGGAAATTCATTGCTTATTGATAACAAAGTTTCCTGTCAAATGCGAGTGAATATATTCTAACAGGAAATTCTGTTTCATGGTAAATCTTGGCATTCTTGCTGATTTTGTAATCTAGATTTAGTCCTAGTTTCTCTAACATCTGATGACAATCTGAAGCCTCTACTGCGTTCAATATTAAATAGCAAACAACAGTTAACAGCAGGTAGAATGGGTAGATATACGCCTCAAAGCCTCTGAAGTGGGTGATATTAATCTATCCCTTAGCGTCCTAGTCAGCTCTCCTTTGTATCTTCCAGAAGGAGGAAACAATGAGTACTTTGCAAGTTGAGGAAGAAGAATTACTACAGACATCTCACCTGAGACCATTTTGCAAGTTTACCTCAGCTGGAAGAAGAGGTCTCCCTGTTGGGCTACTCTTTCTCCTGGTTGAGTGTTTCAGGTTTTTTTTTATTTCAAACAAATAAACAGACAGACAGCACCAAGAGGAAAGAAATCCCACTCATCTGAAACAAGATAGGGTCTTTTATGCATCCTGTTTTGCTTGGCAGCGGATGTTTTAAATATTTAAGCAACTTTACACAACCATAAACCACCATAATCTCAGGTTTAGAGTATACATTTAGAGCTACAGTTTTCTGGAGCCAATTTGAGAACAAAGAAGGTTTACCTTTCTTCAGTCTATATCATTACCTCTGACAGCATCAGTCCTCTTCTCCTTTACAAGTGTAAATCTGCAGCTTTGTTGAAATTAATGGCTCTCCCCAGCACATTGTTAACCTACAGGGAGAATCAGATTCTGGGTATCTACAGCAATAAAACTTGCAAGGCAGTGGAGAGCTTAATTACCACTTCAGACTTCTTCTGCCTTCTAGAATGCAAATGGAATGATTCATTGGCACATGGTATGCCAGGTAAGGGCGGCTGTAAGAGATCAGACAACAGCAATCCCTGGTCAGCCTGGTAACCAGCAACTTGGCCACATGCTAGTTCATATTATTTAAGGGAATTCAGATGTTACAGATCCGTTTTTTATTAGAGATATGGAGATAAATGATGGGCAGTAAGAAGTGTATGTTTTCTTAATTACACTGTGAATTTTCTTTCTAATGGTATCCTGCCAGCAAATGCCACACAAAGCTGATGACATGTGATCCAAGATGAGGCACAGATGCACTTTTATAGAACAGTGGTACATGTGTAACACTACATATATAGAACACATGCATTTGATTTCGTAAATGCTGTACTGCCAGAGGCAATCACCATTTATTTTAACCTTACAGAGTCAGAGAAATTCTGTCTATGTTGGAGGACTCCCGCATTCCCATTCCCAGCAAAACTGTAATTAATGTGCTAGATGCTACATGCAAGTTTGCAACCACTATTGTATAGGTATTCATACTACCACTGTGACTGCCTTTGCACTCAGCAAAGCTAACCACTACATTCTCCGCCATCCATAAAACTACCTCTCTTCAGTGCAAGTCTAGACAGCAAATCTGGGCATAGAACTGTGTTCATTCAGTAGATCCTCCTCTTGCCCTCCCAGCAGATAGTCTGCTTTAAGGACATGAGTTAGTCTACTTGAAATTGCTCAAATGTTGTTCCAAAAGAAAACAGGAATATAAACAGGAATATACTGAGAAATTCTGCTTCCTTCCGTTTTGCTTCTTATCAACAATAAACAAGAGGCATCAAAGGTCCCCTCCTGACCAACATCAAAAGATCAACTTTTTACTAAAGACAACCCAAAATTAAAACAGTTTCCATTTGTGGTCAGTGGAAAAAACTCTTTTTAAAGCATTTAATAAGTTTTCTCTACTTTTAAAAAAAAAACAAATATTTTACACTATAGCAAAGGTTTTGATTCAGTGCTGTGGTAATCTTTATTCATCTTAAAAAGGGAAAAATAAAATGGAGTTATAATAACCACAGTAAAGAAAAAGAAAGAGAAAACACTTCACAGCCCTGAGACTGTGGCCTCTGGTCTCTGCTTTTTTTCTGACTTCAGCTGCAGATAAGGCAGAGAGTTATTTCTTGGCTAACAGCAATTGAGAAGAAAACATAAACAAGTATCAGGTATAGAGCAAGTTAAGAATGTTTTCTATGGTAACCTGCATGCCAGCAAGGAGCAAGATGGTGGAAAAAAAAAAAAGGTTGGGGGTGGGAAATAAAGGAAAGACTGGTCTTTAAAGACAAAGCACCAAAGGACACTATGAATTAGATCCCAACCCTGCAAGTTTCAGTGAGTGCAGTAGCTGTCCGTTCTCCAGATAGTAAACCACCTGATAACTGGTGCTTACGGGGCTATTTTTAGCAGAAAAAAAGGCCATGATAGGAACCAAGCAGGAGGATTTTGGCCTTGGAAGATTCTTTGCTCACCATAACAGACATCTGTTTGCTACTATATCAGAATCAAAAGAGATTAAAAAGTACATGGAGAGGGTTTGAGGAGGTACCCCCTATTTCCAGGCAGCTATTAGGGGGGCAATTCATGGCATTCCTGTGCCTAGACTGCCTAAGGACCCATTAGCTCACCACACCACCATTGATCTTTCACCTGTCCCCAGGTACGTGGTACCATCCACGGGGCACCAAAGCCACTGAAGAGGTAGGTGCAAACAGGGACCCAAATCCCATTGCAAGTAGCTCCTGAAGGGACCACCTCAGGTCTCACCCTGGCCCTCAAGAGGTCTGTCCCTGAACACTAAAGGGTTAATAAGCAAACAGCCTGCTAGCACTCTACATTACTAAAATCCTTGAAACACAACCTGGGAAGCATGGGACTGTCCTGTCTTTCTACAGCCTTGTCACCAGGGTAGGGCCAGTTGTCCCTGCGGCGTTGTGATGGGTCCCCAGGCTCTTGGTAGGGTGGATGGTGGCTGGAGCCCACACCTCCACCCTGCGCCAGGGAGAGTGTGGTGCAAAAGGCTTTTCTCCAAAACACAGGCTCAGACCCCTGGCAACACTCCCCAGCTTAAGCCATTGGGCCTGGTAGGGGATGGAGATGGGATTACAGGCAAAATAAACAACGGGGCATTATACTTATATAACAGAAACAATAAGAGACTGAAATTATTAAATCTGAAGGTGAGAGTAGCGGGGAACAGGAGACTTAGTCAGGCTGCCAGGAAAGCCAGCACGCTCTCACGGAGCTGCAGAAGTCTCCTGTACCCAAACAAGCAACGGGTACTGGCCCCAGAACCACCTGCAAGGCGTCTGGAAGGTCTTATCCCAGCCAGCAAGCTTGCTGACAGAGGACAAGCTAGCACGGAGCAAGGTAATGGGGGAAAAAAAACCCAACAACTTCTGCATCTTCTGTCTGACCTTGCTGCCTTGCTGTGTGCAGCAGCAGTTCAGTGCTGCAGGGTTTGGCAGCCACCACCCTGGAGGAGCACGGCAAGGGAGGATCATTGCGAACTATCAGTAGTGTCTTCTAGAGATAAATAAAACTTCCAAGTATTTCTCGGCCACGTTTTTAAGGAGTGTGTCGTGAGCTCTCAAGGCAGCTCGTCTGAAGTTAGAAATGAGTGTGTCTTCCTGGCTTTGCTGCGTTTCTGGATGTGAAAGTCAGCCCACGTGGTTCTCTACCTCTTGAACCCTTAGGCAGGTAGCAGCTGTATGGCAAGGGTGTTGCCTATGGCATAGCAGTGCTTTCACAGCCAGAGCTGCTGTTGCTAGTCTTGAACCAGAAGCTGTTCTCTGCTGGTGAGCTTTGAACTCTCTGCAAATACTTCACTGCGGACTGTGTTTCCTTTTAGACCCGCAAGGATTTCCAGAGAATTTACCTGACTCGGGGGGAGAGGCTAGTAGCCAGTTTCTCCATGACGTGAACCGTGACGAAACTATATTCGTAATGTATTGCAGCTACTGTGCCAAACTGTTGTTAAATAGAGCAATGCTGCACTTGAAAACAAGGTAGCTTGTAGCTACGTGGTCCTGTGGGTTGGTGTGTATGTGCACCTGGTTGTGCAGATAAAGCCAGAGGTTTTCTCGTTTGCTAACAGCCATCTGCTACTGCAACCTCAGCTCTTGGGCAACAACTGCTCTACTAACGTCTTCCTATGATGCTGAAATCCCATTTTTCGAACATGAAACATGCTAAGCTTTTTCTTTCAATGATGGTTGCATGAGGGAAAAAAACAGAAGATAGACAAACTGAGGTATAAAAGCACAAAGTGATGGACTCACAGTCCATCGTAAAGCATGTAACAAATCTAGAAACAGAATAAATATTTCTGGAGGGCTATCATAGCACTTTGCTTGTTAGAAAGGCAGTCTGCTTTGCAAGCAGGCATCTCATGGTTACCCTCCAGCTACTGTTTGGTTTTAACTCCTCCTCCGGATAGGTCACAATGAGGAATGACTTGGGTTGTGCCAAGGCCTGAAATGGGAGACTGGTGTAAATGGCAGATAGCCAGCAGTGAGGAGACATCTGGGATAAGACACGGTGCTAAGGTGTGTTGTACATAGTTATGAAACTATCCTACCTTTGTTTTCTGTGTAATGTTATATTTTTAAGAACCATGCCTGCCTGAGGAGACAGTAGTTGTTTTGTTCTCTGAATTGCTGTAGCCTCGGGGTGTCAGAGTCATTTAGCGCAGAGGGTTGAATTCCATGTTAAATTATGGTTCGTGGGTCACAGTATAAATATACAAATTGCATACTTTCCAGCACAACAGTATCCCAGTGATGTCAGTGGAAGTTCACAGAGAGATCAGCATCACTCAGCTGAACAATTTGCTCCCTTTTAAGATCACAGCTGTCGAGCTCCATATTTTCCTCTTTCCGCCAACTCCTAATTCCAGTTCCTTGAGAGATGCACTTCTGCCTCTTCCCCACTGCTTGCTGAAAACAAGCAGCAGTGATGCAGAAATGTGTTTAGGGAGATTCATCAGCTCAGGGGTGTTTCAGGCTGATGGTGGACCTGGGTATCTATCAGCTACGTGGAGTCATGCTTGGAAGATTTTCTTTGTAACCAGCAAGTCTAAAAAATGGAAGCAGGATTTTATATCCTGTGTCCCTGGATATGGCCTACAGGCTATGTTTTTATTTCCGTAGTGCAGCATGAACAGAAACAAACCACTGCTCTTAGTAACTGGATGTTTTTCTTCCTCTAGCCTTAGATCTACTTCAACCAAGGACATGTACATGGAATACAAGAACTTCCACAAACACTAAAGTCTGTTACCTGTAGATTTGTGGCCTGTGATAGTCTCGCTTTGCTATGTAGAATCATAGAATCACAGCATGGTTTGGGTTGGAAGGGACCTTAAAGATCACCTAGTTCCACCCCCCCTGCCATGGGCAGGGGCACCTTCCACCCGACCAGGTGGCTCAAAGGCCCATCCAGCCTGGCCTTGAACACTTCCAGGGATGGGGCATCCACAGCTTCCCTGGGCAACTGTAAGAAGGTTCAGTCTTTGTCTACAGCTTTCTGACTGAAATTTTCCCAAGTTTTTCCCATGTGGATCCTCTGGTGTCTGATAACGCTATGGATAATACTCAGCCTCAGCCTTTATTTCTCTGGTTGCACATTTCCATAAAATTGTAACATAATTATTTTGAGTAATTTCCCCCACTTTGTTTGAACTCATTCAACATACGTAACGGAATACAGTTGGTTTGTTTGGAAGGGAAACAGGAATGAGAGCAGGAAGGAAGGAAACAGAAGGATGTAAAACTCTGTGACATGACTAGTTACTGTTCGTGCCGCTCTTAAGACATTCTAAATGCTAACGTTAACGTTGGGCTGTTGCTCCCCAGCACAGAGCACATAAAAGAATAGCTGACTTTCCACATGGGGATGTGTGCTTGCATAAATCTCTGTATATTCATGTCCTTAAATCTCAGCTTCAGCCCTCTTGTCCTGTCTGCTCATTCCATCCCCTCCTCCCTTTCCTCATGTGGGATGCGGATGCTGCAAGACAATGTTGAGATTGGAACATCGATTTTCTCTTCTCCCTCACAAATGAGCAGGAGATTGCTTTTAAAGGTATTAAATGGACACAGGTGGGACTGTAAATTTAAGTGCCTCCACATGGAACATCTGCTGCATGTTCTCCAGTTCCTGTTATCTTTATAGCAGAACTTGATCTTTTAACCCCTTCACAACTGGCCCCCTCAGTATTTGTGAGAAGAAGATGTGCAGTCGTTTTTCTTTGATGTTCGGAGAAGCCACAATGGATCTCTGTGATGTGACTGGCATATGGCGTAGTGCTTTGAGCTGCGGTGTGCTTAGCAATTTGCACAGGTGGGTGGGGGAGGAAGACAAGTGTTGTCCAGGTGTTCCCGGTCTTGCTACAGATAAGAGGATTCCAGACGCACCGCAATACATCGAATATCCCCGTTCTCCTTCCTTCGCCCCTCCCTCCCACACTCCCCCCGCCCCAGGAAATGTCTGTCCTGGGGGAAGAGCATACTTGTGGGGATAGTCCAAGCTAGCTAATATAATCTTAGCCATTTGAGGTTTAAGAGAAATTATTTCTAAATGTTTGCTCTGGACCCAAAGCAAGTGATTTTTCCTTTCACCTCCCAAATCCATCCCTTCTCTTCTTCCTCCTGCTTCTTCCAAGCGTTCTTGCTGTCAAGTTTAGGTACAAAATAGAAACCTGGCCCATGTTAGTGTATATTTAACCTCTTCACTGCTGCCTCTCACCACTCCACAACATTTGTGCAACAGAGCTGTGGGGCATTTTCCTTTGAAGTCCTAATGAAGTCACAGTGGATCCTTGTGCTGGAGCTGCAAGCTGGCTGCCAGGTGAAGCATTCACATATCTTTTCCATGTGCTCAGCCTGAAAAGAAAAGGAAAAATTGGCTGAAGTCATACAAAACATGTAGTTCCAAGCTGATTTTAACGTAGAACGAGATTGAAAGCTGTGTGCTTAGAATGAGGTAAACCTCAGGTAAAACTCAACACCAGTTGCTGAGCGTACCTAAATGCTAAAACTGTTGATGCCATGTGCATGAGTTCATTTGTAGCTGGAATGGTGAAAAGAGACAATGTGGCATAGAACAAGGAAGAGCTTCATTGGTGGAAACCACAGTTTCTTTTAAAGCTGGTAGTTGTACTGTATGGGAGGTGATTAAACAAGACAACCTCATGGAAACAAGGTCCAGCATCGAGCCCTGGGATCAACAGTAAGCAGACCTAATTCTCAGCTATCTGCATGTATGCTGTGTGCGTGTAAAATATTACTATCCTGATTAGCAGTCTTACACACAGTCACACAGTTGTTCATACTGAAGCAACTGGACAAGGAAGTGAAAAAACAGGACCAAAAAAATATTCCCAAGCAGAACAAGAAAGGCCTCAATTGCCTTTGAAAACCCATGTCAGTGCCGCTCGTTCTGCTCTTCCTTTGCCAGGAACTAGGATTGTGTGTTGCTCTGTTTCAATACATCTGATATTGTGGTAAGCACCTGCCTTGCTCTTGTAGTTTTTAGGAATGGATTTGCTTTCTAGGATAGGGATTGGAAAAGTAGTAAGTGCATGCACATCCCAAAAAGTGTCCCTTGGCCTATATGTTCCTCCTGTATGTGACACAAGAGCAGGTGAAACTCTTCCATAAAGTGGTAGTGTTGTTGTCATTTTAGCCATGCAAATTCTAGTTGATCTGCCAGTTTCCCTCACAATCTGATGGTGACCTTTTCCAGTAGCGTGGTTTCAACAAAAGCTATGGAATAAAAATCCATATGTTTGCATTTTTAAGACATTATTGCTACTTTTATAAAAGGTGTTGGGACAGGACCAGGGTCTTTTATCAAAATAGTCCATTCCATCCTATCTTCTCACAGCTTCTGAACTGCTATTAGATCTTTTTAACCACACCCTAAGCAGCTTGTTATACTTTGCATTGGTGCTTAGGATGTGCAAGAGCCTGCCGTAGTCTTTTCCTGCATGCTGTCTTTGCTTTGGATTCATTCCACTTCTGTTCCAGGCTTCTTCCTCTTGTGCCATTTCCCTTCTTTCCTTTGTCTTTCAGCTAAGTAAAACGCCATCTAAAAAAACCCCACCCGAATAGTTTAAGAAAGTGCAGCTCCCTCTTAGAGAAAAATGAACAAGCTAACAACCAAATATCCTTAAACTGAGAAGACTTATGCAAACCATGACGCCGCTCAGTATGTATTCCATCTCTTCCCTCCAGCCCATTGTCCAACTTGTTTACTTAGATCACAACTCTCTTTTGGATAATAAATCTCTTGCTATGCCTGTACTTACCAGCAAGGGCACATCATGGCACTCTTCAGGTCCTCGTAACACTCACCCCTGATGCTTCTCAGAGTAGTCGTAGCACTGACCTGGAGAATGTGCCTGAGCTGAGGACCACTGGGGAGGAAGAATGCAGTCAGTGCTGGCTCCTGGGGTGGGGACTTGGAAGTGCTCCTGGCCTCTGCAGCCTAGATGTGTCCTCTGCTACTCTCTGTGCCCAGAACAATGGCATTTTTCTTAATTGTTCTTTCTTGGCCCCTTGGCAATCTTGTTATTTAGAGAAATAATTCTCTAAGAACATACGCCTGGCTATCATTCGCAGGATAAGCACTGTTCATGAATGTTTTAGATTTTTAAGAGCTACATCTGTGCTTTTGGTTTCATGCTAGAAAAAAAAAATCATTACTTAAACAACAGTTATGTTTCAAAACAACTGCTGTTTCTGGGATAATAAATGGAATGGTGTTTCCAGAAATGTATTTAAAACACGAAGAAGTGACCACGGCTGTCATGAGAGGCAGCATTCCCAGAGAGAGTTAATTCAGCATAATTTTGAGTGCTATCTTGTAATGAAGCAAGTCTTAGTGGCAAGTAAAGAAGTACCTCCTTTACCGTAAACCCTGCGAGAAGTGGTGAAACCTCCTGTTCTTTGTGGTAAATGCCTAAGGTCACAAAAGGCTTAGTATGTACAGGGAGACATAATTTCTGTTATCCTTCTGTCCTGAATCCTGGCCCTTTTAGCTCTAACAAAAATTCTAAGCCAACCCATACTTTTTGGATTACTTTAAACCCCATCTCAGTGCTTTTCTTAAAGCACTTTATTTTGAATAGGAATAGCTCCATGAAAGGACTCTGATATGGGCTGAAACCAAATCAGTTTCAAGGAAATGCAGCTGGAAGCACACTAATCTAAAAGCTTCCCAGGCAAGGCAGCACAGGCGTCTATTCTGCAGCGTGTCTCCGCCCCTAGCTAAAGTGCACCAGGGCTTTCGGAGATCCGTTAACACTTGTGCTGTGGCATTGCTTCACCAGCAATATTCAGGGAGGGGGGAGAAAAACAGAAAACGTGTTTTCTTTCAGCACGATCTCTGTAGAGCAGGCAGTTTCCATTTAGTCAGCTGGGTAGAGGATGGAGGGTTTTGTTTTGGCTTTCCCAGTCCTTATGCATTGAATTGTAATACAAGTTCAAGCCCTAGGACACAACTGAGGGCTGTTTCTGTCATAGGCCGTTCCTTTGAATCCCAGAGGAGATAACACAGTTCACGTTATGTCCGTTTGAAGGGATGACACGGTTCTCATTCCCACCTGCTCTACACGCGGGGCGTTTGTTCGTGCGAGTATACATCCCAGGCTCACGTGTGTCAGGTCAAGCTTTGACTGAATTTTTAAGAAGTATTTCAGCTGTTTACTGAAGGATTAGAAAAACTGTAACTGACACAGTGTAAGTTTTAGTTGGGAGCAAAGCCAAATAATGGTGTGTGGATTGGGAGACTGGGAAATGCCAGTAAGTCTATAGAGTAGTTCATCCTTCCCTTCACGTAGAAACTTCTATTTTTTTAAATGAAGGAGCAAGGGCGGTGATCTACGTAGATGAATCTGGGCCTAGCCAGGCTGTGGAGTGTCAGGGATTTGTTTTGCTTGTCCCATGTTTTTATCGTATCTGATTTGTTTACCCAAATTTTTCACTCTCTCTTTTTACTACCTTCAAACCAGCCGCAACATACAGAGCTACCAACTCTACTGCTCTCCATGGACCGTTTCAGGATCCAAGCTATTGACGTGTTTATGCAGAAGATAGACCAGAGTTTCTTTTTGGTCTCTTGAATGTAAGGCTTTAAGACTGCAAGAGGGTTTAGTTGCCAGAGCTAAGGCACATCCCTCATCCTACGTCTGTTCCAGCCATCTGAATTTTTTTGACCCTGGAGCAATGACCACTTAATGGGACAGGTAAGCCTCCACTGCTTCAGTTCATAGCCTAGTATATTAACATTAACCAGCACTCCTGAAGAGTTGCTGTGTCCCCCATTGAGCAGTTCCTGCCAAGAGCAGCTGCTTTGGGCATGGGGGTGAGACAGGCAGATGGAGAATGGGGACGCCCCAGCAAAATCCACCTGCAGCAACAAGATTGGGCCTTCAGACACCCCTGTGGTCCTGGCAGCTAAGAGAGTGCTGACAAAGTACCTTTTGACTGCAGCCTCTTGAAAGTGCTTTTGCCCCTGGAAGTCACAGTTTGCACTAATGAGGCCACTAAAGTTAATCATTGGTATCATTCAAAACTATTTTAAAAGGCACAAAAGTTTGTTTTGCCCTAGAGATGGCAAAAGTAGAGAAAACAATAGCTGACCAGGTGATTTCATGCTGTGTGAGGTGATGCACTTACATTAACTTCCAGAAGTGTTTGTATATTGTTTGACTTTTAGCTAGCAGAGATAAGCCCACGTTCAGGACTGAACATTTAGGTGCTAATGGACTTTTCCACACAGTGTTGTAATTAACAGCCAAGCCAAAGATGGCAGAGATGGGGACAAAGTCAACTTCAAAAACTACAGTAGTTACATGGTCTGTTTTGAATCTGCTTTTATACTTATATATTTTCACTTAGATGTCTACAAATATACCTGTCCATATTTATTAATGCAGAAAAAGATTCACTGATATGATATATACACATGAATAACAGCATACTACAGTCTCGAATAACAGCATACTACACTTTCAAATACTAGCATGTCTGATTCTCTATATTATTTTCTATATTATAACGCTTTCTAAGTTTTCATTGCATTCTGAAATAAGACTATCAGTCTCTGTTATCTTTTGCAAATGTTTTTCACATGTTTACATAGGAACATGTGGAGTTTAAAAAAAGATGTGTGCATAATTACTGTATTATGAATGATGCAGTAAATAAGAGCCATGTTAGGCCTGAAAAACAAAAAGAGGAAAAATAAGTTTTATTATTGATACCCATCAGGGCCTCTTGCTGCTTAGTCAGAGGCAGAAAATTAATACGTTTGATGTATGAGCGGTTTTTCTGCACTATTATGGTGAGGAAACATACTCTTATGGTGGAGAAAATTGTAGTCCAACCTAGAAATGACACTATAGGTACACTACCATCAGAGGAACAATCCTGTTCTCCTTCCTAAAATAGCCTTGTGCTTCCTTTGATGGTTGTGCGGACATGGGGCCATTTTCCTTGAGAAGGAGCTGCTGGGGAGGGGGTGGGAGCTCGTGGAGAGAGGGGAGTGTGGCTCAGCCCTGCTGACAGCACCGCATGGTTCGATCGATGCTAACTGGGTGGTGAAACCCCACCTTAACGCCCAGCCTAGCCATGGGCATGTTGCAACTCCTTCTGCTTCAGTTCCACCTCTTTTTGCTTCAGTTCCCCTCTGTCTTAGTTGCTCGTGTTTTTACATAACTTTTGGAAGGAAAGTCTGTTCCTGTTTACCAAAGTTGCCATACTCGCCCTCTGCATTGCTCAGGTGCAGAGGGAAGGAGAAGGAGCATCCAAGTACCTCCTGCGAAGAAGCTGGCCTTTGAAACGTGTTTCGCTAAGCTTGCCTCAGCCCAGATGCTCCCCCAACAGCGAGCACTGCGGCTTTAAGGCTATCGTCCCAGATCCACATCACACCCACATATTTGTCCTCTCTTTGCACAGCCAGTGCCAAGCGGTGACATCTACTATAGTCTCTGGGACACGCTGGTCTCTGCGGCAGAGGAAAAAGGGGGCGAGGGGGAGGGTGATGGCCGGGGGAGAGCACAAATCCCGCTGTGTTCCAGGAGGATGAGTCACTTCCTCGCACCAGCTCTGCGATGCTTTATTTATTGCCGCTCCGCTGATATGAAGCCCAGCTCCCTCGTCCCCCGGCGGCGTCCCCGGGCTCGGCCTCCCTGCCGGCTGCCCCATTAATCACGCGGGGCCGTTAGGGAGTGCACACGGAGCGGGAGTCCTGCCCGCCAGTGGCCTTTAGCTGTCTCCAGTTCAATGAAATTACCTTGTGTGAAGACTTGTTTTATGAGAGATTGGTTTATTTGTAACTAAACTACTTCCTCCGTTATTTGATAAGCTCAAATATTTGCTACTGATAGTCGGAGAGTGTCACATTTATTATCCTGTTTCAGGCATTGCTTAACTCCTTTGTATTAGGCTTCTTTAACCCCTTTGAGGACAGAAAAAAGGCTGGAAAAGTCTTATTCCTCTTACTCACGCTTTGAAAAGAATTGGGGTTTATCCTGTAAGGGATGTGGCTTGATTAAATTACTTTACAGTAATTCTTTTTGCGCTTAACACAACATTCAGCAGGGCTGACTCACACTACTTATTAGAAATCCAAAATAAAAGGAAAAGAAAACTGAGCAATGCCTTTTTCTTCCTTCATATATTGTAACACTTCAAGGTTTAAACAAATGGTTGCATGTGAAGGTGAAGCACCATAGTCTCAGGGACGGGGCACCTATATCATTACAAACTCCTATTTGCTGTCTTGCCCCTGGTGGCTGTGTCACCTGTGACCCATTTGTGCCTCAGTTCGTGTTTTATTAACTCTGACTGAAAAACAGACTTGCTTCGCTTTTTAAAGACATCTGATGTCTCTGGAAAAATTAAAAAAACCTACAGCTTTAAAACATAAGTAATACTTTTATAACAACCTGCTTCCATAAACTCTCAAATTTTTCCCAGACTTTTTGTTGGGTTTTTTTTTGCGTGGAGGTTAAGGGGTTATTATTAACTATTTAATTTTGAGGACTCCAGCAGTAAAACACAGTCCAAATACAAAAAGGTACTTGTCTATGTTAGGAAGAACAAAAATGCTTAACTCTGTCAATCAGAGCGATCTTTAGGAACTCCATCTACCTACCCCGGCTCCGGCTCCGTTGCACTTCTTAATAAACTTTCTTGGGCATTTGATGTTCTGGTAGAATACATGCTGTAAGTAGTGCTGCCCTGACTAACTTCACCATTTCAGCTCCTACGTGCCAATACCACAGATTTCTACATCGCTATCTGCCAGAAGCTATGCTCAAATGAGGACAGGGCAGGGAAATGAAGAAACAGCCACTCTTTGTTCTAATAAAGAGCAACAGGAGCTCGAGGTCTGGGGTTGTGAGTTGGAGAGGGTCTCCAATCCCATTTGGTACTTTTATAGCATCCCAGCTTCAAGACCTTGAGATACCTGAGGCCAGAGGAAAAATCTATAAGAGAAAGCCTGTGCCTGCCGCAGCTGGGGAGTGTGGTCATATTTTTTTCTAATGAAAATTAGAGAATGGTCATTATTCATTATTAGAGAATGGTCATTATTCTCTAATGGGGATGGTGTCGTCCCAGGACGGCTCACGCATTTTGCATAGAGATTCTTCAAGGCATTTTGTGTTGGAGCCAGCAGGCTTTGGGGAAGGGCTTTGGGCCGGGGAAGCAGCCCAGAGCTTGCGGTGTGTTTGAACGCAGGAACAGCTTGCTGTATTTGTGCCCGTCAGGGGCCGCAGTGAGCCAGCCCTGCTGCTCACAATACAGTACACTAAATCCTATCTGAAATTAATGGGACTGCTTTTATTAAAAAAAAAAAAAAAAAGAAAAAGGAAAGGGCTGATCTACTGAGAACAGTGTGAGGCTGGTTGGAAATCTCCCTCATGTGGAGGAAATACGAGTTTTGTGAAGAATATAGCTAAAGCAGCCTCGGATAAAAATAGACCAGTTTCCCATCACAGGTATTAATTACCTGAGTATGACTATCTTCTACCTGAATTTCTTTTTCTGAAATCATTCTATCATTCTGGAATGTGGACATGAGTGAGTTTATAAAAATATTTTTTGACATGTTAATATTCGAGTCGAGCTTTTGATCTTGCTGAAACCTTATAGTCCCTCAAAGTTCAGGGAAATTAGGTTTGTTTCTCTCTGAATTAAAAACGATTGAAAGTAAATACATGTTCACTGTGTTAGGTAGGAAGGAAGTTTTGGTTCATTCTTTCTCTGACAGATGTATGGATATATGCAATCTCTTGCGTGCTTACAGTCAGATATAGCAAGCTCACTGCACATGGCTAGGTGTCTGGTGTGAAGGGAAATATTAAGCTTATCTGAAATGATAAGGATACTAATGCTGACTTAGGACTGTGACCTTCCAGAGACTCCCCAGGGGAGGCCAGGCCTTTTGCAGGTGGCTAAGTTGATTTCTAACCAAGAGCCTGCTGGTAAGAGTCCAAATTGGCCGTTTCAGCTGAGGTCTGACCTGGAAGACAGGCACTGAGAACGGAGCCTGGGGAGACCGAAGGTTCATTAAGTGTATGTTTGTCTTGGACTTTGACACGAAGATGCTGCTATTCCAGATGCAGCTGAACTCTTAAGGCTGTGGACTTCTTTGGAGATATAGGAGGAGCAAAGCTTCAGCTGTGATTTCTGTTCCACAACAGCAGCTCACAAAGACAGCATTCTCCTTTGACATACGAGTTAAAAAAAAAAAAAAAAAAAAAGGGCATTTTAAAATCACGATAAGTTGGATTTTTACATTAATATATTCCTTAGCTAATTGCAATTTTAGAAGCAGATGTGTGTTCTAGATTTTACCATGTTTTCACTAGAATACAGGTAAATTTTTAATTTCTTTTTGATAGAATTTCCATGTCACAAACATATAATACTTAATATAGTGTGAAGACACTAGCATCCTATCAGCAATCACAAACTACAATAATTTCCAAAACTTACGTGCAAATTGAAGTACACAGCCTTTTGTGTTTTGCTATTGATCAAAGAAATGTTGTTGCTCTCTTAAAAAACCTAGATTCCTGCTTTCTGTACAGATGTTTAATTCAGTCAGAACAGCAACTTGGGAGTGAGTCTACGAACTGGGTTTCTTGAAAGAATTAGGTTCTCTCAAAGATATTAATCTTTCTTTGATTGCAGCAAAAAACTCTACTAAGTACCTCATTTTTTCATAGGTGTGAACTATATCTATTGTTACAATGATTAAAATAATTCTTTGCTTGCTTCTTCCAGAAACCTTGTATATTTGGAATTTATTGAATGGGAACTTACTTATACCTTCAAAATATGATAATATACTTTGTTGTGCAGAAAAAATCTATGTCCAGGCCTATGTCCATATGGCTAAATCCATTCTCTTCCAAAAAATAGGGTGGGTAAGTCCTAGTTACCTATTGAGTACAGCCCTAAGTGTGTGCTGCCTGTGCTCAGTCCTATGTGTTTGAATTTTTTTCTCCTGACCCACGACCACTGCTGAAAAGTTATTCATTACCTTACTCCTTTGATAATTAGAAATATTCTGTTTTCTCTTCTTGCCCAGAAATCGTTTACACTAATTTTTGCTTGTGCCACCATTATCTGTTAGTTTAAAAAAAAAAACAAACCACTTTTCCATATATGGTGTTTATCTCCTTTCCTGTTTCTAAATAACATTGTCTGGATCTGCACAGGCTTAGCCTTTCTTTCCGTAATCTGAACAGAGCAAATTCTTCTGGTTGCATGTGATTCTCAGGGAGAAATGTATTTGACTGTCCCTCTCTGTTTGACAGACCTGCCAGTCCTTGCAGGTATAAATACCTGTTTTCACTTTTTCCTCTTCACTGACTGTCTTGGAACTATTATTTTACAATAAGATTATATGATAGGCAATGCTGCAGAACCTTCTCTGCAAATGGTGGAGACCAACAGCCTACAGCCAAGAAGGCACAGCCTAATTTATTAGCCACTCATGTTCAGCATCTGTGCTGGAGCAAGTACTTTGATTTCCTGCAGGAGACAACCACTTGAACTCAAATATTTTTGCTACCCCAGGCTCAGGTGCCATCAGCTCCTGTTGTTGCACAACCGCAACTTTGAATTATGAACCAAACCAATATTTTACGCTGTTGTTCCTGGCACTCAGGTCTTTATCACAAGTTTTATCTCTTCCATGGAAGACAATGTCTGACAGGACTTTATTCCTCAGAGTTGTATTATGTGTTCTGCTTCCTCTCACCCTGATGGGGTAACTGCTGGAGCGTTGTTCATCGTCGCTTAGCTCTGTCTAGATCTAATACTCTTTCTGGTTTTAGGGTGGAGTAGCATACTTGAGCCTGCTTAGACCAGCACTGTGTCCTGTCTTTCAAGTTTGCAAAATTCAGTTCTGCTACGCTTTCATATTATCAAAAGAGTTATGTTTGTCACTAAACCACACAGGAGATTAGTATTGTTAGCAACTGTTAGTCTAGCTACCATCTGAGGTTATCTAGGAAAAGAAGAGAGTTCAGAGTCCACACAGTGGCTGTGTGTTCTGTTGATATTTATTTCAGCTAAAAATATTTTAAATAGTGTTGGGAGAAATTTTCGACAATCCGATACTGGAAGTGTCCTGCCAAAATGGAGTCACAGTCTACAAGTTCTATGTGGCACCAAGTGCACTCGCAGCCCAAGATAAATATCATAAACCAAATGGAAAGAAAAAGTATGATGAGCTCATGATCTCTGCCAGGAATCACGGAGGAAAAGACGATAAAGAAAAAGCGGGGAAAGAAGGTGTGATTTGGCTTGGGAACTGAAATAAATAATATCTAAATAGATGAGCTCTAAATATATCTTCATAAACAAAATATCTTTAAGGACTACTTGGATGTAGCAAATTAAATGAAAGCAACAGTGAGATCCAAATTTTGTGCAAGGATGCAAGGGCAGAATACTCTAATGGCAATAGAAATCAAATATATATTAAAAGACAACATTTTATCCATGATTCATACATGGTTTATTTCAATGGTGGTTTTTTTTTTTGTGTGTGTGTGTGTATGAACTGTGGTAAAATGTGAAGAATTTAAACACTTATATTGGGATTTATTACCTGTATCACGAGATATTAGAACATGCTTTACCATCTACTTTCCATATCCAAAATCCTTTTTGTTCCTTTTAGCATTGCCTAGGGAAGGCCTGTTTTCATGTCTTAATATAGGATTTATTGTAGTGTACATCTTTGTACAGTGTCAGTACAGTAATGAAATTGATTCCATCTTCATTATTTTAAAATTATGCATGGATACTCAGTTTCTCGACCAACATCTTGGTGCTGCAAATTGTACATGAATTAACCTGCCAATAATTTAAGGAAAAAAAAAAAAAAATATCAGTTCTGTTAGGGCTGGCTGCTTCTTCCATTGGAGTCAACGGGAATTTTGCCATTGACTTAAGTGGGAGTAGGATCAGGCCCTTAATGCTGTGTATTTACTTTATTTAGGCCAAAAGACACACAGACACAGAGAAGAGACTGTTCAATGGTTGCAGTTTTATTCAGTAAGGTCGCTGCTCGCTGGCAGTATGGCACCTCTAATGGAGCAAAATATTACAGCGTTAGGGATTGCTTTTGGCGGTAGGCATATTATAGCATGAGTCAAAACAGTTACGGTTATGTTTTCAAAGACGTAATGAAATTTTAGCTGCTAGACTGAGAAGCCAGTTGGAAATGTTAGATTGAAAGCTTGCAAGAGTCTTGTTGGGAACTGGCTAGTTCTTAATTATTATTTTTTTATTATTCTTTATGAATTAAACCTGTCTGGGTGGCAGACAGCAAGGTGCACCTTGAGATCTGGATTAATTTCCAGGGCTCTGCCCTGGACATCCTGTGTGACCTTGAGCCAATCATTTAATCTCTCTGTATTTCCGTGCTCTGTTTGTAAAACGTGGATAACAATTCTTCCTTTCTTCTGTCCCCGGCCCTGCCTCCTTAGCCTGTAAGCCCCTCAGGGAACACACTGTCACTTACTGCCTGTGCCCTTCCTCCCAGATCAGGGCCTTGGCTTTGGCTATGACCAGAATGCTTAAAATAACAAAATAATACTTGCTGCACCTTTCAAGGGAATACCTCTTTTCACATGCATATATTGAGCTTTAATCCAGTTTCATTAGTCTCATTTAAACTGATAATTTTTCCTTTGGGTGAGTGTGTTGATGTTTGACTGACTCACCTGTCTACCATGAGAGTTTGCAGGGCTACAAGCCTCCGACTTGTCTTTTCACAGCTCGTGCTTTCAGCTCGAGCCTCTCCTCTAGCCGGGGAAGGGTTGCTGTCAACTTCAATCACCCTCAGGTAACAATTGCATTGCGTATATAAATAAACTGAGTAATAGCTCTGACATATCTAGAACATTCGAGACCTGCTGTACATGTGTGAACTGAATTATACACGTCCGGGGAGACTGGTTTGTGCTGGACATTGAAGGGACCTTATGTGAACATATCAATGGCAAGGTGTGTACCGCAGGGATCTGACACTGCACCGGACCTGGTACTCAGGCGCTGTTAATTTGTGGAGAAGTGAGAATCCAGTGTGTCCAGGATGCATTGAATTTCCTGTGTCTGCATAACTCAGCGGTGTTTGAGCAGTAAGCCAGAGGCTGGTAACTGGGAAGTTTATAAAAGTGTTTGACAGCTCTAAATCTGATCTCTGATGTACCTTCACACTTCACTTCATATATGTATATGAAACACCTTAGTAAAATCAGTGAGGCATATTCATGCATAAAGTTTTGCTTGTAGCTTGGGGTCCATAGGAGCTTGTGGGTGTGTTAGATTTTCTCTGAAAATGTTTCTCGGATAAACTATCTAAGGGTTTTTCGGAAGGACAAGATGTCTTTTTTTCTGACTCCTAAGCTGGGATCCTGGCAAGATGGGTGGTGAGCTACTTTGCCATGCCAGGAATGATGCTGTTCTGGGTATATGCTAAGGCACAGCTCTGCCTGCCAAAGGAAGGAGTATGCAAATTTGAAGTGCTCCTGTTGAACGACAGCGCTTGCATGACTTAGGTGATTTGGTTTCACTTTAGCATTTTTGGAACCCAATTTGTGTTTTTGGATATGGCCCTAAATTATTTCCTCAAACATAGGTGTAGGGTAAAGAATTGGATCTAGTGTCACTGAAATAAAAATCCAGTTCCTACTACAGCCTTTTGGGAATATTGAGATCATACTTGGATATGCTTGGGTTCATAGAGGAAAGTGACAGTCATTTTTATCACCCCCTCCGTATCTCATGCTGTTACGTCTGTTGGCAGAACTGGAAGGTCCCGTTGTTTATTCCCAGGTCACTCAACTCGTTAATATACAAAATGAGAATCTTTTTTTTTTAGGAGTCCATCTGCCTATGAACCAGGAATCACAGTCCTTAGGTCAGATGACAGCTGGGGATAATGGAGAGAGCTCATACAGGTTCCAATTCAACCCAGGAGATTGGTACCAGAAAGAGAGGCAGCACAATATCCACAGGCTGCAGCACAATGATTTCATTGATGTCTTTGAGCACTGTTCCTTCCATGGATTACTGACTTGATCTGGTGCAAAAGCCAATTTGCTTAATGTATTTTATAGGAAGAACAGAACCAGCCTTTCTTGGGGGAGAAAAAAAAAAATCAATTCTTCCTAGCTTCGGTGGTTTTCTTATCTGTGCATGCATGCCAAGTGGGGACAGGATGAACACCATTGACTTACATGTCACAGATAACATTAAACAGAATGGAACCTGTGCTCAGAGATATTTCTATTTGCAGTAAATAATTTCAGAGGGCTGAGAACAGCTTTGATAGCGCAAATACTGCTTATGTTCTGTGGTGCTACTGTTTGTTGAGGCCATGGATATAGATACATACAGCAGAGCTCAGTAATGTATATACCAGATGCCTTATGAACATTTCCAGTGTCCCCAGAAACATCCAAAAGATAGGAGTAAAAGAGTAGTGATGGTGGTCTGTTTTTTTGGCTGAGAAAATAACAGTTCTTCAACCCCAATAACACACCGTTAAATCTGTGTATGTCTCTGTTTCATCATGGAGGCCTGCTACTGTAAAAATCCAGAGCTCATAGGCTCAAAATGGATGCCTGAATGAGGTGTTTTTCAGTTGCATAGGTCATGAAAAGAAATTTGTTTCTTCTTTTGTTTTGTGCATAAAAGTATTTTATATTCTTGGTCTGTTTAGGAAAAAGAAGCTCTAAACAACTCCTAGCATTAGATTGTTCCTTAGGACAAGAAATTTTTGTTGTCACTTAACGTGTCATGTAACACACGCTTAGAACTTTATTCTCCTCTTTCTGGAGTTACAGTTCATATTGCGTTTTCTAACAAAATAGGCTTAGTGACCTTTGGCCCCAGCCTTTGAGACTGCCAGCTTTGTCAGAAAACAAGATTTGTACTTCAAATTGTGGCAAGTACTGAACTTTCATAGATTCACTTGCAGCATCTATGCCAGAAATATTCATCTCTCGGTAAATGCTAGAAGGCAAGCTACCGTGCACACTGTAAAGAGAAATTAAGTTTCCCATGCTGAGACCTGCTGTGTGACTGACTGTGTGATCACTAGCACAGAAATTCACCAAAGTCACCTGATATTCCGTTTAGTCTGTAATCATTACCAATACTTGGCGTGAGTCTTGCGAGCAGCCTTCATTTATTCTAGTCAACCTCACTAACAGTGCAGTCATTGTGCATCACCAAAATTTTACAAGTAATATAGCTGCCACTCTTTTGGTGTCTCTTCTAGAGTGGAAAGTATGTTGCTGGAAAGTACTTTACACTGAGACCATTTTCCCTGTCCCTATTTTGTTCTTCCGTATTCAAAGATATGTCTGTATTCCTAAATAATTCTTTTCACTCTACAGTGTTTGCACCTTTCAGGCATTTGTATACTTATGTCTCCATGTTTAAGAGTCCTGGCCCTACAGGCAAGATTTTCTGGTTTTGCTACAGAAATTCAGTGAAGCAAAACCTGGCAGCTTTGCACAAATCCGTACACGTACAGTACTGTAGGTCTTCTGTAGTGAAACTGTAGGTTATACCTTGTACAATATCATCGCTTTCACAGTAACTTTCATTGCTTTTGGCATATTCATGTTCAATATTCTTCGCAAACTATTTATCTAACCTACCAAGGAATACTTTGTGTGACAAACTACGTTTTAGGCTGTATTTCTTCCTATAAACATGTCAAATAGGCTGCTTGTCTCTTTTTTAAATACTGGCCCTCATAAAATCATAAAATAAATTATGGCTATCAGTTTTCCTGGATTGTTTTTATTCTCCTTAGAGATAAAACTAAAAGGGGAAGAAGAAAAAAGCCTTCTTTTATTCCAGTAAAACATTTCCCCAAATTGCATTTAAGGACTCACTCACAAAAAACATCGTGCTTCTGGAAGGAAGCTCCCAGAAAGTGCTGGAGAGCTTCAGAACCTTACAGTTCACTCATCTCAGCGTGCATGGATTTCGGTGCCCATTTCCATTTTTCATGACACGCTGGCTGTCTGTCATCTCTGGACAAGATGAAGCTCTTAAATGTTTGCCGGTGTCATGGTGTTAGTGTGGGCATGTTTCAGCTGTGACAGGCTAATTACCTACCTCAGTTTTTATAGAGAATGATGGAAAAAGAGGGGCCTAGATTTAATTCTGACACTGTATGCAAGAAGTGCTTTACCCAGTCACCATGTGGAACTTGCATTCCTTTTTTTTTTTCATTCACATGAGACTGTTTTTCCCTACGAAAAAAAAAATAATTAAAACTACTCACAAAGGCGTATCACGTAGGACAAATCCTTCTCTGACGCCAGCTATCTCCTTCTCATAGCAGCAACATCCCTTGGAGCTCTTCCTGGATTGCAGAGCACGACTCTGAGTTGTACCGTTTCCCAGGAACCTGTGAAACTCCTCTTCAACCCTCTAAGGCTGCAGTGAGATTCCCAAATCGGCAGATAATTCAGCAGACATGGCGCACCGGGTCTTGCAAGCTCGTGTGTTGCACCAGGTGAGTGCAGAGAGATCGTCACCGTGCCAATTTGTGTACAAGTTACTTGGAGATCACTGAACTACATCTCCACCATTTGCAGGTCTGGAATGAACCCAAGTGAACCCAGAGTTGCACCTCTGTGATTTTGGTGAACCCAGGTCCTCTAGAACATCTCCTCTGTCCTTTTTAGGAATTTCCTTAGGAAGGGTCTGGAAGAAGGCTTACGTTCATATTTCACTATCTTTCAGGCAGTGCTCAAAACTCCTGAGACACACAGAAAGTTTTACAGGACGAATGCAGCGTTTACGGTAATCACCAGTGTATGTTCACGAAAATAAAAGCGCACAGCAGTCATCTTTCCGTTCTACCAGTTCCCATTACTCTGTGATACTTAGCCCATTTTTTTTTTTTAGTAAAGCATATGGGAAAGATTATTGTTGTTCGGTGAAGGGCTACAGACACCTGGACACAGATATGAATTTGATTTTAAATGGGATACAAATGCTGAACTCCACAAGGATCTGTGAGAGGCAGGGTTCATTGCCTCTCTTCAGACACCTAGTCCCACCTTCATCCCATCTATGTACATGTGGGCACCAAGATTAAGATTGCAATTGCTTCCTCCTTGAGTAGAAATCAAGTCCTCAAGATAGCCATTTCATACTAATTGAATTATACTCAAAGAAATTATTTCTCTCTACTAACTGTGTATCTTACCCAGCAGAAGTATGACCCTACACTTAGGTATTATGTGGTTAGAGTACAATGACTTTGTATCATAATAAGCAATAAAGATATTTCAAGATTTTTCAAAGTAAGTAAGGTGTGCTACCAATCAAAATGTCAGTCTGTTAATGTTTTCTTTAAAAACATAAACGAAGGTAAGATTATCTATAACATGGGGATTTTTTAATGACTTTTTAAAAAATATCTAAATCAAATCAAGCTTACTGTTTCCTTAAAGCACACTATTTGAAGATGTTTTGAACAACGCACCTCATGTGATCTAATTTTTTAAAGAAGTTTTATCAGTTAACCTTCTTTAACTATTAAAATCCTTCTTATTTCTCAGTATAAGAAAGAAATAATTCTCCTAACATGTGACTCACCTCAGCTGTTAACTGAGATGGTACGCAGATTAATCTAGGTGTCTCTCTGAAGTCTATAAACTTGAATATCAAATATCTCAGAAGAGAATCATCATAACTTCCTTTAAAAAAAAGTAGGAGGAAAATAAATTCACTTGCCATGTGTCCATTAAAAAACAAAACAAAAAAACCCCAAATAAACAAAAAAAAAGTCTATGGTAGTAAAAAAGTTGTGAAGATTCTGATCTTAAGAAAGGCTCTAAAGAAAAATCTGTAGATGTAATTAGTTCAACAAATGTTGAAATGCTGCCTTTAAGAGTATACTCCATTTACTTTTAATATGAACACTCCAGTGTTAACACCTCTGGCGTACTAAGCCAATTTGCACCCTTTGCAACCTAATGCTTCATCAGGTTTGTATTAAATGTAAGTAAGTGTAGTATTTGACTCCTTAGAAGTTGTCAGAATTAATTAAGGTAATCAGTCTAGTCCAGTACCCTGTCTTAAACTGTCTTATCATTCTCAAATGAATGTACAAGAGACTTCATCACAAATAGTTATGGAATAACTTGCCTGTAGAGACAAGATATTCTGAAACATCCAATGAAGCAGGGATGTCTTATGTTTTTCAATAGGATAGTTTATATCCCATTTAAATTGGATAGTATCAGATGATTTTCTGCCCAGTCCTTTTATGAGTAATGCTGAGCTCTTGCTCTCCACAATAACTTGTGCCAATAAAGTTCACAGCCTAATTAAGCACCATTTGAAAAGGAATTTCTTTTCCTTAATTTTTCTTTTTCATGTAATGACCACTTGCCCTTGTGTTATTAAAAAGAATGAAAAGAAGTGGTTGATACAATTTAACTCTAAAGTTTACTTATATATCTTTATCATATCACTTCTCTATATCATATCTGCATTCCCATTCTGAAGTTCATTATTCCAGTCTATTCACAGAGTCTGTTTTTCTGTCTATGATCCTGGTGATGCATTTTGGCTTTTCTGGATTATGAAAAGTCATCTTAATTTTAAATAATTGGTTTTCACTCATGAATGTCTGAATTAGATGAACTTAATACTTCATTTTATTGAAATTTTCACAAGCAAGGAGTAACAAAAATGTTATCCGCTACTTTGAGTAACAGGAATTAGCTAGGCTTCTGTAGAAAATCTATAGCATTCAGGGATATGTTTTTTTATCAGTAGCATTAACTTAGTAATTGTAACGTTTACAAGTTTGACACTTGTAGTTTTTTTAGGTAACCATGTCAAATAAGAATTACACATGCAATGCTAGCTCAGGCAGTGGGGGTCAAAATTACTTCTGTGCTGTGTCTCCCGAAGTTCATGAGGCCTTTGAGGTGCGTCAGATTAGCTTTCATTTTTGAGTACCCAAGCATATATAAATCAAGTTTTAAAGTAAATCAAATATTTATTTTATCAAGTTTATAAATCAATCTCTTATTGTGATTATCACTCTTAATGATTCAGTGACATAGTCTAAGGCACTGGTAAGGAATTTCAAAGCTTTGTTGGTGTGTGAAGCTGGTTCCTGCTGCGGGCGATGTGTGCACACCCACGCACGCGCGCTCGCATGCAGTTTTGAGGCACAGCAGTACTGTTGGGTGATGCAGAAACAACAGTGCTGTGAAACACTGGAGTTCAACCACAGCACACCGACTCTCTGCACCCACCTTTGGGGTACTCTTTATTCGTGATGAATATTTACACCAAGAACTCAAATATTTTTGTTTCCTCCAGGCCCAAGAGAACTGGCTGTTACTGTGGCTTGAGGCTCTTTTCAACTTTTTGTCTAGTATAAAATTTCCTTTTTCCACATCAGTGTTGCTCTCATGTTCAAGTTAAATCATACTTTCCTTTTTGTAAATAACAAGAAGAAAATGATAATGAAGTGGAAAATGGGAAAACAGCATTGCTCATCCTGTCATTTTCCATGCTGTGGGAGCACACTTTGCTGGGATTATTTAATAACTGTGCTCTTCATCCTGGCCTCCATGCAGCTGCATGGTGCTGCAGCCGTTTAGTCAGAGAGGTCTCATCTCCCAGAGGCCTCATAGCTTCACAGAGGACATCCTCACCCTAGCTGAAACCATGGTTACGGCTTTCCTGGAGGCATATACATCATGATAGAGGGTAAGAGCTAGGAATGTGAATTTCTTGTTAGGAATGGTCTGACTTGCAGCACGTAGGCATGTTGGCAATGGGAAAACCTGTACTACCACTTGCATGTGTTCAGCTCCAACTTCAACCCTTAATGTTTTACTGGTGCACTGCTTCTATAGCTTGATGCATGAATGTGGGCTTTTTCTCCTTTACTATGGGAAAATGTCAACCGTGGGTCAGAGTTTTGGCAAATACACCCTACTTCTTACTTCTCGGGATTTTTTCAGGAAGAGATGCACCTGGGGCCATAGATCTGCGAGAGGGTACAGCATCTTCTTACTGGGAGCTTCATGTGTGGAGGACGGAAGTGTGGAAAGGCTTAAGAGACCTTCCATCACTATGGTATGACTCGACTGTCCATAAGCTGAAGGGGCACGCCATAATTAGGCTGGAAAGAGTTTAAATTGCTTCATCCAGACTCCCTTTTATATCTATTTTCTTTGCCTCCACCTGCCTTTTTCTGGGGTTTGTTTTTCTTGTTTCTTATGGCTAAGTTTCCCACTCTGTGTTGGATTTCAGCCAAAGCATGTTTTTATAGGCTAGGAAGAACTTTTCCCACATTACAGACTGGCACCTAGTGGGTGCACGTTAGTTGCCATCCTAGGAGCGCACAGGAAGCTTGGCTAGAGAGAGGATGTTACTTTATTGGAAATTCTTTATTACAATCATATAGTTGATGTTCCTAAGAAGCTAATTGAGGTAGTTATAATTAATGATGCTTCCTGTCACTCGTAAACATTTTGCCTCTCTTTATGTATAATGACTGTGTTTTTAATTTTTGTTTTAAATTGCTTTCTGACAGTTCCTGGCTATCAACTTTTATTTCATTTAATTATTTCAAAATTACAGCTGTCCATTTATTTCATCACCTTATGGCTTTTGTTGCTGAAGCCAGTATTATACTGTTCCAGAAACCTCCTATTATAGGTTATATCACCTTCTATAAAGATGCTCTTAAAATTTTGGCTTTCTGATGGCCTTTTGGAAGGCCTTTTCTAAGGCCTCTCTTATTTCTACCAAAAACTGAGTCTGTCAGCTTGGCTTGCTGGGTTCCTCTTGACTTTTAATGAGCTCGAGCTTTTGTCCAATTGCTAAAATCCCAAAGTGAAGTGCAAGTGGACTGCTTTGTATTTGGTCACCATCTTTTGACCCTTTGGGTTTAAGCAACCCTACGACAAGTTAAAATTTCCCAACAGCACAGCTCCTGAGGTCAGTAGTACACAAAAAACTGTCCACTGTGTCAGAGTGTTCTCCTTATACAGGAATATCAGTAAAAGCATTCTGTCTTATGCTGTTCCTCCACAGTGGAAGGTTACCCACTTTGTAGACATTTCAAAAAGTTTAAAAAATACTTTGACATCTTTAGTTGTTTATTGATGTTTCTGTTGTTGCCACTGGTTTTCTGTCCCAGGTTAAAAGGAGACATGAAGAAAAGCAACAAAACAAGATGCATATGTTGGACACATGAAAGCCATTGAATGTACTTTCTCTTACCAAAGGTGGTAGCACGAAAGCTATCAAAATTTCCATTGTCTACACAGTAGATTGTTTTTATACTTGCTGGGATTTTTTTTTAATATTGCTATAAAAGATAGGAATACAGAATTCTCCCAGTGACATCTTTTTAGTGAGGAACTAAATTGTGTGGGCAATAAGCTACAATGTTTACAATTCAGATTTGCACAACTTGATGTACATTTACAACTAGAAGGTTCTGTAAGAATTCTGCTTTTGTTTTCCATAGCACTTAGTTTTATGTCACTAAGATCATTAACTTTATAACATGAATTCCATATGTTGAAAATGTTGGCAGAAAATACACTACCTTAAATCTGATAGAAAAAATGTGATACAGTAAATCCATAGACTTCTTTTACTTTCATCTTCTACACAGAGGAAAAGTCCAATAGCACTCAAGAGTGATTTTGCCAGACCCTATTTTTATTGCTATTCATACTGTAGTTCCAGAGAGCTAGTACATATTTCTAGGAAGTACTCATTACCAGTTTCAAAGAAACATTTTTTTTAAAAAACCTCGAAGGATTTGGGTATTGATTCTATAAAGAAAAAAAAAAAAAACACCAGGGTATCAGAAACAATTAATGTACTGTTTCTGACAGCTGATAATTTCGTATGCTAGCAAACAGCTTTAACCCACCGCAGCATCCTTCATTGTGCAAATGACTGTGCTCCTGAGTAGTGCTTTGTGTAAAGAACATTTTTTGTTTCCCAGGTGTACATCTTAATGATGGAAACTGTTGGTACTTCTTACTTCTACCATTTATGTGAAAGAGCTGGTAAAAATTTGGCCGCCTTTGCATCTTGGATATCGCTTGTGATTTGATCCTTACATGCATGGATTCGTACGCTGCTAGTATTATTGGTGTGTCAAATCAGGGGAAAGAGATGTCATGGGCTTTCAAGTATTCTCCTGACAAAGTCAGCATGTGGAAGGTTATAAAGAGCAAAATATCTCTTACAATGTCCAGACAATGTAGTCTGACTCACTGATGAACCCATTGCCTCCTTTTTCAGATCCTTGGGGTGGGAAGTGGAGGACTAACTTCCACAGACCTTCTGCCAGAGAAGGGCCTACTGAACACAGCCCAAGGTAACGTCTGGTCCGTTCTGAGCTATAAAGATGTGCCTGCCTTCACCATGGCCACTCACCTTCTTTTCTCCTTTGACTACATATGAAATAGAGCTTTCCACAAACATACAGGATAGAGCTGTACAGAAGACTGTACAGGATTTTTTGCTTCTGTTCTGGCATAAGATGTCAGATGCCTATATTTTTTCTTGACTTTTTAAACAAGCTAGTTTTCTTCTGTATTTCTATCTGTTTCTAGACAGACCAAATATATACTACACCAACCACTCAAACAGACCAGGTTTTGAAAAATTGGAAAGACTTTGCATGAGATTAGGTCCATCTGTAAGTGGAAAATACATTGGTTAGTACTTTTTCAATGAATCACTTTTCTTAAGTAAAAAAGCAAAAAAATGTGCAAAGCGCAGATTTTGAGGTTTCTGAAACTCGCTGTGAAAATTTTGCACAGCCCTGTGTAATAGTAACTTTAACTTGACACAGCCCAGTTGTTCTGGTTCTTTATTTCAGGCTTCTTTATTACATGCACCTGTTTCAACTAACTCGTAGCTGTTTCTGAAACTCCTGATTGGCCTGCGGCCAGGAAGCACTGTGTGTTCCCACAGTTAATATGATCTAGGTCTTTAGAGGGTTCATGGGGATGTGTGTAATATGAAAGTCCAGACAGATAAAAGCTTTCCCCTTACTTCTGCTCAACAATAGCTTTGCCTGTTTACTCCTTCTGGTCTCCCTACCAAAAATTTGGGAGAAGAGGTTGCTCTTTTAAAGCGTCTCCTGCATAGGCTGCACTTCAAGTTCACAACGAGTTCAGGGGAGTTTTGCACGGTTTTGGATTTCATTACGACCAGTTCATGCAACTCCGGACTAATCCTGTCTGTCCAGTTCCATAGTAAAAAATGTGGGCCTCTAATGACATCAACAAATAAAAATAACCAGCTCATTTAACAATCAGTACATTATGCGGTTGAATGTAAATGTAGAGATGCATTTTCTGTTTGTACTTTCATGTTGGTTCTGGGTAAGATTAGGTAAAGTAAAGCTTTTAGTAAGAAAATATGATATGGTCACCTTATTTCTGGAAAAATGAGCCTTTGTGTGAGAGTGCTCTGGGGCTGTAAAGTGAGCAATATGGTAACAAGCTCTCTGGAGAAGGGTTTGCCCATTGAGTTCCAAGGGACTCCTTGTCCACAACTGGTTACCATATTTTTGTTTGCGATAGCCACGTGCAAAAATGTGCCTCCTTTTCTAGCAGCAACCCACTGTTTCAGTATCTCCTCAAAATCTAAAAAGGGGACAAACCTGTGTTAAATTAATTATTAAACTTCCTTCACACAATTTTATTTTTAACAGAAAAAAATAAGAATCTTTTTTTTCATCACTTCCTAGAACTATTTTTTTTTTGCAAAGAGCACAAAGGACGTATGTGTCTCAAGAATATTTTTCAGAAAATTCACCCCATTAGAAAGTAGCTGTGCACAATTTACATGATTTTTTAAAGGATTTGCTCTTTGATATCTATGGAGATATCAATCAAGAGGAGCAGACAGACCTTAGCTGCAGGCATGAAGGGAAGCACTTAAGAGGGTATTTTTCCATTCTGCAGCACTGTGGTTGCACGAAAGCAAAATGTGATACTTGGTGAGATCAGAAAATCAGAACCTGAATCAATAATACTGCAGTTGTTTTGGGGGGGGTCAGTTTAAAGAAACAGCAGCAAATTGTGATTTAATGAGGTTAAAGAAGAAACACTGCATTGTAGCTATGAGAAGAGTTTATTTTAATGTTACTAAGCGTACTTTACTAATCATTTGGAGAAAACAGATAGATTCTCTCTAAGCATAAATGCTGAAACATTTCTAAATGCTATAAAACATTTACTTAGAAAAAATAGATTTCTCTAAAGTCTGTGAAGTAAATTTGCTTACTGAATTCTACAAGGAATGAGGAATACACGCAGCCAAAAAAGAGGGGGTTGGGAGAGGAAGAGAGTAAAAATTTCTAGAAGTGAAATTCAATTTTATTTTTGAAGTAAAAGTCTCATTATCTAATTCTTTGACCAACTCTATGCAGAAATCAGGCTAGTGGGAAAGGAAAAAATCTTGGTTTTGAACTGCACAAGCAATCAACCTGAGATATATCTGCCCGGACTGCTGGAAGCATCTCATTCACTCGAGGTACAAATGGCCTTTGACAGAAGGAGGAGGGTGCCTCCTCCTGTCCCACTCCTTGCTGTAGGTTACCCTCCGCTAACCGAGCTGGTGGAACACAGTTTGCTTTGCTTCGTGTTCTGGTCAGAGCTCACAATGTTTTAAATTGGAAGGTGGGTTTTATATTAAGACGCTGAGAAGTGGAGTAACTGTGGTGTCCCATTTTGCCAGCTCTGGCTGCAGAAGACCAGTAAAAAACAGCTTCAGGGCAGAGCATCTTTTCAGTGAGTCACTGCTGTTAGAGGATTGGTTAGACCAGCCAAACCAGCCAGAGGACTACTACTGGTGGTCAGTGGTTTCTGCCCAAGATTTGCCGAGATTCTGGGACTTAACCTCCGTTTCAGTCTGCGGGCACGAATGTGCACAGAGGACGGAATTTTCTGCCCCATCCCTCACAGCTGTCTTTCTACCTGTGTGATCATTTCTCATTTCAATACTTTCTGCCTTACCTAGGTGAACCAATCCTTTCTTCCACAGATCCCATGTCCATTTAGTTACCAGTGCCCCACTGGTCCCCTCACCCACCCATTCCTTTTTCTTTCTTCCCCCCCCGCCAAGTCATTTCCATTTTTCTCCGACTAGAGCTTCTTTTATCAACCCATCCTGATTCTTATATATATTTGAGGATCTCATGACACCTCTGGCTCATATTTTCCTAATTTTCCTTCTGCGTTCCCATGGACCTTTGCATGCAACTCACTATTGTCATCTCCTCTCTATTTTTGTCACACCTTTCACACAGTCAGTCCCAGAACTTCTTAAAACCATTTTCTAAATTTAAATCTCTTTTTGCAGTCTGTCATCACCCTCTTACCTGACCACTAGGTCTGAATAACCACACTTCTTTCCCCAGCTTCCAAATCTAATCTCTACTCAACCAGCCTGTTTTCACCACCAAGGATACCTCTTTACATCTTTCTCCATCTTCTTTTGCAAGATCCTTTCCCCCATCTAAATTTTGATTATTCTTCTACCTACACATTGATCGGGCATCAGCAAAGGAATCTTTTTGCTTTTGTCCTTAATGTCCTGGAATAACCAAAAATAGCTGTTTCAGGGAAACCCAGATTCATCCTACAAGTCCTGAACCGAAGACGGGGTGTTCTAGCAGTCTACTTGGATCCTTCAGGCACAGAAACAGTGATGGAATAAGATTATTGCTCCAAGACAGACATTCAATCCACTCAATACCAGCAGCTATGGGAGGATCAGACATGATTATTTTTTCTGCTGAATGCTGACTATCTATAAGGCAAATATGAACTAACTTCTTTTTTCTCCCACATAGTTTTTTAATTTGATTGCATTTTGCATGAGTCCAGGTTTTAGTGATCTGTTTCAGTCCACAGCTGTTTCAGATCCCCACAAACTAAAAATAAAAATAATTTTTTGACCTTGATAAACTTTATCTTTCTATATTTTTAGTAGTGTATTATATGCCAGTGTGCCTTGACTGCCAAGAGGGCAAACTGCATCCTGGGGTGCATCAAACATAGTATAAACTGCTGGTCAAAAGAGGTGATTATCCCACTGTATTCAGCAATGGTGCAGCCTTGCCTTGAGTGGTGTGTGCAGTTCTGGGCCCCACAATTTCAGAAGGATGTCAAGGTCCTTGAATGCAACAAAGCTGGTGAAAGGGCTGGAAGCAATGTCTTATGAGGAGTGGCTAAGGACTTGGTTTGTCTAGTTCGGAGAGAAGAAGGTTGAGGGGTGACCTCATAGCTCTCTACAGATTCCTGAGGTGGGGAAGTGGCGAGGGAGGTGCTGATCGCTTCTCCTTGGGATCCAGCGATAGGACGCATTGGAATTGTTCCAAGCTGCGTCAGGGGAGGTTCAGACTTGACATGAGGAAACATTTCTTTACTGAGAGGGTGGTCAGACACTGGAACAGGCTTCCCGGAGAAGCAGTCAATGCCCAAAGCCTGTCAGTGTTTAACAGGCATTTGGACAATGCCCTTAACGTGCTTTAACTTTTGGTCAGCCCTCAAGTGGTCAGGCAGTTGGACTAGATGGTTGCTTCCAACTGAAATATTCTATTCTATTCTGTTTTCAAAACAAAAATAAAGACAACAACAAAATCCAAAACAAGTAAAATACCAAATAAATCCTTCAGAATAGGTATTTAACATGGGAGTACCCTTTGGACAACTTTTTAGCAGGAAGCAAGTAATGAAGGAAATTCATGAAGAATCTTTAATATGTGATATTAACGGCTTACTGAAGGATGACTAAACTACAAGCTCTGATCCTTCCGTGAATGAAAGATGTGGATGGTTTTTTTTAATCTGTGGCTTGTTAATATCTGAGCTGTAGACTTTAATTTTCTGAAAGTCTGACTCTGTTTACTGTAAATTTAATTTTCACCAAAAATATATTAGCTTTTACCATTGTTCCTCATTTCTTTTGTTGCACTGGGTGGGACAGATTCTCAGGGTAGGTCATTCCTGTTCAGAGAAGGAAGACTAGACCCATTCCAGGTCCTACCATGGGCAGATAGGAGCAGCAAAACAGGTTTTGTTTGTTTGGTTTTTCTTTTTTTTTAAGTTAGCTATTGTTAATTATTTCTAAAAACTACATGGAATTTCCTCATGCCTAGTGTTGTTGAAGTCAGCTTCTCACTGAGACACCAACTTTAAGTTTCTGGAAACTTATGGATTAAATTGGGCTATTCTTTACTTTTTTAACCACTATGGATAATTAAAGTTCAAGTGATAGCAGTACCTGCCCTAGCTTTGCTGCTTATAAAAAGAGAGTGGTGTGCCTAAATTTTTTTGGTTTTCTTTCTTGCCTGGAAAGGCCTAAATATTGAAGTCTAGTTTGTATTTCAATTTCCACTTCAGAGGCTGTCTACTACCACATTAGTGGGTGTACTGTCTTCTGGTCTGGAAGCCTAAGCTTATTAGGAGGAGTTAGTTTGTAAGAATTGGTACTTCTCATTTTTTCACATCACTGTAGGGCTTCTATTCCACCTTTATGCAAAATGGTTTAGTAATAATGGAAGCAAAAACATTAAAGGTTTGTTTATCACTGGCAGACCTTTAACATTTAGATGAACATGTTTAGGATCATCCTTAAAAAACTTATTTATGCTTTTCTCTGTATTTTAGGAGTGGGTCTTTTGCATAGGATGCTGAAGAAATGCAAGAACCATAGATTCCTTTTTTCTCTTTATTTGAGAGCTACATCTATTTATTTGTCTGCTTGCTTGCTTATTTGTCATCTTCTAGTGGATTCTTTATAAAAATACTTTAAAAGTCAGTATTAGAAGATTTCATAAGGAAGGGAAATGTGGATATTTCTCATCTGCATTTAGCCAAAGCCTACTGGGCATGGTTACCTCTGTGCTTACACACAACTGCATGTCTCCAACAACAAGAAACAGTGTTGTACCCGGTGCTTAAATATTTTTCCTTGTTCCCACATTAGTGATATGTCTGGACGGGCAAGAATTAAGGATTCAGAATTAAGAATCAATAAAGGATTAAGAATTGATACTTTCCACCCATATGAAGAACTATACATTATTGTCATTTCCTTTTCTTTCATGTGATTTTTAACCTGTGTTATTTGAGATCAAAATGTTATACACATTCAACACCTGCAACGGTGATGAGATAACTAGATTGAAAACTATAGAAAATAATATTTACATAAAATGAAAATGTTTCCAACAATAACAGGACACCAGAATTAGAGAAATACATTTTGATCTAGAGTTCCATCTTACAATTTCATCTCTTTTTTAAACTTTCAGGTGATTGTTTTGTTTTAATGCCTTATGATAATGATGAGGTACTATCAGGTTTTAAAGTGTGAAGAAAAGGAGTTGTGTGAACACAAAGTTCAATAATAAACTGCTAAACTGTATTCCAGAGGAACGGAAAAACAAAATGGTTGGTGGACTAGCATTAATGGCAATTTGTACTTAGAAAGTGCTGTTTCAGAAAACCAGGCAAATGTTTCACATACCAAATCTCTAGTGATCTATCAGCATAGGCTTTGACTCAAGTAAGTATTAGGCTTTCAGCTTTCCCATATTCCTTTAATTGTCTTTGGCATCTCCAGTTTTCTGTGTTCATTTGTTTTTCTCTCCCCCTCCCATTTCCAGTAAACCCAAGAAAGTAGCAAAAATTTGCTAGTAACTCAGTGTTATTCAAGTTACCTAAAACAGGAAGATACTGTGTAGAGCTCTAATCACTCCAGTATAAGCAATATGGCTGCAAATTAAGCTTCGTAGTAATAAAAAAAAAAAAATTAGAAAAATCTAACAATGCCCTTTCTGGAGGAGTAAACCATTGTTAAGACCTTCAAGTCTGTACCCTTCCAGGAGAGTTGATGGTGTTCTGGTAGGCAGCATATGAGCACAGTATGCAATGTCTCTTTAACTCTTAAACAAAAGTGAAATAAAACAACCATTGGGTTGATAGTACGAAAAATTGAAATGGAAAGAGCTTAGGAAATAGAATATGATGTGCTGCTGAATAGATTACTACTCTGTAAATTCACTTAATGCTAGGTGAACAAAAAGTGGTTCTGTCTGTTGTAAACTATACCTATGGTTCCAGTTACTGCTTCTATGTGGGGTGGTGGGATGGTGGTTTGGGGTGGGGTTTTTGGTTGGTCTTTTTTTATATATATGGGTGGTTTGGGTTTTTTATCCAACAACAGTTTATGGTAAAATAAAACATAAACATTTTTATTAAAATGAACTAGACAACAGAGGACTTCTCTTAAGTTTTTTTTTCCCAAAAAAGAGTGTTCCAGGGTCAAGCTCTTTCCTACCTGCTCCCTTTCCAGCCCCATCACTTGTACGTTCCTGGGAGTACAGACCAGTGTTAGGGGAGAAGAATACTCTCACATAAAATCCTCTTAGTCCTGATTCTTGGGGAACCTTGGGCACAGCTCGGTTTAAACATCCCTGGATGCATATCTCTCCTCTTGGACAGTTATTCGAACCAGTAGGATATTATATATATATATTCATTCCTTCATCTATGTTTAAGACTCTCTTTCTGTACCCCAGCTGGAAAACATTGCCCAAATGTAGCCTCAGAATAAACTCCTGTCTTCCAGGGTGATTGGAAGGACTTGGGACACACTCTTTGATGCCTTGATAAGTCCTAGCAGTCCATGTTGGCTTTTGTGAATACCTGATCCATCCATGGTCAATAATCTGGAGATGCTGCAGTGCCTAATCCACAGGTCTGATTTCCATTCTACTTACTTGGTGACTAAGTTTTGGGCTTGCAGTATTCAGGATCCCTCACTGGATCACAGCTGCACTTCTGTACAAGGAAATAAAATAAACACAGCTTCTACAGAGTCTGAGTCTATAGATAACAAATTACACACAGAATCACAGAAAGGTTCGGGTTGGAACGGACCTTAAAGATCACCTAGTCCCAATGCCCCTGCCATGGGCAGGGACACCTCCCACTAGACCAGGCTGCTCAAAGCCTCATCCAACCTGGCCTTGAACACTTCCAGGGATGGGGCATCCACAACTTCTCTGGGCAACCTGTTCCAGTGTCTCACCACCCTCACAGTAAAGAATTTCTGCCTGATATCCAATCTAAATCTACCCTCTTTCAGTTTGAGGCTGTTACCCCGTGTCCTATCACTACACTCCCTGATAACGAGTCCTTCCCCATCCTTCCTGTAGGCCCCCTTTAGATACTGGAAGGCTGCTATAAGGTCTTCTCAGAGCCTTCTCCAGGCTGAACAATTCCAACCCTCTCAGCCTGTCCTCATAGCAGAGGTGCTTCAGCCCTCTGATCATCTTCGTGGCACTCCGCTGGACCCGTTCCAACAGGTCCATCTCCTTCTTGTGCTGAGGACGCCAGAGCTGGATGCAGTACTCTCCTTCTATAGTTCAGCTTTCCCTTGCACTTGTAACAGTTCACAAATAATGTGCAGTTAAGCTTTCCTCTTGCCTACTTCTAAACAACAAATTAGCATAAGCTTTTGGGTTTTTTTCAACTAGAAAAATACCATGCACAAGTTTTTTTTAAAAACAGCAAGGTGCACTGACCCCTCTGTTTGTGCAAACTTAGAATGTTATGCATCAGAGAAAATCAGAAACAGTACACCTCCTTCTGTCTCCAGCCCTCTGACATGCTCAGAGATCTCGGTGACATGAAGTATACATAATTAATCAACAACCACTCTCTGAGTACACTTTCAGCATGTTTGCCAATGGAAGTCTGCAACCTACTACTAAGCAATTTCTCATGGCAAGGTCAGGGATCAAATAACAGGCGGCTTAAATGATCCAGCAAGCAGATTAGATAAAAAGTGGAAGACTTGCCCCAAAAGGACACGTTACCTTTTCGTCCTGCATCTCTAGCTTTGTCGATAAAACAGCTTCTTATTTCATGAAGAAAGGCTAATAAAGATAGTATGATGAAAACCTTCGTGAGATAATCATCTTTAGGGCAAGAGCTCTACCTGAAAAAAAAAAAGGCACTATATTGGCTTTTTATATATCTGGTGATTTGGTGACGATTTCTTTCTGTTTAAACACATGTAATCTGTTTGCTAACAAAAGAAAGTTCTGTATCTAAACATTATCCTTATTAGAAAGGTTATTTACTGAGATTTAATAATGTTTAGTCTAACATTATGTCTTTAACAGAAGCTGGTAGATGAGACTTTTAGTGACCTTCTATGAGTTCCTTCACCAGTCGATACAGATATGCCTTTCTCTCAGCTCAAAGTTGGTAGGACGATGTGCTCCATTCACCGCAGCCCTTTAAGAGCCCACACTGGAGCAGGGGAACAATGTGAGAGGGAAGGAGCAGAAGAGAAACTGCCACATACTTGCCGTACTCATCTCTATCCTGATCCCTGTGACGCTCAGGGTGGGTAGAGGAGTCTTGAGTGAAGGACTGATGCTGAGTCTAGGAGAGAGGGGAAGGAGAGGTGTGGTTTTAATAGTAGAATCATAGAATTGTTCGGGTTGGAAGGGACCTTAAAGACCATCTAGTTCCAAGCCCCCTGCCATGGGCAGGGACACGTCCCACTAGACCAAGTTGCTCCAATCCCCATCCAGCCTGGCCTTGAACACTTCCAGGGTCTTTGTTTCTCACTCCCCAGATCCACTGTTTTTGGACCTTGCCACTGCGTGGCTGAGCCTGTGGACTGCTGAGATAGCCTCTCAGTAAAGGAAGATAAACATAACCCTCAGGTCCCTGAGGGGCTGGTGCACAGGATCTGCTCATCTGGGAAGAAAAGAGCATTGGAAAGGGAGTCTTGCCATAATGGAGTCCATGCTGGAGGGCAGGCTATGTGATCCTGAGACAAAACTTTTGACAATTTCTACGAGGTCCATATTTTCTCCACTTGGTGCACGTAAACAGTCAAGCACTGGCCTGGTGCAATGAAAAGTCCTGTGTACAAATGGAGAATCAATAGGAAAAGTGCCTAGTAAAGGTTACTTAGGGGAGGAAGTATAAGGAAACAGGACAATATACAGTAACTGTATTCCCTTTCTGCAGACAAATTTCCTGAGTCAGAGGACAAGCCAGTAAAGCATCTGTCCTCCGCTTTGTCTAATTATTGCATCCAGTTGCACATTTGCCTCATCTTCCAACAAATATCAGCAATGTGGTATCATAAAAAAAAAAAGAAAAAAGGAAGAAAATCAAAGCAAAAACCTGAATTTATTTTAATTTTCTGGTTAGTATTTTTATTTTTTGTCTCTTAGTTCCATTACAGAAAATAATAAATAATTGATATCTGTATATATTCTCTATAACATTTATGATTTTAGAAGCCGGTTATGAGTTGTCTCTGTTCTAAACTAAAGAACCTACTCAGTTTAATCTCTGCTTAGATAAAAGCTATTCCATAGCTCTGGTTATCCTTGCCATTCTTTTATGTGCTTTTTCTAGTTTCAATATGGCTTTTTTGAGGGCAGTGACCAGGGTCAGAAAAAAGTATCCAGATGGGCCTATGATGTTGATTTATACCGTAGCATAAGGATGCTTTCATGGTGTTTTTTTTAAATTATTTTCTAACGTTCCAATTGCATTTCTATAGCTGCTTAACATTTAACTATTGTTAAAAAAACATCTGTATTGACTCCAATGTCTCTTTGCTGAGTGATAATACGCAGTTGAAAGCGTATATTTAGTTAGGTTTATTTTTCTCATTCTGTGTTTCTTTCTCCTTATTCAGATTGAATTTCACCTGCTGTTTTATTACCCAGTCATCCCCTTACCATGTGATCCTGCTACATTTCTACTCGGTCAGCTTTGACTGTCCTCAACAGTTTTGTGTTGTTGTTAGGTTCTGTCACCTGAAGATTCTCCCACTTTTTGTGTCAATCGAATATAATGAACACAACACACCACTGAGGGGCCAGCTAGCAGCCTTCCCTTGCTGTGAAAGAGGAACACACATTTACACCAAGTGTTTCCAAGTTCCTGAGTGCTTAGATATCTATCTGATAGAGGTCCGAGGCATGTGAAAGGTCTTTCAGCTTTCCCATCATCAGTTCCTAAAAACTTTGGAGGCTTCTCGCCTTTTGTCTGGCAACAGTGACAATCTCGGGAATATTTTCTATGTCCTTAATCATGTGAATACCATTTTTACGATGAACACTGCCTTCACTGTCAGCTCTCAGGCAGGAAATCCCAGAAGGTATTCTGGCGACATGAGAAACAGTCCCCTTGTATAACTTGCCAAAAGTCTGAAGAAGAAAAGAAATCTAAGAATTTTAATGCACATAATATGCACACGTGTGTTTATTTTTAGCTGTTTGAGTTTTTCCTCTTCAGAATACATGGCTTATCCTTTTAAGGCAATACGTTAGTTGACTGGGGTGACTGTGTCCCCACATCCGAGATAGACAAAGTCCACAGTCTTTTCTCTTTAGGTGTCTAAAAACAATGGAAAGGCAATGTACCTTAACTTCTCCACTGGGGACAGCTTCGTTCCCTAGTGCAGGCAGTATATTAGAAAAAGGAGAAAAGGGCATTCAGCGGTGGCTGGACTACATCTAAGCAAATTATAGTCACTTTTTTCAAGATACTGCAGCTTTAGCGTATTACTGAAGTCAGAGTCTCTAATTTGTGGAAGCTGGCATGAGTAAGGATCTATCCTTGGACTTGTGGCATTCACCCCTCACAGAATTGGGCCCATAAGCATTAGTGAAAGATTTATTTTTGAACATTTAAAATTAAAGGCCCTGTCTTCCCAGAAAATTATCACAGTAAACTATATTCTTCCCAGAATATACACATTGCAGATACAGACTTTCCTGAAAGGAAATATTCTACAATAATTATTACCAAAAGCATACTTCTGTGCTTTCTTGGAAGAAGAGAGTGCTGGAAAGAAACCAAGTTATGTATTTAGATATTTTACATGCACAGCAAGGCTGAATTTTTTGTTTATTTTAAATACATATATTTTTATTAATGCTGGGCACTAACTTGTGAGAAGGTAAGAACCTTCACTGACTTTTAAAAATTAATGAAATTTGTGACTGCTCAGCAATTTGCAGATTTGGATTCCACTTATATAGGGTATTACATAGCCAGCTACCGAGCTGAAAAGACTTGTTTAGCTGAAAGACCGAGCTGAAAGAAAAGACTTGTTTAGAGTATGCCAAAGAGGTAAAATGAGGAGAGGCTTTGGGGAAGAGATTACGGATGGGTATAATTAGATGAAATATCAGGAAAACACTTTCTAATCGTGAGGATTATTAACCTACAGAACAGTGTCTCAAGGGAACCATTTCAGAGGCAAAGGAATCTACTAGCTGAAATACAAGCTTTAGTCTTTGCCTTCCCTATGATTCATATTCCTTACCCTTTCATAATGTGTTCTTTGCAGAAAATGTATTTTCTATTTAAAATATGCATAATATATATATTTTATATATATTTTATATATATATACACCTTTAGGCTTGCCCCCCCACCCCACCTTCACTTCTTCAACAAACATAGCAGCTACAATATTTAATTTTTGCTCACTGTGCTTGGGTCAAGGTCAGTGCTGCTTGGACTTGATCATGCAATCAGTTAGATTCCACAGCTTCTTAGTACACAGAATGTTTATTTGCTACCCATTGTAACAAAGACATTTTGTTTTCTTGGCTACTGGAGGTAGTACTTGGGAAAAAGATTACTCCACCAGAATTCTGTCCCCTTTTTCAATACTAAGTAAATTTTCAGGGTGGATTTTTTTCTATAATGCTGATCTGTTTTCTCATAATCCGTTTGATGAGTTTCAAAACTCAGTTTGTGTGGAAGACCAGACCATAGGATTATGCATTAATGCACTAACAAACCTCAAATGAAGCACATATGACAAAACATGTCAGGAATCTGACCATATTAGTTTCAAAAGAAATGCAGCAACTTTCCTTTTTCCTTTTCCTCTTAGTTATTCCAATTACTTGCTTTTATTTTCAGCATCATTTCTTTAGAATTTTTAGCTAGTTTTCCTTCTTTGGATAGTTCAAGGCTCAATGCCAGTTTCCACCATTGAATTATTGTCAATGCATCCTGAAAATTGTCAGTGCATGCACAGATTGTCAAAGACATATGTTAATGTTGATTTGTCTGGGGGTGGGGGTTCACAGGAAGGATTTTGTTCAATATTTTTCCACCGTCTGTATCCTCCTGAGTCTTGTCACTCTCCTCCTTCTTTTACAGAGGTAAGACCACTCTTCTGTGGTTTTTCCTCCCCTTTTTCGCCGTTTTGTTTCGCCGTTTTGTTCGCCGTTTTCTCTTTGCCATCACCCATATCCTGAAGACCTAAAAGTAAAAATAATTTCTTGTATGGTATGATTTGTATTCTTTACATTTAACATTTTAAATTTAAGACATCTAACATGAGGATCACCTGATAAAACGCAGCTATATACAGGGACGCTAGTTGTCAAGAGTCCATTTCTATAATGCTTTCACTTGATTCATTTTGTTTTAGAGAAGGTATCCAAAGCAGGTCAGATGAATTGAGTCCAAAAAGTGGTTACTTCTCTCTTCATTATGGATGTCAGCAGCTGGATTTAAGTGATCCTTGGTCCTTATTTACAAAACTCATTCAAACTTCTGTTTTCTGTGGTAAAACAATAACTGAGTGAAGCATTCTTGTCTAGCTTTGGCACTTACTAGGATGGGATAATTTGCCCTGTTGAGATCCTTGTTCCTCTCCACTGGCTGTCAGTGAAGCCCACACAATTAGCCAAGCTGATCAAGGTTAGCGGAGATCCTGCTTAACGTACCTGAGATTCTCAGTCCTGTGTACAGGATGCGGTGTTCACTTTTTCCATGAGGGGAGAGAAGAGACTCCATTAGTCCTTCAGTTTCTGAGCAGACTATTGCTCTGAGAACAGGCATGTAAGTTAGCTGCAGAGGGCTAATGGCCTCTTGTGATAATCCATCTGACCTCTCTAGCTGGAGCCATGAGGTCCTCTTGAATTGATACTGCTTCCAGCCCACTAGCCGTGCTACAAAAACTGTTAAATCTTCAGTTACATGTATTCTATATTCTAAGTGTTAGTGAGCTTTGTCTCAACAGCTAATTGCCACTGTGCTTTATTTCAAGGCTGTCTTTGGTCAACCTTTCACTTTCATACAGTGCTTGAATGCCAGACCGAAAATCCCTCTGCTATATACGTGACCTCGTTAAATCTTTAGCAATAATACATGTTTTCTGATTCTTCCTTCCCCAGTATTTGTCTCATCTCCGGTGCACAATCCATCCAATGCAATAACACATTCTTCAGGTGTGGGTACTGGATCTGGACTGAGCGTTGCAGTAACAGTTGTACCAGAGGTAATATGATCCCCTTACACCTACTTCATGTTTCCCTGCTCATAAATCCCAGAATCATTTTAGGTCTTTTTAGTCACAGAACAACAGCACTAGCTTAATGGCAGTATTTTTTTTTTCCTATCCTTTCTTAAATAACAGTTACTGAAATAATTCCTTATCCTTAAAGACTGGCCTGAGTTGTTTGTCTTTACATTTCAAAATACGTATAATTTCCACTTAACTTATTGAATGGTGCAGGTGAATATTTCAGTGAACTGTATTGACATTTACCATTCTGTTGGGGGCTTTTTTTGCCACCTACAAACTTCATTAGCAAGCGTTTAACTCTTTCTTACAAAGTATTGTCAAAATATTTAGTGCTATATCATAGAGAGCCAGTTTCTGTGGAACTTCACTTAAAAACTTCTCAGTGATGATTTTATATTACACTTGCATTTAATTGTGAAAGAAATTATGGGAAAATTTTCCTTTTCTCAGGGAACTTCTGATTTTTTGAAACATAGTCACTTCAGAAAACTTCAGCCCCCATAAATTAAATAATAAGTAATTAATGGTAATAGAACAAGTAACATAAGAGCCTTTCTTCCTGCATTTGATATGCCAGCTTTGTCTATAATTTGGCATATAAAAGATAGATCTGAATAACAAAATCATATTTTTCAGAACCTGGTTAAGTCAGCTCACAGTTGGTGCATGATTTAGGCTGACTAAATCTCAGGTAACTTCTCTACAGAATCTTCCATAGTAAAAGCAGACTAAGACTATGTGGCAGTTAAAGAACAGCCATGCCAACATATAGCCATTCATAACAGGAGCAAATGTCATGGCAACCAAGCAGATTCGTCTTGGGAAAACTGAGATAGTCCAAAAATATTTTTCAACGTACCCCAAGGCCCTGTCACTAACTATTTTGTTTGCAAAAATGCAAACTTTCTTGACATTGCTGCATTTTCCCACACATCTATGCTGACTATGTAGCATTCAGTCGCAAATGATAGGAGATATAAGATGATATTATTGTTATTGTTATTATTAAGCAGGTAAATATAACTGAAATTATAGATATAAAAATAACATGCTGAGGAAAACATTATTTTGTATATATATATAATTGCAATTCACAGGAGAGAGCTGCACTTCAAACTTCACAGACATCGCTAGCCATAAAACTTGGCAGAATAGCTGTAGTGTTGTCAATTCACTTACTGCTGCAGATACAAGTTTGTGTGTGATTTTTTAATTCAAAATCTGGTCCATTTCTTCATTCTTTCAATGATTTCTCTCTGTTCTCTTCCTCTCTAATTATGTAGAAATATTACATACTGCATACCAGAATTTCTATAATATGCACATTCCTCTTAAATGGATATTATATTTCCATAACTGCATCTGGAAACAAATTCATCCTTTTTTTTATTTTTATTCGATGCTGAGTTGGACATAGATATTTTGTATGAACCATTAAAAAAAATAAAATTACCAGCTTTAACATTCATAATATAATTCTCCAAGAATGCAAACAAAACAACACAGAAAACAGGTCCCATAAACAAAACATTAAAAAATATAACTTCTTGCTGGAAGCTCACATCAATGATTCATTTGGAACCTCCTAGGGATTTTCACAGTATAACTACCATAGTTTTAGTTTAAACTTTAAGTAAGTAAGAAATGGCAGAGATGCCAAACTTGACTACGAAAGATCTGTTCTTCATGGAGAAATAATTATTCACATTTACTATCTCCCCTCTCAAAAGAGGAAGAAAACACAGGAAAAAAAATCCCACAAAAAAAAAAAAAAGCCTTGTGAGAAGTCCAAGGCAGAATGCCAAAGACAGCATTCAAAATTAGAGTTCGTTAAAATGAGAGGGACGGGATTTGCACAAGTAGAGACTTAGCAGCATGACAGGTCACCCTACAGGCACATGTGCTGCTTTTTTCTTTTTTTTTTTCTTTTTTCTTTTTTTTTTTTTTCCTAAATATAGAAAAGAAATAAGGAAAGAAATTATGGTTTTGTGGGTTGAGTATTGACCTGGGTTTGGTTCCTGTTCTGCTTCCAGTCTTACTTTGAAGAAATCACTGAGGGTCAAACCACATTTGATGTTAATGCAGCGCAGTCAATAAAGTCATGCTGCTTTAATCCTTCTGAAAACCCTGTTGGTAATATTTCTGTGCCTCAGTTCCTCACTTGTGACATTATAGCTAATACTATTTCCTTTCTCCTGCCCTTTGTCAATCTTGCCTATTTACACAAAAAAAGCCCTGTGTATACTTAATTGTCTTAACAAACGCCTGTTAACACAGAAGGAGCTCTGGGCACTCTCTTGTCTGCAGAGTAAAGGGAAGAGTGTGCTCAAGGACACGGGACATTTTATGCTCCGATTTCTAGTGTTGCTAGAAAGCTGTTCTTCCTGTGCTTTTGCTGTTGCTGTCAGTGCTTAGGCTAGCACCTATGCAGGAATACACTACAGCTTCACTGTCAGTTGAGCAGATACAGCCTAAATCCAGAAAGGCGTGGAAGCTTTGAAGGTATTTTTTTTTCTTTCCTCTATGCCATGGTCCAGGTTGGGCACCTAGCTGATCTGTACAGTCATGATTTGCAATTCTGAAGTTGGTTGAAGGTACCTTGCTCCCTCCTTGGCCTCTACAGAGCCAGATTCAGGTTCATAGATAACCACTGTGCAGCTCTGGACCTCAGTTTCTTCAGTTACGTTGTGATTCGGCATCCAGGGATTTTGTCATTGCCTTTCTTCACTGAAGTACAGACTGGTGACGCACAAACCAAATGACTTAGTGTGAAATTTCCACCCTATCTTAGTATTCCTAGTTTCTTGAATTCTGAGTGGATACACCGAGGGAACAGCCTCCTCACAATTATTTTTTTTTTTTTTTTTGTCTGTGGCTAGGAAGCAGATATGCAAAGGCAATGGAAATGAGATGGAGTTTTATTCAGAGAGCTTCATTAATGTATCTCACTTCTAGGAGAACAAATATCACTCTTATTAGGCAGAACTGATGAAGAGTAAAGGTGTAGAAACTTACTCAGAGTACTTGAATAGGACCTGAGTATTCTTCCTTAGCTAAAAATCTTTGCAGTTTTTGTAAAATGCAAAAGAACAGATAGGCTGTTTTCTTCAGATCTAATTGCATTAAAGATCAGAAAATTATCTCTTCTAAAAAGTAAAGATTTCACAGTAGCTGATCCAGGTTGGTTTTTTTCTTTGTTTGTTTTGATGCAATGACTTAAAAGTTCCTCACCTAGGAAAGGAACAGTGATACTTAAACTTAGTCTTCCAACAAATGACAAATAAGCATATGGAGAAAAGCAGATCTCTGTTCGTTAGAAAAACTATAGATTGTAGTGCACCACAGCAGTCAGCTGTGCCAGTAATTTTGACATTCCTTTGCAAATTAGCCAGGCTTTGTGAGTACAGGTCTACTTTACTGCACAGGGGGGCTTTCAGCTCTTGGAATCTGGCAGGGGTTCAAGATCAAAGTGTTGCTTTGAACCCACTTGTTAGCCGTGCAAAATAAACACAATTCACCTTGCAATAAAAAGCATCAGTGAGGGGAAAAAGAAAAAAAAAAAATTAAAAACCCTTCAAATGTAAATTCAAGACTTACAATATTGCTACTAAATTAGACCAAGAAGAAAAATTATTAAAATGCTGTAAAAAAATATCTACAAGTAAAAGCCTTCTGCAAACAGGGGGAAGTTACCTTTTTTTTTTCTTTTTTTTTTTCATTATCACGATTGCAGACAATGCTTTCAAGCACAGAGAGCATCCTGATGTTGCCATAAAAAGTTCCCTGGCTAATTATTTGCCAGTACAACTGTTCACTTCCTGTGGTGGATTTATGCTAAATCCTGTTATTAGTCTTGCTCTGCAATTGCCATTGTCTGTGACTGGAAGCAAGGCTCAAAGGCTACAGTCAGCCTTTTATTACAAAACATGTGAATGGAGATTTGACCCAGTGTTCGACCACTTCCCCTTTTGGTTTTATGTAAGCTGCTGAGCCTTTCCCTATAAATCACTATGTTGAAATGAACTTTTACTCTTTTTCTTCTCATCTTGCAACGTTGTAGAGTTTTGGGTTTTGGTTTGGGGTGTTTTTCTTGTCTTTTTTTTTTTTTTTCCTCCAATAAGGCGTCTTCTTTCTTTCATTTTTATTCTTTTTGCTTTTCCTTTTTTTAAAAAAAGCTTTTTAGAATCCTTCAATTACAAACTATCCCCAAGGTCTCCTGCATCATGGGAAACACAAAAGAAATGCTTAAAGTCTTGAGAATGGTGCGATTCTTGAATTTTTGTATTTAAAAACTAGCAAATGCCCCCCCCCCCAGTATACTTTGTCTAAAGCATAATTTAAAAAATAGATTAATTAAAAGCAAAACTTAAAACTAGTTTCTGTACAAAGAACTTCCTATCATATGCAAACTGACCATGTATTTCTCTGAAGTATTTTATACTTTATGCATACTTTTTTATTGGACAATAAAAGCTTGCAAATGTAAATATATAGAGACGCAGGGATGAAAATTATCTGTAAAACTGAAATATTTCTGAGAGGTTTAGCCATTACAGATGGAGGACCTAGTCCTTCAGTCATTGGACAGAATAAAATTCTCATTAAAGTGATAGAGCCAGACACTCAGTAAAGGCAAAAGGAGATTTACTTGCATAATTATGTCCAAGCTAGGTACCTGTTTTTGTTGGCACTTGAGTCACATACCTGTTGTTCTTTTTCATTTAAATTTAAATTAAATTATTTAAATTAAATAAACCCTTGGAACTAAAACTTATTATTAAAGTATTATTGGTAATCTTTTTCCTCCTCATACCAATATAAATTGGAATACTTGAACTTAAACTGGTGTGGCTAAATCCCTTTTTCTCTAGTTAAATTGACTGAGATTTGCCACTGACTGCAAGAATAGTAAAACCAAACTTGCAAACAAGTGAAATAGAGGTGGGTACAGAGACCCACCTCTCAGACCAGCTCCTTTCACTTTTCTGAAAGGGAAAAAGAAATCTTCCAATGATATCTAAAATACTTTTCTACTGGTCTGACAACTGGTTGCTAACAAATAGTAGTGTAATAGTGGGTTGGTTTTTTTTTTAAAAAAAAAACTAATAATAACTGTCCAGTGGAAAACTATTAACAGTTGGCAGCTACATATGACAAAATGAAAAAAGTGGCAAACTGCAAGGACATCCCTCCAACTCATTCCCTCTACCAAGTTTAGAGAGATCCACATCTGTTGTTTAGAGAAAGGGAGATTGAAGAGTAGCCAACATAGCTTCTTTCTTTTAGGTCCAAAGTCTGAAGTGCCTTGTCCACGGCCATAGTAAAAACAAGATCGTTATGCAGGCTGCAGGATGGACTCATCTATATTTATTCACCCAGATGACCATTACATCTGCCTCTAGACAGGAGACTAGTTCTTATTCGCCCTCCAAACTCAAAACACACTGGGAGCAAAGAGTTCAAACCACTAAGGTAGTGTTCATGAGGAGTTTATTAATAGTTGGCTACTACTTGGATTAACAGTTAATTTGTCATGTTAATCCACTCAATCCTGTTGAGGCAAATCCCGTCTTCCCTGACCTAAAGAGCTGGGCTTTGCTCAGGAGCATGCCTCAGGCAGCAGGACAGTTTCCTTTCTTTTTTTTTTTTCTTTCCTCCAGTGCCACAAAGAAGTAGTGACAATGCTGTGGCTATTGCCACTGCAATAACATCCCCACTTGTTTTACTGTGGGCAAAGCCCACTTCCCAGCAGAAAGAGGAGCAGGATTTTTTCCCTTCATAACTTACGATTTTAAGCTGCTAATATTTTTATTCTTAAAAAAAAAACCCCTTTTTTTACTTGTTTTGACTTTTGTTTTCTTACTAAAGCATCTTCTACAGGCAGTTTTTCAGTTATCTGTTAAGAAACAATGCCTCAAATCATGAATTATATTGTGTAAACTGCTGACCTAATTTGAGGAGAATGTATTTAAGGAGAATGTTTTACATATGACCTTTCTGAGAAAGTCACAATTTCTTCGTGTAATCTGAAGCGCCCGTCATAATTTCTATAGAATTTGTTGACATCTCCTGCTGAGCACAGAGCTGATCAGCTTCTGACTTCCTGGGAAAAGAGCTCCACTAACAAGGCTGCCCCTATTCCTTCGTGTTAGCAAATGTTTCTGCCTTCTGGGCTGAATCCTCCTCGCACTGAAGACAGTGGCAACTTTCTCTGTTGCTGTCAGTGGGATGAGGATCAGCGTGCCTTTGTCCATGGGAAGCTCACAAAGAGTCTATACCTCCCAATTCCCAAGGCAATCTGACAATTTGGTAAATCTGACAAATTTGCTTTGCTACCGTGTCCACAAAATTCAACATTTATTTACACAAAATATTACTTTGCATGTTTTAGGTGAAAAGGGGATGTCAATCCTTTGTGGAAAGTGAGGTTTAGTTCCTAATTAACATATGTTATGTCCTAATATATGTCCTGTAATTGTAATCGACTTATTAAATGCAGAAAGTGCTGAATTTTAGTGTCTGGAGACAGTGAGGAAAAGAAACCACTCACAAGTCAATTAATTCTACACAATTTATTCCTTCCTGGGATTTAGAGTTTTGTTCTGCAAGTTTAATGTGACTATTTACAATGCTATTAAAAACAAAATGAGTCATGATTTAGTATGAAATTATTCCAAAAGTTCATCATGTTTTCACCAGTAACAAGACCACATATAATAAAAGCTATTAAAAATCAACATTTGCCCATAGTTACTACACAGTAGGTATCTCCAAATATTTTGAAAGAAGTGTTGTATAGTACCAAGTGGTAATTGCTGACAAATGTTAGTTTTTATAGGAAACTTGGAAGATGGAATTTACAACGGATGTATAGAAAATGTATTTTTGCATTAACGTTGATTATTTTTCCTATGAAAGGAAAAGGGGTTTTTTTAGATTTCTTCTTCCCTACTTATTTTTAAATTTAATTGAAGTAAAAAAATAACCCTATTGACTGTAGTTCGTTTTGCAGGGGGCTGTTTTGTGAGGCATAGTAAAAAAATCCAAAACTAACAGAAATCTGTAAAGTGTCTAATTTTACTCGGGAAGTTGTAAGAGATGAAAAATGATATAGATTCTCCTGTTGTAACTTGTGAGAGAGAAGAGAAAGGAATCTGCCAATAACTACTACACAGAAAAGGATGATTGAAACAGTTCTTATTCAGTGAAGAGCGATGTTCAAAATAAGATTGTCTCTTCTAAAGATAAAGATATTTGTCATGTTCCTGATGCACCCAGATATGAAAAAGAAAGGTAAAAATTGATGAGCTGTCCCACACTGTGCAGTTCTCCTACATCTTGCATGGACTACTTGTTTCCATCAGAGGAGAAGACTACCAACTCTAAGTTACCTATATGGAAAGGTGGCCCTATTACAAAACCAAGAGCCAATCAGACCAAAAAAGCTGTTCTGGGCACTGCTTAGACAATGCACTGCCATGGAAGAACTATTCCTGAAAACAGAGGCAGGTCCTAGGGCTATGGGGAACACCTACCTGTAAAAGAAGCCAAAATAACTCCAGTTAGCACTGGACGTGGGACTGGTTTGCTGCTGAAGTAAATCATCATTACAGTGTTTTTACCTCAAAACAAATCAGATACCAGAGATCAAAGCATTCCCTAAATGATACCACTTTCCTTTCAGAAGAAGTATGTATGACTGATATTCTTACTAAGACAATGCAATATAAAATTAGTGAGTGAGGAGGATAATAAAGCTTTTTGCACCAATATTGAAGTCAAATCAGGCCCCAGCTGATAATAACTTAAATTTGAGACTTCGAAATAGCTAAAGAGACTTCATGTACTTGACAAAATGAGTACTGCAGTAGGACATCCCTATAGAATATTACAATAGAAAGACCAACAACTAAAAAGGACAGCAGCTGAAGTATCTATACTTTTTATGGGAACCTTGTCAAAGCAAAAGAGAATATAAAAGCTACAGAAATTAGTAATATTTGGAAATATATTTTGCACAAAGTTAGTCATTGTTGTCTATAAGAATAGTTCCATCTATAGGACAGTTTGCAGTATATTTTCCATGTCATTTTATCTCCTGCGTCTCTTTGCTAGGCTGTGTCCCACTACTCTTTATAATCAAGTCCTTGGTATAGCTTCATGATGCTGCAGGTGTAAACAATCAAAGGCCTTGATCTCTTCCTTCTTTCCTTTTGAGATTTCAAGTTCATGTTGCCTGTATTGTGTCATCCTTCAGGGTGATGGATCTTAGGCTGAAATTTAAATTACTAAAGTGTAAACATCCTCATCTTGACACCTAGAAATCTTGGACTCCCTCCTGGGCCAGTGGGAAAAAAAGAAGCACTTCTAGGATGTGATTCTTCTCATCCCAAAGCAGATATCTAAAATAAGTCAGATGAATCAAGTCTTAAAACAGTTTGTTTCCCTATGCCTACTATCAGGGGAGCCTGGGGCAGCTAATACAGATACACACATGCCAATATTTGCTTCAGTGGATGCCACTCTTGAGAAAGCAAGTTTCATATACACTTGAACCATACTTTCAAAAAAATAGGGGATTCAATAGCTTCCATTGTTTACTGTATTCCATTGAGAACAATGGGAAGTGTTAAAAACTTCTTTGCATCATAAGATATGTTTACAGTATATATTATGAGCACGCACGAGTAAGTTGTGCTTGTGTTCCAAGCTGTAAAAAGCCACATGACAAAGGTAGGACATTGCCAAACCCTAGTTAATACACCCTGTAAGGGTTTCCTAATTTAGTTCCCAAGCTGTATGATTTCTGCTAGAAAATAAAAGAAATAGATTTTATGTACTAGAAAATCAGGATAGGATTTGGTAGTTTCTTTCCATTTGTATTTTGCAACAATGTTCTAGTTCTTAGTAGCTCAATTAGGATACTTACATTGTTTCATAATTGATTTAATGAGGAGGATGATTTAAATGCAATATGTTGAGACAAATAATTAACTACTGTGTTTTTTTTGGAACAATGATTAATGATGCTGTCCTAGATCCAAATGCATGTTCACAATGATGCATTCATAGGGATGTGACAGGTGATAATAAATGTGTTAACATTCAACTATTGTACTCTAGTATGATCCAAGCAGGATTTCCTCTTATTACCTAGTTTATAATAAACTTTACTACAAAGCTGAAATAAGAAAGACTGTGATTTGTAGACTGCTGTAATTTTTGCTGTCTTGAAACCCATAATTTTATAAATTCCATTTTCCACCAAAATGAGCTTTGAGCTAATGTACTTTCAGAGAACTAAAAGGAGATTTGCCCTGAAGGTCTTTAGCTGCAAGAAAGGCACAATATGCATTTGTTAGGCTAACTTTGAGTGTATTTAGTGTTCCTTGTCACACAACATAGATAATTACTAATACTGTACTCAGTGGAGCCTCTTCCTGTCTTCTGCCTAAAGTCAGTGTTTTCAAGCTTTGCATGGGAGAATTTGAATTACAAGGGAGACAGTGTGTTATCTTGGTTGGATCAGTGTCTCTCACTTGTCTTGTCTGGAGGAAAAGCTCTTAAATTGATTTGAGGAAGACATGGTGATCCAACACAAGTAAAATCTTCCAAGAAGTCATTGGTAGTTTTCTTGTTTCAGAACTGCATCAGCAGATCGAGGACAAAGTTTTGAGGCTGATTTATATGGAAGGAGATGGGAGATGAGGGTGGTTGTGTTGGCTAGGGCGGACAGAAAGTATGGAGAATAAAATACAGATACAGAAGCATCTATTTAATATCCATTTGTCGTAAACACAGAGATGACTGTTTTCTGGTAAGCAATTACATTGATTAATAAAATGTGAGGTTTGTGAGGCTGCAAACTGTTGATAATTTTCCTTAGAATGCAAAAGAGGTCAGTCCAAAAATGTTTTGGTTAATTAGCATGTGATGATTTTTCTAGCTCTGTGTATGTTTGGTTTTCACAATAAAATTCATTTTCCCTTTTCATTTATTAACATATCTGCACACTATTTAATTATATATACTCACAGAAATTTTGTGCGTATTTGGGGAGCAGGCTCAGGGCCCAGGTTTTTAAAGAATGCACAATACCCATGTGACTGCCGTTGAATTGTATAATAATGCCTATATACTTTAAAGACTTGCACCGTAGCCAAAACATGTCTGCTTGCATTCCTCATTTCACTTAAGTGGCTTTTCTTATGAAAAGGTTTTGTTTGTATTCCTGCAGTTGGTAAAAAAGGAGCTGCATGCCAAAAAAAAGCCCCTAAAACGCAGTGGAAAAGGTCCTGAAAAGACCACTGCCACCTGTTTTAGTTCAGATATTAAACTAATGTTTAAAATACTTAACAAGCCTCTAGAATTTAATATCACCAGTTCACAGCTCAGGAGCCTGTGATTCTGAGAGGGGAAGCCTCTCTGCGCAAGCAAGGGGGCTCCAGAGAAGTAACTGCACAGAGTAACCATTTAAAGAACAAATGTGCAAAAGTCACATTTTATGTCTTCATTCAGGAATTCTGTAGAGTCAAACTGAAGCGATATCATCTGCCAGAATTTACTCGATTTATTTACTTGCTACTGTAAAATTCCTGCTGCACTTCTTGTTGGATTTCCTCAGGAATGCAGAGTTCAAATATACTAGAGAAGCACAAATGCAGTCTTAAGTAACATCAGTCAGTTTGCTCAGGATTTTTGAAAGCAACTTTAGTCAGTTGATTTTGTTTTCTATAACGTTAAAACCTGCTGATTTCAGTTTATCTATGTTAAATTTTTGTATCTCTCCTCTGAAATCTCACATACACATCAGAATCACTGTAGATGTTTTCACATTGAAATTGAAGATGTAAATGAAGTACTGCGGTTTCTGTCTGGTTTTAGTTACAATGTCTGTTTGTTGACATCTCACATGAAGGCCTGCTGTGTCTCTGGCTCTGTCTACTTCATTTCCCCTCTAATTAGGCTTTGCCCTCAATTAAGTTAATGATGCAACTTTTCCTATAGATCATTTGCCCCTTCAATCAATTAGCAGAATATGAAGGGTGCATCCCTCTTTGGCTTTGGATTTGCTTGCCTCGGGGCAGACTGTTCAGTTCACAGAAGTACTTAGGCAAAGCAAGCTGTTTGTTCTGAAATATATAAATTGACTAAATTAGGGCTCACAGAAGTATGATCTCAATGTTTTAAAAATTAAAAATAAATAAATAAATAAAATAACCCAACACAAAAAAACCAAACAACCAAACCCAAACCCTAGAAAACCCTCAATTATTTATATGACAATATAGAAATAGCTATAGCAATCTGGAACACCAGAGAAACTATAGAAATGCAGCAGATATTACACGGCAAACATTTTGTTAATTGCATGCGATCATGGCCAGAAAGCAGAGCAAGACTAAGCAGTGACTCTCCGCAGGCTCTTTCTTCTGGATTCCTGCATTCCCTATGTCCCACCACAGATTATTGTTATCCTCCTTTTCTTGAATCCTCTTTGACCTTTTCCCCAAGTGAAAGAGCCCAGTTGGCCAAACTTACCTCTGCAGAAAGCAGTCCTCAATGTCCTGTGTTACCACCTGCTGCTCCCCTGTGAGCTGGGTTTGTCATCACTTACACATCCCACCAGATTTCCTGACATTGACGTCAATCCATCCCTGGTGTGGTTGCTATCCTAACACAGTCGTGGGCTCATTGCTCATACTTGCTCTCCAGTGCACCTACAAATACAGCCCATCTCATGTTTTTCCCTCCAGATTCCTATTTCTCTAAATCACCCCCAAAAAATATTTGTCTCTGCCTTGGTTCTCTCCCCGTCGTTACTCCATCCTTTATTTCCTTGCTTTGTCACCTCATTTCTCCTCCTTTCTTCTCCCTACCTTATTTGTCTAAAGCACTACTGTGAAGTAATTGCACATGTTATTCAATCATGCTTACCATTTCTACTATATGTTCTGCTTCGTATCTCGTTTCTAAATTTCCTTTTTCCTCTTGAAGAAGCAAAACAAGCCCTGCATCCCCTCCTTTGATGTCTAGATGCCATGTACCAGCTCTCATTTCTTCTTACTCCTAGTCTGTTTGCTTCATAGACTTAGCTTTGGTGATAAAAGAAGGCGTGATTTTTACCTTCAGGTAACCAGCAAGTGGGAGCTGTCCTGAGGTGAGAACAAAGTAAAGATCAAAGCCTGTTAGTTTTACCACAAGGTAAACTTGCTGAGGTCATCCCTACACCTTGGCCAGGAGCTGACCTCAGCAAGTTTACCTGGTGGTAAAATGACAGAGCTTGATCTTCACTGTGTTTTTATACAGGAATCTACTGTGCCTTTTAATTATTTGGGGTAAATAAATTGCCTCTTTTCAATAGGCAAGGGAAGCCCTTCTTCTCTCTTTCACTTTTTCTTAGGCACATCTCTTAAACTGCGTATGACAGCATTCTCCTTACTCATAAAGAACTCTTTTATTTATAAATAATCCTCTTTCTAAAACCAGGTAACTCCTTTTTCCTAACTAACCTTAGCTTCTTTTCTCAGTTGCTGACCTCCAGTTTGTTTGGGTTCATTGTCTGGTTTAGAAGACATAATCTTTGGGTGAAGTGATCTGCCTTGGTCTGTGCTTGTTCACATCTCTGTGCACAATCCCCCATATGTACAAATGCTCCTCAGGACAAAGAAGAAAATCAGTCTTTAATGAATAACTTCCCTTACTTTTAGCACTAGCTAAAAATAGGATGTTAACACTGCCTAATGCCTGCTATAAAATATTTCTCTTAAAAAGAATGCAAGAACTTGTAGTTACAGTGGGAACATGACATATGCACAATGAAGAATCTTCAAATATCAAGATCGTCAGGGCCACCAAGGCAGCTCTGGTGAGGCGAACCTGGCAGCAACAAGGCAGGCTTTAACTTTGGGGATGCTGTGGCCCATCCCCATCAGAACTTCATAACCCTGAGGAAAATCTTCCTGAGTCTTATTTCACCGTTGTGCTAAGTGTCAGCAATGTATATGCTAGAACCAAGCCCAGCAGCGCAGCACACCAGAGCAGCAATCATCCTCCTGCTGCCTAACAGCCTTCAGCAGGATGCCCCACAGGCTAAAAAGCATCAGGATTTCCACTGGACAGGAACATTTTATACTGCCAGATGGCAGAGTCACGTTTTATGCTTGATTGTATAGCCTTAACGTGAAGCAAGAACCTTAGGCTGTACTTCAGAACAACAAATCAAAGCAGTTTTACAGTATCCACATTATCTAGCTTCCCTCATACCCTCCCTGGACATACATGTGTCCATCTTCCAAGTCTGAGCATTGTGTAAATGGCTCACTTTAGCTTTAAGTGCTCAAATGACATTCTGAACCTGCAACACTGTGTGAGTAAGTAAATCTAAATTATATCCATAGATATAATGGATATGGGGAATAGAAATAGAGCACAGGAGGTAGCTTGTCTGAGGCCACAGGGCAAGCTGCTCTCAGCACCAGAACGAGCCCAAAACTTCTTGTTGCATGCCTGTATCCAGTCCCCTGTGTAGGTCACATGTGAGTGCTTTTTCAAATACGTTAACTCTTCAACACATTAACTGACTTCAGTTTAGAAATATGATAAAACTGTTTTTTCCTTGATTTGGTGAAAAGTATTTGAAGCATTCTTGAGGGTCTCTATGTACCTTTTTGAGTAGTTTTACATAATAGGATGGCTGATTTCTCTGAACTATTTAGTTGCATTTACTTGCCACTTTTGCAGTGCACATTTCAGTATACTCCTAAGCATACAATGTGTGTGCAAAGTTCAGTTTGATATAGCACAACGTTCTTCCAGTGGTGAGAGTGTTATCGCTCTGTTGGTTTAAATCTAATTTGCACATCATGAGACAAGCAAAGGAAGACAATGTTTTACCATATTTTGAATAAGCAGATAGCCAAAGGCTTTTTCCAGATGAATAAGAAAGTGATCATTTGTTTATTTAATATATGTAGTTAAACAAGGTCATTTTTATAAGGCAAGGGTATCTTAAAATGATACCAAACATGCAGTATTTGTTCCTATCATAGGAACACATTCCTATCATGCTATAGCCTTACAAAGAATGACAAGGACATGTTCTTAACTCATAAATGCTGCCCTTTGTAAGTCACAGATTTTTTAAGGGAAACTGAATAAAATGCAGGACAGTGTAAAACTGAATGTCTTAAATCAGCAGTTCAAGGGGAACTAGAGAATAAACACAACTGAAAATGAGATTGGAAGTATCATGCAACATATATTTGATATATCACGTCCTTAGAAACACAGCATTTTAATGAACAGACATTTACCAGTTCAGCCACCAGCTGTCTTTAGTAAGTTTGGTAAACAATGAAGATAAGACAATCACAGAAACTTTTAAACATTTAAAGCAATGGAGTCAGAATGACAAAGAAGAGGATTCATGTCAACCAAAACAAGCTATCAAGTCTGAGCTGGTTTTTTTTATGCTCCCTATGTCTACAAAGGGGAATGACAGACATCTCCAAAAGGTAGATCATCCCTTCTTAAGACCAATGACTAAAACTGATGGAAAGAATTGTCCACTGGAGATAGTTATTTTTCTTAATTGACTATTGAGGGCACCTGAGTGACCAGACCTAGATCCTTCTTTCCACATGCCTTTCAGCAGCACAAGTTCAGCTCTGATCCTGCAAACACTAAACACACACATAAATCTAAGCACCTGCCTGGTCCGGCAATGTGGAGGATCCTCTCAGAGCATTTACAGTCAAACATGCATGACTGATTGCAAATCTAGAGACTAAAATATCCCTTTTCAACATGTTCTGAATGCCTGGGCTTCCACACCTGTCTAGAAACTCAAATATAGCTGGGATTTTCCAAGATTATGATGTGAAGTCCATCTGGAAAAAAATATATGATTAGTGCTGGCATAGACCTGATCCTTTTAATTTCTAGTAGCATAGCAATCTTTGGAGTGAGTAAGGATTTGTATGAGATAATTTGACAACTGGAATTTTTTTTATCTTATCTACTCTGGAAAAGCAACAACAAAGTTGAATTCTCACAAGTAGGCAAGTACACCTCTTAAAGTAAATTTTGCTTATAATATGGTACAGCTGTCTTCAGAAAGCAAATATATGGACACAGTGGGAAGGATCAACAGTAGACCTTAACATTAGTTATATTGTGTCAAAAGACAAAACCAGTCAGTAACACCATGAATGTTCGACCAGGTAGAAAACAGTCAACTCGGCTTCCCACCTGCTTTTATCTGATCTCATGACCTAGAGAAATATGTGCTAGTGACAGAGCACATACTTCTTAATGGAGAAAATTTTATTGATTATACTTGGTGACATTTTGTGTCATCACATTGAACTGGTTTTAGCTTCCATCAAGAAATCAAAAATGTATGTCACGTTACAGCTATCAAATGTAAATGGCAAGAAGTCTCCACTATAGAAATTAAATGAGAAGAAATGCTAAAGTCTTTTTTCAGCCAGTTTCTTAAGATCTTCATCTTTTGAATGTTTCCTTCCTTTTCCAAAAAGGAAATAGAAAAAAGAAGCGTAGAAGGGTATTTATAAAGAAAAGAAATTGGATGAAGAGTGAAGAAGACCTCCAACATGTGTCTTGGTCTGTGTGAAAGCTTTCATAAGTAGGAGTACAAAATAAAGTGCCGCTCTTTCTTCAAAATAGCCAAATGAACTGACATTAAAGATAAATCAATAACTAAATAAAAGGAATCTGTTTTGATTAATTGGAATTTGAAAATTTTATTGATTCAAATCAATTCAACATATTTGATGGGTACGGACTGTGATAGCTCATCTCTTGTCCCAGGACAAAGTTACTAAAGTTGAAATAGCTTTCCTCCTCCTGAGCTGTTCTCTCATCTGTATAATGAGTGAAGTTGTTTCTACACTGTTCTGTTTTATTTCTCTCAAAAGCCATAAGATTCCCATAAATTTTTCCCTTTGCCTTCCTACCCAAGAGGAAAGACGTATTTTCTCTATCATCTAAACAAGCCAGAGCTCTCTACCTGTTTGTTTTTTTTTTTCCCCCCCCCTAACACGTCAAAAAGTGCTCATGAAAAAAACTTTCCTGCGGAACAGGAAGTTGGAAGAAAGAAGAGAAGTTTTTGAAAATTGAGCTGTAATATATTTGCGAGGGATGTGGACAGGACATTTTTGCTTTCTTCATCTTCTGTCCCTTTATCTATGAAGAAATAATCCTTCACCTGTCACTGAGGTAAATGCAACATCCTTGCACTAAGATGAAGTCAGTGGTCATGAGGAATCCACAGCTGTAAATGGGGATGGATGGAGTCTTTCGGGCTCCAGATCCAGGGACATCTTCTGTGATGTCTGGACATAGGACAATGAACACTGAACACTAGGATCACTGGTGAAGGAGTCTATCATTGTGCTTTGTGTTGCCTTACGCTGCACCACATGTCAGAAAACCTAGAACTTCTCAGTGACATCCTGCACCTTCCCCAGGTAGACTGTACTGAGGAAAATGTAGTAGTAGGTGACAGAGTGTATGGCTCACAACAGCTAAGAAACATTTGTGTAGAAGAACAGAGACTAATAATGGGTATCTGGAAGCAATAATGAGTACAAAAGGAAGCAAAAGTTGAGAACCACTTTGATGTTATGAAGAGGTAATGTTTGTGGCCTCTTTTTTTTTTTTTTTTTTTAACATTTTCTTCTCTCCACCACATCCATATGTGTCTTGTCTGGTTTTCGTTTCAGCCAGCTGCTCTGCACCCATGCACTCGTTTCAGCAGTGCACCAGAGCAACCAGCATACATTACAGCTGTATTGCTTTCTGCAGCCTCGCTCTGTGAGGCTGATGGCCAAGTCTTGAGCTGTCTAAGGACTCTTGTGTCAGTGATTCTGGACTAATTTTGGGGATGCAGGGAGCAGGGTACACTTTTCATTATAGCACCAAAAATTTAGAATGGCACTGTTTAAAATGGAAAATAATAACTAGATACATATTTTCTAAGAGTTGCAAGTAGATAGTAGAAAACTGTTCTCTTCCATACATGTGAACCTTAGGAAAAGATTGGTGAGGAAAAAATGGAACAGGCTCAGTGTCGAGAGCCTCCATGGGGTGCTTGTCCATAGCAGTGCTGCTTTCTAAAAAGATTTGTGTCCCAACCAATGTGAATCTTAGCCACCACTTCCTTTTTAAAAAGACTGTAAGGTTGTAGGTCTGCACAGGAATTATTTGCTTTTTTTTCAAGCTGGCTGACTGGCAAGCAAGAGCAGAATTCACCTGAAGAGTGGTCATTGAGTTTATGAACTATCTGTGGGGAGATTTGAAAGAATAGTTTATATAGCTGTTTAAGAGAGCAAAGGCCACTTACAAGGGCAAATTAACATTTCTTCACTTAGAAGTAGTGTGTTGCCAAGTTTATTGAATATATTTTATATCGTATTGGCTGAGTACATTAATACTGACATTTGCACAAAGATTTTTCTCATGAACCAGAAAGAAATGTTTTTTGGATATTTTTTTTTGACGGGTTGCCATGATTTCAGTTCCGCTCGCATAATTTGGGTTGCATATTATAAAGTCATAAATATGCTTCAATGTAACAACAGAAAAAGAGAACTTTTTCAATAGTTCTCCTTTGCCTCAGGTGTCCGCTCTGCTCTTACAAAAATGACACCAGGAAAGATGAAACACACAGATTTTGAGGAAACTGCATGCAAACTTGATAGGTGGACTGAAAAAAAAATCAGCTAAAACTATATGGAGAATGTAATACTTTGAATATTTCGTGTAGTCTACATTCATACAGAACTACTAAAGAGAAACCAATGCCAATATAAATATCATCTCAAGTATTGTTCATTACACTTTCAGGACAGTTGAGGTATCACTTTGAGGCAAAGCACAGTTTTAGTTCAGGAAGAATCATGACGGTAACCTTTGATCTTTATTTCCTACAGTTAATACCATAATAATTCTTTTTATCTCATCGTGTACATACACATTCCTAGGACTTAAAACCAGTGGTTGTGCAAGAAGTTATTTGTAGTTTAAATTAAGTACTTGGATGATAAATCAAGAGGTTTTATACAATACTAACTTGTGATAAATCATTTTTATGCTGTTTTGCTCTCTCCAGTACTGCACCACCTCCAGCTCATACCAGCTTATAATAGACGATGTATGAACTTTTGTCTGCTTTTTTATTTAAACAAATCCCAGCCTTTTGGGCGAAGAAGGCAATTTCTTGTGTGTTTGTATGACACTAAGTACAATCTGAGTTAAGCAAATGGAAATAAACAAAAGTGAAATAAAAGAAAGACTGATCATTCTTCATTTTAAGAACAGCAGTTTTCCCTAAATTGGAAAACTACAGGTGGGATCAACCTCACCTAATTTTCATCTTACCTTTAAATAATTATATCTAGAATAGGTCAGCAGAATCACCGTCTGGAAATGTTTGCTTGTTGACAATAAAGGAAGGCTAAAATGACTAGGTCAGATGTAGACATTGATACATAGACGTTGATAGGGACAGATTTCCTAATCTACGTTATTACCTACAGACCACATAGGAGTTTTGATTTTACACTGCCAAAATTAAAACACTTGTGGCCCAGTAATTACCAGATTACCAGAAATGACACATGTTCAAAATTCCTGCATATTTCAAGATTTAACTGTGTAAGTCCACGTAAAAATCAGGCTTATTAGGGCACATTTTAAAAGAGATGTACACATGTGCTCAAGCGTAGACTGAGCCTAAGACTGTAATGAGGAATGATCCAGCTACATGGCAGTAGCTTGTGGCAATGCTGATCAGGAGGAAGAAAGGGACATGACAAGGGGCTGTGTAGCTGTGTTGCCTGGCCACCTCTCTGTCATGAGACATGGACAATTCTTCAACATTATAATAGTACAATGCAGTTATAATGGGGTGTTTCCTCCACTTCTGCACTTCCCCCTTCCCTCCCAACTGGTGAATTCCCCCCCTGCTCAGGTCGGTATCAGTCATCCTGTTAATGGCAGTGGCCTTTAGATAATTTCCATCATTATTCATTTAAATAGGTCCTAAACTACAGAGGAAAGTAAAATTAAACACATCTATAGATGGAGTTGTCTCTAGAAAGCATTTACCCTTATGAAAAGCACATAGAAATAGCCCTTGGAACATGAGAAACTTATAATCACAGTTCATGCACATAATTTATCTTCTCTGTTGCACTTTGATAACTTATTATAGTCACCAAAGCTATTATGCCTTTCTGTGAATACAAGACTTGTTGTTTAAAAATGCCTGATGTATAACAGCGAATTATCCTTCCAGAGTAAGAATGCAATCAAAATCAATGTAATGCCTGACTAATACCACAGAAAGTTGTCCAGCAGCCAAAATAGTCTCAATGAGTCCATATACTGCATGTATATATAGAAAGGCATATTTATATACACATACTTGCCTATTACTCTTATCATATTTGTTCCTGTTAAAAATTGTATGAGTCAGTACAGGAACAGTGGAAGAGATCATTCAAATAAAAACATGAATTTTTTTTTTTTTTTTTTTGTACAGCTAACTATTCACAGTTAGGAGTTGCACATAGTTCTCAGAAGGGGCCATACACAACTTATGTCACACATAGGATTGACATCCATGGGAGTTTTGAACAAAAAGTAGGAGCAGACGACAACTAGTGTGAACCATGTTTGTTCTTGGTCATATTTGCAGTGCCATTTTGATTCAACTCTGAATATAAACTGTGTGTAAAGATTGTTTTAAATAACTATGGACCTAAGGTTGAATAACACTACTGATAAGCATCTGATCCTGGTTAACTTGAAGTGCAAGAGAAGCACCGCGTTCACAGGAGTTTTCTTAGAACAGTAGATTAAGACATGCTAAATTTAAATCAAAAGTGAAAAGGTGCTTTGGAAAAATTCTTCTGCCGATATGTTTCTCTCATATCAAAATAATGTTATATACAAAACTAATTTGTTGTGATGTTATGCTGTAGTATTTCCCTTGGCTTGTGTCCCTTATTATTTAATTAAATGTCATCGAATATTTGTCGGACTAAAACATTTGTATTCTATTTTTTGTGTCTTAATGGAGCCAGTGAAGAAATAAGAAGTAGAAATGCCTTGAAGACTACTTTCTTCCAAATATTTTGTGACTGTGGACTGTCTGTAGGTAATTTAATATAGTCTTTGCCTTTCTCAATGTATTATGTACTAAAAGATCACCAAGATTAATTTAGATTCAAATGAAATATTGGATGCAAAACCATTTTTGTTTTTCTATTTTCATTCCTTGTGTTATATTATTACCTTGTGCATTACCAATTTGCATGTCAGCCAAAGTATTTGAAATGAACTCCACTGTCTTAATGGAGGCACAAAGGGAGGAGGCTTTCACTCAGCTGCACAATCTGATTTTCTTTTATCCTATCAAGGATCCATAGGAGGTACGTGACTGCAGCTAAAGCAAGTTTCGCAGAGATAGAGCATAAAGCAAAACAGAGTATCTTTCCTTGCATCACCCTGCTGTCACGTTCTAACTCAGTGGTAACACTCCTAGCACTGAGGAGATCATTGTTTTATTCCTGGGGCTGTCTGCTGAGACCACCATGAAGTGTGCCAAGTAACATCTGTTGTCCCACCACCTAGTCACCTGATCACTGAGAATCAGTGTGACGCTACCTCCTTTCATTCCTTCATAAAGCCAGCTAAACAGCTCTCTTACAGGATTCATATTCAACCTAGGCTAGATTTGAATTTGTTACCTAGGACTGAAATGTTTCTTGTGTACCATTACTGATGTCACAGGCAGTGGGGCCATTGTATGTTAGAAAATGTCTTTAAATTGGCCATTTGAGAACCATGGGAAGAAAGGTTTTAACCGTTGTACCCAGCTGAGACAAGATGATACTGTAGCGCAACTTGATTGGGTAACTATGTCCAAGTGATATGAGGACTTGTAAGTATCAAGGAAAGAAGAGAACATTTGCCTTTATGAATCTAACACTGCTCTTAGCCCATGTTCCAGCTGATGAGATCAGATGCCTTCAGATGACTTCTTCTTAACCGACATGAGTTCAGGAAAAGTGTAAAAAAAAAAAACCCTAAGGAAAAAAAAATGTATTTGTACATAGGGACAAGCAAAGTAAAATACACTGATTCCCAGGGAACAAAATTTGCCTTGACCCCATCCAGCTGGTTGACGGTCACCCTTCTCTGCACTTCTTCCCACTGCCACCTCACAGGTTCCATCACCTCATTTTGAAGTCAGGTACTCACAGCCTCACTTGCTAAAGAAAAAAAATGAGAGTTCCCTGGTGACGGACAAGGAAGCAAACCAAGAGATTGGCATTCATGGCAACCTCAAGTAGGGTAAAGGAGTAGATGTGGAGGGCAGGGAAGGGGAAGCAGAGTGAGAAAGAGATAGCAGTGGCCACAAAGAAAACTGTAAAACCAGCAAGGAGATGTGTTGGCATGCTGTATTTTCCAAAAGGAAAAGTAAAAAAAAGGAAGATGAATAAAAATATTTAAACTGCATCAGACAGATTACATGTCAGTGGATTAGACAAACACTGGCCTTTATGTTTTGCATGTCTGCTGAGTCAGTTTAGCTGAGGCTTCTTTTAAAGGATTTAAAAAGTCATCTACACTGAGAAACAAATCCACAGGAATATTGCTTAAAGCCTCAACATTCATGAAATCTAAAAATGAACAAAGGCACAGACTGTGTTGTTTTATTTTGCTTGAAATGTTGAATGCCCATATCAACGACACAACATAAAGCGGTGTAGTTAACATTTGATTTAATGTGAGAAATATCTAAATTTGTCTACCTTTTAACAACAGATTGCAAGACATTAAGGTTTTTGTAAACATTAGAGGAGTCAGCCAGGTCTATACTTTTCTATATCTGTCACATTATTCATGGGCACAGTCTCATAGACTATTTACTTGAGCAAATGTACATATGTGCATAAGCATTTACAGAAGAGAAGCCATTACCATCTACCATCAAAGTTTCCAGCAAGAGGATTTTTATACTTCTGGAGGAACTAACTCAAACACAACAGCACGCTTTGATGGTTTGGTTCAGACAGACCAGTGATTCAGAGCATCTTTTATTTATTTATTTTCTTCTTTGGTATTCAGTAAATATATCTGGGCAATTAGCAACAGTTAAATAGCTGCAACATTACCAGCACTGAATAATTTACTAATTGGCAGAACAATTCCCATCTCCTCCATTTGACCGGATATTTGTTTTATGTGTGTGCTTGTTACGCAATATTTACTCCTGATAAATTGGGGGAGGCAAGTGTATTTGCTTTCGCTAAATCAGGAGTAGCAAAACTTGTGGTCGAAGCTATGATTATTATGAATATGACATTGAAAATGGGAATAGAAAAACACTTTCATACTTTTTTTTTTTTTTTTGCGAGGATAAGACGTCATTGGTTCTCTGTACTTTTTAGTCATGACTGTTAGGATTTCAGTGAAAGAAGATTAAATTTTATTGGACTCAAAAACTTCTTTAAAGCCTTTTTATCCATCTGTTAGCTTCTAGTGTAACTTTTCTGCTAGCAATTTAAAAAAAAAAACAAACCAAAAACAAATAGATGGCTTTTCCTCTTGCCTTTTTTCTCTTAAACAGAGATAAAAATTTAAAAGTCAGTTACAATAAAGGGGTGAAATCATGAGCTCTTTGTTAAAATACTTTTTTATACAACTTCTGCTGTTTTTATAACACGGGCAACCGATATTCTACTCATGTGGTTTTCAAAGAGGAAACTTTTAGTTTCCTCATTTGGTATGAAAACAGTATCAAAGTGAACATGGTTTGTTCTCAATTTCTTTGCACTATCTGATCTTTGTAAGTAATCTATAAAGACTTAAACCATAGGACATACAGGATACTCAAGTTACAAGTGCCCCAAGTTCTTAAGAGATCTTGTCTGTGGCGTACTTTAGAGTTAGAAGGAGTCACTGCCCTAAAACAGGGAGAATGTGAAGCTTAGTGATTTAAGTCTTTAAATTTGGGCTTTTTAAAGGCAGCAGTGACGCTATAAGTAGGACTAACATTTCATCTGCCTTCATACATTGAGATTTATTTGCCATCACTCTCTATGTCCTCCATTGCTGGTCACATTGAGAATACACAAAATAGATAGAATTCCATGTAATTCAATGCCTGATGGAGTTCTATCCAAATAAATGTCTCTCTGTTCATTTTTAACATTAAAACATGATGCCAACAATCAGGAACAAGTTTACAGTATTTTTTAAAAAAGAACAAATGAAAGAAAATAAATCAGTAGTGATAGAAAGTTGTTCTGAGAGAAGCAGCAAGGAAAATTTTATCTTAAAATATTGGAAATATGTTTATTTGTTTCGATGAAAGAAAACCAGAAGATCAACTTTATTTCTCCAGTTCTAGATGTATATATGTGAGAGGCTTGAAAATATAAGTTGCAGAGCAGGAGCTCAGCTGGTATAAATCAGCATGGTTATTGAAGTCGGCGGAACGAAAGGAGGGTTTCACCTTCTCAGCATCTGGCCCTCACACAATGTGAAGAGCTGATGTTTCAAAAGGTAAAGAACGTATGTACAAGCAAGAGAGACATGCTGAACCTTCTGTGTACACCTTGTTAAAAGTTTGTGGCTTTGATTAAAGTGAATTCAGTGTCTGCTTGACAGACAAGATTGACAGAACAGGAAACCGATGTCTTCCATTAGCCCCAGAGTAGATAAAAGCAAAGGCAGGCAAATGCATCTCCCCCCACTCAGGAAGGGTTTCCTTTAGGACAGAGCAAGCCATTAGCTTTCAAAGGCTTTCACCGCTTGTGATGAAAATGCTGAATATCAGACCAGTCATACATGAATGTCTGTTTATCTCAGTACACTTCTTTTTTTTTTGCTGGTAGGAGATGTTTAAAAAAAGAGGTAAGGAATGCGAGTAGAGAGAAAGCCTTCCCCTTGTGCCCTCCTGGCTTCTGGCAATCAGCAGTTTACAGACTTGCTTTGCTAGACACAGCAGCTATGCTGCCAGTAACGTATGGAACTATCCCACCTTTGAAACACATCCGTCTTGTAAACAAGTGAATTTAAGCTATTTCAGAGTATAAACAAATGCAACTGGACCAACCACCATGTTAGAGCATAAGAACGATTCAGCTTTTTAGCAGGATATTTTTCCCTGATCACTATTACTCAATTCTGAACCCATCAAAAGGGTCTCTTGCAAAGCCTACTCTCCTCGGTAAGGAACTCTGGTTATACAGGGGCTTTGTGGACATAAAAGTCCTCTATAAATAGAAGACTCGTTGGTCTCCAAATGAGAGGACGCAGTTCTGCCTGATTTCTTAAATCCACCTTTCCAGAGCATTTACCAGATAGCAGAGGTAAGCCAAACTGGTCTGAAAAATTTAGTGTAGTTCCAAGGGTAAAAAAGAGAGAATTTTTAATTTTGAAATGCTGTTTACCATTGCTTCTGGGTTTTTTTTATGCGTAACTAGAATTCTGCAATCACTTAGGAGAAAAATGTGAAACCCTGTTAACAGCAATAAGAGTCTGTTATTACTTTTTAAACACTTAGAAGAAAGCAAACCTAATTTTAATCTAATATTTTCTACATGCTCCCATGGGCTAGGGTTGGGGTTTTTTTGACATGTCTAGTGGGTTAAAAGATAGCACTTGCCATTCTGAGGCAGCATTATGAATGTGAAAGCTAATAGATTTTAAAAAGGAATTTAACGGTCATTTTAGTGACTATCTTCTTCTGAGTCTTTCAGCCAATTTTTGTGTTTTTACTACTACTTTCATCTAGAGTGTTCTCCATGGGTTTTATTCCTCTGTTCTTTGCCATTGTATGTAAGACTAGCACAAACAACCATGACAAAGAAACACGGACTTTTGCCCACGAAATGCAGTCTAAGTTAGACACAATATCATAAACAAATAGAGCAGGACCAGTAACTGAGGAACAGAGGAAATCAATGACAGAAAGGGGGAAACAGCCCTTTTCTTCTTGCATGTACACTGTAAATATTTATTTTGGTCTTTTTTCCCCTGATACAATCACAGGTGCGAGGAGAAGTGGTTTGTGCCAACCTAGAGCGTATTGACAGAAAGCTAGCTGCTGAAAGTGGGGGTTTAAGGAGGAAACTTAAGGAGGCGAGACAGCACCGTGGGGTCTGTTTACTCAGCCAGATTTAATTTGCAACGTTAACCACAGAAGTTAAAATAATGACAGTGTCACTGCGGTTGAAGCCGTGCTGAAGTCATTGGGCCAAGTTTTGTGCCATAAAACCGCCCGCTGCCCCGCATACACTGATGCGCTGACCACTTCCCGGCGTACAGCCACCTGCACCACAACACCTTGCAGGGGAAAAGGTAAAGGTCCAAGGAAGAAAAAGCCCTCTCTGTGGGTCTTAGTGACGATATCCAGAGAGGTAGGGAAAGGGGAAGAGAGAGGCTGAAACAGTGGAGGGGGTGTGATGATTCAGAGCCCACCAATGGTATTGCTTACCAATGGAGCCCCTAGTGAAAATGAAAGTTGCCTTCTTCCAATGTGGCTGTAAACAAGCTCACTTTTTGGGCATACTTGGATGTTTACTTCTCGCTGCAGACCAGAGGGTATTCCTGGGGGAAGGAAGGAGCTTAATGTGTCTGGCCTCTATAATACTTGGATGCTATAATACTTGGAATATAGCACCTCTATAATACTTGGATGTCTCAGACATGCATTTTTAGGATGTTATGTTGCTAACAATACAACATTGCTAACAATATATTATTACTCAAAAAAAAAAAAACCTACACAAAAACCCACAAGCAAAAAACCAAACCTTTGGAAGGTTCGTACTCTCAGTGATACCTGAGGTCTATAGATGATATTAATGTAAGATATAAGTGGCAATGCCAAAATACAAATCTGGAAGACTGCAAAGTATGGATGTGGGAAGCTTTCAGAGGTTTTCAGATGATGAAAAGGGAGTGGGCAGTAGAAGCAAGTTCATTGTCCTGGATGTCTTTTGAAGAGCTTTTGATAAAATAAACATAATAAAAATACTGCTTCTACCAAAGCATTAAATAAATAACATTTACAGCCATCTGAACTTCAAGTTGATCACCAGCAATGTGGAACATAATAATTATTTTCTTTTATATGGCAGATGATATGTTCTCTTCTATTTTCATAAATACACATACACACCACCAGATACACATGCTCTTAAAATAGCAACACTACTCATATATAGTATCCACCTGCTTCTCAAAACAGAAGTTCTCAATAAAGGAACTGAAAGTAGGTCTCTTCACACCCTAGTTGTTTCATTTTTCTAGCTCATTTCATTTATGTATTCATATTCTAACTTTATATATATATCTCTAAATACAACTCACATACAACATAAATGTAGGACTTCCTCAGCTCACTGTAATATCAGTGTAAGACATAGATTTCCTTTCAGTCATCAAATAATTTCTGTTTTGACATTGGAATATGTCAGTGAAGCTAGAAGAGCTTCTTCCTCTGCATAGTCTCTTTTAAAAAATCCCAAATGACATCCCATGCTACATTTTCGCCTTTATAAATGCTTAAATCATACATTCACAAATATTCGTAGCTCTCTGTTGAAGGAAAATGTTGTCTCACTGACGTAAGAGCGTGCCATCAGACTCAATTCTAGTAAGTATTTCAAGTACATTACCAATCCAACCAATTGCTCTGTGTGTAAACCTGATTAGGCACCTGATTAGGCCTTAGTCTCACTTATTTCTTATTTTTCACAGTGTCTTTTGCATAGGATGTAAGACATTCCCCTAAATGAACCTTTTCATTGTGCTTAATTGAAAACCAACAAAGTCAATGTGATTTGGATTCATTTGACCAAATATAGACATCAGTATCTTAATCATCATAAATCATAGTGTAGATGTAGTTAACATCTGAAATAGTCTCTCTGTGCTCTCATTTATGTTCAATCAAATGAAATAAGCACTTCTAGAGTATGATTCATCTCATCCTAAAATAGACAATGAAAATAGGTCAAATGACTCTTATCCTTAATGTACCTATTTCTCTCTGGTGGCCATAAAGGGAATCTTAGGTGACCGCCTCAGCTATAGACACATGAAGTTTGTGAATCCCACCTTGTCAAGCTTACCAGTGATGTTTATGGCTCTGAATAAGATTCATTTATTTAAATCCTGAAAATTGTGAAAAGTGTCATATTTCTTCAAGATGTCTAGGTACTCATATATCTGGGTCTCTCAGTGCAATTCATTTATGATTTTCATATAACGCCTCTGTCCCTTTGAGTTCATTGTGACTGCAGCTCTGCTATAAAAAACAGTTGTCTAGAAAATAAGAAAAGAAGTAGGCCTGTGGTGAACCTCCTTTTGCATCTCAAACTGAGCATTTCAGATGTAACTTAGATAAAATTAAGCTGAGGTGCAATCCTTTGATTTTTCTTTCATATGATAATTGTACACAACATTCCTCCAAACTCTATGACCCATGAGCTGTTTTACACTTCCAGGGGCAAAGAATTAAGATCTTTAACAACGTTGTGATGTGTTTTTACTACAATGCCAGTGAGGTTACACAAATGGCTTACATCTCTTTAGCAAAGGATTAGCTCTTTTACTAATGTTCAGCGCCTGATTACCTCCGTCCTCTCAAGTTGCACCCCTAATTATATGTAAATGTTAGAACATTTGTTCAGCCAGGGACTGATACTTACATTCCATATTGTATTTGTTTGCCTCAGCATGTCGCTGGGACAAGTTTAGGTAAAAGGCCCTGTGTGTCTTCTGCAACAGATGAACCTGAATTCCTCTGCAAAGCTGTGAGGTTCAGCTCACTCTTGTGTTCAGAAGGCTGGCCATCTGGAAGCGTTTTACAGCTTTCATTAATAGAGAGATTTATTGAATGCAGTAATATAAAATACAAATAACTGAATCAGAGAAGCATTATCTGTGTTACTAACATTGACGTTCAATTCAAACAACTGTATATTTTCATACTTTACATCTGACTTTCCATATTTTTGCAGTGACACCACATTTATCACCCTGTTTTGCTTGATGCATGGGGCTCCATACAATGTGTTGTGTGAAGGGCAAGGATGGGCAATCCTTGTAGGGTGTCAAAGGAGGTGGATGTCCCCGCTGGAACCGACTGTGGGGGGACAACACCAAAGGACAGGGCTGTTTTACAACACACTCTATACGCAGTGGCTGATGCAATCCTTCTCTGGAGTGCTTCTCAGAGAAAAAATCAATGTGTCTCAGGAGCAAAAGAGAAACCTTGTCACCCCTAGGAAGGAGTTGCACGAGACATAGTAGTAGACCTATGTTTGCAAGACAGGCATTTCTCAGGCCTGACAACAACTGCCCTGGAGAGGCTGTTGGAAGAAGCTGGTAGGTTTTGGGAGCTAGACAGTGGGCACTTGGAGCTTTTAGCATTTTTGAAAAGGATTTTGGTTTTTCTGTCATCTATGGGAAGGACTCCAAACAACTTGAATGTCTATATAGCTCTTTGCATCCACATCTTTGACAAAACCAACTCCTTGCTAGATCTTTTTACCTCGTTATCAGCTGCCTTACGCATCTATGATTGATAAGGACTGCATCTTCTTATTCTTGCCAAAAAGTTAAGCAACATGAGATCCAATCCACGTGACTAGGGGACTTAGTTTGGACGATGCATTAAATCCCTAGGGATGGATTGCCCCTAACGCCCAGGTTCCCTGTATCGGAGAGACTCACTGCATTATAAAAAGGCTTTGGAGATGCTTAAACTGTAGGTACAAATTTGGAGTAAAAATTAGGTGGACTGGACTGTAGCCTGTATTGACATTTATACTGCTGTCTTTACATCTTTGTTAAAATTGTTAGAACCACATCAAAGGACTACATCTGCCTGACTGTAATGCACACTTCAGATCTGGGAAAGCAAATGTAGTGGTTTACATACATTTTAGTTTGGAAGCTTTTTCCCTGCTGTAAGATCATGAGTCCAATTGATGCTAATACAGTTCACAAAGTAACACATGAATATAATTGAATTTCTTTTGATGTACAGTGTAATTATATCAGAGATCAATACGGGAGCTAAATGAAATTTACCTCCTATGTTAGCACTGACATATTATTCATTCTTTTGGTTATTGATCTGTAGTAGATACAAACTTTTTTCTCTTTTTAATTCTCTTGTACATTGTTATAACATTGCCTACTCTGAAATGCATTATCTCAGACACATGAGTGCCAGTGTCTGTTATCACTAGCAACAGCGACCAGATGAAAATTCTTATGATTATTTTTCACTCTGTTAATTCTCAATCAAATCCCACAGCTGCTTTGGACTATGAGAGGTGTTTCTCATTCCACTTGCACATACTACATCAAATCTATGTTGCTCTTCTTCACTTTATTATGAATTCTTTACATCTAAAATGTGAGGATTATGAAGAAATAAAGCTGTGAAAGAGACACGAGGATCAGGTCCAAAGGCGACTCTCATTTTTATTCACATTTAATCTTCTGGGTATTCTGTCCGATATTTAGGTTTCATGGAGTTCAGTTCTTCAGTATCAAGCCATTCTGATTTTGAGACTATTTGTGGAAAACTTGATTTTTATTGTAACCTACCTAAAAGTTACAAACATAGAGGCTTTGGTACTTGATATATGCCTGCTTTGTTCACTACAGCTATCATTGAAGCTAGGTTGAAGACAGTAAGGAGAGAGTTGGTACTCGTATTGTCCACATCTGCCCTATTTTGAATCCCATCTTTGGAAAGACATAAACACAATGCCTTTGCTAAGTGCAGCTGGTAGGTCAGATGAATATAACACACCTAGGCTAGATACAAATCAGTGCAGCGTAAGGCACTGATAGTCTAAAGCAGTATGCCTGTGCTCTCTGTGTAGTAAAGCATTTCTTGGGAGGAGAAAAGTCTTACTCTCTGAACTGGGTTATATTCATTTCCACATTCTCATAGCATGCTGTCATTCCTAAGAAAAAAATGGCAGTCCAAGTTTGTGCTAAAACAGGGAGTGTCTGTCTGTGAACTCTCGCACCGAGCTGAGTTTTAACCAACTGTCCCGATTGCCTGAACCTCCTCTTCTCGTGATCGTGTGGCACCAAGTGCCCAAACACCACTTTTCTGCAGATATCAGAGACTTTTTATGTTGTGGGCCAAGAGCAAATTAGATTGATAACTATGCACGACTGTCTGGCCCTGTAAGGCTGGACACGATAGATGTTTTCTTTAGCATTGCTCTTCTGTATGGTAACATTCTGCATTTTACTTGATTCACAAGTGTAAGCTAAAGAAGTGCAGGAATGATCAATAACAGATGCTAAAGGATCTAATTACAGAAACTGACATAGTCACATTTTTAAATGCAAACACACTAGTTTATTTAGAGACACACATGCGCTCTATATTCATTAGTCTTGAATACGCACCAACAAGGATTAGGAAAATAAAACAGTGTGTCCCTTGCGATCTGATTTCAGTGGTACTGTCTTATGTTGTGTTTTAGCCAGACAACTCCACAAGGAAGTGTTTTGTAGGAATACTTTGTGCATGTCCACTTGGTAAAGCCTTCTGCATTATATATGGATTCAGTTTTTAAGTCTTCTACGCACCTTTTGCTTACCACTTAGAGGAGACAAAGAAATTTTCTGGTATTTCTGGCCTCATGACACCTTTAGCAGGGTTAAAAAAAAAAAATTCTTATGATGTCATTTTGAAAACTTGCCTTTCAGATAGTTCAGGAGAGGTTCCATTTCATCTAATGCAAGCACACAACCGAGTTTTAGCTCTCTGCTGGAGCAGACAGCATATTCCAAAAGGTAAATGCTAAAGTCTCCATAAGTATATTTGAAGATATCCAGATTGGTAACCTGTGTGGCCCTACATTAAGCTCCCAAACTGAGTACCCAGGCCTCAGCAGATAAAATCTTTCATAGGCGCTCAGAGACATCCATTCCTTTCTGTCGGCCATGTCTTTACAAAGTACTTATTAAGTTTTGTCTAACTGCTTCATTGGTTACCTGAAGTAGAGAAACAGTTCAGGTGTCTCATCCAATGGTTAGGATGTCACAATGTATTTTTAGCCTGGGAATTCCAACACAACATATGTTAGGTCTGGATTTAAATATATATTTTATATTGTGCATATTCACATATTCATTAATTTTTTTTAAATGCTGCAAAGGAACTAGTGATTTTGGACTGTACTTGGGTTTTGATGTACTTTAAAGAGGCTGAATTTTCCCAAGCCTGATTGTCACATCTAAATTCAGACCTTTATAGTTTCTTAAGTTTAACATCATAGTGCTGACACCCACTGAAAGCACAGGCCGAAATCATTGTCTTCTCTTATCTGGTCTTGCCTCGTGTCTCTTTTCATATGAAAATCTTAATTAATGTTAATCATATTTTATTAACCTAAAAGTAGTATTTTATTTCTGTGTATTCCCTATAATATAGGGAACCAATGAGCTCATCACAAGCTACTAAATTGTAGAAACAAGTCAGTCCACTGTGTGTCATAAAACATACATTCTTAAGAAGGGTCCTCTTAATTCAAGTGAAAGGATTTAATATTTTGGGCATAGGAGAATCTAAGTTCCCTCACACTGTCATTATAAAAGTCCTAGTGGAAACAGGGAGAATCTTATCACCACCATAAAGTTCCACAGACTTTACGGAAATATTTTTACCTTCCTAGGCACCTCCTCTCATTTTTGTATTCTTTAACTGATTCAAACTCAGTCATCCCAAGAGCACATTTTAATATAATTTACTAGTAGAACCTTTTTAATGGTGATCAGCCTCCCTCCATCCCATTTCCTTACAAAAGAGATATAACATTGTTTGCCAACCCAAAGTTTCTTCTGTTTTCTCCAGTCAGCCTTTCCATGCTTTAAACTTTCTGTGTTAATAATGATTACTATTATAGGATCAAATCCTGCTACACCTATGAAATTTAAACTTCTGTGTGATGAAAATCAGCAAAAAGCAATGCATAGCATGTTAAGTTGATGAGATAATAACTTGGTACAGAATTTTTGGATAAGGATTCAGTAATATACTTACTTTGACAAAAGTTTCCTGAAAATACTTACTTTAGCATGGAATCTTTTTGTAAAGTGTCAGTATTTCTGTGCTGATAGATCAATATTTTTGCTGAAACATCAGTAATATTATTGCTAACCCATTTGCTTACATTACCATTTAAAAAAAACAACCAACCAACCAACCAACCAACCAGACAAACAAAAAATTCCCCCTTGCACGGATTGTGCCATATTTTTCCTGAGGGAATGAATTTGCAATGTAATTGTGATGAAGTTTCACTTTGTGTTTAGAAAAAAAATTGTGTTCTGCAACAGAAACAGGACATTCCAAGGTGTCGTACCCCTCAAGTGTTTGTAAAGATGCTGGTTTCTAAACACAAGTAGGCAGGAAGCAAAAATAGGTAGCTTTGCATAGCATTAATTTATAAGAGTTGACTGTACTTCAAATGTAGTTTTTCCTGCCATCTAGATCAGATTCATCAGTAGCCAATCTAAATGTCTAATTGAAGAGTAGCTTTCTGAAGAGTCTGTAACTGTCGCTTGGCTTCATCCTTCTCTGTTTGTTCCTAAGGTTTCTTTCCTCTCTTGTTTTCCTTCTGAAACAACAATGCACTCTATTTTGGGGTTGCTAGTCATGATTCCAGGAATGGGAATCCAACTCTTGAGTACAACAGGCTTTACATAGTAACTTCTTGGCAGAAATTCAGAAATGCTTTGACCAAAGGGAAAGAAAAAAGGACCCAGAATAAGGGTAACTTGAAATGAAAGACACTCACAAAAAAAAAAAAAAGTGGAAAAAAAATCCCATAAAAAATACCTTCAGAACATGAAAGACTGAAGAATTGAGATAAATTGTGATATTTGTTTTTCATGCTTAATTGAAAGCTTTTTGCTACTCTATCACCAAGTATCATGAATACTAAGATACTTCTCTTCTAAATGTGTATGTGTATATGGGAACATTCTAACCCCAAGCTTGCCAAACATCAAGTCCTTCTGTTTGCTCTCTTTTTAAAATTAACTCTTGATGGAGGAATGGTTCCATTCAGCAAGGGAAGGAGTTTAAGGTTTCCCTAAGTCTGGGGAATTAGCATAAGAATGGTCCTGGAAATGATGAACTGTCTAAAAGATTATTCTGCTCACAAACAAATGGTCCACTGTTCAAGGGTACCTGCATGGACCCTGCTTTTCTCTGCTCCCCCCCACCTCCACCCCCTGCAGCACTGGAGTGATGTCTTTGGAGGCACAGCCACAACAGGAGATTTGGGATTTTGGCACCTGAATGTCCCTCTTTGTATGTTTTCCCTCACAAATTCCTTTCCCTCTTTCTAGTTATTTCTGACTATGCTTTGCCCCACTAATCTCCTCTTCTTGAAATGACTGTCCCAGCTGGCAGGACGTGAATACCTCATATGGTGCTTCTCTCACACCTCACAAAGCTCCAAGAAATAGGTGGTCTCTTCAGTTCTGTCTTGTAACAGTCCTTTTTTTGGTTTTAAAAAACCCAAATCCCTGTGTAATTTTGCTCTACTTCCTTTCCACTTCCATCTTTATCTTCCCTCCCTCCATCCTCAAATCAGTTAAGAGAAAGAAAAGGAATGAACAGGTAACAACAAAATACACTTTTCCGAAGAAATAACACACCCAGTTATTGCTGAGGTGAACCGTCTCTTTTCTTTCATTTATTTATCTGTTGCTAAACACACCAAAGCAGCTATCATATTTTAAACATAGTCTTTTTCAAGCTATTTAATAAAGTGTACTGTGTATTTATGACTCCTTAACCAGAAAACCATACCCTAATGGATATATTTCAAGTTCCTGACCCAAAACCCTTAATTAACTGTAAAACCAACATTCTTATTCTTCTTCAGAGGAGTATTATGTTAGCAGATTTGGAAGTTAGTTCTGAAGGGGACTGTTTTTATAGTACCACAGATCCTGAGGGGGGGAAATCATTTTCTATTCCAAGAAAACATCCACCACTAGCACCAGTGAGAAGCCGAGCTCTGGGTTTTTTTTTTAAAGCCCTAATGACTAGTTTTTATTCCATAATCACAGAGCGCCCCTTTCACCTGATGATTTTTATTCTGTCTTCAGTGCACTTCCTTTCCTGCTTCATCATTCATCAGCTATGAAGTCATTAATTTTGAATGGGAGACTCTCAGTAACCAACAGAGAATTTCATTGTAAATCAAAACTCCTCCAGCTGATAAGTTAATTTGTCAGTAAGGCGGCTTGGCAGTCCTTTTGTTTTGTATGGAATTTTCCAGACAGTCCTCTAGGCTGACACCACAGAAACCAGGACCACCATTTACTGTGGGCCTTCAGTCTTGAGGGAGGTCCTAAAAGAAAGCAGAGATGACATATTTTCCCCTGTGTTCCCAAGGTCTCTATACCTACAACTATCTCTGTTCTACTGTCTGCTGGGGTATGCCTGATCGTACTGCCAATGTATGGATGCATGCCAAAAAAATGTGTATGGCCATTAACGAACACTTGTTCTCTAGCTGAAAGGGCCCCTTTACACATGTCTTTCCTGAAAAAACTTGCACAAAAGCTTAATCTCCAAGATATGACAGCTAACAAACTCATTACAATCCATATCGGAGAGGGAACAAGTGGAATACAACAAGGACATCAAGTAGTTCAGATGTTCACTAAGTCTTCATATCAAAACAACAATCAGAAAAAAGCTTTAGAGCCTGTAATGGAACCAGCTTTTTATCAAACTAGGTGTAGATAGCCGTGCCGAGGAAACTCCACAAAACAACGCAGGACCTCGTATGTGGAGCTTCTGTAAAAATCATATGGAGCCTGGTGAAGCTCAGCAAAATGAAACACGCTGAATTAGCACAAACTTCTCTGTCCAAAGAAATTTTACAGGCCAGATCATCTCCTCTGTTATGACCTGGGTTTGCCGTATGCAAACTGTAAGGTGAAAGAAAGGGAGAGGAGCAAGCAGGTACTTGCTTCGTCAGTGCTCTAACCGCATATAGGCTGTGCCAGGTAGGGCAGCTGAGCTTCAGTCTAAGTTGGTCTGGGCCTGGCCAGAGGAATCAAGAACGTGATGCTTTCTTCATTCCTCCTGTGCTATGCAGAGCTTTGGTACGGAGGTGCTTCACCCAGCATGCATGCTCCAGAAACATGATTAATTTTTAAAGTGAGAGTCACCTCTCATACCAGTATATGTGAACATGTGAGATAATGGCAAGTCACTTTTCTATTTGGGACACTATGTTATGACATCTACCCAGTACAGTGCTCTCCAGTGTTGCTGTAATGGTCTTGAAACCAACCTTTGCTCTAATTCATGTTGCTTTATACGCAGAAGGGACTAGCAGGACTTGCCAGGAGGAAGAATGGATGGAGACAGAACTTTGGAGAGCTTCTCCGGGTTTGATTTTTCACTCTGAACTTCCAAGGAGAAGCAAGACCAAAGTACGTGACTGTGCATTTATCCCTGGGAGAAGTCAGTGGTGATGGCAATGTACTTGGAAGAGCAGCAGAGACTATTCTGCAAATGTGCATCTGCTTTCACTACTGCACCCTCACTGCTGCTCTCTCTCTTTACTTTTCATCTTGTCATCCCCACAGCTGTCCTTTTTCTTTTTCTTTCCCTTTTCCCCCTCGTAAACAATTCAGTTCCTTTTTCCCGGTGACGTTTGAGGCCATCACTTCGATTCTGATGAGCTACAGAAGTGAGAGAACTAGACCTCCATTCTGACCGCCCTGCCTCTGCTTCCTCTTGGCCCAGACCATCAGGATCACAGCTGAAGCCGCCAAGGATTAATTACAGAGGTGTATGAGAAAGGAGACTCTTCGTACTGGAATTATTACTTATATCACAAAATCTTTTGACTGCTTTTAGCCACAGGGCCTGATCCTGTCAGCAAGCCACATGCAGACCTCCCATTAGCTCTATGGGTGTTCCACAGGCAGGCGGCCGGGGACTACCAGCCCCTCTCAGAAGTGCCTAACAGATTTGTATAGGACTATGAAAGATGCATACCAACATGCGATTCTCCACATGTAACGCAAATTCAGCCTTACTGCTGAAGTGTTGCAGTAGTTGGAGGAACACGCTTCTCAGATCCTTTCCCAGACTTTTATGATTCAGGCTAGTTAACTGGAAATGCAAAAGCCAGTCAAGTCGCTGGGTGGCTGCTCATATGGAATTTTGATGCATCTGTAAAGGGGAGAGAAGTCGGCCTATAGCATACTTTCTGCTATCAAAGGCATGCTGGGCAGTAAAGCTAATTGCATTACTCTGTGTTCAAACAAAAACGCTTGAAAGCAGTTCTGTCTAGCTATGTGAATATGTGCACAGAGCTTATGTATGTGACTGTTGCAGTAAAGTGAAAATGTCTGTCAATGGAAAAAAAAAAAAAAAATTGAAAGATAAAAAAAAGAAATATGTCAATACTACCTCATGGGGAATTTTCCCTCCAGTTTCTAACCAGTAATATCCTCCACTCATTTGCCCTTTAAGACGTTTTCAAAGAAATGGTTTCTTGATCATAACATAAATCACGACACAAAAAACCCCCACCAGAACAAGACACTTCATTGCACATGCTGCATCTCAAGGGAAAGGATGAGACAATAAACAGCACGTAACAGATGTTATTCACGTTGCTTCACCCGCTGTTGGAAGGCTCTCAGACACTACAGTTCTGAGCATGGGGAAAGAGCCCCATAGACGTAGAGTAGGGCCAGTAAAGAGGTATCTCATTTAGGACAAGATTAAAAAAAAAATTAATTATTTATAGATTCATAAGCAAGGTATTAACAAAAGTAATAATCTTGAAACCTTTCCACCCCACTGCAGCCCTTACAGTAAGATGTTAATACAGTCTTTTAAGAATCCGGGAATTAGTAAAGATTTCAGATTATTTAAAATTTCTGAAGTAAAATATAAATGCAAAATAACAACCTCGGTAACAGCTTATAAGGAGTATCTGGAGCTGTGCTAGCTTTGAATCATGGAGTTTCAAGGGAATTTTTTATTATAGTTTTGGCTGCAGTGCACTCACACCATGTGGGTTTTTGCTTTGAGTTTTAGGTTTGAATGGACCAAGTACTTCAAAGCAAGACTCTAAATCAGGAAAATGCACTCAGTTTCATATGCTTTCCACTCAAAACCATACCTTGGCCCGGATTCCCTCACAACGGAGCCCAGCCTCACTTGAAACTGGGCCCACGTTTGTTGAAAGCGTTTACAAATCCCATCAAAACTGGCCCGAGTTTCAAGTTTGTAATAAAATCCAAACCCAAGAGTTCTGCTTGGCTTCAAATGTCTCTCTGTTCTAGTAATTTCCACTTGTTTTCATTAAAAAGAAAACAAATGGTATAATTCATGCCGATTTCTGCCTGTTGCACTGGTAAACCTGGATTAACTCCACTAGCTGATCAAGGTGGTTTCAGATCCACACCAGGGTGGGTGTAAGCAGGTTGAGCTGGGGTTTTATTAAGATAAAGGTGGGAAGCTGGGTATACTCCAAGGCCAAAACTAGAAAATGCAACGCGCATCTTTCTGCTGAAGCTAACAAAAGGCAACTGCAGCTCCTAGGTTTTCCTGGATATAAGCAAATTCTTCTGGCTCTGAAGGTGGCACTCAAAGTGCCTCAGCATGATGCCATGCCAAGGGGCAACGTCTGCCTTGCCAAGCCTAGGTTGTGGCAGATTCACCTTGCCACCAGCCCCCACCACCCCGTCCTGCTCCCTCCTGCCCTTTCTTCCTCTGCCCAGTGACCCAGTGAGCAGGCTCAGGGGATACCATTTGCTTTCAGTTGCATCCAACCTTGCAACCAAGCAAGACTCGAAGCAATAATGATGACTAAGAGGATGGATCAGGAACACGCAGCTGGGGACACCAGCATGGGTGGGAGCACCGGAGCCTGGATTTAAGGTGGCTTAAACCACCACGAAACCACCCCCGGGCTTGCAGAAACAGGATTGCGTGAACACTAAGGCATCTGCAATCGGCAAAGTCTACTATCTCACCGTACATCGCAGATTTGCCAGTGCGCAATCTATCACCCGACATTAAGAATGACATCACTGACACACCTATTACCTGATCTGCCACCGGACCGCATTGTCTGAGGAAAGCCCACCAAGATCAAACAAAAAAAACCCTGCGGCTGTCACACACAGCAAATCCAGCCATCAAACTAGGGGGCTATCCAACAGACAGATCTTAGTAAGAACAAGAGAAACGGCGTCGCAGATCCACATAGCGACTTTATGGTTGCAACCTGATTTTAGACTGGAAGTGCTGAGACATTGTGGGGATGTGATACATCAGGTGAAACGTGACAGCAGGTAGATTTTTGCTGTGGATGCTCTTAGGCAAAAGTTATCCCTTTTGCACTCCCTCTGTCACACGTCCTCAGGAGGACAACTCGCCCAGACCCCCGGGCATTGCTACAAGCAGCGGCCAGGCTGACGGCACTCTGCCTTGCAGAACCAGCCCCTTCGGCTCTGTTTTTCACCCTCTCCTTTACCCTGTGGAGAAAAGGGAGATGACTCAGCTAGGGACTGGGAAGTCAGAAACGCACATTGGATTTGCATCCTTTTTAAATGAACCTGTTTCGAAAGACAGGTTTGCTCTGTCTGTCCTGTGCCCGTTTCCTCCTCACCCTTCATTACCCCCGAAAGATAAATGTGTCATTAAACAGCCCACAGCTTCAAGAAGTGCCTCCTGACCACAACACATATTTCCTAGCACTGGAAAGACTCTTCAGTGGCTCCTGCAGTTTGCTCCCGCACTTTGTTTCCCCCCCCCCCGGTGACATCCCAGGAGGGGTTTTGAGCAGCTCCGTCCCAGCCGGGGCTGCTCCCGCCTCTCCCCTCCCCGACCCCTTTTCCCCTGGAGAAATGCCGAGGGCTGGAAAATGGCTACCTGAGGCCCTGAGCCGTGAAAAGATGCGGTTGGAGCGCAGGGCGAACAAAGTAAACGCCATGAGAAGGTGGCAGCCCCCTGCTTTTCCCCCCTGCCCCGGGCCCACCAGAAGAGGCCGGAGCGGGAGCCGGCAGCCGGGCCACAGGGCTGTTTGATTGCCTAAGCCTGGTGGCCAGACAATAGGACCAGAAAGAATGGCTGCTTCCTTCCTTCCTGTCGAGTGTTCTGCCTGAGCGAGCAAATTCAATAGCACTTCGCTTCGCAGCAACACCAGGCTCTCTCGCACAGGCGAAAATCAACAAAGAGCCATTCTCGGGCATTTCCAACTGCACCTAAGCCAAGGCACTGAGCTGTGGAGCCATCCGGCCTGGGGAGGGGGGCGGCTCAGACGTTGCTCGAGGGTGTGCGGCCAGGCACAGTAAACATCCAGGTTATTGTTTATGGTGAAGGACTGCCTTATTATTTTATTATTTTTCTTTTCACGCCAGGCACCGGGCGGTTTGGTTCCCCATCCCACTTGTTTTGTGTGTCTTTTCGCAGCGCTCCTGCCGAATTCGCCGTTTTGAAGCCCTGCATACAGGCTGGCTGAAGGGTGCCATGAGGTATTCAGGTGTGACTAAACTAGGAGAAGGTGACACAAGAACTGCTGTGTGCAAAACATAAACCTGCTGCTTTCTCCAGCTTCAAGTGGTCGCACATTTAAATCGCAGGCGGACAGTGAAAATAAAAATAGGTGTCAGTCAAGGAAAATATGTGAGAAAAGCAGGTAAGCAGATGACCGAGACACTGCTCTGGTGGGTATAAACTGAAACACCACTTCCTATAAATTCCATAAGTAAGAAGGTAAGATAACAATTATGATTGTGTTTTTTATTGGTATCAGGCTCTTTTCTGTCTTCCAGATCCCACACTTCAGCTCTGGGCCAGACTAAGAAGGAACATCGTGTCGCTAAAAAGATAAGGACCTGGGATGCGCATGCCCAGAGCTGCCCGTCAGAAGTCACATTTTTTGTAAGCCCTGAGTTTCTAGATCTTCAGGGCCCCCGAAGAGGGTTCAGCCCATGAGGCTTTCCCCGTGCAGAAATAAAGGACGCGCTCAGTTTTCTTGCTGCCTCTGCAGCGCAGTTTGTACATCGCTTTGCAGCGTAACAATTGGTCCCGTGGGATTCCCGTGCATCTGCAGCGAGGCATCTCCTCTTGTTGTACAAGCATGGCATAGGATGTGGCCGTGCCGAGGGACATATTCTTGTGAACATCTGGGTTTGTTGATTCAGCGTGTGTGGGAAGAGGAAGGGGGGAGCACAGAAAGTATCTCAAAAAAGAAAAGCTTACACGGGCTCTTTGGAGTGATCTCTTTCTCTTTCTCTCTCCTAAAAAGCTAGATTTTTGCTTTTTGTCTTTGAAACGAGCAAAGTAAGATTTTGCACTTGCCTGCTGCATCTGTTTTCTCAAGCAAAGACCTGTTTGTTTTTCCCATTGTGTCTGAACCGTATTTGAAACAGACCACTGAGCCAAGTTACATCAAGCCTGTTTCTTTTCTTTTCTACTTCTGAACTATGACAGATTATCCTAACCCATCTGCAGGCATGATTAAAAATATGAAAATCATTTTTACTTCTCTTTTGAACTGCCTTTGATATAGTATTTGCTGTCAGATAATCTATAGAGTTTTAACATCTGGTAATGCAAAATGGTATGTTATTGCAGCTGAAGAAAGAACCATTTAGATATTTTTATAGCGAGTTTCTTGTGGCATCCAAGATTGCAATTGTGGCTTCAGTTTACAATAAACTTGTGGTGGTACAGTTATAACTAAATTATTCATTTTTATGCATCAGAACATAGCTTATAACCCAGAGGAAAAAAAAGTCCCAGCGCAGAGGATCTTTATTAAGATACACATACTGGTTACATGATTACGATAAGTGACGTTCAAATATGTCATCACCTAATCTTAGGAAACTAGCTCAGACAACTTTCTATTAAGCAATAACCTGTAAATGACAAAACAGTATCTATTTCAGTCATTGCACAGTGAAGGCTAGATTACTGTAGTTGAAAGATTTTTCTCTTTCTCCAAGATCATTCAGAAGAAACATGTAGAGAAAAATTAACAATCAAAGTAGGACAGCTGTATAGCCTTTCATCTTTTAGAATTTGCCATCAATGAAAATTCATAGAATTTATAGATACAGCTGATCTAGTTGTACCCGTTAATGTTTACAGTCTGTTTCCCTACAGAAAGGCAGTAGCTGCTAACTTAACACGAGGCCCACTCCTGGTTTGGTTTGCTTTAGTTCCCCTTGGTTGTTTTAAACACTGGATGAAGCTCATGATATCACGCAGTTGGTTTACTTCTAGCAAAAGTAGTAACCTAAAAGGTGGGGGTATGCATCCCAATTACTTTTTATCCAAATTCAGGCAAAGTTTCCCTAAGGAAGCATTATGTTATTGCTTGTCCTGGGGAAAAACATTTGCAACTAAGGGTGAAGAAACTGTTTTAGATTAAAGAATAGCACCACCAGTCAACTCTGATTGCCCAAAATCTGTTATTTGTAAGAATTTTGTTTTGTCTGTTCCTTACTCAATATCGTCTGGAAGTGACATGCGGGTACTGTCCCCACCCACTTCAGCCAGAAGCGTGCATCACCATAAGGAGATTTCAGACTCAAGTTTGAAGATTCCACACGTTCAGGTACATCACATTAACTCTGAGGGCAAAACCAAACAAACTATCAGATTCTGGCATGTGAGAAGGTAGTTGTTGGCCATCAGCCGCTCTTTATAACGCAACCCCCTTCCTTTTAGCACCTTCTGTTCTTATAAAATGATCTGGTGCCTTTTTTTTTTTTTTTTTTTAATCTCCACTGTAGTCAGGCTAGAGAGAGGTCAGATGAGTCAGACGTTGGTTAAACCAACAGAACTGAGATAATTTTTGACAGTTATATAACCTCCCACCTTCGTTTTAGTAGTTTGCTCATTCCTCTAGCCAGACCCACTAGGACTTCCCACAAGGTCCTAGGGAAAGTTGAGAAGATAACTATTCAGCGTATTTTAGAGTATATATATTAAATGCTCTCATTAACCCTATGACGTCTGCATTCCTCCCAGTCTTTTGATACGTTTATGTTCAGATTGCGCCCATGAGGTAGACAAATACTTTTACAGGTGAGGAGCTGGGGCACAGTCGACACTGCGACTGGGAAGTGAGGCGGCAGCGAGGACAGGCACGGGAGAGCTGGTGGTAGCCAGACTAGATCGAGCACTCACAGAAGTGTAGACAAAGCAGCTCAGGACGCAGAAATCTGACTGGGACCCTCGGCATTTAACCCACATTGAAGCCATGCCATTGGAGTGATTCCCATCTGCAGTTCCCAATTTATAGTAAGTGGTTTGCTGAACCTTATAAAACAACATTGTCACAATGGTGCTTTTGATTAAAATTTTTATAGGGGGCCACAGTGGCCTTTGAAAACAGTGGGGGTTGACAGTGGTCTGCTGGTGCTGCTAAAAAGTTCAGGAATGCTGAACTTTAAGGTTAGGTTGTCTGATTGCAGTGCAAATATATGCTAAGTGACTTGCCCAAGGTCATTTGTATTATGATATCTATAGTAGAGCAGGCACTGAACACTGATTTTCCATAGCTGTGGTTAGTGCTCTAATCTCTGCTATGAAAAGAAAAAATATTTTCTAATCTGACTAAGTATGTTGAATTGTATCTTAGGCAAAGTTTAACTGGCAATACAATATACATAAGTAGGCTAATAAGCATATCAGGAATCTCCATCTTTACCTCTTCCCTATGTGAACACTTGAATTGAAATAGCAGTTCATTTTAATTTACAGCTTCTGATATTTTTGGTGCAGACTCTAACCCAGGACTTGAAATGGGACACGCTTGTTCTGAAGTGAGATGAATCACAAACAGGTTTGCACTGAAATGATGAACGATCTGACTCGAAACCACTTTTGCTTCTCTCTACAGCAGAAAGTTGCACCGGTTAACTGAAGTGGAGGTCTGTTACGCATATTCAGATTGAACAGAGCTTACAGCAGTTTAACTGGGTCACTCTTGAAAAACTGTGCGTGACTTTGTTCTATAGACAAAGACGGCCATTATTAGGGTGCACGTTTCTGTATAACCTTAATGTCGGACCTGGGAGGAAGCTCTTCTCCTTCGGGTTTATTTGTTGCCATAGCTTATGAAATTGTCACTCTCTTGCTTTCCATAGGCTAATAAATCATGGAGCAGACTGCCCTTCTCGGAGAGCTTAATGGCCTGTCCATATTGCTAATATGCTAATATTGCAAAATGACTTATGATGACTGTAATCAATATCCAGTCTCCTTTCCAAAACAAGCTGACCTTACTGATTCCAAAGGATTTCCAGTACCTGAGGAACTGGAAAAAAAAAATAAATAAATTTATTTTCAAATGGGAGGGAAAAAAGCCTGTCTTCAGATGATTGCATTTTGATCGGGTCTCGTTGAAACAGAATTTGAACATTTAGAATAAATAAGAATTTCAGAAATTGTGGCTAAAGAAAGCAAAAGGTAGAAAAAGTAGAAACAGCAGTGGTGTGTGGAAGTTCACTCAGGGGACGTAAGAGTCTGGAAGGACAGCCTTTTTCATACCCAGGATGCAGTCACTAGTGGAAGCCAACACACAGCGAACGGGTGATGTATAGGCTGCAGTACCATTCTGTAAAGTATGTCATAAGCTCAGCGAGTTGGGAGACACTAGTGGGTAGGCTCCTTTTCAGTTTTGCTCACAAAATGAATCATGGGTACAGATTTGAAGATCTAATACTTATGTGCTTAATTGTATTACAAGCAACTTGCACCTGCAAAAGAAAAATGCCCCTTTTGCAAGTCCACTTCTTGGGTGTGGAGTTGGGGTGAGAACTACTGTCATGCAATAGTTCATGAAATGGAAAATGACTGCCTACACGCTTTGTTGCATCAGGTGCTTTGCACAGTTGTCTGGTTTACCGTGCGACAAAGTACAAGACAATATACCCAGCAGCATGAAGTGGAAGTGCTCCATATTAGAAAGTGCAAACAACCAAAACATTTTTAAATATAGGCAGAATCTATAATAAGCTGTAAAACACCCATGCCTCTCACAGCTAATGAGTATTCCCATCTGTAATGGTCTGCCACATCCCTGGTTAATTAGAAACTAAATTACTAACATCTCTAATTATTCATAATGACATTCTTTTACGTCTGTTAAATTAGTTATAAAAAATGATTAGCATAAGAAATGCTCAGCTTTGAAATACTAGTCAATAAGTCAAAAAGCCTCTGTTTGCCTGTTTAATCTAATGAAAGGTATTTTATCTCACATGGTATCTAAACGCACAGGCAAAATTAACCCTGTGAAAGTAAATGGTTTTATCAAACAAAGCAGAGCTCGGTTGCACTGCTGTCATTTACATGTACAGACTGTTTCCCTTAATAAACATATTCCGGAATACTATACATACTTTGAATAAGCTACATAATTTTCAGGGCAATATGAAAAAAAAAAAAAGCTTTCCAAAATACATGTCATGTTTTAATGTGTTAATAAAATGATGACCCATCTGTCTCCCAGGCTTTCCAGACACTTGACTAACCTATTTGCTTAAAAGGTGTATATGAACAGGCAAGTTTTCACAGGGTGTCATTTTCCATATAATCAGGAGGGCTTTGTGCTAAATTGTATAAGAAAGCATTCAGGGTTAAAATTCAGCATGACTCTCCCCCAAACAACCCTTCCTGCACCTTCACCCCCACTCCCACTTAAACCCTTTCGGAGGTTCCTGCCCTCCCCTCCCTGTTCTCCTCTTAGAAGCAAACTCATCACCATTAGCACACAAATGCAAAATAACCAGCCTAGGCCTCTTCCCAGGAATACAAATTAGGAGCAGGTAGTTGAAGAGCTTAGAAAGCTGAAATAGCGAAGTTCACAATGAAAAGGATGAATAGATGAGAGACTGAAAGTGGGGTAAAGTGTTCAGCTTTTGTCATTTAAAGTGACGTCTTTAACTCTTTGCCTTCATGAGGCTGCTCTTCACAAAAATAATAATGAATTGCAATTAAGACCTGAAGGACAAAAGGGAATTATGTGGGAGGAAAAAAAGAAAAGGAAAATAAAAAAAGAAAAATAATGATGACAAGAAGAAGATTTTTTTTTTCCTCCTGCAGCATATGAATATCTGTCAGGAAAGCAGAGGATAGTTTTAGAACTGTCATTGTTTAATGTGACAATGGTGCCACTGTAGATAGCGAAACCAATGATGTCATCAAAGCAGCTGGAGAAAAGTTTGAGATGGCTCATCAGATCTTCTAAATTTATATCCACTCATGAAGCCCCGTAGCTACTTTGTGTTCTGTTCTACTTTTGGGGACATATTACCGTTTCTTACTGAAATAGGAGATATTTTAGGTGTAAAGTGCTGCTATATTTAAAGTTATGTGTCCTTCATTTATGCAAAGCCTTTGGGAAATTAACTCCTGTCTTCTCAGATCCAGCTGCACCTCTGGACTTGGCTGCCACCTGTTTGTCCCCTGCTAGAAAAAAGTTCCATTTCGTAGCTCAGACCCATGCTCAAATCATAGTGAAAGCTAAGGCTTTAAAAGCCTTCTTTAAAAGGTATTATTTGTGGATATGGTATCCTGCTGGGAGTCTAAAATGGAATGGCTGTTGGATCACACTGAGGACAAGCAGTTCTTTAAACCAGTCCTCTGATCCATCTGAATATAGAGTTTGGGTAGGGACCCGAGTTAGGGGCAAAACTGTTGGTCCGTGTCTTCTCATCCCTCTCAGGTTATTAGAGCTCCTCGCAAAACCTAGGAAAGACCTTTGGAAGAGTTCCATAAATCTCTCTCCCATTTATTTCTGATATGGTACTTCCAAACAAAATGTGATCATCAGTCCTCCGTATTGACTCACAAAAAGCACAAAACCAAAGGCAAGCCAGCACTACAACAGCTTGTAGCAGGCCATGTATGACGGATCCACAAACTAGGGACTGCGACATTTGGCATAGGACTGCATCAGTACTTAAACAACAATGTCACCAGTAGAATCTGGAAAAGACGGCTTTTAAACATGGAAAAGGAAGAACTAAACTGCAAAAATAAAAATAAATAATGAACCCTCAAATATTTATGATAGAAAAGATAAGTGAACGATATTAGGCAGCACAGCTTTAAATGACTAGTGAGGATTACACATCCATCTTCTGGTTTTACCTGGGGTGTTCTTTTTTATTACTGAAGAAATCAATGCTTTTTCATACACCCTAATGGCCATTTTTACTTTGCTACATTACTGGATTTAGTAACAAATATACTCTGGGAAAATTTTGCCAACAGACACATTCATGCAACACTTTTGACTTCAAATTTTGGAATCTTATCCAAAGTTTACCAGGACCTGTAATTTTATGAAAGAAAACTGAAAATTTAAAATTTCACAGGCTTTCTTGTACTTCCTGTATAAATACACAGTATTTCTTGCTTGCATTTGGAAATATCAAAATTCAAGTTCTTCTTAAAATAAGAAGGAACATATTAAAATAGGAGAATAATAAACAAAATAAAAGGTGACTGCTCACTGCTAAATTAGCTTTTCAAAAAGAGTTTACATCGATTCCAGCTATTGCACTTGCATGACAGTTTATGGGTGTGGGAGGAAAAAAATCTCATTTTATTTGCATTGTTTTACCTGTTCTCTTTGTTGAGGATTTTTTAGTTCCATGATGATTGCTTGACATTCCATATTCATTGTTTACTGTGACATTAAAAAAAAAAAAAAAAAAATCAGCTATTTAGCAGCTTTAGGGTATGTCTACAGGGACAGGTACAGACAGATGCAAGCTTGTCTGTCTGTTCTTCAAAATGGCCAGACATGAGCCAGCTCTGATCCAAAGTCATATATAGACACATTCACATGGCACTTGTGTTTTGAGGTAACAAGCAGGGTTGAGCAACCAGAGCACGTACTTGACTTTGGACAGGAGCTGTCTCTCTCTGACCAGGTCAGGGCATAGCCAGAGGATCTTGGGTCTACTTGTGCTTGTCCAAGCAGTCAGGCTGCAAAAACCTTCCAGAACAAATAGAAGCACAACAGTGGCCACTGAAAACAGCCCTTTCAAAGTCCTTATAATTTAAAGGATAAAATCTTAAGACCTATTTTCTTTATGGTAATATGAATTTGGCTGTTTTTCAACAATCGCATTGCAGTGAAAAATGAGTTAAAGCTTTACCCTTTATTTACGTCTCAGAGATGATGCATCTATTGTGAGATGTTGTGATTAGTTAGTCCTTAAAAAAAAAATCTCCTGACAAGAAGGTTTTGTGGCTTTCTTCATTTCACCATTCCTTTGATTCCTTAAACATATTTTAGTGATGTGTCTCTTTCTTGTGTTAAATAAATAAATAAATAAATAAAAATTTGAACTAAAGTACTTAAATTTTATTGTAGTTGATGGAAATATTAACGTTTATTCAGAACTGCTCAGAATTTTCCTGAGCGTGCCTAAATAAATGTTTCCTACACTGTGGTCTATTCCGGCTTGAAATTCCCCACCGAAGTCAATAGGAACTGAACATGTGTATCAGAAGTCAAACTTTGCCTCTTTATGATTTTTAGAGCATTTTTAAAAGTCTCTGAAGGAATACTCATATAAAATACATTCTGAGGTAAGCCCCGTAAGGAGAACAAAAGCGGGTATTATTTAACAACCTCACCAAAACGCAGTGGATCTGGAATAAATCAGGAAGAGTTTGGAATGGATTTATTGGAAGGGTGATGCTTCTGTTTAGCTTTCCATTTTTTACGGGAAGAATTAGAAATGTCATTTGGCAGATGTCTATAATGTTTTTGGAACTGGAAGGAAATTTGGCTTTTCCATTTGGTGTGGGTGGATGTTCCTCTAGGCCACATTTAACATGTAAAATGAGAGAGGTGGGTTTGAAACCCTTCCTAAAGCGAGACCTGTAGCTGCATGTTTTGCAGACTTACCTTAGAAAATCCTCTGCCAGCAACCTGCATACCTGATCTATATATTACCCCTAGGGAGATGGCCCTACGCATCAGTTTCACCCTTTTTGCAGCATAAAGATTCAAGCCAAAAAAATCAAAGTATCAGGATTCAGAGCAACAAGAAATCAATAGACCAGATAAACTGGTTTATCCTCCTTGCTTTTTGCTGCTGTGCAAAGCAGTTATAAACATGGTTTACCCAGTGGATTCCATCAGTCATTTTGGGCCACTAAGTACATCTTGGGTTCCTGCTTGACATTATGTTTGATGGCTGTCCTATCTGTCCCTCCCTGAGCAGGATGCAATTCTAATCTTTTTGGATCTGGGGCTGGTGGGGGGACGTGCTGCTGTAGCACTGATAATGACAGCTGACGAACAAAAAGGGAAAACTCTCATATATTGCAAGAGACCACAGGAAGCTTCAAACAGTACCACACAGTGCTAGGTGCAGGGCAAAAGCACAAAAATGCAAAACTGAATAAGACAGGGACTTGAACATTTCACCAAACATTGATAAAAAATCTAAATTTATTATGCCCCGATACTGAGGTAGGTTTCCCTCCCTACGAGAAGAAACCCTAACGGCATAACTCTGCTACTACTCATACATTTGCCTTACAACAGAAAGATGACGCTGCCATGACTCTTGTATCTTGACTCTTATCCTGAATTAGTCTTGAAAATTCTTGCAGGAATTTAAACTGCAAAGATAAGGAAACTAATCTGGTAATATTTCTTTTCTGCAACTCAGTAAAAGCATTAGCAGCTGCAACATAATAAATGTCTACAGAAAACAGTGAAGCTTGGTGCAGAGACCCTAAGAACATATGTACCCAGTTAGATGAATTTGCTTTGTGTTGCACCTGAGCTAATAACCCCTGCTGCGAGGTTCGTAGTAGAGGTTAAGTGCTGCAACACAATCAAGGAATTATAGATCAAAGTATAGATCAGCCAGTGGACCTTCAATCCTCATAAAGATACCAAAATACATCTATAACGACCAGTTTGCAAGTGTTTAGGGTGAAATTAATCTTACCTTCTTTGGTCAGCTAAAAGCTAGATTTATAATCTAACAGTGGAACTCCTTGCTTAAGGATGTTGTGGACAATTATTTTAGAATGCCTTACGAGAGTGGGCTTTAGAAATTAATAGAAAGGCCATTGAAGACCATTAAAACACTAGATTGGATGCAGGAATTTTCTGTGTTGAAAGTTGCTCAATTATGGGAGAGTGTTCTAGGGGTAGTATCTGTACCAGCTAGCATGTTTTTATATATTTCCTACTTCTGTAAGGAGTAGCATAAAGGGCCACATGAAGCTTTTGCCTGACTGAAGGTGACTGGTCTTACATTTTTGTGGTGAGACAAGGTCATGGTGTTCCACTACAGTCAATGCAGACATAAGCACTTCCACAGGATGTTCTAGATGTAATCACCATAAAATGTATGTGCAGCTGATTGAAAGATTTTTTTTCTTTTTTTTTTTTCAAGAATCAGAAGCCTATCTATAGAGGGAGGCAATAACAATCTTCCTGTAAATAGTGGGTAAAATATTAGAACAGAGACTCAGCAATAAATCCTTCACTGGGATTGTTTAGGAACAGATTAGGCAAATATCTTCAAGGAATGGTTGCAGTACATTTAGTACGTCTTATTGTAGATGATTACACTAAATGATCTTAAGTAATTCTGTACAGTCCTGCCTTTTTCTACATGCCTGGAAAATTTTCACCGACACTGTTATTGTACGGTGTATTTTATAAGCCATGAAACAACTTTCTACTGAAGCTCCTTGTTATGCTCCATGAAAGCCGTTCTCAGGGAATTATTTTTGGCAGTAACAGGACTGTTCAGCCCCAGAGATACAACTGTGAGAAGTGGGATGTGCAGTTTTCATGTATATTTAGTATATTACACTAAATATAATGAATAAAAGGCCACAGAAAACTGTCATAATCATTAGAACCATAAATTGATTACACTTGTAACAGTTAAAAAAATGGCAATGCCATTAAAATGGATAAGATGGGAAATTCACATTCTATTTCTAAATTAGTATGCCATATAGTGGCTTTAAATTATTATGTAGTGGTTAAACAAGTGAGAACAGGATGCGTTCAGTAAGTAGGGATAGGATTCTGTTCAAGATTCAGACATCTAAATTTAGGAAGCGATAAATATGGATGTCTACGCTAAGTCAATGGAGACCTAGTCAATCCAGTCAAAGGAGTCTAGGGTACTGTTTAACTAGTCAAACTTAGAGATTTGCTTTAGGATGACTCTGTTGATACTCTGCCTACTCAGTTGCGTGTGTACAGGTACCTAGTGCAAAACCTGGACTCCATCCGCCACTCCTGATGGTTACACACCACACTCATGCAAATATCACAGATACATTTGGAGAACTCAAAACGGCACAAAGCATTCAAGCATGAACAATTGAATCGAACTCACGTTGACCTTAATGGAAACTTAGACAACTCTTTCACATATAGACATATGCATTTAATAAAAAAAAATTCCCTAAATTAATTATTTATAAATTAATAGTCATCTTTTCATTTTTGCTTTACTTTAAAAAAAAAATCAGACTTCTAAGATGTTGCTCAGATTTGGTCATAGAATTATATGATATATCAAATAGATAAAAGATCTAAAAAAAGAGGGCTTACATATGCAAATAATACACAGATTAAGAATGTGTAAAATAGTTTCAATATAACATCTTATATATGTGAATGTGAAGAAAAATTTTTATTGTAAAAAGAAGTACAGCATCAGATTCATTTTATTCAATCTTAAAATTAAAAGTATAGCTGTCTCCATCTGGGCTAGTCACATGAACTCCCTTCTTAATCAATTCAGTTCATCCTAATGTAGATGAATAAAAAGTAGATGAAAACCTATACCCTACAGGTGCATCTACACTAGTTATTCAGTGCACCGGAGGGGTGTTTTTTGATGCAAAATTGTCTTGAATCTGTATTTAGAGTCTTCTGATTTACACAGGTGGTGTGCTTGAAGCACTTTTGCTCCTGATGGAGCCAAGGGGGATGTTGTGCCATGGGGTGTCATTTACACCACCCCACTTGCAAAATGGATTCAGAGTCATTCAGAAGTTACTATTCTACACAGGATAGGGATGTGTTGTGAATCAGCAACTGGCACCAACTTCGTTGCCAGTAAAGAAGCAATGTGACTATGCAGTCCTAGAATCATAGCGGATCACAACAAATCCAGCCCTGTCCTCCACTCTTTGCTCTGCAACATCTGGTAATGTAGACAAACTCTAACATTATTCATTTAGAATCACAGAACCATAGAATCATTTAGGTTGGAAAAGACCTTTAAGATCCTCGAGTCCAACCATTAACCTAGCACTGCCAAGTCCACCACTAACCATGTCCCTAAGAGCCACTTCTACATGCCTTTTAAATACCTCCAGGGATGGTGACTCAACCGCTCCCCTGTGCAGCCTGTTCCAATGCTTGATAACTCTTTTGGTGAACAAATTTTTCCTAATATGCAGTCTAAACACACACACACACACATGCCCCGCCCCGGTGCAACTTGAGGCCATTTCCTCTCATCCTACCACTTGTCACTTGGGAGATGAGACCAACCCCCACCTCGCTACAGCCTCCTTTCAGATAGTTGTAGAGAGAGATGAGGTCTCTCCTCAGCCTCCTTTTCTCCAGGCTAAACAATCACAGTTATCTCAGCTGCTCATAAGACTTGTTCTCTAGACCCCTCACCAGCTTCATTGCTGTCTTTTGGATGCACTGCAGCACCTCAATGTCTTTCTTGTACGTACACTAAAGATCAAGGGAGCCCAAGGGTGGTTCATATAGAAATAGATGCATGAGCTGTGGACATCTGAAATGAGATGATTGTCATCCATCCAGGGTTCCATTGTGCCCTGACTTCTTTGAAAAATATCTTTAATGAAGGCAAGGGAGAGGAGAGGAGAGGAGAGGAGAGGAGAGGAGAGGAGAGGAGAGGAGAGGAGAGGAGAGGAGAGGAGAGGAGAGGAGAGGAGAGGAGAGGAGAGGAGAGGAGAGGAGAGGAGAGGAGAGGAGAGGAGAGGAGAGGAGAGGAGAGGAGAGGAGAGGAGAGGAGAGGAGAGGAGAGGAGAGGAGAGGAGAGGAGAGGAGAGGAGAGGAGAGGAGAGGAGGAACATCCACAATTTACATTTACAATTAATTTATCAAGTACTTAATATTTCAAAAATGTCTAACTTTTGAAAAATGCTGCATCTAAAATGTAGACTTATTTCTGATTAATTGAGGTGTGGGAAGCAAAAATTTGGGCTGTAATCATTCTTGTCAGTTTAGACAATGATCTAATAGCTCTGAGTATTTACTGAGTATTTACACATTAAAATACTATTGCTGAAGGGAAAAAGTAGGCTTAGAGCCAGTCTTACAGACAGGAAGGCACTAGATGATCAAATCAAAGTCCATCCTGGATCTCAGTGTTCCCTTTACAACACACGTGATTCTGACCTGAACAAAACGAGACCTTGAGAAACCATAATTTTCTCTCCTGCTGTGTCTGCACATTAACTTTCCCTCACATCACATTACTACTTTTCTGCCCAGAGAAGCTAATCTGTAGAAGTTTAGCCTTTAAACCACTAGGACTGTGCTAAAATATTGTCCAATATTTTAGTTCTATACTTCAACGATATCACTCCACTAAGCAGGTTTTCATATTAAAACTGCAGCTAACCGTTTACTCCATTCAGCAAAGCTATGAAGAAGTACTTTACTATTTCTTAAATAATGACGTAACAGAGTTTATAATTTTTCTGGATGTCCCAGGGTTGATCTCCTGGGTATGAAAGCTTACGGTCACCTAGCCAACTCACTAACCTTGCAGAACCATCCATAAGCTATACCTAAATAGCTGTGTTCATGTTGCCATGCCTTCTGAGGGACCAGCTGCAGTGTCTCATTGACTTAGGTGTTTGGAAAGATGAATTTTAGTGAAAAATCTTCCCTAAGACCACTGTAGAGAATTACTTTATCAACATATTTAGCAGAAGAATTTTCATCTTCGCCCTCTGTTAGCTAAGTCCGTTCACACTGGAAAAAAAATCATAGATCCAGCACAACTCCATGAGTTGTTTTTCATTACTTCTACACAAGTTTTCCAGCAGAATCCAGGTGGAGATGATGGACAGGATGGACAGCCATGTGAGCCTCGACAGGCTGTAGTAAACTGCAGCTGAATGACACACAGGCAGTCACTGTAATTCCCCTACACCTACTTCAGGAAAACCCAAGACAGTTCAGACTTGGTATGAATTTCTGTGTCTCCAAAAAATACAGGGACTTTCTACGGCGTCAGAAGAGCGGTGTATATAGCCCAGGATGCAGTTTCTGATGGTGACAACATAGATACTATTTAGGAAAAACATGCAGTCTATTCCCTTCCTAGCCCTCCCCATCCACCACTGTTGTACTGGAATAATAGACCGTACCACCCTCACCCCCCATTCATTTTAATTTCTGTTCAATGATCTATTGTCTATAAAGCAAACAATTCACAGATACACGTCTCACTTTTTATCACCAAATTTTCAAAAATGAAGGAGGTGAAGCCAGTCCATAAGCAGGTTGCAGTTGGGTTCTTGAAGGTGGTTATCATTATGGGTGCTGATGAGACTGTGTCTGGTTGTGAAGGCTGTCTGTCCCTGGAGATTGCCTTATGCATCTTCTCAACTAACTCCTGATTACAGATGCATGTCAGCTTCGCTGCCCCTTCTTGAAAATCTCCTAAGAGGTTACTAAATAAATGTATCAGCAGGCTCTTCCCTTACTGGATGTCCTCCCCTCTCTAGTCTTTAGATAGTAGGAAAATACAGAATATCAGTCTATTATAGTCCTTACAAATGTATAATCCCTAAAAAATTGTTCCCCCCTATAAATTGGGGGAAGTTGAATCCAGGGTTTAACCATAGTCAAGACTCCCTTCTGTGCAGGGCAATGAGGATCTGAAAGCAGAGATGGCTCTTTCACAATCACACCAAAAAGTAAGAATCAAAAAACGCAATTACCAAAAATATTTACAGTCATGTGGTAAGGTTACATTCCTTACCAAGAGCATGTTTACGCGTCATGTCCTCTAGGATGTGCAGTAAGGTGTGCTCCTGATACTTCCTCTCTCCAGCCAGGAGGGGGGTTCTCCTGAATGCTCTCTGTGCCCCCTCCTGCTTCTAGGCCAAAAATCAAACTGATGCTTCTTGGGGAATGAAGTGGTGAGTACCTGGAAAAGCTCCTTGGAGCTGGTCAGGAGGAGAAGAAATATCTGGATTTATAAAAGCAAAGTCTCTTGCTTTTTAAGGTACAGATGTGAAATGCAAGATGGTTAGTAACATCTTTGAAGGTGTTAACTGGAAGCTCAGGTTTTATCTTTTCTAAAGAAATTGGTTGGGGAATGGTACTTATTTGCTTGTGTTTTTTAAACAAACATTTTATACTTATCAGATGGTAAAATCACAGTGCTAAGAGCGTGACTGTAGCTTTTAATGTGTATTGGTAGAGATGGTAAACATTTCCTTGGTAGCATGAATGACCAAACCACATGTGCTGAAATTCCAGCAGCTTTGACCACATTAACATTTTACCTTATGCTAATGATCATGTGTGAGCAAGCAGCTGGTAAAAAACATACACTTTTTTTTTCCTTACTAGTGTGAATACAAAGACTACAACCTTCTTCACCTGAGATAACTTAATTGAGCTAACAGAACTAAACCATCTACTCCTTCTTTCTTTTGACCTGTTAAAAGGGGGACAAAATGTGAACGTCTGAGGCATCAGAAATATGAAGGAGGAACTAATTTTTCTCCATCAAAGAAATCCACAAATTATTTTTAAATCTTTTTAAAGCTGTGGAAATGTGGTGACAACCTAAAGCGGGGAAGGTCAGTAGCTTCTCCAACTGGAATGGTAAAAGCTTGGTGGTGAACAGCAACCAAATCCCATCAATTATCTGAAAGCCCTAATATTCTGTGGAAACCAGACTCTCAGTCAAGGCTTAGGAGCCAGTCCTTGTCCTTGAAATGAACTGAGCTTTGGGTATAAGCTAGAAACTCTCCTGGTTTTTAAACTGTGTTATATTCTTCTTTTCCATTTTATCTCCTTGCTTTTAATTGTGTTACAAATGAGGCTTGGTTGCAAAATTATAAACCAAATGTAAGTATAAAGCCACCTGGGTTATGAACATTGTTGAGTCATCTTATGTCAATTGCAATTCAAATGTTTTATGGAAAAAAAATGAGAAGTTTGTGTATAGGCCAATAACATTACAAAGGCCTCAGATTCTTATTCTCTTTCAATATAGTCTATGGTAAGTGATTTAGTCCACCCACCCTTACACTGAATAATAGATTTCATAACTCCAGATATAACCACTCATGTCACCTTATTTAACTGAGGAGACTAGTCAAGAGGTTCTGTAACATGTGAGATTCACACGGTAACTCAGTAATTAACTACAGGATTCACGTGCTCAAGGCCTGTAGATGGCTTTCTACCATGATTCATCCATTGACTCTTACTAAGCAGAACTGATACTTCCCGAAATTACAGACCTCTTCTACCTCTGCGTCTTGCAGAAAAGGCAGAACTACCCCCAAACAGCCCAGCCCAACAAACCAAACCCACATCACGTCAAAATTCAGGCTCCCGTATCGGCAGGGCAGTTGTAGCGGTTGTGCGGTTGTAAAGTCGCAGCTTTCCAGAGATGCTGTCTCTCTCACGTCTCACAGCTACGTGAGCCTGACCACAAAACTTCCTGAGTGCCCAAGGGCCCAGGTTTTTCCATCTCTTTTTTTTTCATCTTGGATTTGTCAACATCCCACCATCCCGGTCCAGGAGGTACAGGAGCTCCCTTTTGTTTGATGTGAGCTGAACGCCTGGGGGCACTGAAGGGGTTAAGTGGAGGAAATTCTTGTCAACTTCAATAGAGAATCAGGCATTTTAAAGGATTTTCTGTAAGAAGAACCCAGTATGTCTGACATCAGAGCCACAGCACATCACAGCGAAAGAGTAAGATTTTTACTTAAAGGGTTTTTTATACTTTCGGAATGGAAAATATTCATATTGTGGTTTCGCACTAAAAATAAATTCTTCCATTCACAGCCAGCAACAGGTAGCTGAGGTTAGATCAAACCACTAGCTTACTAATGACTATGAATTGCAGTATCTATAGAAATGACCAGAATTCAAGGCAGCCTCTAAAATAAGCCAGATGAATCATTCTCGAAAAATATTATTCACTCCGTAATAAATAGGCTCAGCATAAATGTCTGCCACACAAGGCATGCTTTAAGTATTTCTTGAAAACATAAAACACTGTTGTTGCATGTAAATTGAAATTATCAGTTTTATTCCTTTTGCAGGGGTTCTGCTTTTTTTCATAACAAGTCTGGGAACACTCAAGTGATCCTGGGATCCTAAAGTTAAGTGACTGAATTGAAAGCATTCCCTTTGCGCAAGCGTCTTGAACGTAATAAATAATAGCTCTTAAAGTATTATAAATAAGGAATCTGAACTGTCTTGAGTTATAGGGAAAGCTATTGTTCGACAAAGATGCAGTAAGAAACAAAAGCTGATAAAATCTTTAGATTCTTATTCTACTGTGTAACGCATTTTTTGGGGGTAGTAAGTTACTAGGTCAGACGCTCTGTTAGTGAAAATCAGCAGAATATCGCTACCATTAGTGGAGCCACGTTGATTTTACCCAACTTGAGAATCTGGGCCCCAGTTAAATTGTTAAAAAACAAAACCCCCAAATCACAAAAAAAACACAGTGACAGCAACCACTGTCCTGAAATGTTGTTGCATCATTTTCTACAGAGGTGTATGTTCATATTTCATATCCCATCTTATCTCATTAAGGCAAGGGGATGATCTATGCCTGCAGAACTGACAGACCCTAAGATGTAAGAAGGAGACTAGGATCTTTAGGAAAGAAAGACCAAACCAAACAAACTGTGGAAAAAAATCACAACCAACAACAAAAAATACCCACCCCACCAAGGAAGCAAACAGCAAAACAGCAAAAACCTTTCACTTCAACATTTTTTTTTTGGTCTCTGGTGTTTCTTTTTCCCAGCAAGCCTTATTGCACGTCTCTGAAATGGGCACCAAGGATGGCAATTTTTTCATTGCGATGCATGCTGTAGCCTGCCTTCACCAGAAAAAAACCTCAAAAACACCAACAAAAAAAAAAAAAAAAAAAAAACAAACCAATACAGACAGAAAAACAATACCTTGCATGCCGTCACCATGAGATATCTAAATCACATGTGTACAATTCAGGTTTAAGTCACTAAATTTAGAAATGAATGCTCTTTGTGTCTACTTAAGTGTCTGTACTTCTGTGGGACTGAATCTCTCAGCAAGGCCAAACCAACAGTAAACCCAATAGTCATTATTTCATAGCCATTGCTGCTCATGGCCATTGCTAGTACAGCCCTCATGTATCTAGAGAGGATATTTTTTGATTCTTCCCCCTGAAAGCCAGGATATAACTAACTTATAACCCAATCGTTTCACCTGTAGCACAGTTGCAGACATAGAGGGAAATTCGTAAATCAATTGTGCCTATTCAAAAAAAAAAGTTTAGTCTACTGAGTTCTTCTGCTTCTCCGCATACATTAGAAATTCTCAGTGTTTAAAAAGCTTCTACACTTCTAAAGAATATTTTAAAAAAAGATTTGGCATCATCATGTTGTGCACATCCTTGGTTTATATAACCACATCACATCTGTGCACTCATCCTCCCTTTTCCCACTCACGCTCTGATGGTGTCTTCTCCCAAAGCAGTTTATAAATCGTAAGGGGCTGCGAATCTGCCTTTGCGTGCATTTGCGCGAGAGCTTATATCAGTGCTGTTCGGGGATCGACAAAGCCTTTGAAAGTTGCCATGTTATGTATGATTAGCAATAAGGAAACTAGCATCTTCATCACTCATTTCTCACTGAAAGTACAGAGTGGAAAAAAGCTGTTCTGTTTACTGGACCAACATACCACGCTTGGGAGACTTCAATATACAGAGTACAGGGTAGATGCACCCCACTCTGCAGATGTACTCTCTCAGAGGTGGGGGAAAAGGGTGCCTTTCATGGTCTCATTTGGAAACTAGGGGACAATGTTACAGCAAAAGCTGATACCCTGACAGAAGAGTATTGGTAGCAGTGAAACACAGTAATAGGAAGCAGTTTCTTTCCTTCCATTTCTCATTTCCCCTAAAGAAGATGTAATTGTGATGTGCGCACATATATATATATATATGAGATGTAATGGGCCATACAGAAATGTAACTGTAAAAATATTTTGCCCATTTTAATGGACATCTTAGATCAAAGAAATGCTCGTGTACATAGAAACTTCTGCCTGAGAGTAGCTCACTGTAGTTTACTTCAAGCATGTTTTCATTCATTTAACTTTAGGTAGTGCTTATGGCTCATTTAGTAATACTGTCACAAAACACTGTGCAGATACTCTTAGTATGAATGAGCTTATGCCAATTAACCAGACTGTCAGCTAAGCCAAATTAATACTCTCCCCAGACTTCTTTGCAACAGCTGAGCTAAACTGAATTTAGTCAAACTGTTGCAGCTTCAGTACACAAGAAAGGCTTGACAACAGTAAGCTGAAAAAAAGGGAGAAGAGTCTACACACAAACTCGTATTGGCACAAGTCTGTCAATAAAAAGCCTAACGAATCTGCAGCACAGTTAATGGAATTAACCCCCAAAACAGAATCTCTCAGCAAAATCTTCAAGATTGGTGCCTAAAGGAAGCAACCGCATATATACCACAGCAGTGGTAGGAATAAATTATCTTAGTTGTAGAGTAAGTTAAGTAGGATCAGAACGAAGGTTAAAAATCCTAAAGTAAGGTAGCTATTCCTTAATTCAAAAGTGTGTCTCATGCAATTATAAACTTTTTTTATTCCCCTAGGCAGCTGGGATTTTCCCAGGATACCCATTCAAGTGTATGTTCAATCAGTACATATTCAGGAATTCACCTCTTGTCTATACAAAGTTTCAAGGAGGTCAAGGAGAATTTTGTCATTGCCTCCAGTGAGGCCAGGCATTTCACCCACCAACCTTGCAGCTGAAGTGAGGTCTTTGGATAACAAACGATGTGAAATGTAAACAGCACAAATCCTGGCCACATTTAATAAACCGAACAGGACGTTTCTCCATCCAATATTTCATTTAGTTTAATTTATCAACTTAAAAAAAAAATAAAAAAAAAAGGGGGGGGGGGAAATAGTTGACATTCTTCCATTTTTCTAAAGTAGAGATTTTAAGGGGTGAATTGTGACAGTCCTTTTGTCTCCAGCTACATCCCTCAGACTGCGTGTATATAGAAATACATTTTGAGTACATTTAAAATGCTTCAGCGAGATCCGTTTTCTCAGATGCTCGAATGCAATACTTTACACACCGTTTTTTTTCTCTATGAAAGCCTGCAAAATCACTCAGCAAACGCAAGGTTCCGTAAGCCACCCACTCTATAACCTGGGGGCTAAGAGAGCACGGGGATGAAAGGAAAAAAGAGAGAACACTTTCCTATCTTGTGGAAAGATGAGGTTATAGTGATTATCATAGGAGGAAACTATTTTTGTGACTGTTTTCTTCAAGATGTGTGTAACTTGCAAAAGTAAGATATGCCATCTTAATTCATTCTTAAAAATTAAGTAAGTGCAGTGACACATGAAAGCTTGCTCGTTAATGAAAGATAAGCATAGGAAAAAAACTGTTTTTATGACTTGTCAGTAGATACTTTAAGGGATAATTTTGTAAAAACAAAAAATGCCATTCCCCACATCAAACAAAAAATTACAGATTTGGGTTTGATACAAAATATTTATATATAATTTTAGGTAGCTACTCTACATTGGAGCAAGAGCCTCTATCACTTGAGCTCTACAAAATTCCAAGAAGTTACATTGTCAACTGCCTTACTCCTTTGACAAAAAACTGAAATATGTTGCTTCTGTGCAATTAAGTTACTACTTGGGGATTAGATTGTGTCATCCTAACTGGTGTGGATGTCTGTCTTTGTGAGTGAATTCCCCTTGAGATGAGGTTTGTGGGAGCGATCTCCTTCCTCCTGGACTGCAAATAAAGGTGCCCAAGAACATTCCTGGGCACCATGTTCCAGCTGGCCCTGAAAGGCCATGCTGGGCAACTCCTTTAACCTCTAAAAGAGGGGAGCAGCTCGCAAGCTGACTTTTGGGAATGGCCCTGGAACATTTTAGCTCCTGAAATGTGCTGGGGAATAACTTGGGAGAGTACTTTTTGGCACACGCTTAACTCACACCAGGGAAAGTCTTAACGCTTCACTAGCGTGGGCAATTGCAATCCATTGTCCAGGAACATTTCCACCTACTGTCTGATTTACTAGTACAGAGGCGGCCAGGGACACTGTCCCGCACTTTCAGACTTTGTACTGTCATTGTATGTACGCAGAACAGTTCAGGCATGGTCCTGATGTAAAGTTCACTTTTTATACCACTAAATCACACACCACACACCCCCCGCCAAAACACACACCCATACGTATTTCAGAATAACTTACAGTCTTTTTCTTCCACTTGAGACGAAGGGCTCTGAGGAATGCCTTCCTCCCCAAGAACTGTATTGAGAGCAGCAGGCAGCGTGCAGTTAGGTAGCCTTCACATGTAGCTGCAATATTATGGGATCTTCATGCATTGGTTTTAAAGTATGAACACAATGTTTCTCCAACAACAACAACAACAAAAAGTCACTGAATGGTAAAAACATATACATGATAAACAACTGCATAATCTCCATCTGCAGGGCAGCAGAGGTAGAAGACAGTACAGATACTGCTAAAAGGTGCATTGTATTCAATGAGTTCTTCAAGAAGGCATTGATGCACCTGCTTTTCTTTACTGCATGATGCAGCTGCAGTTAGGTAAGTTCCCCAAGTGCATTCTTGGTCCCTTAACTGCTCGACTTACATACATCATAGTGCCAAACACATCAGAAAAAAAAAAAAAAAAAGAAAACTAACACTCCATTAAATTATCACTCTGTCTACAGTAAATAAACCAAATCCATACACAAAATGAACCTAAAGCAAACAAAACAATTCTGAAATTTTCTCCTCTTTGCAATAGTTTATCCAAGAGAAATGAGGAGGAAGAATAACTTTGTTCATTTTGTGCATTTGACAGCATTTGTGGGGCACCAAGCTTTACATGTGTTTTATATGATAGCAAGAAATGACATCAATGCTTTAAGAAAATCAGTAACTGATAAAAACTGCACTACAGTGCAAGCCAACAAAGGTCTGAATTGATTTTTAGACCTAAAGTGGAACTGTCCCTCTCTGAGTAAAGCAACCGTTTTAAGTATAACCAGTTAGTGCATTTTACTTACAGTGAGACTAATTTTGAAACATGGATTGCTGTAGCCCTCATGTTTGACTTCATTTCTGAAGAAGACAATGTTAAGTTTGAATGGTCATTTAGAAATTTTCCATTTCGGTGTGCTTTTTGAGACACATTGAAAGAGCATCAAGACACTCTCTTGCCAGTAATCTTATTGACAACCACATGATTTATGATTGGTTTATATACACTGCTTCTTGATCAAAATAAAATTAGGGTGGAAAAAAAAAAATAAAAATACCCCACACTTTGTTCAAGGTGCTCTCTATGTCCATAAGTTGGTGATTCATCCCGATACACCCCTGTGTACTGTCTCAGACTCTCTGAGTTAAACTTGTGCCTGCAACATCTGATTTGCATCAAGTGCCTTCTCTTGTAACACATCTCAGGTGCATCCAGTGGTTTTCTAATTATACAGCAGGCTTTCAGGAAGGCAGAGCTACTCTGATTATACATTTTCTTACGTTTTGAAAACAGATTATCCCCCTTGGCAAGACTGTTTTAAAATGTAACTGAAACTCCTAAGTATTAAAATATCAATCAATAATCCTATATAATGGTAGGCTACATTGTCAAAGCTTCTGATTATTGGTAACTTCTACGGATATGGGAACTGAACCATTTTAGTCTAAAAGTATGAACATTTTAGCCATAAGCTTCTCTAATCAGCATGCAGGGTTTGAGTCAGAGAAAAAAATAATAATAAAAAAAATTCCTACAGCACCAGCAAAGAGAAACTTCAGATACATAGTCCAATGTTTGTTGCCTTTTCCCAAGGTTGAAAACGCTGAACTCCCACCCTGTTTCAAGCGAAATCGTTGCTAGTCATGCCCAAAGGTAACTACATCAGCTCTTCTGAAGAGTCCCTGTGACAGAGGAACAGCAGATTCTGCTTGTATAGCAGTAAGACCTCTGTCTCTGTCATCTGAAACACAGCGCCAATAGGTTGAAGCAAAGGGGAACTCTTTTAAAGACACATAAAGCCTTCTTGAGTAATAAAAAAAAAATCACACTAAAGAAATGAAAATAAGATGTTTTCTGGAACTGTGGATTTCAATGTCACATGAATGGAAAAACACTTTATATCTCTCTAAAATGCAGCATAAGTACATCAAGGTAATCATTTTTTCCACCTTGTCTTAAACTTTCAGAGACGGGGAATACTAATGAAAAAAGCATGTTTCACCCTCCTCTTTCAACTTTTGTCCTAGTAAGTGGCGGTAAACCTTTATGTATTATGGCTAGGAAAGGTCAAGGGGAGGGATAGGGACCAGAAAGACGAAATATGAAGAGAAATAAGTAAGACTAACACATAGGGGGACTCCTCAGATTGAAAAACAGGCAGAATTATTGAAAGAAAAAGTACTAGATATATGCACATAGTTTGCATGTCAAACTGTCCTGATTTCAATGCGACATCAATTTGTATTTCTAAATTTCCAGTTTAAAATCAGGAACAAAACTGAGTATTTTCATTGGTAAGGATTTGGTGCGCTTTGTCACAATGTAGTCTACCTGCAACCCCAACCTGTAACTGATTTATTTAAGATGAGCCAATACATTGCTGTCATTTTCAATAAGAAATCTATCCAATACTATTCATGCAGACATTACTCAACCAAGCGTGCTCTCATATTCAGCCAATTTCTTTCTGGGTCTCTGCTCCAGTGACTGATTGAGAAATTAGTCTCAGCAAATGAAATCATTATTACTCGCTGTACCTGCACCCATCTAGGAACATCTGAGACGAGACAGACTGTTCAAATCAATCTTCCCCAACAGCTAATTCCTAAAAATAATTGAACATTCTGCTGCAGTACAGAAATGCATTCTATTCTCTCCCTGCCATTTAAGAATAAGCCTTAAGGTTTCACTCATCACAAAAATGAATTATTTTATCCTTTGCCAAAAATGAAAAAAGATAGTACAGGTAAAACTGTACATTAAAAAAATAAAATAAATAAATTTAAAAAAAAAGACAAGTTATGCATGGTACATAAGTGATCAGTACTTCTCTACTGTCAAGTCACTTCCACCTCACTCATGCTGAGAGTTTTGTAAGAAAGTGTAAAAAAGCTATTGTGTTAAATCATCATGACCACTTAACTACTGCACTTCCTCATTGGGAGAATTTTGGCTTTTGAAGACTGATTTGGTAACTCGCTTGAATATGTAAATACTCACCTGAATATGATCTCAAATCCTTTAAGAAAAATTTTATTTCCATATAAAGTCCTTTTTATTCTCCACCTGAATCCAAGTTTCTTTTTCTTTTTTTTTTTTTTACTGCTATGATCACTATCTCAAAAAAGAAATTCTAATCAAGCCTCAAACCATTAAAGAGCAAAATAAAAAAAATTGCTTGAGGATATTAATAGAGACAGTTCTAAGTTACTGTACAAGCGAATTTGATATATTTATTTGTAGCTCACATCATAGGGAAAATAATTTGAAAAAAAGCTATTTGTTTCCATTGTTACTATAGTCAACTGTCAGCTCAGTCCTGCAGGTCTCTAACTTGAAGCAAACATTACAGTGACATCAGAATTTATAGGAGGTAAGCAGATCAAAACACCAAAGCAACAACACCACAAATGCAGCAATAATAAGGGGCTTCCCCTCTCTCATGGCTTAATAGCTGTTTAAAATTGAAGTCTTTTATGGTGTGTATCTGACATGACTTTTGCTGTTATCCTTAAAACCCATGTATGGAAAATTTTCCTTTCCTGGAGCTCCACTTTCCTATCTCAAAGGACAAAGTAGGCACGCTTTAATAACATTATCTCAATCCACTTGAAAAGCCCTCTTAATTCTTACTAAAACAATCTAATCTGTTTGAGGCAAGATTTTGGTTTTATTTAGAATTGTGAACCTTATCTAATTAAGGGTAATACTAGGATGTTAACTAACATACGCAAGCCAACTTTTAAGACCCCACTGCACACGCACGCTAATTCATACTGAAGCCTAGACCCCAGCACCGTAGTTAGCCCAACAGGCAGTGCCTAATGCCATCCTCCTGTATGTCCTCCTTCCATAGGAAGGATGTTGTCATATATTGTCACAGATTGTCATACGTTGTCATAGATGCAACCCAATTCGCTGGCAGTGGGCTTACCTGGGGTGGGGGATCCACTATTTGTCCTCATTAAGAACCAAGTGGAAGGTGACAACCACTGTTTAATGTTGAGACCTGTTTCATATTCCAGAAAGGAGATGGTTTTCCTTTTCCCTTAGGACCCAGCTAGACAGTCAAAGCATTTGCTGTCGCGCAAACCGAAACAAACCCACAGTTTCAGTATTGGACTTCATCTAGCAGGACTTCGACAGTTGTGCCCTCCTTGACTACTACGCTGCTCAGCCATACCGCAGTTTCCCAGTTTCACCTTCAGCTTTCCTTAGAGGCACCTCCCTTGACTGAAACATGAATCACTGAAAAGCAGGACTCACCTTCAGTATTGTCAAGTTCACGAACACAGTGAAAAGACTGTGTTTACTGTCTACTGAAATCAGTGGGTTTGGGGGTTTCCAAAATGCAGCCTAAAGGTCAAAGATTCTCCCAGTAAAGGGACTACTTGACTATTCCCATGTTTCTTTTCAATCAGCAAGACTAAGTCAGGACAGCTTAAGCATAAACACCTAATCTAATTCAAGAATTATATTCAGGGAATGGAAACACATGATGGTTACCAACCCCTTCAAGAACAAAATTTCTTCAAAAAATTGTAAAAATCTCTGTTTATCAGCAGCCAGGTACAATCTCACATATATGCCCCCGGTCACAAGATACTGATGCGCTTTAAATCTGCACAAATTACTCATGTAACATAAACCACCTTCTTCCTGGCAAATTCCACTTGGAAGGCTAAATATATACTGCTCGTCTTTGTATACCAAAGTATTCAGACAGCTGGTGCAGAGAGGAAAGAAAACCAGCTTATATTTTTCACCAGAGAGGGAAAGAAAAAAAAAGAACAAGGCCCATGGCCCATGTATCAGCTATTTTTTTTCTGCAAACTTGTCAGGACTTGCACTTTTTGCTTTCACTTGATGATTGATAACCAATACGCACAATCGCAGTGAAAGCTTTTTGAGTACTACAGACCTACGTAAAATAGCCCAGAACACCAGATCACAGATGAAAACTAAGGGTCAAAAAGATGTAACGTTTACTCAATGCTCTGGTTTTCAACTTTTAGTGAGTTCTTAATTTATTAGTTATAACTTGTTTTTGTTGGAGAGGGCTCAGAAAAGGCTGTGAGATTTTTCTAAGCATTAGCTTAAAAATACTTAGGACTATTTCTTAAATGCCCGTTTAAGAAATGTATAAATAAAATCCAACATTAAGACCTCTAAACTTGGAGAGACATGCTCAGAACAGGAAATGATAGTTTGTTAATAAAGAAAGGTAAATCATTCTCTAGGCTTCCGGTGGGAAACTTGGCAGCCAAAGGATTTTGACCTCAGTGGAAGGTAACTGCCACAAATGACAAATCAAGCAACTTTCTTCTTACAAGCGAGGCAAGTGTTTGACATAAGGCTGGACTGCATTCAGATCTATCATTCCCTGTGGCATATTCTTCTACTTTTAACAAATAATCCTGCAAGCTTTTTGCACTGACCGTATTAATTTTCTCTCTCTCTCTCTCTCTCTGAGGAAAGCCATGCAAGCCTAACATTTTTTGTGAATGATTACTTATTTCCTATTTGAAGCACAAAAGCTCATCACTTATAGAATAGGTCAAGCTTTCAGTGCCTATTAGTCCTAGTCTGGAATGAATTAATGCATTTTCCTATGCCCATTTTCCTTTTCTGCTGTAGGAACAGGATACGGGACATTTCTGCAAAGGAAGGAAGCAAAAATCCTGCATTATTTTCAGGCAAAGTAGTAAGCAACAACAACAAAAATACACTTGAAAAATTCTATTTTTGCTTTCGTATTAGGCTCGCTGTGATCACATCACTGTGAAGTTTGCAATTAGAAATACCAGTTTTCCCAACTCAGAACAATAAATGGGGGGGAAAAAATGACAAGTAGCCCAGTTTAATTTCAAACGTTAATATATTTTCTATTTTATAGTGAACATATGCATCGTTCACCCCTTATTTGCAGCAACTATGACGTCCTCATAAAAAGGGGTGACATTTGTAAGATGCCTCTTAAAATAAATATTTCTTTTTATAAAATAATAAAACTTCAAATAAATATTCTTTACACTAAACAATATGTTGAAAAAATTAGAAAATAAAGGCTGAATTTTACTGTAACTGTACAATATACATGAAGTCCAAAGGGAAATCAGAGTCTTGTAATAGAAGGTTTCCGTAAGACAAAATACAATCTAAAAACATACTGATTGATTCACATTCTTCCGAATGTACAACATATTAGTATAATATTTTGTGACTGTGCCATGTCTTATGACACCACTTATTTTTCACAGTTGAAAATATTATTGTATATACAAAAATATAGCACATTATCTCTGGCAGAAAACAATGGAAAAAAAAAGGAGTCATTTGCTAATTTACAAATTTTGCAAGTACTATTCACAAACAATAGAGTCGCCTAGGAGTGTCTGTGTTGCTTTAGCTTATGCAATATGTGGGTCACAAGGTACTGCATCCCATTTTTGCTTTTTTTTTTTTTTTTCCCGTATCCCACTAGCTGGATTCTAACAAGCGTATCAGTTAAGATGGCACACACGGAGAAAAGCATTTCACTGCACACAGCAACGCACATCCCCAACCCTTCTACTACAGTGCCAAGACCATAGCTGCTTAAGTTGGTTGCATATGCACGTTAAAATAATCCTCGTTAACTTTAGTATTTCTGACTAGCGATGCTATGTTGGCTTCTCAAAGTTCCTGGGGGGGACGCTGGGAACTTTGCAGCAGACGGTGTTGGAGTGTTTACAGCGGCACCCAGGCCGATTTACCCGGTCGTAACAGCCCTGGCACAACTTAAGGCAACCCTTGGCTGGTAGGTAACACCACAAGCAAGGCAGAAAGAGGGACACCACACCCATGGCGGACCACCTCGTGCAGCAATGCGACTGGCTGCAGGAGCAGGGGTTGTCGGCGCAGTTGTCCTCGTCATCGTTAGAGCAGTGATAGAAGAGGCCCTTCACGCAGCAAACGCAAGTCCCATAATCGACCACGTTCTGGGCGGAACAAAGACACTGCTTGTCACAGATCCAATACGATGGGAGGGTCCTCGGGTACGTGCACTCCTTACACTTACACTTCCCACAGTCCTCGCACCTGTAGCTGTGCGCTCCCAAGTCGTCTTTGCTCAGCGGCTTCAGCTCGCCTGACTTGAGCTCAGACTTGGGCTGCATTCGGACTATCCCGTCAGCGACCGGCCCCGAAGATGATCCGAGAAGTCTTTGTTCAGATGAATTACTGCTCGTACTTGTCCTTGTACTGCTCCGCGAACCTGTGCTGACCGTGCTGATGGACCGGGACAGAGGTGCCCGAGGAGAGGCGTGCGTTTGCGTGTGCTGAATCCGGCTAAAATGACGATGCTCGGGCAAGCCATGGGGCCTTTCATTTTTGGGTTGGGTTGCTAGCCGAGGAGCGGACTTGACCCCCGGCCGCGGAGCCACCGTCGGTCCCTCCGTGTACTCATTCGTGTTTCGGATGGCTCTGATCTGGTCCAGCGACAAGACGTGAACCTGCTGCGTCAGGACATCCCGCAGGTCGGGCTCCCCGTGCGGTCTCCCACTGTCACGCCGAGCCTGTAGCAAGGCCTGCGACCCGCTGCCGTGCTGAGCTCTCGTCTCCATCAGTGCCCGGAAGCGTGCTCACCCCGGCAGGCTTAGAACACATCTGAAATCCTGGAGCGACAAAGAGAGGATTCACTATTGCAACACATCTCATGCTCCCTCCAGCAGCCTTGCAAGCCCGCAGGGTCCCACAGGCGCCGCGCACAAGCAAGTAATGCATCAACCATTAAAAAAAAAAAAAAAAAAAAAAAAAAAAAGGGGAGCCACATCTGGGGTGGAGCGCGGGCGCCGGGTCAGCTGAATGCACTTCCCTTGGCCTGTCCTGACTGCTCCCGCGGAGAGCCTACAGGGATTCTGTTCTAGGTCCACGCATCTTAACTTGTGGCTCTAGAAAGTCTAGGTATCGCCCCTGCTAACTAAGGCTTCCCAGGCCATCTTCTGGTTAGACCATGGCCTTTAAAGTGATTACATTTCAGCCACTTGAAGTGACTCTTCTTTCCACATTAGGCTACTGAAAAGCTTATATTAAAAAAAAAAAAAAAAAAGCCCGCAAGTATTTAGCAAGTGTAATGTGACCTGCTGATGACAGACATATAATTCTCCAATTTTGTTTAAAACTGGATAATATTTTGGTAGGCTAGTCTCTTTACACATTAAACTTTACATGATGTAAATAGGAAATTTTAGTTTAATACCAATGGTCCCAAGAAAAACACTAAATAGCAATAAAATGTTTGAGGTTAGACATTAAATGAGTTAGTGCTACCAAAAACTTCAACAGCACAAGTAAAAATATCTCTCTCCAGTATTTTAGTGTGTGTCATACTTGTGTACACCACTGTGATTGTTATTTTAAGGCTCAATACTACAAAGGCAATGCTACCAGAGTTTTATTTTTTTAAAACGTGTAAAAAAATTCCATAGACTACATTTCAAATTGGAAGTATTACCAAGAGCGGCTTGCAGGACAGAGGCATGCATAATACAATCAAACAATGCCAGCATCCAAGAAGTCTACTTGATTGCGAATATTACTTTTAAAGGATCATTAACTACAAAGTAGAAACGCAGACTTAAGAATTTAAACGGAAACCCACTAAAAGACCCAGAAGATGAGAACTTGTAAATAACTAACTGCCACACTCAGATATGCAAAAGTTTCAAGTACTGCCCTCTAAATTAGTTAATATTTGTTTTGCCTTTATCATATCTTAAAGTGGTTCCAAAATCCAATTACCTGTACAAAAATCCAGAACAATATTTTACAATTAAAACCCAAGCAGGAACCAAGCTTCTTACAAGGACCACACAATGTCTCCAATTATACCTAGAAAGAACACCATAGTGTTACTCTGTACACATCAGTTACCAACAATAATACTATACCTCAGTATAATAAAATATGGCCAAACAGCTTAACAATTAATATCTCAAGACACTGTCTTTATTCTAACAGCAGTGGAAAACATTTAACCTTTTAACTCCTGGCCCCTCCCTCAAGCACTTTTTCCTTTTTTTTTTTTTTTAATAAGAAAAATTAAGTTTTAAGAGTGATCAGCTATTTTAAACATTGCCAAGTCCTGGTTCTGGACACAGAGTGTATGTCATGGTGGTCCACCCTCCAAAAAAAAAAAAAAAACCAACCAAAAAACAAAAAAACCCCAAGTATTGCAAACTTATCTTGAAGCATTGCTTAAGTTTTCTTCAAATCAAAACCATATAAAAAGTTTCAACCAACCGCCTAAGCAGACGTTTCCTCACCTGAAACTATCTGGAGATAAAAAAGAACAGAAAATAAAATACTTTCCCCATCCTTGAGAAGAACTAGCAGCCCTGTCTGCCCTCCACGCCCAGACTTTAAACCGAAGAAGATACGCCGAACCCAAACCCCTGCCTCTCCAGAAATGACAACCCCGGGCAAAAAGCAAAGCTGACCCTGACCTGCAGGCGCTTAAGACGACACCGGCCTCGGTGGCGGAGCCCCCCTCAGACGCCAAGGTGGGAGCTGGAGGAGAAGCCTCGGCTCTCGTCCCCCTTGCCTTCCGCAGGCTCCATCCCGGGGCGCGCAGCAGGTGGGAGGCGGCAGCCCCCGGCCCGCAGGAGCCGCCGGCAGCCCCGCAAGTGCAGACAACCTGGAGATAACCGGGAGACATCCTCGGGGGCCGGGAGGTGGGAGGGGGCTGCTTGCAGCCGCCTTATCGGGAAAGTCAAACCCATGTTTCCTTTTAACTCTTCCCCCCCGTGCCCTCCCCCCTCCCCCCCGAGAGATGCTAAAGAAGCCATCCCCTCCCGGGTACTGCGAGGCGCCCTGCAGACGCTTGGAGACAACACCTCCGGGACACTTGGGCAAAAGGCAGATTACCCCCCTCTCGCCTTGCCATAAGCACCCATTCAGCTCCACAAAGCCGGCCGCTGGAAAAAGCTCCTCTTATTTTACGCATATTCTGCAAATTGCCTGAACTTCAGTCCGCCGCCCCCCCGTCCCCCCGTCTCCCCCCCCCAGCCCGAAGGGACCCAGAAGGCATTTTGCAGCGGGACATGGGTCCCAGCCGGGCGATCCTCCTTTTTCTCCCCTTGATAGATCCGCTACCAGGACAAGATGCAAACCGCCAGCACATTTATTTGCAAACGTGCATTCGCCTAAAAACTCTTAGGGGGAAAGCACGTCTCTCCCTCCTCTGAGCTACCACTTCTCCCCTCTCCATCCACCAAGAGCAGAGAGGCAGCATTCGCCTTTTTGTGTGTGCATGTGTGTGATAACACGATCCCCCCACTTCCAAAAGCCAAAGTCCACTCTCGCAGAGCTCAAGTGCCATGATTGCTAACTTTTCCTAGCTCGGATTGGCAAAAGGGCGAGCAGGGGGCCGGGTTTCGCGTTCGGCACATTTGGGGAAGTTTAAAACGCAAGGGGCTTCTTGCGTGCTGTGGAAAAAACCCGTGTCTCCGCTGGCTGGGAGAAGGCGAGCCCAAGGGGAAGAAGTCCTTTGCCCGTGAATTTCTGTTTTGTGTCCGGAGCCTGTGCAAGGCACCCCCACCCCCATCCCCACCGCACACACACACCAACCACCTCCTCTTCTTTCAAAGTGCTTTGAAACCCCCATTAAGGGCCGAGTGTGTGATCAGACTATGGATTAGGGCAAAAGGGACTTTACCATCGGGGTGGGGCAAACTGACACACAAATCGCTTGCTGAAAACACCAGCTTTTTTTCTTTTTTTTTTTTTTTTTTTTTTTGAGGGGGACAGGAGGGTTGTTACAAAGTAAACCCACCAAAGGAAAAAAAGAAGCAAAAACAGAAATTAAGGCTTTCCTTCCCCTCCACACGTGCCCTTCTGCATAGAAGAACTTTCCTTGTCTTATGGACCGAATTAATTTCATCACACGAGAAATATACATGCGAATACACACACACACGTTCATATTTATACCAGACGTGCACTCACTTCCGAATTGCACGGATCTCCCGACGCCACTACAGACGGGCGTAAATCACGCACTGAAAGGCGGGTTTGCTCGCTCTCCCCCCAAAACGGGGGGCAGAAACAGCTCCGGCGCTCGCCAACCTCGCAGCGCCCTCCCTTCACACACACACACACACACACACACACACACACACACACTCCCCCGCCACCCGCCCCCGGGGGCTTGTCGGAAGCCCACGCGTGCCCGGCAAGCCAGCAGCGCGCAGGACCGCCCGCGCCCGGCTCCCCACAGCAGGGAGAACACGCCGAACTCCCGTGTTGTGTCCCGTTCCACACACCCCCCCTCCCCGCCCCGCCCGCAGCCCCCGCAGGCATGCCTCCGCGCCCGCTCAACCTTCCGCGCCACCCACCCCCCCACCCCCCCCCCCCCCCGCACCCCCGAGGCAGCCCGGCGGGGCGCAAACGCGGCGCAGCCCGCAAACCCCAGCGGAGCTTCCCCCCCCCCCCCCGCCTCCCCGGAGAGAAACCGCTCCGAAATCCCACCTCCGGCTCCTCTCTGGGAAAGGAAGGAGAGGGGAAGGGGGGAAGAAGGAGAACCTGTACGAATGGAAAAGGGATCGGCCTCAAACATTTCCACGAGTTTTCTTGGAGCAACCGGGGGGGGGGGGGGGGGGGAGGTGGGGGGTTTACTGAAAAGCTTGTTTTGCAAAGAAGGAAAAGGCTCTCACCGTGATCGCGGCGCTGCACCAAATCCCTCTCTCTCTTGTATTTTCTTCTTCCTGCGGTTTGCAAATAAATCCAGCCCTAAAGCAAAAAAAAATTCTTTTCCAAACTCTGCTTTAGTCCAACTTGCAAATTAGAGTACGAATGTTCACCATGTAAAAAGTCCAGAGCAAAGTTAGGTCCCTCTCCCCAGATCGATTATAAAATACGTGTGTGCGCGTATATACTATAATAATAATAATAAAAACACCTCTCCGGATTGGGGTGATTTTTCTTTGCTCCTAAAAAGAAATCAGTCTCTCACACACACACTTTCCTTTTTTTCCTCAATGAACAGGAGGCCGAATCGTCAATGCAAAGTCACTTTTTTTTGTTGTTGTTGTTGCTGTTGTTGCAAATGATCAAGAGGCAGGGGAAAGCCAAAGAAAACAAAATTTAAAAAAAAAAAAAAAGTGGATCTAAAATAAAATCCCAAAGCTTTCTTCCACTGAGCTCCTCCGAGAAAGCAGCTTGTGCAATGTAGCCGTTCTGCTGAGAAGCTGCTTTGGCTGCAAGCTCCTCTCCCCTCTCTCCCTCTAGCTTTTCTCGCTCCCTCTGCGAGCGTGTGTGTGTTGCAGGCAGCTCTGTGGTTTGCAATCGGGGAGGGTGTGGGGTTGGGGGGGGGGTGGGGGGGGGGGAGTGGGGGGGTGTTTTGGGAGCGCAGCGGATTTGTGGTGGTGGTTGTTGTTGTGTGTTTGGAGGAGGTGGAGGAGGAGGAGGAGGAAGATTTGAGATCTGAGCTGCAAGGGCTCGGCGTTTTTCTGCTCGCTCGCTCTCTCTCCCTCGCTCTCTCTCTCTCTCTCTCTCTCTTTTTCTTTCCGGAGGAGGTAGGGTGATCTCTCTGCAAAAGCAGCAGTAAATGGCGTCATGTGGATCTGAGGAGGAACAGAGCAGTTGTTGTCCCAGAGGATATATCGCATCCGGTCCCAGCTCATTGGCTCTGCGGGGCTACATTCACTGGCGCTCCCAGCGCCCTGCCAGCACTCCGAGCTGCGGGAGGCATTCAAAAGGGCAGCGCTGCCGCCACCGAGCCAGCCCCGGACCCGGGGCCCCGGAGCCCCGGCCCGTCCGCGGTGCTGCCCTCCCCTCCCTCCTTCCCTGCCCTGCGCAGCGATGCGCGGTGCTGGGGGGGCGCGCAGCCCCGCTGCCGGGGCCCCGCCGGCGCAGCCCGTTTTCACGGGCGGGCTCCTCCGTGCGCGGTCGCACGACTCTCGGGGGGGGCGTGTGTGTGTGCTTTTGTGCTCGGGTATTTATTCAGAGGCCGGGTAAGAGATCGGTTTGCGAGGGGAGCCCTCGCTTCTCCCGGGGAGGGGAGGCAGGCTCTTTCCCCGCCGCTGCGGGCTTTCGGGAGACCCATTTCCAGGTGCTTCCCCTCCCCCTTCCCCCCGTGTTTTTTTAACCGAGTGGAATAAAACTTTACACTTACACACACACGCTCCCCCCCCCCGCCCACTTTCAGGGAGAAGGAAGGGTGATTACTTGGAGCATTGTCCCGCGGATTAACGCGATTAGGCGGTGCGGAGGGGGGGGGGAAGGAGTGGGGGGCGCGGAGTGGGGCCCGCGGAGCGGCGGGTCGGGCGGGTCCGGGTCGGGTCGGGTCGGTCGCGGCGTGGGGAGCGGGCGGCGGGACAGGCCGGTGACAGCGCTCCGCGGGGCTTTCCGCGCCTCGGGGTGGGGGGTGTGTGTGGGGGTGCTGCGGGGATCCCGGGTAGCAGCGGGGTCAGCGGCGGAGGGGTGGTTTTGTTGTTTTTTTTTTTTTAGGAAAGGAAAAAAAAAAAAAAAGAAAAGAAAAAACTTTGTTTTAATTAATTCCCATTCGTGTGGGGGACACGGTCTGCGAGCAGCTCACAAACGTGACTGTTTGTCTTCTGGGCGTTCCCTGACACGGCCACAGCTCGGTCCCTTTTGTACGGAGCTGAAGTCACCGGCGGGGCCACCGTCGCTGGGCCCCAGCATCTTTGCACCTACATGTGTCTTTAAGCGCGCAAAGCAGCGTATCCACGTAGGCATGCACCGAGCACGAATATACCCGTATCACGTGTGGCACTGCTTGAAATACACCCGGTGTATAAGGCAGTAATGCATTGCATTATTTACATGAACAACCCTCCGCGAACAGAAAAAAAACCCCACCAGCCTTTTTTACTACTTGAGGCAATTTTGCGGGCACTTCCTCTCCTCCACCTGCTCGTCGCCGCTTTTGGAAGGGGGTGGTCATTCTCGATTAAAAACGTGGAAATAAAAAAGGGCAGTGTCTTACACGGACGGCCTTCAGGTTTTCATATTTTTTTTAATACGCAAATGCCCATTCTTGCACTATAATACCGTGAACCTGCGAATTCTTTTCCGTAGCTGCTTGACATTAAGGTTAGCCTGAGTTATACGGCTCTAACTTCTTTGCTTTCACGGGGGCTTCACCAGCCCCTACCCTGCAAGAATCGCTGCCGCCTCGGCGGGAGCGGTGCTCGGGGCCCCGGCGTCCGTCCTCCCCTCTCCCCTCCCGTCCCCCCACCCCCAGGAGCCGCAGACGGAGCAAAATGCCCGTCGGGGCGGGCGGGGGCAGCCCCGCTGCTGGAGCCGCAGCCCCGCGGGGCTGGGTTTCATTCAGGGCTCCTGCCCGGTGCAGGGAGGCGGTGGCGAGGCTGCTCTCCCCGCCAGAGGGAGCGCGGCGCCGGGGCGGGGGGCGCCGTGGGGCAGGGCGCCCCTGCGGCACCCGCCGGGGGGCTCCGCCGAGGCAGCAGCCCCGGCGGCGGGCAGCCCCCTTCTCGGGTAAGGGAAGGGCGGGATGAAGCTCACAGGCCTTGCCTTGGGCTTCCCCACACGGGAGCGGGCAACCAGCGGCGTGGGCGCTCCCGCGGATGCGCTGGGGATCGACCTGGGCATCCTCGAAGGTGTGTGTGTCCTATGTGCAGGCTGCGGACTCCGTGTCCGCAAGGAAATGCAGGAAATTCAGCCGTGAGCCTAAGGTAAAAAATAGCTGGGAAAGAGAAAACGCGATCTTAATTTCACTTTACTGTGGAAAGAGGAAAAAAAAAAAAATCACGTCGTCCCACATAGTAAAGTCACAAATAGGTGAAGAACTCCTTGTGCAAGCCTATACACATGGGAAAGGTCTGTTAGATTATTTCTCAGCGTTTATAATGAGTATATAAATAGTGTTTTAACTGCAAAATTCATAATACCATTTTTAAATCTGTTGGTCAGTAGTGCAATCGGCAATTTATATGCCAGTACAGGTGTAAACGCTTCATATAGTGAATAGTCCCAAAGATGGATATGAAAACAGCGAAGCTATTTTTATTCACAGAGCCAGTCATGCGTGCAAAACGCATGTGAAGTGAAGTGTCAATGTCTTATAGCAAAAAAAATAAATACAAAAAAACTCAAAACCCAAACATACAGCATCATAGTACTGCTGAGTCTGAAAGAGAAGCACCAAAACTGCAAAGATTTTTGTGCACAAACTTAACTTGCACACAGGTAATCAATAAGTAGTGCACAAATATGCAAAATTAGGTGCACTTTTTCTTTTTTTTTTTTTTTTCGGGTTGGAACCTCAAAACTGAATTCTCAGGCCTTTAATTTGAGGATTCCTCAGAACCAGCTTTCTCAGGATCACATATATCAGTCACATTTTACATTTTGTATCGTGGATAGTGGCTTAATGCATGTGACTATGTTTCCCCTAGTGGTTTGCCCTAACCACTGCACGGGTTTTTTTGCTTTCAACCCAAGCAGACCTTGTTTTTGGAGATGAAGGTCTTTAGTTCATTCATTTTCAGCAGAGGAATGTAGCTGTTGTATGCATATGTGTGTACACACACATATACATATATATATTTTTATATACATATAGACGCGTGTGTTCATGATATGTTAGAATAGTAGCAATTCCACTGACTTCTGATGAAGAGTTGGGCAGAGTGAGGTCTGTGATGTGACAGACACCCCTCTGAAATAGTTGAAACTTTTCTGCGTCATCCTGGAATTGTCCCACAAGATTTCACTTGATTTGATTTTCAGACCCAGGACCTAAAAACAAGTAGTATTTTCCCCTTTTTGTAAAAGAAGAGGAAGTTCATTCATAAGGAAGTGCTTCTCACAAAGGAATGAAAGTACAGTAAATTTGCTGGCTTTCGGAACATTCTGTGCATTATCTCATGAGTTAATGCAGTGATAGGAGGATATTGATTCTGCACATCCTGAAAGGACTAAGTTTGGCTGCACACCGCCTGCTTCTAATGCACAGTATTTCCTTAGAAACTTAAACCTTTAATTGATTGTCTTTCATGTTTGTAACTCGGAAAGAGGTAATGTACATAAAAGAATTACAGGGTTTTTTTTAAAGTGATTAGCTGCAAAGCTTTTTGCCTACTGATATTTCATTGAGATTCTCAGGGCAGACAAGGACACTTAAATGCATCATATTGAAGAGAGAAACAGAGAAGTCAAACCCACTGTACTGTAAACAGTTGGACATTTTTTATGAAGAAAATTATGTCACTGACTCAGTACTATTAGTTTTGCTTTTGTGCTTTTCATTGTAGGTTACCTGAAGGAAGTCCCAGAATTCCTGGAGAGGGGAAAATGAGCAAAGGCTACTGGGAACCCGCTCTGGTGGGACAAGGAGCAGCACTGTTAAATGTGAGAGGTAGAATAAATACCTGCCGCTCTGGTTGGGAATACACATGCTCTGCAGCTGCTGGGATTTGGTCTCCTGCTTTTAGTGATGCCCAGTTCTTCTGGGATTAAACCACTGTTATTCAGATTTTGCTAATGATCACCACCTTCCTTAAAGGTGATACAGGCCAGATCCCGAGTAACTTGATCCCATCTGATGATTGCCCCACTATATGGAGGGACAGTTGCCAGGAGAATATTTTCTTGTTGAATACCAAATATACTTATGTAAACTTAAAAAATAAACAAATCCCTTTCCTGATCCTTCTGAAATTATACTGAAGAATACATACATTTAGTACTTATAATGTGGAGCTTTTGCATATAAATTGTTCTAATAAAGCTAGTATGCTCTTTGATGTGCCATTCAATGTTATTTGGTTATATTTGTGTCCTTGATAAAATCAGCATTGGTTTTTTGGAATTCAACTTTATAAACCTTTCCAGCTTATACAATGCAGTTTATAATTAGTTCTCTCTTCTCAAATACCTTGAGACCAAACGTTCAAAAGTGGGACAATTTGGCATGGACAGGACTAAGTGCAGTTTATTTGCTAATCTGCTATTATAGCAGGCTTTTCATGGTGTATTTGTTTGTCCTAGGATTTTCCTCCTAACATTTTCGTCTGCTTTGGTAGAAGCAATCATGAGAATGACAGCACAGACAAGCAACGTCTGTCAGCATTTGAAACACTCCACTCTCTAACCTTATTTCAGTTAGAGGCTAGATAACACTGGGCTTGACTATACTAGAATTTTATGCAAAATTAACTGATTGCCTATTAAAATGTTAGTAAATAAGTGGTAGTTTGGAAATTCCCCAAATATTTTGTAGCAGGATGCAGGCACTTGTGTGTTGACCTGGGATTAAAGTGGCTCAGAAGAAATGGAAGAGGTCAATGTTAGCAGTTACGGGAAATTTGGGAACAAGAAGGTTTTATGAAGAGGCTTATCACACACATCTCTACTGTGGTTTGCAGCAGTAGTTTTCAAACTTCTTCAGCCCGTAGACTCTTTCTACGCTTTAGAAGAGAAAAAAGAATAATCATAAGGGAAATGCATAATTTTTTAGAAAATTATAAATTATAAGACCTCCCATTTAGAAGTAGTCCATAGGAATCCACAGATCACAGTTAGAAAACCACTGATGTAGAGATACCCAAACTAGCTCTAAGCTGCAATGTAGTGGAAAGGTAAATAAATATCTTGGGTACTGTATGCAATGTAAGCAGATGCCTGCTCTTCTTGAAGGTGCGAGGTAGCTTGCATGGACCTCGGTGCTGTGACGGCTGCTCTGGTCCCAGAACGTAAGGTACCTTTCTTCAATGGGAGCTGGGCTTCAAACAAATACCTCCAAGAGATTAGTAATTGGTAGTGTATAGCTTGCAAGGCAGCCAAGGGATATGCGGAGGTAAGACTTAAAGATTTTGCCGCAAACCAAAGCAAGCAGATTGAGCAGCTGTTAAAAATTGTATCATCTTTTTCCCATGTGCTGAGATTTTCCTCTGTGAAATGCTTGTATTCATCTGAGTGGCACACAAGAGCATCCTGAAAGCAGAGGTGACAAGTGCGGAATAGAATCGTTTCCTAGAGATGAATGAATTTTGCACGAAAAGGAAAACAAAAAAATGGTGTTTCCCCATCCTTCGTCTGAAAATCAGAACACAACAAAAATTGCAGTTTGTACTGTTGCATCAATCAAAAAAAATTATGAAAGACCCTGATCCTGCTCTCACACCTGCATAGCACTCTCTTTGTTCTCCTGATTATAATAGCAACATCAACAACACTAATTAAGATGCTGGATATTCTACCACAGTTTTCTCCAAAACTCTCAAAATAGTTTTCAAGAGGTGTCGCTTTGTCCATTTCATAGGTGAGAAAACCCAGGGGTGAAAGGAAGAAGCAACTTATCTGAAAAGCAAGAACTAGGAGTCCCAGGGCCCAGTCCAATCTCTCCGCCGTGTGCGTGCTGCTTCACAGGGAGACCCGTAGCCTTGTATTTCCTTGTGGGCTCCAGGGTCTTTCTGCAAAACTAAAATGTCAGGATCTGTGTCTAATAGGATCGGAACACCTTAAAAGAGAGTAGGAACTGTTAGATAATTATACTTATCTTACTCAGAGAGGAAAGAGGACAAAATGTTTGATTATCTAAACAAGGTTATCTCTGCAGGAGCATCCACTCCCACCACTTGATTAAAGAGTTCCTCTAAACTTCCGTCTCTGCATCTGGTGTAGTTACTCCTATCTTATTTGTGGTTTTGTAATCATCTTTTCCTGTATTTTTAAGCAGGCCTATTACTTTCAAAAGCCCCGCAGAGACAAAGGCAGAAATTAAGTAAGAAGCCGAATCTCTGAGCTGTTCCTCCTAAGCAGGCCCCCGACGCCCTTCTGGAGCCCAAGTGAAAGTCTGCGGTGCTCCAGGTCCTGGATTCCCAGGAGGGAATCCAGCTGCCCCGAGCAGCTCCCAGGATGGTGTCCTAATTAACGAAAGCTAAAGGAAGTGCTGGAAACTGCATTACAAACACACGCAATAAATCCACCGCATCTGACAGAACGAGCTTGCAAAATAAGCCCACTGGAAAGCTTCCTTCATTCTTGAGGTTAAATGTTTAAGCCCTTTAACGTATTTCTTAGTTTTCTTATTGTTGCTTTCTTGCAACACGATTCAAATTGACATAAATTTTATCAGCTTCTGATGGTTTACGTTGTGTCAAAGCAATTATGTTTTCCAAACTATATGCCATTCAACTTTAATTTTCTTTCTGAGCTCTGTAGGTTTGTTTTCTCCCCAGGGACACAAATTACGGTCCTATAAAATCAGATGTAGCTAAGGAAATGTCTGTTAATGCCTCATTCAAAATCCCACTGCAGACAACAGAAATGAAGGTGACAACCTTTGGTTGGCTGAATAGATTTTGCATCAGGTAAAGTTTGACTTTTGAGAAGGCACTGTCCTCGCAGAGTTAGAGAATATGTGTATTTAGACAGCCAACGTGTAAAATTACGTGTATGGATGGTAGGTGCTGGGCCACAGCCCGGGATAGCTTTAGTGGCTTTCATGTTTTGTCAAAGCCAGAGCTTATGCAGCAAAGGCAAAAGCTTCATTCAGCCCAACTTCAAACCCAAGTGTGGGTTTTTTTCTGTAGTAAAAAGAAATAGGAGAGCTAAAGCGTTTTCTCCGGGGTGAGGGGGCGGCAGGAGGGAGGAAAGCTTCCTTTCGCAGGAGCCCTTCTCGTTTTTAGCATTGCAGAAGCCGATTCTGAAGGCAAGCTAATGAAATAGAAGCGGGAATTTCCTCGGCTCTCCTTCCTGCTTCTATCTTTGCCTGTCTCACCTTTTGAGAACCTGATTTGTATTTGTATACATGCGTGTGATCCCCATTTCATTGTTTGCCTTTTCACACAGGCACTTTCACCTACATCTTCCCCCCCCCCCCCCCCAACCATCCACCCCCCGCACCCCCCCGCCCCCCTTCCCTCCCTTCCTCTCATTTGGCAGCCAGTTGGGCTTCTTCCTGCCTTGAATACCACATTCCCTGGTTATTCAAGCTCAGTCATTAGCACCCTGTCCCCCTACTGAAATTATGAATGAAAAGCCTTGTTGTTCTTTACAAATAACTCGGGCTTCCTCAGTCAGTCAAATTCAAATGGAAGTGACTGCCAGACAAAGCGCCTGTATGATGGACAGTCCTCTCAGCAAGTGATCAAGGCACACAGGAAGTTTTTAAAGGCACAATATAGGTAGGGAGCAGCCTGGGCGTTCCCCCCACCGCCACCCCTTCTCTCCATCCCCGGGTGAGCGGCGATGGAGGGGAGCGGGACACACACACGACAGCCCCCTGCCCGCCCCGCCGGAGCCCGGAGGGGCTCTCCCGGGCGCGGAGCCCACTCCGTCCCCCCACCTCCCGTCGGAGCTCGCCATGGAGACACCTACACCTTCGCCCGGCCGAGACGGAGCCGGAGCCGGGGCCGGGGCCGGGGCCGGGGCCGGCACCGCCGCGTCCCGTCGCTTGAATGCCGCCGGGGGTCGCGGGCCCCGAGCGGCACAACCCCCCGCCGGCGGGGCGCATTGTCCCCGGCCCCCTTTTCACGGCGGGGGAAAAGGTAATTGACAGCCCCATTGTGCGCCCCGGCCCCCCGCGGCTTTAAAACACTCCGGGGCCCCAGTCACACGTTGTCAATAAGAGCTGTCGGAGGTGACGAGTGAAGAAGGGCTGTTCAGGAAACAGTTTGAGCCCTTCAAGTGGACAGGCCTCAGTGACTTCTCCGGCACTCCGGCTGCCGCAGGCAGCCCCTTCAAAAATAACCTTAAAGCAATAAATCAAACATGTTTCCTGGACTATACAAGGAACAGCTGGTTATTTTTCCTCACTTCCCCCCCCCCCCCCCCCGCATGCCCCCCTCTCCTTTTTTTTTTTTTTTTAAGCCTAAAAATTATTTAAGCACAGGAAATCAAGCATGTCAAAGTTTGGCAAAGCAGTTTGGGTGATTTAGCAGTTACAACACTTCTTTCTTATAACCCAATCTTTGGGCTTTTGACTTTTTATCTCCTCGTTTCCACTGGTTTCCGCATCTGCGCTGGTGGCTGGGATAACTTGTCTCTTGTTTTCCACACAGCAATCTGTGTCGCTTGCAAGGAGAAGCCGTTCGCCCCGATTCTCCTCTCTCACAGGAGCTCCGTATCCCAGAGTTCAAAAAAGATGTCTTGGGCTTAGTCGATCTGTTTATTTAGGAACAAAAACCCCCTGCACCTGAGAATTACTGAAATGTCTTGCCATCGGCAAGTCTGGACGTCTGTGCCATACGTAGTGTTTTATACACGCAGCACTCATTGCCCTTATCTGTCCGACGCAGGCAGTGTTGATGTATCATCGCACATGACACATCATATATGATGTGTGTGCATAATGATATGTAGGACGCATTATATTTTAAATACAATTACAGGCTTTTTTCCAAAGGCCTCTGCAACCTTAGGCTCTGTTGCTGCAGCTGGATCCACACGGGCCAACATTTGTGTGTGCACCGAGCCCCTTTAGGAGCCCACCTGCCTGGATCTGATTTCAGCCTTGGAGCTGTCATTTCCTGCCATCACATGAGGTAGTTAGTGTATGCTAACTAGCTAAAATCCGGATCTGTTAGACTTAGCGCTGTCATTTAGCAATGCCCAATTCTGCTAATGTATTCAGCGCTTGGCACTGATGGTGCGCTTAGGAAATAAAAGGCAGGGGTCAAATATTCTTTGCAATATTCTGGAATGTCCGTGCACTGTGACTGAAACATCGTATTCCAGCCAGAAATGTAACTCTTCAAAAAAACTGACAGTAAAACCAGAGACTGAATTAAGGGGAAAAATAAAATTTTCTGGAGGTTTGGGCTTTGTGAAAATCGAGCTAAAAAAGAAAGAGCTAGCTAATCTCTGTTAGCATCTAAATTCACTAAATTCACCTTAGTCACATAACACAGGGCTTGAGTTCTTATTTCTTTATCATGCAACCTATTGACAAGATATAAAGAACGTCACTGATTTTTTTATGAGGGGCCAGGGCAAAATAAATTGTCATGAGAAAGGAGGTGCGTGGCAGCAGGTTTAAGTCTGTGATCTATAGATGCAGCACAGTTTACTCTGCTGCACTAACCCATCCATTCTGGCAGCTCTGCACTCATGGGTCAGGCCATGAGAAGGAAGATTTGCATATTATTTTTTTATTATTATTTTTGGAATATTGTTATTGTCTATCTTTTATTTGCGGTACAATACATCTATACATCTGTTAATAAAACTTAATCTCTTTGTGCATCTAGTTCCAGTTCACCTATCTACAGAACATTTCTGCCATGTTTTAAAGACTAGGGTAACACAGGCTTAGTAAGTGCCCGAGACTAGTTTACAGGCAATTTTAGCCAAACCTTACAGCATGCTGTAAGACATGGCCTTCCTGAATACCTTTTGAAATCTTATGGGAGTAAAAGCTGCTCAAAACCTCAGACCAGATGCTTTGGTAGGATCCAGTCTTTAGATTGCAAGTTACTTTGGGCAAGGATCTCCTTCCTGTTTGGCAACTTCCTAGAACATTTTTGCAGCAGCATAAATAAACAGCTTATTATGTTGAGGAGGAGGTACTCAGCTGGGGTGGTTTACTGTTGCTGACTTCCATCCTCTGAGAATCCAGCTCCACATGGAAGCCAGGGGTTATCCGTATCCTGCAAAGATTTCACACACTGGGAATCCATGATGAGAAGAGTTCACTGTATGGACCTGTTTCACTTACTCTTCTTTGCTGTGATCAAGAATTACACATCCTCATTTGTCACATTATACTAACTCATGCTATTCTAAGGTCTGCTTACACAGTGTGCATGGCAATATTTTGCTGTTGAGTAGCATTTTAGAACCTACCAACTTGGGTGCTGTTAGGTGTGTCTTTTGTGCTGGGAATGGTATAAAAATGCATGGTTAGCAAGTTTGCGATTGCCTTTGCCCAGCAGTGCAAAGCGTCTGCTCGGACACCATTAGATCAGTGGTGAAAAAACCACAAATCCCAGAATAACAATAATAACGACAAAACCCTCTCCTGTTCATTGACCTATATGTAGGAAAGCACTTGAAAAGCTATTACAGAATGTGTATGCTTATCCCCCAGCAGAGCTGAATCCTTCACTTCTCAGTTCTTCTCAGCTTTTTGGAGAGGCAGAAGAAAAGAACCAATATTTTTGGAACACCATTGTCAGATAAATCCGGTGTCAGTGCTTTCCCAACAGGCTTTTCCTTCTGAGCTAAGCTCATTTTTAATGGGGGACAAGAAGCAAGTATGACAAATATTTGTCTTCCGATGTACAAACAGGTTGGTGAGCTAAGGCTGTGAATCCTGCCATCTGCAAAGAGTGACAGCAAGATGGCAGGAAGGTTGACACCATGTGCTAAAAGAGGAGTGACAGCTAGGCTGACGGAGAAGCTTAACTGGACAGACAAGTGTGAAGAAAGGGCAGCTGGACGAGTGTCTGTAGATGAGAAGATGGGGGAAAAAAAAGGCCAAGAACTAGTAACTGTCTAAACAGGAGGATTTTATTTATTTATTCATATTTTTATTTCTTGCCTTAAAGCCCTGGAGGACCATGCCCTGTCCCTGGATTGCAGTGGAGAAAGCATTCTTGCTTTTACTTTGCCTTTGCCTCAGTCTTGCAGTCACACTCCCTTAACATTTGTTGTGAAATCTAAACTCTATTAAAGACAACGGGAATTTTGCCATTGTGTTTAGTGTGGCCAGGATTTTACTCAATACATAACTCCAGCAGTGTCAGCAATGTTGCACTTGCATAGACCCGAGGCTAAATTTGGCTACAGGAAGGGAACATTTCCCACATTTCCCCCCCACTCCCCCTTTCCCAAAAGAAAGATGTAAAAGGCTGTTGAAGGACAGTTAATGGTCATTAGTCAGCTCTGTGTAAGCGGTGAGAACTTGGAGGAAAAACACCCATTCTGCAAGTTATGGGCCAAACACAGCCTGCAAGCTCAGGTTATCCAGCCTGTAGCCTGCTCTTTGCAGTCCCCTTCTGCAGGGGTGGCTTGGGAATGAACTGCATAGCATATTCATGGCTTCTGGGAAACATTGTCCTACTTTGCATGCCAGTCCAGTGGACCTCCATGTACACTCTACCTCGGGCTATGTGAGCGTGGTAGGGGCTGGGATATAAGGCTCTCACTGGCTCTGAGAAGGAGCTATGTTGCCCAGACAGCTAGAAAAAAAAAATGGGGACTACTGATTTGAATCATGGAAGAATTTTCTTTAGAGATTCTTGTCAGTGCTTCCACCATTCAACCAGGAAGAACTTGGGCTGCCAAATGAATTGAGGGTGAAACCTGTTTCTGAACATATCTCCGGGTTCAGTAGCACATAAATGTAACAGACGAAGTTCTGAGTCTTTTGAAGTCCATAGGAAAACTACCCTTGACTTTGATGAGATCTGAATTTCATCTTTTTCCCATCGCCTCCTTCTTCCCCCTTCACTTTATTCACATCATAAAATAAAAACTGAGGCCCATGTGTATTTTTGTGTAGCTGTTTAGATTCCTTTGAGCTGGGCACTAGCAGACAGGCTCCATTTGTATGTACAAAAGCCAGCTATACATATGCAATTGCAGTAACCGTGCATGAGAAGATCCTCTACAACCTTAGGCCTCAGCTTATGAAAATCTGATCCCAGAAGCTTTATGGTTCCAGACTCTTTTAGGGAGAGTCAGGGAGCCGAGGGATGCGTCTGTCTGCTAGATTTTGCAATGAGCTTTTTACTTGGGAATAAAACCGGTAAGATGCTGAATGTTGCTCTTTCCTTTAACAAGAGTCTCTTTGAAGGCATGGTAAAGTAGGATCCAATTCTGTGAGAATCCGATAATGAGAATCATGAGGAAAAGAAAAGGTCTTAATTGACTCGGTCTTTAAGTTTTCTGGAGTCCTTTGTATGGATTTTCTAGTGCGTGGAAGAGCTTAACACACGTTTTGCCTCTGGCTGGAGTCTGGCGGCAACCAGTCCCCGCTGTTGTAAGCCGCGCAAGTGGCACAAATAGCATGCATTTCATCCTCAAAAGTTTTGCAGCTACTGGGCTTCAGACACATGGAAGTGTTACCTGAGTAATGACAGGAAGATCAGGCTCATTAGCTAATTAATTCTCACAACACCCAGGTCACACCCCTCTCACAGTCAGTTGGGCACAGGTGGGTTGGGTACACGTATGTGTACAAACATGCCCTTTGGAAAACAGCGTCTCCTGCTCGTGCAGCGGCTGCCGTGCACAAGCACGTGTGGTGCGACTAAGTGAGGATGAGTTGAAGGTACGTTTTCGGGGTGCAGCCTAGTCACCATGCCCTGGGATATCTTACGTCTCATCTCGGTGAAATTCCCTTACCTGTGCCTGCCTTGGTGTTCCAGGTGCTAAAAGTTATTTACTGCACAGCAGTCTATGGCTGTGCAACCGATTGTTATCTTACGGCTGTATCAATGACACATAGAAAGGTGCTTTTAGCAATGAGGGTGCAATCATAAAGTCTTATAAAACCTGTTATCGGGGGAAAAATTGGAATAGAAAACGACAAACCTCCACTTTCAGGTTTGAAGCCCACAAAAACCAATGCTCTATGCTCCCTCTGCTGGCTCCAAGGCAGCAGCGAAGCACCAGGACTTCCTCTCGGAGATGGACTAGCACACCAAGGCAGGCACACTACGTCGGCATTAAATGAAAAACTCATACGTTTAATGGCACTGCTTTTTTTGAGGTGCAGTGTCAGCTAAATAATCAGACACTTAAAATATTTTTTTTTCCCCCTCATTCTATTTTCCAGAAACAAGGGGTTAAGAAAGAAGCAGAAAGCGTAGCTGCATGATTCTGCCTTTATGCTTACATCTAGCTCAAACGTACTGCTTCTCACAACATAGTCTATGGCCAAAAGGGGAAAAAACATTTAGGGTGTCATTCATAGCGAACAGAACAATAACTTGTTATTATTCTTATTTCCTTTTTTTCTTTTTTTTTTTTCTTCATGAGAACCAGGCTGAGTGTTTCTATTCTCTGACTTCTGCTCTTCATTGTAGGTGTTTTGGAGGCTCTTAGCTAGCCTGTTTAGTTATTTGATCTAATGAGTATTAAGTAAGGACTTTTTCTTTGCTTCTCCTTTAACAAAATTCTAATAAATGGTAGTATTATCCTTTAGTAAATGACCATTTGCACTGGTTTAATGAGCTGCAATTTATCCCATGGAATTTATTCCTTTTCACTGTCCTGACTTTTAAAGTCTCTCATTTCTGAAATTATATTTATCTACTTTTAACTGTCAAACCGAAGAAAAGAATGATTTTCCATTTAATTTTGTTATGCAATACTTTTTGATGATGCTGAAGAAAAAATAATGGCAACATGCTGTTATTTTATTTAGTACTTCTTTTACCTGGATATATTTTTGTTTGCAGTGGAAGAGTTGGCGAACGTGAACAAGAAAGACTTTTAGAGTGATTTTTTTTCTTCCTTCCACTATGCTTTTTTCTAGCTTTAGCTAAGAAACAGTGCAAAACCTTTGGTTGAGTGACTTAACCATTGTCGATTAGGTATCTCTTCAGGAAGAAGTGCAAAGCTCCCTCTGAGAAATGGAGCAGAAGTGGCAGAGATGGTCATAGAATCATAGAATCATAGAATGGCTTGGGTTGGAAGGGACCTTAAAGATCATCTAGTTCCAACCCCCCTGCCTTGGGCAGGGACACCTCCCACTAGACCAGGCTGCTCAAAGGCCCATCCAGCCTGGCCTTGAACACTTCCAGGGATGGGGCAGACACAACTTCCTGTGCTGGGTGCCAATCTTAGCTCCATACTGACTTTTCTGCACTGTTCTCGCTGGAGGGGAGCGATGAAGAGAGGGCAGACAGCCACTGCCACGTGGCAACCTTTACGTTTGCTACCCATCAACTGCAGTTTATTGGTCCTGTCTTCTGCCCCTACTTTATCCTACTTTGCTTTCTGCAAAGAATAAGATACCTGGAAGGAGACCCAGATTGTCAGAAGTGAGATCTTTAACAGCTTTTCTTCAGGAAGAAAAATTGCAGTAGGGACTACTTTGGTATAGAGGCTTCCGTGTAATGCAGGTAGGGAAAGCACATCTTATGTAGGCAGGGCTAGCTGAAGCCAACCTCAAGGTTGACCAAGGTCGAAATATCAACACACGCGTACCGTACAAATCACATAACTCTTGGACAAACCAGGTGACACTCTCACCATCAGACAACGTCCTTGGCTGCAGTCCCAGTATACTATGATTAATTTTGAAGGTTTGACTTCTTCCTGGGCCATGCATTCTCTTCTCTCCAAAATCAATGACAGTGGTTGATGCCATGACCAAACAAACTTCTTAAAACAGAATCTTTATTTAGTACAGAGACACTTCAAAGAAAACAGATTTGAAACCAATTAAAGAAATGTATGCATATCTAGCTTTTCCCTGAGGCTTATCTCTCTCTAGATCTGGGAGGGCCTAACAAACTTCAGCACTCTCCGTGCACTTTTTTCTCCCTCTCTCTCTTTCTCTTAGCATATTTCCTTAGACAGCTTCTGACAAGTAACTACAGCAGGATGGGAAATGTTTTTCCTTTTCCACGGTGGAATAAGACTTTTAAACTTAAATACACAAAACACACAAAAATACCCCCCTCCCCAAAGATTATTGCTGAATAAGTAGAACAAAATGAACAGACATCTAATACAAAGGTGATTTTACACTTAAAAAAAAAATGTAGTCATTTATACCAAGTAAAATATTTTCAATAGGCAACCATATACTTCTGGGATTCTTTAAAATGTTGCTCCAGTAGCTGGTGTTGAGTGAGCCCTAGCATTGCCCTGGCAGCTTCCCCATTGCCATCTGCTCAGGAGATGAGTTAGGACCTAGAAAGACTGAAGGGAAGAAGTGTGTGTTAAGAACCGTGCAGTTAAGAAGAGGAAGCTGAGGGAAGAGAACGTGGGTGGAAGACCTGTTTTGAAGTTAAGCAGTTAGACAAAGAATAGTAAAATGAAGAAAAGTGCAGTCTCAACTCAGCTTGAGGCTGGCAGATTGTATAACCTAAAGCAAAACCTCATAGTATGAGCTTCTGTTTGATTTGGAGGAGGCAGGCTGATGAGGAATCCTGAAGTGGGTGGAATAAAAGTTCTCTGAAATTAACCCAGATAAAGGACCAAAATGCATGATTTCCTTTAACAAACACATTTTTAAAGGGATCTGATTAGAGGGCCATGTTCTGAATGCAAAAAGCAAAAGGCAAAACTACGTGAGAGTGCTCTGTTGATAAACCCTGTTACGCAGTCTCAGAGCAGACTGTAGTTTGGCTTTTGGAATAATGAGTTGGGATGTGATAGATAACTGTTCACGATAATGGCTCGAGTTAAGTGAGGTGAGTGGGTATTTGTACTTTACTTTCCCATGTACTGTTCAAACTGGGAGGCTGTTGGCCTCTCTGGGGATGATGCAGATGATGTTTATTTCTCTTATTTAAATGGAAGTAGTTTTTGTTTAGACCTGAGAGAATTCCTTAACAATAATTTGATCAGAAATGTTACAATCCCACAAAAGATTTTCTGATAGGAAAAAGCTCCCCTCCCCATTCCTGTCTAGCTTTAACAATCTGACTTTCGTTATCAACCAACACGTGCTTTCCAATTCATATTCTTTTTTTCCCCTAGGCTCCTTGGTTTTAAATAAACCTTACAGCAACTCATTAGAGACAGAATAATTAACACACATTGCTTGCTCCCTGGTTTTCCAGTATGCGTAGAGGTGCTTTCTCTGGTATGGTTTGTTAATTGGTTTTACTACAACCTTTCCTAAAGTAATTCAGAAGATTCTCATAATTGATGGTGGTGGTACGGTAACTTCGTTTCATTGACCAAATCACAAACGTAATTCCCAAAATTGTTATTCTTCATATTTTTATTTAGCAGGCTGAGCTGCTGAACAACTGCCACAGGTACCATTGCGTTGGATGAAATGTCAGGCTGTCTCAAAGGTTTGTGCCAGCTTTTGGAAGGAAATATGATCATGCACAAGTTACAAAGTCAGATAGTATTACATCTCACAAAAGTAAACCAACAAAAAAAAGGTCACTCTCTTTATGCCTCAGAAGGCAAATCTTGCTCTACTGCTAGCTGAATTTTGGTGTGATGCTACGGTTTGCAGTAGCTGCTCAAGCATAACCTCACAAAAAATGCTTTGCATTCATCTAGTCCAGAGGGTCATGAAAAATGGATTTTACTGACAATACATTCTTTTGTTATGATACTTAATTTAGCACTATTCTCATATGCTCATTAGTACCACCCACTCCGTGTTTAATTTAGAACAAAGCCATCCAACTGGTAGCCTAGGGGATATTGCGGCCCACAGGACAGTTCTGTTCCTCAGGACAACTACAACATCGGATAAGAATTACCTGCCCTGAGAAAACATCTGTAGTATAACTCAGCCTGCGATAGTCAATAAGTTGTGCAGCCTCAGGTTAGATCAGCATGGGGAGTCTGGACAGTTCACATAATATGCATCGCATGTGCGTAGCGGGGAAAATAACTGGGTTATCATGGGGAGAATGGATGAAGGGTGAGTCAAATCTTGCTGAAAATTGCCCCCTACCTACAGCTGTGAGAGCCCTTCTACAAAGACTTACCCAAGTGCTAGATTCACGCAGCGTTATGCCCCAACATAAAACTTAAATGCTTGCACTGGTAGGAAAGAAATAAGGGCTGTGCTAAAGCAGATGGACTGTGACAGCTGACCAAGTCCATTTGCATTTTCAAGAATAAGGAGCAAACGGTAATGTAAGCGATGATGAAGGAATCAGAGAAAGTCTACAGGGTTAAATTAACATTCAAAATTCTGCACGCTGCAAAGAATTTGTCTGTCTTCTTTTTCTTTCTTTTTCTTTTCCTTCCCCTTTTTCTCCACTTTCAATAGCATAAATCATCTTCCAGACACTTAACTTTATCTGTAGCTACACAGGAAAGGTGGAATTTATCTTCAGAAACTTATGGTTATGGTTAATGGAGTATGGTTAATGGAGAGAAATGGGCACTTTTAGAGTACAATTCAATGGCTTTATTTCAGATGTCTGCTACAGCCTAAGATGAGAGACACCATGCAAGTGCCTGCTGCTCTCCGGTAGCTACAGAGGAAACCAGGATCACTAATTTGGAGTTAGATGTCTTTCAGGGCTATGTTAGTTTCACCATGAATATGTTTATTAAGTCAAGCAAAACCCATTGTAATTCAGCTCGTACCTCTAGGTTCCTTCATGGTCTTGGATTGGGAGAGCACTGGTGATAAACTGGTCTTTCATATAAATACATTGGACTGCTGCAAGAGCAATTCCTGTATGTATAAGAGAGAAAAGACGAGGTATTTGTCTAAGTTAGTTCTATACCAGAGATACATATTGGAGCAATTAATATAATCTAGGATAATATTAGAGGGAATATAACACAACTGTGGTCATAAACCTCTTCTTTACACCTGCGAACAGAGAAACTGATTATTCCCTTGGATACTTCTGCTAGATTTAACCTCTGTTCTGTAGGGAGGTCTTTCCTCTCTGCATGAGAAACAATATTGACTTGTGTTGCAGCATGCTGGCTGCTGGATCAGCTGTCACTAGATAACAATGTATAATTGCATACTGCCTACATGAGAACATCCTGTCGCTTCGTCTCCAAGAACAACTTCACTGCAGAGTACATCGTTCTGCAGGGTCGCTGCCAGTGAAGCCATATGCTGTGGACCTCCAAGAATGGGAACAGTTACACTAGTCCAAAAGTCTATGTTTAAAAAAAGACATTAAAACGAAAAAACTCAGTCCTCCAAAACAACAACAACAACAACCAAACAAAAAAACCCCAACAAACCACACCCAACAAAACAGCCCCAGTGGTGAAATTTGCAAGGAACAGAAATTAAGCCTGCAAAAGTTAAGCTCCTCTCCTCTCCTCTCCTCTCCTCTCCTCTCCTCTCCTCTCCTCTCCTCTCCTCTCCTCTCCTCTCCTCTCCTCTCCTCTCCTCTCCTCTCCTCTCCTCTCCTCTCCTCTCCTCTCCTCTCCTCTCCTCTCCTCTCCTCTCCTCTCCTCTCCTCTCCTCTCCTCTCCTCTCCTCTCCTCTCCTCTCCTCTCCTCTCCTCTCCTCTCCTTTCCTTTCCTCTTCTCTTCTCTTCCAGCCCAGACTGCAAACCACATCCTGGGCGGCATCAAAAAAGCATGGCCAGCAGGTCGAAGGAGGTGATGCTGCCCCTCTATTCCACTCTGGTAAGACCCCACCTGGAGTCCTGCGTCCAGCTCTGGATTCCTCAGCACGAGAAGGACATGGACCTGTTGGAATGGGGCCAGAGGAGGGCCACAAAGAAGATCAAAGGGCTGGAGCACCTCTCATGTGAGGACAGGCTGAGAGAGTTGGAGTTGTTCAGTTTGGAGGAGAGAAGGCTCCGGGGAGACCTTATAGCAACCTTCCAGTGTCTGACAGGGGCCTACAAGAAAGCTGGAGAGGAACTTTTCGCAAGGGCATGTAGTGATAGGACAAGGGGTAATGGCTTTAAACTGGAAGAGGGTAGATTTAGATTAGATATCAGGAAGAAATTTTTCACTGTGAGGGTGGTGAGGCACTGGAACATGTTGCTGGGAGAAGTTGTGGCTGCCCCATCCCTGGAAGTGTTCAAGGCCAGGCTGGATGGGCCTTTGAGCAGCCTGGTCTAGTGGGAGGTGTCCCTGCCCATGGCAGGAGGGTTGGAACTAGATGATCTTTAAGGTCCCTCCAAGCTAAACTGTTCTATGATTCTATGATTCCTGACAACCTTAAGGCTCCCTTTATGCCACAACTTTTAATCATACGATTACATACTATTTTTTTCTTTTGGGCTTCTGCTTCATTTAGTGCACAGCACAGATCGCATTCATTGGTTTTCTGCTAACTTGATATTTCATAGGCGATATTTTTATACTGCTGATTATGAATTGTTTACAAATATATTATAATTCAGACATCTTTGTCTTGATATTCTTCCCGTCTCTTGTTGACGTCAGTAGCAGTTCTAGATGTCATAGCTGTAGAGGTTAAGGTCTTGCATGACTGTAAAGAAGTTCAGTAAATATGTATGAGTGGGAAGACTTGTCATTCTTTTTTTCTGTCCAGTATTTCAAGTGGTCTTTCATCTCACTGATACAGCTGTAGCACTGAGAAAATGATTGCCTTAAATGGTCTTTCATGGTTGCTGTCTCTGCAAAAATAAAGAGGCAAAGGAATAAATAATAAATAATTTTCTATGTATTAAGAAAGATGCGAATGTTCTACTCATATTTGGAATCACAGATATAAAAGTATGTATAATCTTATAAGGGTAGTTTTTTTTTTTTTCACTGTTTCCCATGGGTTCGCATTACTGATGAAATATACACTTGTCACAGCTGTATTTTAATCAACAATGGTAAATAGACATGTACTCTCATCACTTTTCTGTATCCATAGTGGAATGGTTAATTTTAGATTACTGGTAACTAGTGAACAGTGTTCATCATACATGTGTTACCTTAGTTGCAAGGTGAATACTATGTGGTTTGTAGTGCAATTTAGCTAACAAAATAGTCTTTTACTTATAAAATAGAATTTTATAAACATCAGATTTTTTCTCAATCAGTCTTTGTACTGAATAATGCATAGTGCTTTAATAAGCTCATTTCAAATTGAGCAAAATGCATTAATTTAAAATTGGTAATTTTAGACTGGGTTTCCAAACAATTCAGTGATACCAGTTTTCCTGTCAGATCTGCTGACAGATGGATTATTCTGTCCTTTTCATTAGAAAAGGAAGATTATCAGGAAGATAAAGCAATTTTGTTTGGCATCAAGAAAGAGTATGACACACACGCACACAATACAGCCTCAGTCGACCCGAGACAGGTCTACTGCACATTTCTGCATGCAGCTTCTGGCCCATAGGCATTACTTGTGCTGCGTTTTGGAGATGACAGGGCCCACCAGGGTGACGGTTTGTCGGTAGCAGTTATGCCTTCCAATGAACATGCACTGCGTTTTCATTCATGTTGATGGCTTCCTCGTGTTCCCAGCACGGTGCCATTAAAGGTGTTAAAGCTCTCTAAATCATTTCCTTTCTTCCTACTATAAAATACTTCTCCAAATGCACTCTTTCAATAGCTTGCATCTCCATAACATATACAGTCTAAAACTTCTGAAAGCAATTAGGATTACATTTTTCCATTTCATCCCCTTTGATTGAAGAGATTAGGCATTGACAATACCTCCTAGGTCTTTTATTCCTTTTCATTGCCAACGTCAACTTTTTCTACCTATGTTTTTATGTTTTCTGTTGGCTTAACCAGTCAACATTAGGCATTTCTAGTAAGACATTTCAGAGGTTATTAAAACTCACTACTGAATGTTATCCTAATGGTGAGCCTAACATTCATCTTTGTTAATATTGTCCTCTTTCTTCAGTTTGCTCTCTTAAACAGTCCTACATATTTCCGTGCAGTTTTCTGGTAAAATCTTAGTTACACTGAAGTTTGTGGGAATTTTGGCATCAGCTTCAAAGAGGGTAGGATTTCCCACTTGTGTTTATCAAGGTTGTATTTTTCTGGGTGAGCAAGTATTATATTCAATGCGTACCATGGAGTTTTGGAAGAGTAGGATTAGAGCAGAAGTCAGCGGAAGTTAGAATAACAAATGAAAAGGGTATGGTCTCCAGACCTAATACAAATATTCTTATCATAAAAATGATATGTTATTTCTACCATTCACAAAAAGCAGAGTTAAATACTGGTGATCTGAAGTTTTGAATTTTCTTTCATTTTCGAATCAACTTTGTAAAACATCTGCACACATTAATTCAGCCTCATGGATTTCCTAATATTAGGAAAGCGTGGGTGGGATTCGTCTCATCTGTCTTGAAGCATATACAAGTTAGAGGTCTAAATCTAAATTAGGCTGTTTTTTATACTCCTAGGAGAAAAGTAGGTATCTCTGGAGATGATGTATCTGACCTTATTCCAGAAGCCAACATTGTTACGCAGAGGTTAATTTCCTGTTTTTTCTTTGTTGATCATGAAAAACCTAGAGGGACTGGCTCAAAGATATCGGAGCCTTCATTGCCTAAGATAAATCACATGAGCCACACCCTAAATTTCCTACAGCCTATGCCAAGGATAGGTCTCTTGATTACTCTTGATTCCTGAGTACCTCAAAAATACATTATGTGTCTCAAAGTGGTCCTTTTCTGGACCTGTTCCAAACAGTTGAGGGCAATTTTGGAGGCACTAGCTCTAATTGTCTGTAATTCCCTTTTTTTTTTTTTTTTTTAATGTTAAATGAGATACACAGTTCAGGTTGGTATCTTTTTTTTTTTTATTGTTCCACCTTAAATTTCAACTTCTTTCCTTTTCTTTCAGTGGTATGTTCTCTTTTTATCTCTCTACTTCTTTTCCCCCCTTCCGTAGCTATAAAAGTCCTGTTATTCTTTTTTCCCCTTTTTGGCTTATTCAGACTTAAGACTTTTTGGATTCTTTTCCTGCCACTCCTTCCTGTATGTGTACTTGGAACTCTGAACAGACCCTGTGAAGACACTCTGACCATTGCTTTGCCTTTTTATCTCCTGTTTGGTTTTGTTGGTTTTTTTTCCACAGATGAGTTTTAATCCTGCTGCGTTTTCCCCCAAAGTACCTAATTTTCTTTCATAAAGGTAAACTTTAAACATTTATTCTCATCCCATATTCAGTTGCTTATGTTCTCTAGAATCTTCCTGAGAGTGGAATGGATCCCCTTCCACTATTTTGCTTTGTGAATTATTTTCTTGCTGTACTGGATTCAAGTGTTCTGCTTCCATATTTTCAGTGCCCTTTTCCCAATAGGTGAAACTTTCACCCGACTCATCATCTTTATTCTTTGGAATTCATTGTATGATATTGGTATCTTTGCATCTGTATGCACTATCCACAGACTTGATCAACTAAAATCCATTCAGAGGTTTGTGCCATTCCTGTCTCTGTTCCAGAGTGGTGGCCTAAAGGAAAAAGGAAATACATGCTATTAATACCATAGTTTTTCTTTTTCTTTTTCTTAACTTTTTTCTTTTTCTTTTTTTCTTTTTCTTTTTCTTTTTCTTTTTCTTTTTCTTTTTCTTTTTCTTTTTCTTTTTCTTTTTCTTTTTCTTTTTCTTTTTCTTTTTCTTTTCCTTTTCCTTTTTCTTTTTCTTTTCCTTTTCCTTTTTCTTTTTCTTTTCTTTTCCTTTTTCTTTATTTGTTTGTTTTTAAATTCTTGTACACTTACCTAAGCTTTTTACCATTTTACTATTGTCGCTGTCAAAATTGTAACATATGTGCTTTCAAAGTGTTATATAACATTTTTTACACCTATCGATTTTCTCCGCTCTGCCTTTCCCATGCATACTGCATCCCGTCTTTTCAACACACAGGAATTATCCCACTAAATTTCAGTTAGTCTTTCCAGATCGTAATCTCCTTTATTTAGTACAGCACCTTCCAGTTGTTGCTTGTTTCCCCACACATTTGCGTCAGGCATTATATTCTTGTTATCCTTCATCTTTCGCTTCAGAACAATTTTAGTTTCTCGCTTAATTTGTATGTTGGAAGTACAAGCCGGATTATTCAAATTAAGCTAAAGCTTTCCCTTTCCCTCCTTCTCCTGAAGGTTTACAGCCTGCCTAACAGGCCCTGCCAGTTCTGAGCCCAAGAGGCTGGCAACCTTTCTGCATGAGTGGAGACGGTGTAATCCAAACAGTTGGCTCCGGCTGCAGGAGGCATTCCAGTGATCTGTGCATTCAAAACCCTCCAACCTCCCCTATCAGATCTTCCCTTGGTTGGCTTCCAGTATCAGCATTTTACTTTCTTCACCCATGCTTGGCACGGGGAAAATTTCTGCAAGTTGCTTATCTGCACAGTTCCAATTATCTTTCTTTTTTTTTTTTTTCTTACTGTCTGAAGAAACAGTTGCTTATATATCATGTAAATGTACTTCACTGGTGTCATTTGTTCCTATAGGGAATATGATGATTAGAAATTCCAGAGCATTACTCAATAAATCTAGCAACACCTTTGTTATGACAGTCCTTTTCGTCCTGGCTCTCTATCATGTTTTCCTTATGTAATATTTTGAACTACTTTCCTTGTATGCAAAGTAATTGGCTGGGACTGCTCATCCTTTCTGCCTTCCTGACAGGTCTCTTTCAGTGCTTGCGCTGTGGTCATAGGGGGTTGGAACTCTTTCCTTCATATCGAAAGAATAACACACCTGTTGCAGGTGTTAGCACTGTTTCCATGCATATTTCCCATCTGCTTTTCCTGTGGGCTTTTTTAGGATTCTGCCTTGACACAAAGCTTTACTTTTCTCCTCTTCTATATGTGGGGCCTCGGTTGCCTCATCCTTTTCTGGTAATTTCTCCTCTTGGTCTTTGTCCAGTCCTTGTTTCAGTCTGCCTCTCCAGTTTGCACTTCATTTGGCTGTTCCCTTATCATTTGTAGAATACATCTATTCCCCACTGGCTTTGTCAATGCAAAGGTCACAGGCATATTTTTGAGCAGCTGCTTCTTCCTGTTCTTCAGGCTGTTTTGCAGTGTCACAGCCCTTTGCATCCCTTTTTAAGAGCTGCTACGTTGCTTGGGTCTGTCCTGTAGCGAGCGATTCCTATCACTGACAGTTTTCTGCCCTGGTGTTCCGTGTGCTGCCACGTGCCTGACGTGATTCTAGCTAGCACATATCACAAAAAAAGATGAGAGTGGGAAAGCTGGAGGAAAAGCAGTCCTGTATTTTGCTGAGGAAACAGCATACTGTGGGACCCGTCTTCCCGCTTCAGCTTGCAGAAAGGTTGGTCACAGCTTTCCCTTAGCTTGCGCAGATTTTGCTGCCCAATGCTGGGAGCCGTGGGTAATCAAAATAAAGGAAAAGATAAACCTGCTTAGCTAAGAGTATGTCATCCATATAACAGTCATCATAACGCTTTACTTTCAAGTAATTTTATGAAAAACAGGGAATAGTCTTGTGGAAGAGATTTTAGGAACCATCTGGTTTTAAGACCTGACGTGATGTCATAGAGTCACAGAATCATAGAATGGTTTGGGTTGGAAAGGACCTTTAAAGGTCACCTAGTCCAACCCCCTTACAATGAGCATTGTTTCCCTCTACACCGGTGAGGAACCAACAGGTTTTCTTGGGTCAGTAAAAGGAGAAGTAGGATACTTATGCAGGAAAAAACAGTGGTCATTATTATTCCAGGGCCATCTGGTGCCTTCACCTTATCTGTGCCCTGAGAGCTCCCTCAAGGGCTTTGTCCTCCTGGAGGTAGGCAGGGGAGGGGGACAAGATGTTGCCTGCCTCCATCTGGGAAAGGTCCAGTCCTCTCTGCATTGACTGCCTTCCTGCTTATACCCACATGTAAGTTCCCTGGCTTTTATTCTCCATATGGCCAAGTTACAGTCAGATATAACAGAAGATGGTGGAAGTAAGGAACTTCTCTCTGGTTCAAGGTTGATTAGCCTCAGTGAAAGTTTTATAGGAAGCAGGTTTGGGGCCCCTGATGTATCTCTTTCCATAGGTGGGATATGGGGCCATCCATAGAAAGGGCACATAGGTCTCATGGGCTCCGAACTCTGCCTTTTACACTCCAGTTTGTTTGATGTGAATTTGCTGAGGTGATTCCCTTCAGACAGGAGTTCCTCATGAAGAGTTGTGATGTGGATTAAGATCCCTTTGTTCAAGGGAGATCTGAGCCCATTTTCTCGCAGAGCAGGCTCCCTAAGGAGGCGAAGGTGTTCTGCCTGGTTCTCTGTATAGGGTGTTAATCAGAATACAGTTTTCTAAAAGCACTATTTAATTTCGTTATCCTTGGATGGTTAACTTCTGTTGATACTGTGCTCTGTGGATGACTTTCATTTTTATTCTTTCATATTTTTCCCTCTCTTATTGAATGGCCGTGTAAATTTTACAGGTCACTAAGATGAGGTGATTGAGTAACATTAAAAATAGCGGGGGTAAATTTGCAGTCTGCTAGTAATTTTCCATTCTCAAGAAGAAAGCTCAGTTTTGTCCAAAACAACTCAGTCCTTACTCTTATCACGAATGTATGTAGCATGATTGATATTACATTTCATTATATAAACATTGCTTTAATGCCTCTCATTATTTCTGCTCAAGAAACCCTGAATGAACGTAGTGTCTGGCACAAGATGCTATTCCTACGGCATTGTCTCAAAACCAGTGGCTTTGTGTTGCACAAGATGGAGCTCTCAGTGACATGGCAAAGCCTCCACTTTAAATCTTCACTCTAGGAAAGCTGTTCCATCTAACAAAAGCCCTACATCCTACACAGGGTTCTAAATCTGTACCCCAGGGCATCATGCCAGCGATGCAAGATTAAGACCTAGGTTTGAAACGGTCTTGAAATCAACAGGAATAAGCAAGTTTTGGTTTAGGGCCTATATGTGGAGAGTATTAGGGAAAAGTCTTTGGTTCTGTCTGTTGCCAATCCAATATCATTGTAAAAATACTTTGTTTTGTTTTGCTGGGGTAGGCAATAAGAGAAGCAGGGGGAGAGGAAGGAAATGAGTGTCTGTCTAATTATGCTTCTATAAATGTCCTCAAATACTTTGCTAATGTGGTGGGGGAACTTTTTCAAAACCAAAATAGGCAAATGTAGAGGTGGCTGGACCAGTTAAAGTGGTCAATTTACACTCATCAGTCTTGGCTAGAAAGCTCCAGGAAATCTTGTCTTTAAGTGTGGAGCCATACCACATCATTTGCTGTGTCACAGTGGCCAAAATAAATGACAGCTAAAGCTGTCTACAACATAGCCTTGACTTCTAGGCTCTGAAAACTCAAAGAAATCCTTCATTTGACTGTACTGCATCTATCCTGGTGATGATATGGTATTATAATCCGTTCCCACCATTGGCAATATTTAGGTCGAAGGCACAAATTGCCATTGTGTGCTAAATAAAAGGAGACAAGGGAGAAAAGTAGAGTTTTGGATCCTTCATTGTAGGCACTGCTTAATTGCTGGCTCAGTCCTGGGTTCTGGGAGGATGTCTCCAAACAACTGTTTCTGAGTCAATATGTGGCACAGTTCTGGGGATAATTTGTTCCAGGGACCACCTCCAAAAACAGTGTCACATTTTGTTTTGGTCTCTGGCCCTCTTTTATATACTAGCATAGACATAGCCATCGGGTTTGTGTTGGCCTGCAGTCTTATGAAGGTTTTCTAGTAAAGTCTACAAAATATTTCATGGTGATTCTGTTTCTCAGTGACTTCACCTCACCAAATGTCAGCTTCAAAAGCCAGTCTGTCCAAATCCCCATCTGCACTCCAGCCAGAACATCCAAAGTTCCAAATGTCTGTGATCTACTGTTTTATTCAAATGAACGCCATTGTGGCTTGGGTTTTTCTAGTTATTATCTAGGTATTGATATTTTTTTTGTTTGTCTGAAAATTAGATCTGAACCAATCACAAACACAACAGAGTTAAAGTTCCTTTTCACGCACCCTTGTCATGTCTGTATGCTGGTGAGACTGATTTTTTTCTAGCTTGGCTTAGCCAGTAAAAGTTTGTGCAGAAGGAAAAGATTAAAATGCATTTTATCTTACATGCTAATAATTTCCACTAGAAACATAAAATAACTGAAGTCTTCAATGTAGACTTAGCAATTTGGCAGTATGCAATTGTGTTTTTAATGAGGTAAATTTGATTTAGAGGGAGAACATACATCTCAAACACTAAAATGATTCGATTTTTTTTTTTAAGAAAGTTAAAAAAAATGTGTTTTGATGCATATAATTGTGCTTTGTAAAGGCCTGGAAGGTAGCCTAGTAAGCTCTTGCAATCAATGAGCTTGTAATTAAAGGAATGAAAGCTATGCTTTGGCATAAGTAAACTATATATTGATGTGGGAAACGTAAATATTGATGTCTTGATGATTGGGGGCCAGGTAATGGAGAGAATGGTTTCCATAGTTCATTAGGGAAGGGAAAAATGCTCGTGGTAGCAATACCTGCCCTCAACAATTTCCTATTAGTGTACTTATTCATGGCACTGGCACATACAGTGGAAAATATTCACAGGTATTACCACCCTTTCGATGTTTTAGGAAAAGACCTCTCTTTAGAACTTTAGGATTTCTGTTTTTAGGCATATTTTCCTTCAGAGAGGAAGGAATATTCATCTACTACAGAAAAGATAAGCCTTCTCTGTCCATTCAAACTGTTCTTTTAACTGCATCTGTTTATTTTTGGTACCTTGTGCCTGTAGGATCTCACCTGTCTCTTGCAGTCATGCCTAGTCTAAGGCTCAGCTGCTTTTCTGAACAGTTCATCTTTCCTTTTATTTTCTACTGAGCTTTTCAGATGCTGTGTTATCTAACATGCATAGTTCATTTTCATTTTTGTATATAGACGCTAATCAGAAATTAATTTGTATCTGTGTCACCAGAAGAAATGTTTCATACCGAGAGTTATCAGTGTATGCAGAACAAAAAAGATCATGAAGAATTTTTGAAGTCAATGGCAAATCTCTAACTTTCTGTATAAGTGGAAGGACCGATCTATTCTTGTGTGGGAAAGAATTACGCCTTAGTCAAACTTTCTTTTTGTGTATATTATCCACTTTTTTGGTTTTGAATTTCTTATTTTTGGAAAATAATTAGGGCATATTGACAAATAAACCCTTTGCTTGAAAAAAGTGTTACACAGCGAGTCATACTCCTCAGGATTTCACACTTCAGAAATTTTTTCATATCTTTATTTTACTGAATTGGTTTTCTATGTCAAACAATTACTTACCTAGGGATAAATATGTGGAGGGATGTGGCATGCTCAAGAATATTTCTTTAAAATATATAAGAAGATCTCAAAGACATAGCACTGGGATTAATAGCTGCTAGAAATTCTTGTGTTCCATACATTTGTGTGCACGTGTGTGTGTCCATTCACAGAAGGTACCTCCAATCCCACAATAGTGTTTTTACAAGCCCTTAACATTACAATGTAATGCAAAGCCTCCGATTCAGTTGATATCGCTAGATATTAATTGGTCTGAAAATCTGAACTTTTTTCTGCGTAACGTTCAATTTTTTTAAAAAAGGCGGCCATTGTGCAGTGTTGACAGCACAACACGAAAACTCCTGCTGAGCTTGTCTATACAAATGTTTTGCTATGGCTGAGCATAACATTCTTTGTTATCCAACCAAATGAATATTAAAAGAGAATATGAATACATGTAGCAGAGAAATGAAGTGTTTTTGAAAGGCCTTTCCTCTGAATGAAAGAAGAACAAAGCAAGATTGGCTAAGAATCAGCAAGTTGGTTATATTTTTGTCTACCTTGGGTGGCTCTGAGGTTTGACTGGGTGCCAGCTAACAAATTAGGTCATTGGTATGTTACTTTTGTGTATGGAGTAATTCTTGATATCCGTATGTTCTGTCCACACATGCGGGACTAATCTTAATTTCCAACATCCTTCTTTCTCATTTGGGGAGAGAGTTTTTACCGTCAAAACAAAATCTACTGATGCAGATTTTACCCCCCACCCCTTCTCCAAATAAGAACAAGTCAAAAGGAAAGGGAGCTTGTCAGAAGTTATTTAATTTCAAACCACCTCCCATCAAAAGGAATAATAAATAAACCTCACAATAGACTCTCAATCCTCTTAGGCACGTTATGTTTCAGTTAGAGAAAAATGACATATTGTGATTTTCTGTGACAGGTAGGTGAAAACTTTAAAAAAAGTTAACCACAACACATTACAATATACATATGGTTCTTTCATGAGCCTGGGTTCTCCTGGAGTCGTCAGAACTGAATGCAAAGCACCTACAGGGTGCTACTGTTCAGATCAGGTAGTGATTTACACATATTTTTATGCAAGACAACTTAGCAGATGCTCAGGCGTGTTCCTTCTCCCCCCGGCTTTTCAATGTTTAGCATGATTTGCGTTTGCCAAATGCTGTGCACTGACGACGTCCACATTTGGTCTCCCTTCTGGATCGCCTCCCTCCTCGGGTGTCGCCAGCTTCTCATGTGTTCAGCAGATTTCCAGCCCCGGCCACGAGTGCTGCACACCCCTGTGCCTCAGCGCAGCCACCTGGCAGGGAGACAGGCTGTCTCCCGCTCTCATCTCCCGCTCCTCCTCTCCCACCCGGATTGACCAGCAAAAGAGGCGGGGGAGGAGAGGGAAGGGGAAGTGGTGGCTGGCAGTGGTTGCTTTAGGAAGGTCAATTAAAGGCTGAGAGTGGGGAAAAGAATGGATTAAAGAGCTGGCTGGGCTAAGTGTGTGTGGGGATCAGGGAACTGAGGGACACTTGGAGAAGTGCAGGAGAGGAGTGGGGAGAAGATCCGGCCACAGGAGGATCGGAGGGTGCAGTAGGGGGGAGGAACCACAGGAACGGGGCCTTTGGAAGCATACCAAAAGCAAGATAATTGATGGTAATCACTGATAAGTTATGGGGAAGGAGATACTGGGGTAGGGGAGCAGAATAAGACAAGATACTAGGATTTTCTTAGATCCTGTCCTGTGCGATATGGTCCCTGTCATCCTACTCAAGTATTTTAGTGTAGCAATTCTTGCTTAAATGTCATGTAAGCTGTTGATATCTATGTTTTCTATAAATTCTAAGTTAGGGAAGTGAGAGATGAGGAGAGAAGAAACCTTGCAGTGGAAAAACTGAAATAAGAGGTACAGTATAACACACATTATAATGTGTAGAGTGAGGCACATACAGTGTATTTCTATGTGCCCATTTATTTTAATTGTCCTTTCACAACTTTCTGCCATTTAGGTATTGTCGCTTTTTGTATCATACCTCATCTTTTGCATCACTCTCACAAGAACAAATGTTATGTCTATGCTGCTAAACAAAAGATGGCCGAAGAGAAAGTTAAACCACTGAAGCCTTTGGTGCAACTCAATATATGTCTGTATGTATTTATGTATAAATATTTATATTTCAGGGAATTAGAGGTCACAGTTATAGGATGGTTTAGAAGACTGAATGATAAATCAGGCTAGTTTTAGTCTTCAAAACATGACTTTATTGGGTTGATATTCACAAACAAGACACACCACTAAGGCCAGAGATCAGTCCTTGTCACCAGTCATTTTAACACTATAGAGAGATCATGGGTGAACTTGGAGAAGTCACTGAAGAACAGTGAGTTGTTCTGTTCTGGCTGTCCTGTGTTGGATTAAGAAATTCCCACCCCTAAGAGCTCTTTTTCAGCCTCCCTGTTGTATTTTATTTGTTTAGAGCATTTGAGATTTATTGATCTGGAGCAAAAAAAACAGCATGCTGATCTAACATACTAACCAGAGGATGGGTGTTCTCACATACTGTTCCTCTCTAAGGGTTGTTTATTTGGAGGGTAAAAAAATGTATACTCACAGCAACAGCAATTTCCACTCCTACATGTTGGGACTGGATTACAGTTTATTCTCAGAAATAGTAATGGTTTTGTCATCTGTTTTAGTTTCACTGAATCTTCCCCTTTTGGAAAATCAGGAAAGGGATACTCATTAGGCTTGCTATTTTTGGTTTATTTATTGTTGTTGTTTTGTTCTATAGCAGCACTCTTTAATACAGTTGTAGATGTTTTCTGAAGGGTTTGCAAGTTACTCAAAATTTATTGTCCCGTATGTCTCGGTGGAAGGGCATTTTTACCTTCATCAACAAAGTCACAATGCAAGGCTATGGTGTTAGCGCACAAGGGACAAAACCTTTTCTTCTGAGCAGTTCGGCCAAAAGATCTGTGTCTGGAGTCCGTACAGAACTACAGACATGCTGTGCAAGGTTTTTGTAAGTGAATAGCAAAAAAAATATTTTTTGCTGTGGCATTTGTGCAAATGGAACTGAGCAAACCATGAAGGACGCTTCATCTTCCACGTACGCTATCGCAGAAGGGTGTGTCACTCTTCTTCTCACTACAGCTCTGCATTGTCTCTGCCCTCCAGGGACACAGCTGATATTAATCTCTGTAACTTGTGCTGCAGTCAGACAGAAGCTTTATTAATAATGACAATGGCACATCCTTTGCAGTGTCTTCCTGCTTCACTTGGAGCCTTCTCAGATGTTATCTTCATTGTTTCATAGTGTCTATAAATACTAAAGTATTTACAATGAATTGTTTCCAAAACAATTAATTACTGAACTACGGGCTAAATTTATATTGTCTTTGTTATGCCCAGGCTCAAAACCAAGGTCCGAATCAGTTAGATAAATGCAGTTCTTCACATTTGGGGCATGAAAAATATCTGCTCTCCTATCAGCATGGAGTTATTTCCATTTGCAAAATGTGATGTGGCATCTTGGATGAATGTGCCCCTGGATATTTTTTTTTGGGGGTAGGAATACAAGCACTGACAAGAAAAAATTGCAGACTTGAATTTCTCATTTGTTAGTTGAATTTAAATGAGAGTAATAATATTTAACATGCATACTACATTTTCTCTTGTTTGTAAGTCTCAAAGGAGTCTAGAAGTGGATAATACTAAACATGTGGAAAATGGAGACACCAGAGATTGGTTGACGTGCCACATTGCTCCTCAGAAGGAGAGGGTGGAAATTAGGGCTCTAGTCTCTGAGACAGGAAAGCTTCAGCTCTTTGGATGGTTTTAAGTGATGTTAATTTTTTTTTTTTTGTTCTAAGGCTCAACAAAAATTTTAGGCATCTTAATAACAGAGATGAATGAATACAATTAGGTAAAAGATATGTTAACCTTATAAGTCTTTTTCTTTAATTTTCAAACTGAAGCAGAGGCAAAAGCTCTCTGAAGACTTGTAAAAGATCAAGTTAAATTTATTGATTTTTAATTGTGTATCCCAGAGTTCATAAGTTTGTCTGGAACTTACCTAACTACCAAATTTGTCAGTGGTATATTCCTTTCTGTAGCTCAGACAGCAATTAGAAACCTTGTTCTGAGAAAACTGAATATGATTCTGATCTGTACATACTCTGTAATTGCTCATTTTTGACCAGGAAAGGTGAGAAATATGGTATACTACAGAGTAATAACTGAGGCTCTTGAGGTGAATTTGAACAGCAGATGGATTTACTGAAAAGGACATTTGTGTGTAAAATCATGAATGAGAGTGATATTCCTAGTACTGTATCAAAGTGAGTTTTCATGTGACACTGGGTCAGTGTAAAAGTTATTTTTTTCATGAAGTGACTTGATAGAGGTCAAAGTGGTGTTTCTTCTACTGTCATGGATGTGCTGCTGATCTATTTTAATTGCTCTGAGAAGCATTTTAGTCACCATTAAAATGAGAATGCAAGCATATGGTGGAAAAACTTGAAGCTGAGGGCTACTGTCAAATCAGACTGGTACAGAAAACATACTGATGAGGCAATGATGTTTTCCATTACTGTGTGCAGACCTGCAGGCCTTTAATTGCTAGTCCTAATGCGAAATATTTTTTCTTTTCTTTTTTTTTTCTCCATGGCATGTTCATATAAACAGGAGGTTGAGGAGGAAGGAGGCTCAGGAGACGGAGCTGTCTCTGAGGAACTATCAGCAGGAGAAAGGAGGGGATGGAATTCCCCACAACTTCATCTCCTGCTCCCTCCAGAGACACGCATTTTTCCATCTCTTTTCTTTTGTCAAGCAGGTTGTCAGTGGTAAGGACATATTAATTCCATTGCCACTGTGGATGCAAAGCAGCGCTTTTCTCGCTGTCTCCTACCGGAAGGTGAAATTAGCCTTCAATCAAACCCTGCAGTACAATATTGGGTACAGGATTTAGAGCAAAAAGGTTTTGGCAGGATCCAGGGGAGAGTTGAAAGCACAAGTGATTTTGAGTCTGAGAGATGTCATACCCAAAGGTACCAAGTGCCCTCTCATGAAGACAGCACGTGGTGGCACCCAGAGCCCAGCTAAGTGCCACATTGAACCCTAAAAACATCCTTCTTTTCACACCCAAACCTCTGGGATCATGAACCAGGACATATTAAAGAAGCTACTAACCCCGCATTGCTGAGGGTTGAAGTCAGACAACTGCAGTCGGAGTAGACACATGAGGAAATGGTGTCATGCGGCACAGGAGATATACCCTAACCATGAATGTCTGCGTCAGACCCTTGTCTTGAAAACATTAGCATCATCAGCATTACTTTTAATTCCCTGAAAAGTATTATTGACTCCACAGCCTTGGCCAGAGTTTATTTAAGATCCTCTCCACATGAGAAACAGAAATCCAATTTCCTGTTCCGAGAATGAGGAGCAGTGGTTTAAATGCATTAAGCTCTTGCCTCATTTGTATCTTGCCAAAAACTCAAGATTAATTATTATTTCTTCCTCGTTAAGTGCAGAATATGTGCTTGGTGCTCTGTAAGACATAAGGAAGGACAGAACCTACAGCTAATTGCTTTCAGTTTCAATACCTGATCCTTCACAGCCATGGTTTTCTATCCCATTGAAACTTTATTTGAATGAATAAGAGCTATTTCAGAGACAAACAATTTACATTGAAAGATTCTGGCAGGTATAAAGATTTAAAATACAATTGTCTCAACAAGAGATAGAGAGGAGACCTGACATGGATATACCTGCAAAGGCCAGTAAACAGGAACTTAGGAAAGTAAAATTCTGTAGCTTTATATTCATTGTGTTCATAGAATCAGCTCCTGGTTATAATCATTATACTTTGATTGTTATTTCTGGTTTGTGGGAAGCAAGAGAAATAGTAAATAAATTTTTTTAACAATAGAGTTTGGAAAGCAAATAAGACATCTGTGGTCTCATTGAGGTCTGAGTAAAGTCAGTAGTGCATTTTCCATTAACTTAAATTTAACAGGATCTTAATTTAACTTAATTTGATTTAATTCTCAGTTTTCTGTAATGCATTTTATAATGTAGTTTAAAGAGGTTCCAAATTTGAGATGATAAAACATTTCCAAATAAGACGCAGCCAATACTCAAATAATACTTATCCCTGGGGGTATATTGTACCAGTTAATACAGATGTCAGAGCAACAGATCTCAAAGCTTCCTGATGTTTAGAAAGGCTTACTGGTGTGGCTGATATGGCTACACTCGCAAAGGGCTGCTGGAGCTGCAGCGAAACAGCTCTTTCGTTGGCAAATCTTAAACTCATTTTCCAGGCAGAGGAAGTCATACTAGCAAAAGGCTGCCTTGGCATGATAATTCAATAACCATTAAGCATTTCTGCTATTTGTTTTGTGTGACTCATTCTGTGAAGTCCCCATTTCACCTCCCACGCTGCAGCATCTGTAAGGCAGGTATCGCTGCTTTGGGCAGTGGAGAGCAGGTCCCCTGATCAGCTGTGCCAGGCACAGGGGGCCCCCAAAACAGGAAAGCGTGACCTAGGAGTGGAGTGTTTATGCTTTCTAGAAAGGCCAGAGACTCACAGATGTCCCTCTAGGGTTGTGTTGTCTCTAACTGCAGCCCCTTACCGTGTTCCTGCTCTCATTTTATTTCTTAATCATTCAGTGAGGAAAAAGTTGAGCTGCCTTTATTTCTGTGGGTCCAATCAGGTTCCACAGAGGTTTAACTAGGGAACTTATAGCTACTGAAGCTACTGCTTCAGTGAAGCAAAAACTGCAAGAAAATTTGAAAGCAATAGCCTGAGGACATGAAAGACAAGAGCTTGAATGCAAATAGTAACATGGAGCACCTATGCTATGAGGACAGGCTGAGAGAGTTGGAGTTGTTCAGTTTGGAGGAGAGAAGGCTCCGGGGAGACCTTATAGCAGCCTTCCAGTGTCTGAAGGGGGCCCACAGGAAGGATGGGAAGGGACTCGTTATCAGGGAGTGAAATGATAGGATGAGGGGTAATGGTTTCAAACTGAAAGAGGGTAGATTTAGATTGTATATTAGGAAGAAATTCTTTACTGTGAGGGTGGTGAGGCACTGGAACAGGTTGCCCAGAGAAGTTGTGGCTGCCCCATCCCTGGAAGTGTTCAAAGCCAGGCTGGATGGGGCTCTGAGCAGCCTGGTCTAGTGGGAGGTGTCCCTGCCCACAGCAGGGGGCTTGGAACTGGATGATCTTTAAGGTCCCTTCCAACCCGAACCATTCTATGGTTCTGTGATTCTATGGATGGAGAGTTCGACAGAACTTTGCAGTAGGCTGCAAGATGACAAGTGTAGCCGCTGCGCTGCAATGTTTTCTGTCACTGAAATGAAATATTCAGTAGGGTACTCTGAATATGCTCATATCGCTACTTATGCCTGATGCATTTACTTCTGGGTTGTGATGTCATACAAATAGCAGGGAAGTGAGATCCATATCCCTGTCATTCTACATACTTGTACTTGCATTCTGCGATATGGTAAGAGGGAGAAATGCAAACCCACTGGAACCTGGCTTATTAGGCTTGTTTCATTTTTTTGCCACTTCTGTATAGAAGGTATGAATTAGAAGAAAAAAAGTGATTGAAAAACCTGTTCTTATGCTGTAATAAGGTGGTGGTGGTGGTGGTGAAACTACTCTGCTTGCTCCTTGTAAGGGAATGCTTTGTTTTTCAACATCATCAATTGAGGGCAGGTCTCTAAAGCACTTTTTTGATCCACTTATTTTTGAGGAGACTGCAACATATGTTTTTCCTCTTCCACTTTTTAATATTTTGGTCTCTGGTGAATCCACATACAAAAGCTTCCTTCCTTTAGTTGGAGTCCACAAATGAAAGGCTTTTCTTTCTCTGATTGCAGATTAGCCTGCCAAGAAACAAACTTTAACTGGAGAACATCACTTTAATTTATTTATGGGATACAGATGACAAGGAAGTCTGTCCTCTTCTCAGGCTTTTTGGAAAGCTTTGGGCTGACCCAGCCCAGCAGAGTTCATATGGCAAAGGCAAACTGTGCCAGGAACCAAAGCCAATAGTCATTGCAAACCTCTGAACCAAAACATTCCTTTAGTGCTTGAATTTCCCTATAATTTGTGTAGATTCCCTTTTTGTCAATGAAGCTTGCAGTGGATAACTAGCTTAGTGCAATCAGACTAAACAACCGTGCTATTCATTCAGCAATTAGATGATAGCAGTAATGCATGCTTTATGGTTTCCTTTCTTCATTCTTTCCTTTCTTTTAAAGTCCTTGGAGACAAACTCTGGGATATTTGGCAAAGAGAAGGGTCTTGCTGAAAAATATCCTGTCTTTTTTTACTTTAGGGTTGCTAATAAGTTCTATTCTCAGAGGCAAAACATCAGATCCACATAGGAAGAAAAGATCAACTAGAGAAAAAGGAACTCTATGATCATTTATATATGTATATAAAAAACAAACATACCTCGCTATTTCGGCTAAAATTATTTGCATTTAAAATATTCTCTTTTTTTTATTCTAAATTAATCTGTATGCTGCTGCTGATTTCAAAAAAGGCCTTCCTCCATCAAATATATATACGTGTGAACATTTTCTTTGATCTATTTAAATGATGGAGGAAGGCCTTTTTTGAAATCAGCAGCAGCATACAGATTAATTTAGAATAAAAAAAAGAGAATATTTTAAATGCAAATAATTTTAGCCGAAATAGCGAGGTATGTTTTCTCTATAAATGACTTGAGAGGGCGTAGGGCTAAAAGTAAGAATTTTGCTGTTGTTTCAGAAGATAAATCTTTGTGAAAGGGAAGGCTTCAGTGCTTCAGCTTTTAGCTAGAAGTTTCAGCTTTGGCCAAAATCAGCTGTGATTTTTACTCTTTCCTTACTGCTGCACATAACTTCTCTGTATTTGGAAAAAAGGGATCCGTACGTATGCGTAACTCAGTGACATTGTTAATGATCCTGTTAACTAATGGACAAACTTTAGCTCTGTGTGTATTAAAAAAAAAAAAAAGAAAAAAAGTTTAACCAAGTCAATACGTAACGATACAGCTTAGCAAATGTTCTGTTCATATAGTTGGAAAGTAAACTGTTGCTTATCTACTACCTTTGCATTTTCTTATTCTGGCAATTCTTCCTCCTTTCTTTTACACCAGTTCTGTCGCTCAGCCACTGTGTGACCTCAGACAGATCAATTAAATTCCCCATACTATAGTTCCTTTATTTAGGGTCTAATCCAAAACCCATTAAACTCAATGTGGGCTCTGAGAGATAAGTACTGGCAGATTTAGCTGTGGTAGCTTAAAGCATTACAGCACCCAGATGCCTTTGCTATCTCTTTTCAAAGGATTTATTCCCCAGTAGTAGGCAAGGAAGGGTAGGATATGAGCCATGTGTCAGTCACCATGGATTGCAGTACAGAACATTAGATTAAGTTGCTATGAAGGTAGGTGTCCATTAATAAACTGGACTATAAAATGTGGCAGTTGAGGCACAGATACATATCCAGTTTGGTAATACTGGTGATGACCTAGAAGAGATGGCCAAGCTGAAAACATAGGGCAGTAACTCCTCTAACTACGAGCATGAAAGATCATCTGCCAGAGCTCTGAAAATCTTACCCACATACCTCAAAAGTGTTAGAAAATGCTGATTTCTGTAAACTGCTAGAAGATACTGATAAAAGGCAATGAATAGCAATAAAGTATCATTGTACATCTCAAGGGAAGAATGGTTACGTTTAATTTTTAAACGCTAAGAGGAAAGAAAAAAAAGGAAAAATGAATTTACAGCTGACTGCAAGTACATTTCATTTCTGTTCAGACCCCTTAATTTAGTTTCCAAATATGCTGTTTTGAAATACCTTTCAGCATAAGGATTGTCATTTTTTCTCATGAAGGCAATCGGCCATGACAGGATGAATGTCTGTGAGGACTTGAAACAGAAATAGGGAAAGATAAAGTGATGAGAAGCCAGTAGGGCAGCGTGGCATTCCAGCATGGTTTGTACTAACCACTGAGTACAAATATCTTCTTAATGTTGGGACACTCCTCGGAAGCTGGTCTAGTGCCTCTCTAATTGTCCACTTGAGTTCAGTGAGCTCTTGTTCAAGGCCCAAGGTCACTCCACCTTTCTTAGATATTTAGTTGAACTGTTCGTGATTAGAGCCTTGTTGCCCTGGGTTATTTCTCTTGTCAGTGGCCAAGGATAGGTCTTCAGAATTAACTGTGTCTCTCTCTCTCTGGTGAGTGCCTGAAGAAGGAGAAAGAAGTATGGGTAATTGGCCTGTGATCTGCCTTTGCTCTACTGACCTCTTAGAGCAGTCTTATTGTTAAGACAGACAAATTTGAGCACTGTCTTGCCAAGGCGGAAGAGTTCAGATTTTTTGTTTCCAAGTCCAAAGCTGCAAATCATTATGCAAATGCTTTCTATTCATTTTTCATTAGTTGGACTATTTGAACCAAATGTAGTATGATATTGGTAAGTGTATCAGAGTGCAAAATGAATGGTACCAAATCACAGTCTTTTCCATAGAAGGCTAACAGTTTAGGCTCAAAAGAATATAAGCCAATATGTTTAGTCCTCACCAAAAAAAGAAGAATCAGATTACCAGCAAAAATTTAACCCACACACCACTGAAAATCAGTAAGCATTAGTGACATCTGCAAGTTAATGATCAATGCCTGCATTGCACTAGTGAATGAAAAGTAAAAAATTCAGAAAACTGTTAGTAGTGATTCAGTCATACACCCTACTTAACCTCAGAGAAATCAGCAGTTCCAGAACAGAAACAAGTATACAAATTCTCCCATACAATGTCTATATTTGTTCAGTTAGTATAGCTTTTGAAACATAGGAAAATGCAAATGGAACAGCTGTTTCAGTGGGTCAAAGCTCAGGAAAAAAAGAAAAAAAGAAGGTTTGCATTCAAGGATAAATGTTTACAACTTCATCTTGTGGGAGAAACAAAAAATAAATGTAAAATGATCTCTGCACATAAAGAACAGTGATGTGAAAAATATACTCTTTATTTTACAACTCTTACTGTAAAAAGTATGGCATTGGTTGAGTTCCGGCTATAGTAAAGCCTACTTGGAAATAAACGTGTGGTTTTGCAGGATATGGGCTATCATGCTGCCTTTTAGCTTGGTGTTTTTCACTTCTGGGACATGAACAGTTACCAGCAATGTGTCACAAGTAAATTTACTTTATTTGTACTGCTTACTATCATTTGTAGTGTGTCATTATTTGAAGTTTGGTGTAAGTCTCAATTGAAACATTAAACTTTTTATGAACTGGAAATCTTGGAAATCCTTCAGAGGAAAGCTCTTATTTATGATATTGTAGTCAGTATTTCCATTATGTTCCCCTGTTTTCAGGGATTTATAACTTAGTTGTAAAAAAATCATTCTGGACTGAAATTTGGCTTATGGGATTGAACCCGAAGAGTGAGGTTTTTACCCAGTTTGAAAATAAGTCTGATCACGTGTAAACTGCAGGATATAGAAATGATTAAGCTTATTCATTAGAGATTGTTTTGCTTTATTATTTTGTTGCATTGTTTTATACAATTTTCTGTTATTAATTCTGTATTAATAATGTTATATTTCAAATATCTTTTTCATCCCACACTCCCATCTCTTGGATGAAGAACAGAGTAATTAGTGCTGTCTTTATCACTGAAATGTAGTAAGGCTGAGTGTTTCTGTAGCCCCAAAGGAACATGATGGTTACTTCTCCTGGGTAGTGTAGCTCACTGGTTTGGTACATAGAAGAAATGCAAGCAGACAGAATGCAACTAGACATTGGAAAAGTCAACAAGCCAACCAAAAAAAAAAGATCTCCAAACTTCCAAAAGAAAAAAAAAAATTACAAAGCTCTAGAGGATACTAAGTAACTTAGAGGCAGCATAGCTAAGGCATTCTAGTTTCTGCAGAGAAATATGGGATAAAGTGAACTGCAGATTTTTCAGTTTTTTCAAGATCTCTGGTTCTGTTCCTAGCTCAGAAAATGCCAGCTTTAACTGTCCAAATCCTGTAGCTTTCCCATTGGAACGTCACCACAGTAGTGGTCAAGAAGAAAGATTATCGTTGCAAATTCACTGATTTCTGGGTTATCTTTGGAGACTTCATACTGAAGTAATTACCAAGATCTACTTCTTGTAGCTTGTCTGTTCAAAGGAGAGTACAGAGTCAAAAAAAATATTGCGGTTCGCAAGCACTTCCACCTACCAGCATTTTCCAGTGCAAATTTCTTCTCGGATTTCTACTGGTTGTATCAAGTCTTCAATAAAATTTTGTCTGTCAGAGGAAAATGAGAGAATCTCATTGGAACTATCTGATTCCCATTTTTTCTCAGAGGATTTACATGGTAGCAATAAGATTATCTCACAGACCTCAATTACAGAAAAGCAATCCTGGGAAGCTTTAGACAGCTACGATGCCATTAGGGAGCTGGAAGGACTGCCCTTTTTCATCATCTCTCCTATTTTAGCTGAGAAGAAAGCACATGTGGTGCAGAATGTACTAGCAGGTTTGAATCAGGTAATTATGACAAATGTAATTTGCTGCTTGTTTGGAGTTGCCATACATAAGATGATAAAGAATAGTATGATAACATTAAGGCATTAAAAGCTCTTTAATGATGAATAAGTTCAGTCTTCATTGTTAATTCAACAAAGCCTAATAATGTGTCCAAAAGGGAAAAAAAAAGACACACAAAACCCCCAAACCAAAACCATCAGCAATCTTTTCTAGGACTGTGAATTGACATGCTGTGTAAATACAGAACAACTGGAAAGATGTGATTACCATTTGAAAAAAAAAAACAAAAAACTGAGAGGAGAAAAGGAGGGTTCCTGAGGTGGTGTGATAACAATATACTGAGATCCTGGAGGATGCTACAGGACACCTTACTGTGAGGGTGACCAAGCACTGGCACAGGTTCCAAGACATGTTGTGGAGTCTCCATCCTTGGAAATATTCAAAAACTAACTGGACATAGTTCTGGGCAACTGTCTGTAGGTGGCCCTGCTTGAGCCGGAGGGTTGGACCAGATGGCCTCCAGAGGTCCCTTCCAGCCCCAACGATTCTGTGATTTTGTGATTCTGTGATTCAGTGTTAGACTGGTGTGCTCCATTTTATGTTGTGCTGCAGTGTCTGAGTGTGATATTTATACATCAGATGTAATGGAATGTTTTTAGTGTTTGGTTGTTTTTTTTCCTGTTGCATATGTTGATACAGTCAGTACAAACACATGGCACATCTCCACCCCAGTCACACAGCAGAGGGTCATAGGTTATTCTGTGGTTTGGCTGAGCTACTTAGAACTGTCATGTACAGTTTCTGAAACAGTTTGCTTTTAGTCTTGTGTAGCTGACCTCATTGACCATTGAAGTCAGGAAGGAATCTTTCCATTAACATCAGCAAGCTGTGGACAAGCTTGTCAATGTCTTGCACTGTTCAGCAATGAGTATATTAAATATATTGTTTGACAATATTAAGTTTAGTATTAATAGTTTGGAGTGAAATGTCTGAATCCATACCTAGATATTGAGAAACTATGAGAAAAGGTTGAAATAGAATTGCAGAAATTCAACAGCTAACACAGTTAAATGATACAGGCAGAGCTGACAGACTGACAAACTTGGAGGAAGAAGATTCTAAGAATGCCTGCTATCATCTGCAAGATGTCTTCCCAAGAGGGAAAAGAGGATGTGCTAATTACACATTGCTAATTACACAGCAATGGGATCCAGTACTGAAAAATGCATACAACACAGAATGTATCAGAGGTACAAGGACTCAGACAAGGCTTTGATGAGGCCTCCTTCACATTATTTATGGTTTTGACCATCCATATATTCAAAAATGTGTTAAGCTGAAACAAGAAGGAAACAGGAAAGACATGATGGCTGGGGAAATGCAGGATCTGTCTTCTAAGAAGAAACTGAATGGGCACGATATTTAACTTACTGAAATGAAGACTGAGATGAGGATTTGATTGCTGTCTCTAAACATGTTAAGGACTTAATGCCAGAAAAGGAATAAGCTATGATAAGGGACAAAGTTGGCATGTGAAAAAAAACAGGAGTATGTGCAAATGAGAAGATAGTTTTTAACTGCTGGAATACTGAGGCTCCAAAACAGATTAAACAAGCAAACAAACCAACCCCTCTTTAAATGCAGCTTCGTAAGTTTATGAGGGAGAGATCCTATGATATGGCTGTCTGCAGCAGCAGGAAAACAAACCTGATGAACTACAAGGTCCTTTTTGTCTTCAGTAAATGGCCTGATTTTCAAAACTTCTTATTTCTTGCAGCTCCAATTGTGTTGTCTGTCTTGATGTCCCCCACTTCCCCATGACATTCTCAGTAGCCAAGACCTAATGGCTGGAAGTATTTAGTAATAAGCTATAGATTTGGTTTGTGATTGTTATGAAGAGCCTATTTTAAGTCTATGGCAAAGTGAACTTGCAAACGGTTATATTATCGCCATGTGATACGTGGTTAGTTTAGTGTTATGGTTGCTAGCCTGCTTATCTTTCCAGTGTGAGCCATGGAAAGCAAGGGAGCAACCAGTTGACTCATGTATATCATCTAAACAGCACTCATGTATTCCTTTTCTCAACCTCTATGACTTTCCTTTCACCCTCCCACCTTCCTAGAGCAAGTATCTACCCTCCCCATGAGGTGATCAGTGGGCAGCCTTAACTCCCACCAAGTTTTAAATATATGCATATGTATTTTAGAGGTTATTCTAGGTTTGGTGTGGCTTTCATGAATCACCATGTATATAACTTTGTATTTACATATATGAATGAAGTCTAGTGTTGGTTTGTAAGTGGTAGCTGAAAGATGTTTTTCTGCAGTGTTTGATTGAGATTGAATGATCTGGGCTAGTAGCTGTCTTTTAGATTTATCTTTAGTTTTTGTAGAAAATCACTGAAATCTGCAGAAGATTGTGCATTTGGCTATTATCCTTATTGTATAAACTGAGACCTCACAAAAACTGCTCAGGGTGAGAATGAAGACATGTAGGTTAACTGTGGTTTAAACGAATAGTGGAAACTGAGAAAAGGAGAAGTTCAGTGGAGAGTGACTGAATCCTCTGTTTTATTTTTTTACATTTTCTGTTGGTGGGATTTGCAATCTGGCAAACTACCACCAAATTAATGAAGTTCATGGGCTGGAATTTCACCCAGAGTGATAGTTATTTGTATTGACATGTATCATTTCCTCTATGCCCCCTGGCACTTTTTTCTGTACCTGTGCTTTCAGGAACACACTGTATATTTTTTAGCCAGGTCTGTGAGATCTGATCTACCAAAAAAACCATCAGTATTCATCCTCTAATATTAGCTTTGATCTGCCAAACATACTTCATATCGGTGGGCAAAAAGAGGAGTGTGGGCTGAAAGTTTTCCACACTGATTTAGTATGCCATAAAAGCTCGCACAGGCCACTCCTCAGTTCCTGCATAGGCCTGCCTACACTGAAATGAAGTTCTGACAGCTTCTGCTTGGATTTAGTACAAGATCAGCTAAGCAGGTGTTGATATCCTTAGCTATATTTTAAGGTTGCAATTTATAAAACCAGAGACAGCAATAAGTCACTTGTGGTTTGGTGTCAAGGGCAGCTGAAGGGATACTTCATCCCTGCACAATACCAGTTGATAAGTGCCTTGATTCCCTCTATTTCTAGCAAAAATTATCTACCTGGGTTTTGTCAGTTAAAACGTACACTTCCGTTTTATTTGTATATTTCATTTCCTTTTCCTTATTAATCCAACTTGTTAGCCAAAACAGAAGCATGAAATTAACTCTGTAATACTATAATTATATATTTTTAGTAGCTTTTGACAATCTTGATAACTTCTATTTTAGTCATCTTTCTTTTTCTCTACAGTGAATTCATTTCCAGAAAAGTTTGATTTCTGTCTCTCTATCACGCTGTCTTTATATACCACTCAGAGCCTGCTGACTTGTCCCCTAGGCCAAGTGACATCAAACAGCTCACATTCACACTACCAAAACCCCATTTAAAGTAGATTTTTCCCAGGTTTAGTGGTCCAAAACCGAGGCTGTGAGTGAGCTAACTCTTAATCTGTATGAACGATCAGCAGTTCAGTACTTGAGTCATTCCTTGGCCCTTTTTCATTTAACAGCACAGTTATAGCCTTAGGCAATGTCTATACTAGTAAATAATGTGAGCCAAGGCCCATTCTCTGGACCTGGGCGTGTGGCACAGCACAATTTGCACCCATGTAGCTAATAGTCTTACCTCTGTGAACGCTGCCTTCACCTATAGCAACAACTGTGAGCAATCTGTGGCTTGTACTATCCCTAAACTATGCCTGGGAACGGTCTGGGAGACTGGTATTTAGACCAAAACTGTGTCAGGGAATGTAATTAATAATGATTAAGTAGCTTGGTTATGAGATGGTGCTTGAGCCCATGTCCTGGCCCTTTGAATTTTACTGTCACATGCAGTAGCCATCGGTCTGGCTGCCGGTCCTGGAGAAAACACTCCTGAGCACCTACAGCCCTTTCTAACCCATCCTCCTGAGTTTGGTCCCTTTGCCGTGTCTCTGTGCTACTCTCTTTCCTGCTTTTGGCACCTGGTCCAAGATCCCTTTTGCTCCAGGTCTGTCTTTATACTTCATCGCTATCACCCATTTCTCACTGTTCTCCATGTTCAGGATGAGTTTTCCAGCTCTCTCTCTAACTCCTTCCCTCCAGCAAGCTTCTTTTTCTGCTCTTATCCCATTCTGCTCCCTTTTTTCTTATTTTTTTTTTCTTTTTTCCCACCTTTTTTCCCCAGTTTTGCAACATGTTTCCATCTCCTTTAGTTCTGCTTGCCTTGCTTATTCCTTTTACCTGGCTTCAAGTCCACATATCAGATCCCAGACCTTTTCATTCTGTTTTCCACACCCCCATATTCCCTCCCAGGCTCCTTGGCAGGTCTGTTCTCCCCACCCTGTGGCCTGGCCAGTGTGCAGTTGGGTGTCCATGGACAACCCCTGACTGCTCCTACTCCCTGTGTCCAAGTTACCAGTGCCTGAGTTTTCCCAGTGTCACTTCCCGTGTCCACATCTAGGATGGATGGAAGACACAGTCACTGGGGAGGCTCAACTCTTCCACTGTAGTTTCAGTTTGCTTCAATGATCCCTTGGGAAAACACACGTGCATTTGGGTGAGCAAAAAGTGTAATGAGTGTCCTACCTAGTGAGGACCCCACTTTCACCAAAGCATAATGTCTGAATTGAGGCTCTACTTGATGTAGTCCAAGCACTGCGTAAGTCCGTTTCCCTAATGTTTCGTGGCTGGTTTTAGTCCCAGAGAGTCACCTGAAAAGTACAAAAAAGCAAGCAAAGGGACTTCAGCAGAGGTTAGAGCCAAAGACTTTGAGCCTACAAGTCCCAGCTGAATACATTAAAAAGGGAGACTTTTGAAAATTTTAAAGTTTGGATATTTCAACGTAGAAATATGTCACTGACAGAAAGGCAGCTTCCCCCTCTCCACTTTCCCATCACCCCAAACTTCAAACTTCTGCTTTATGCTTGTAAACACTTGAACTTCTCAAGGAAAAGGTCGCCAGTATTTTTTCAACATAGCTAAACAACAGATTTTCTTTAACCTCATTCTCAGAAACAGCTGTACCATTTTGGATGAAACTTCCTGAAATATTTCCGCCTGAGGCAGACACCTGGCATGGAAAATTTCAGCCCAAACATTTAAGGTTTGGCAAAGCGATATGTAGCTGAAAACAGGCTTTATAATGGGAAGTGTTGGGCAACTTTAATAACAAGCAAAATTACCAGCCTCACCCTAGTACCAATCCTAACTGATGTGCCAAGCTCTACGATAAAATACTTAGTTGACATGAATGATGTCCTTGCATATCAAAAGACCGAAAATAACTTGGAACATAGTCTTCTTCCAGATATAACAAGCATTTCCGATTTATGGCTTAGTGATGTAAAGAGGACAAAGTAGATTAATAACAAAGCATAAGATGTAATCTTCGGTTTGTGTCTGTTAGAGAGAAGAAGAGTGAAGTGCGTGAAGTGTACTGGCAAAGAATATAATACCTTTGTTGCTTAGATCTTACATGTTTGAGTCATCCAAAAGTCAGATGGTTTATTTTCTCCAAACACACCCCAAACTGTTAGCCGGAAAACCACTTAGACATTTAGATGGCAAATGTAAGTTCTGAACACAATAACATAATTTATTAATCTTTCAGCAAGTCACCCAAAATGCTTAACAACTGCTTTTTCATTCAATTTCCCCTTCCAGTACAAGAAGAACTTCATTTCCTATTCCATTTGTTCTCCTCTCTCTAAAATATAGCCCTGTCATGGCAGTCATGTTGTTCTTTAACCAAAATAAATCAATAAGTATGGAGAAGTGTAATAAAATTTGTTCTCTTTCTTCTGCGCACGGATACAGTGGAACAGCCCTGTAGTTTTTGCTTGATATCTTTAAAAAGTACATTTTAATTGTGTTTCTTTCATACAAATAAATAACATGTATTTATCTGGAGAAAGAAGAAGTGAAGCAGTAAATACAAAAAATAAAAAAGGAGAAGTGAAGCAGTAAATACAAAAAATAAAAGGGAAGGTGAGGTTAAGGTAACAGTGATGTTTCTTAGCCAGACTGCGTTTTGAGAATTTTTTGTGCCATGTTCAGAATGTCTAAAATCTGTCTAGCATGTGGCTTTGGTGGTTTTCAGATGTCTAAATGTCATAGAATATCTCCTATTGTCTTCTCACAAGCAGTATGTAAGCACTAGAGACTCTTTGAAAATCTAATAGCACTTCTGTTCTGGAGAAAGAAACACAGTCCTTGAATATGGCTTTCACGTGGGAGAGAGAAGTGAGTGCCCAAGTGATTAATTTAGACTTCATTTACGTTTCACCTAAGTCACGGAAAAGGTTTCATCTCTTAGGTACACTCAAACTTACCTCATCCAGACAGCCTTGAGTTCAATTCAGATAACAGGGGATGATGCTGAGAATGTTGAGAACCAAGAAATAGCTTGGTGAGTCCTGGTTTATGGATTATCCTATTGGATCAAATGCGCACATTGCATGGGAAACGTGGTCCTGATCCCTCTTTCTATGGGAATACTCTTACCGCTAACCTGAGGGAAAAAAGGAGAAACATGGGGCTGCCTCTGCCTTTCATTGAAACTGGGGGTTATAGTAGCATAACTTGGTACTGGAGGGAAAGTGGTGATTCAAATTATCTTGAGGCCAAAGCTCTATTTCTAAAATAAGGGTCCCAAAACCTTATTTTACTTCAATGCTCACTTCATATCACACCCACTTCATTGTAGCAGTTGCCACGAAGTGAGCTGCCTCTGGGATGCCATGCCTCTGAATCTGTCCTAGTCTCTCTCTATCATTAGAAAGAACATTATCTAGATCTTGCTGTATGAACAACCCCTTTAGCTAAAGTATACAAACACTGTTTGTACCAGCTAGAACTAGTTAATATTGGCAATGCTTATTTTTATTTACACCAAAAGCTTATTGGATTTACAGCATGAACCTATAATTAGAAATAAGAGATGCTGAATCAGACAGCTAACGTCTATAAATGGTGAGATTTTCCTGTGCCAATGACAGCTTTAGTGCTTGGTGACTGATAGCACTATTTTAAAGTGCACTTATCCTTTAAATGGTGAGCAGAGAGACTCCACTTTCTGAGAGAGCTGTCTGACAGGAGGGAACACCTGTCTGAGAGCCGTGACACTGCAGAGATGGAGGAGAAGTCCTTGGAGTTAGCAGAGAGGTGTGTCTTGATGGTGAGGGCAGAGGGTGTAGGAACTTTCTCCTTTTCCGAGGAGTGAGCAAGTCTTTGAAGCACACATTGTGGATCACATATAGCCACATGAATAGTACCATAAGGTAGCAGCACGGGAACTTGTTTTAGGAATTACCGTTGGGATAGTTGTTAGGCAGCAGGAGAGGCATCTTCCCCACTGCTAGGATGTGTAGGCAGCACTGCTCAACATCCTGAGGAGGCAGCAGGTCAGAGACCTAGTGACTAACTAGGATGTTTGTACAGACCTTTTACAACTCTCATGGTACCTGTGAAACTCAGACAGCGCAGGCTAACTGCCCTGCAATCCAACAGACTTGGTAAAAGTGTAAAACAGCTGTCTCTAATGGCATGACTACAACATGCAGTTCAGCAAATGTGACTTGGGGCCTCATTACTGTGTCTCCACTTCTGACATTTATAGTTAAACGATGTTGTTGATTCCTGCAAGAGACGCTACAATTTCTCTAATTAAAGGAGGGAAAAAAATCCCCAGCACCCAAAAAAACAATCTTCTTGTTCCTTCCCAGATTGTTCCCATTTACTGCAAATAAGCATGAGTTCCTGCCTGGAAGCACTATCTGCAAACTGCAGTCAGATGTAAAAGAAGCCTAATCAAGCTTGGGAACCAGGCCTTAATTAGACTACTTGGAAAACAGAGCAGAAGAGCAAATGAAAATTATTAACCATCACTCATGATTCCTGTTTCTAATTTTAAAGAGGAAATCATGCATTAATCAAACCGTAGCCCTAAGCTCAGAGACACGTTTTAGAAATATCCTGAAACAACAAGAGGAAATCTTTTCAGTGTTTAGAGAAAACAACTCCCGATCAGCTAGTATGTGTAGCACAATATATTTTGACATGAAATAAGCTATGTTTCAGTATGCTTAGCTTTTGCTGGGTCCAAGAAAAACAAAACCAGTACCAACTGAAATGAAGGCACATGACAACAATTGGGGTTAAGCCTGGGTTTTGTTAAAGGAAAACAGAAATGTAGAGTATGTTGTTTTCATGGATAAAGGAAAAGACATGGAAGGGTAAGAACAAGAAGAACGATGTGGTAATATCACTGCTATTGTGTGCTTTGGTCATAGTAAAGAAGCTCTTTGGCACACAGAAACAGTATTTAATACAAATTATTTCTGATAAAAAAGAGCAAACAGGAGCACAACCTCTAAATATTACCCAGAGATCACTTGAGATCTTGTAATAGGATTTATCAGAACTTACTTCATAGTTTCTGTTATATTTGGACTATAAAGATAATTTACTATTTTTTGGCAAACTAATGTGAACTTTCTGGCTGCGATTCAGAAACTAACATTTTCTGGTGGAGTCAGATTGAAATCTTTAATTTTCTTGGAACTCTCCAGGAAGAGGAGAGAAAATGGGCTCTTGACCTATATTAAACATTGCACCCATTCTTGTGGAAACATCTCATTGCTAAGAATGCTCCCTTTTTTCAAAACACAAATATCCAAGCGTCTCTCTTTGAATTGCAAGCAACACTTTCTAGAACATACCAGTTTTCCTCTTAGCTGTCCAAGCATTTACCAAGTATTGCCTGTTTAGATTTCTAAAGCTAGTGGTTTCACGATCTGAAATTACATATCTAGAAATGTTTAGATGGCATGCACACTTGTGTTGCTATTGTGACTCACAGACCACAGTTATTGTTCTGTGAACAGATTAAAAATTTAATGGCAAGTGAGAAAGATATAGGCATTTTTTCACATATCGTGCTATATATGTCATACTTTTAACAGAACTAAACAATGAAGTTCAACAATCAAAGTTGGCAATTTCATAGAGCTTTATGGTCTGGAGGAATGGGCACAAACAAGGATTAGTAAGTACTGAATTTTAATGATGGTTTTGGCGTGGCTTCTTTTAAAGTCTTGATGAGTAACTTCCACAGTTCAGCCCTGAACGGTCTGAACAAAGTGAAGGTTTTGTACTCCAGTTTAGTGGCATCTCCCTGCATGATATAATACAGAACAAAGCTTTTTGATTTTAATTGAAAAATAACTCTAACTTTGTTTAGTTACTTTGGCTGAAGCTTCCATTATTTCTTTCGGACTCCTCATGTGCAGACCACTTGGGTGATGCCCTGGCTGCTAAAATGTAGTTGCAATGCTTCTACTAAATTAAGTATGACAGGATTTCAACTCTTGATTTCAGTGGATGACTAAGGACAAGATAGAGCATGTCTTGGCTAAAATCTGGTGCAGTTGCCTTGGAGGTAATGATGTAGGTTTAAATCCTCTCAGACTGAAAAAGGAGCTGAACCCAGATTTCCCATCTGCGGTGTGAGTGCTGTAAACGCCATATGGTTGTGCAAAAATGTAGATGATAGGATTATAATGTTTTGTAACAAAGTGGCTAAGACTCTTTTCCTTCATGCTAGACTCAAAGTTGCCTGTACACGTGTTCTTAATGCACTTTAGTTTGGTCATGTCTCAGTTTAAGCTTTGTTCAGCAGCAGAGCTCAGGTGGTTAGATGGAGCGTTCGTTGTAACCCAGAACAGCACCTTTCTTAGAGCTTTAGACTCCTGGAGGGTTTTCGTTGCACACTGCTGTGCCTAAGGAGCTTTCATCACCTTATGGACACCGGAGAAAGTAGTCTAATACAACCTGAAGCATTATATTATCTTGTCAATACCCGTAGCTCTTTCATTTTACCTATACTAGGTAAAGTGACATATGTCAGTGTGCATTTATTGTCCTGCCCGCTGAAGAATTCGTTAAATTCTAATTTTGCTGTGGCTACTTGATTTTCCCTATTTTTTCATGTGCTTTCACTAACAATCAGCTTTGTGCCTCCGTTTTTGAATTTTATCATTGCAGTGTAGCCTTCATATCAAAGCAGTGATGGTACTACAACAGCAGTCTGCTGCTATCATCTGCCTTGTTTTCATAGTAATGGGGGTGTGCCATGCCAAGTTTTCCTTTCAAGTTAATCCACTATTCTGGGGACTACCACGTGATTTCTTGTAATAATTATTTTTGCCTGCGTTCTTACCCTGTACCTGCAGTTATCCATCAGAGCTACACAGCTATCAACACTCACAACCCAGAAGTGGAAATGAGCCTGTCACTGTTCGTTCCATATTTATGTACCAATGCTAACAGCCTGGTAGAAATCCAAATTTGATTTGATTTTGAGTGAGTTCCAGCACTGTTTAACTGTTTATAGAGTAAATCTAGTTTCAGTTAGCTTACCTTGATTAAATTACATACTTATGTGCCATAACAGTGTCTCAAATGTACACACACGCCCCTTTTTTATTTTTCATCTTCTTTGTCTTGGCTATGCTTTTTAGTCTTTACACATTCACCGTTGTTATTGTAACTGTGAGCTTTTGGGTAGCAATCACAAAGTTCTAGGTGCTTTCCAAACATTAAAAAAGAAAAAAAAAAAAAAAAAGAAGAGCACAATTTCTTGGCTATTGTAATCATGTCCTTGCAGGTCTATCTCAATGCACCCTCTATGTGAAATATACCCACAAACACATGGCTTGTTTGATTTATAGCTGCTTGTGTTTTTCCAAGTGACTTGACCGTTGAAGAACTCCAATGACTGCTCTGTTTGTGTATTTTAGCCAAGGCTGGCTCTAGCACTTAGGACTCTGCACGCTGGAACAACTTATTCAGAAGGTTTGCTTTTGCTTTACATCCATCTGTGATTTTAGTTCCCTTTGCTCCATTTTTTTTGTCCTGCATTTGGTAATTCCAAATGTTGTGCCTGTTCTGTTGTTTTCTCCATTTAGTAGCCTCCCCCTTGTAGATTCTCAGTGGTTGAATAATGGTGTCACTTCAAAACAAAGCAGAAAGATATTCATGTGCTTCACTTATTCTTCTAGATTTTTGTTACTGTTCTCATTTGATGTCATTGTTGGTTTATGATGGAGGCTTGGCTACAATTATAAACACTAAAACATTCTATTTTACTTTTTTTTAATTCCACAATGATGCCAGACCTTAGAAGAGAGAGATAACAAACACAGTCCATGTTTCTAGCAGGATCTGAATCTGTAGCTCTGAGACCACTGCACAAGCTGCCTGTGAAACAGGAATAAATATGTGTTCCACAAATAAGACCTAGTTTCTCAAACACAGTAAGAGCTTATCACTTCTCCTTGCAGTTGCTTTACCAGACATCTCAATATTTTGAACTCTATAAGGCTGCATTCACACTTCTTTTCTGTTGCATGCTCTAGTGCAGATTGAAGTCCTGATCTACCAATTATCCATATTGTCCTTTGATTAGAATTTGCCCTTGCTCCTACGTAGGCTGTGAGTATAGCTTTGCTTTGCAAGGAAATTGGGATGTGGAGATTGTATATACCCAGCCTGCAGTCTTGCTGCGGCTGCAGCATCTCATCTGGCTTCGGGACTGGAAAGTGCTCCTTGGTAATCGTGATACAGCCGCTTACAACAGTCACTCATACAGTAATGAAGCATGAGGCTTGATTGCTGAAATCGCCCAGCACGATGAGCTTTGGAAGGTGACTGTTAGACTTTGTTAAGGAGAAATAACAAAATGCATTTGCAGCAGAGAAAGGTAAAAATACTTCGCGTGAGGTGAGTAGTATTTCAGGAGGCTGTATTAGCGCTGTAAGGGCACATAATACTATCAAGCATTTTGTTGTATTTGAGGACCTCAGGGAAGGGAGGAGAAATCCCCTGAATTTTGTCCTTACTGAGTGGAGAATGCTCTCTAATATGCTTTCCTGACACTTAAGGTAAAGCTGTTTACCAAGCTGTAATTGGTCACTGAGGCTTTGTCTAAACGTGAAGTCAAAGAGAGCTGGGCATTCGTGCCTAGCCAGGGTGGGTGTCTCAGGAATAGTACCCCATGGAGAAGATATATCTTATAGGAAGCTACTTTGAATGGTCCAAAACAGATGTAGGAGCAAGGCAATAGTGAAGGGGTGTGGAAAACCATGGGTCCAGTGTTTGGTGTTACTTTCTGGCCTGGCTTTATTTAGCAATATAGACATAGCCTTAGAAATGTGGCTGGATCACTCACATCTCAAGCTGGACTTAGTTCTGCTGTGTGGAAGACGGGTTCCAGGCATCTGATCTGTGTAGATTGCACAGGAGGTAGAGGGTTCAGACATTCTTACAAATTTTGCCAAATTCATTACCAAAACCGTGGGAGCTGAGAGCTGGAGCACTAACCTGAGACGTGCCAGGGTTCACTGCTTCACTGCTCCATTGCAGACCTCTGCCTGACCTGGGGGAAAGCAGCTTCTGTGAAAAGGTTTTGCCCATCAGTAAAATGACTACTGCAGTACTCCTGTATCAGACAGTGGTGCGAGGTGCTGCCATGCTTCAGGAGCAGGGATCCTAAAAATTCCTTAGGTAGGTGGACGTACCAGTGTTAGAGGCTCCTGCAGCAGGGAGATTTCCAGAGCTGATTCGGAGCATCTCTGCAGTCTAAAAGGCAGGGCTTCCTTCAGAGTTCAGAGCCAAGCTGATTCTTAGAGGCAAGATTTAGGCAATAAAGAGATGACCTCGCTGAAAGAAATGGAAGAGTTACTTCATGTACGAACCGTCTTTCTCTTTGTTTCAGAATGAAGGAAACTTTTGTGGTGTTCAAGTACGCTCCTTTTCCTACTTACCTGCCAGGGATATATTGCCATCTTACTTTGTTTTTAACTTCCACTTATAAATCACTGTAAAACAAGACAGAACCAGCAGATAGCACAAAGTGTAATAAAGTCATTCAGAACCTGATTACAAAATGAACGGAAGAATTTATGAGAAAGAATGCTGGAAACCCCATTTAAACATTTACACACAGGGGAAAGAATGCTCTTCTTTTTCTTTCTAGCCTTCCCATGTGTTATGCTTTTTCCTATGTCTCTAAAGGGTGCTTGACATTGATGAAGCTTCAGTTGATGAAGGTCTTTGCAAACCAATAAATAGCAGTGCTTAATGGATTCCTTTGCATATGGCAACTTGCATTCCTGGTGTTGACTGCTCCACTGCAGGGGCTGCTACTGCTGTCTCAGTGTTGATACTGACAGACCTGTTAGGCAGACTGGCTTTGATCTAGCTTTTATGTTCCTTTACCATAATACAAGTCGACTTTATTGGACCAATTAAAATTGCAGTCTTCCTTTCTTGTCTCTGTAGGGTAGAGCAGAGATGCGGCAAACTTAAGCATTTTCATTTATAATGGGTTTATGAATTCTTGTTTTATGTCTCAAACCTGAGTTTATAAAGTCCAATTTACTAGTGACCTTGCCTGTCAATTGTGTAATAAATATGTTAAGACCAAGGATTAAAAAAGTATTAGGCAGAGATATGTCATGTTACTTAAAGCTCTGTTTGCAACATTGATTACAAATGTATTTTAATTGGTCAAATGTCAATAAAATCAACATTGATTACAAATTAGATTGCATTGATTACAAATGCATTTTAATTGGTCAAATTTCAATAAAATTCTATCTTTTTTTTAATAATATCTTACAATATTTTGCTAAAATGGAGTTTTGCTCCATGTAGTCCAAGTAGAAATGACTACATTTACAAATACAACATTTAGAGAAGATCAAAGAGAAGATAAAATCAGAGGTGATTTCATAAGCGCCTTTGAGACATAAAAGGGGTGATCTTGACATCCTTCCTATGCCAGAATTACATTGCTCCTCAATGTGCAATCAACTGCATCAGATTAATTATCTACTGGTAGTTAATATTATTTTTATGTCAATATTATTTTCAACCATATCAACCCACACTGCTGCTGCTGTTCCACCAAGCAGAGGCTAGTGAAAAGACTTCCTTGCTTAGAATTTAGTGTGGAAGCAATAGTGTGAAAATCAGAAAAAAAGATTTTTGCAAACAATATGGCTTCTCCAGATCATGATTTATATGTGAACCATGCTGATCAAGCATCCTCCTGATCATCTGTTTTTCCTTTATACATTTACACTCCCTTTCTGTCTTAATAAGTCTTCTATGAGAATAAACCTATAAGCAATCTGGATTCCATGCTACAGTTCAAAGAATTCTATTTAAAAAGCTCAAGGAAGACAGACATATTTTTATTGTAAATGCTAGTGCAATGCAGCATCACTCTATGTGCCTGTTGGGGTGACACCACAGGTAGGACGAGCCTCAACTAACTTTAGCCATCTCAGTGTCTCTGATTCTGGAGGAAACACTTTCTGGAGGAGGTTATGGGATTCCACTGAATGAAGAGCTTGAATGAGTCAAGTGCATTCTGACTAATTCCCTCGTCTGCTTTTAGCAAACAATAAGATTTGTCCACTAAATTGTCCCACCACAAGCATTTCCCAGAACTCTGGCTTCATCTAATTGTGTTTATATCCCAATAATAAGGAAATAAAAGAATAACAGAAACTCAAGGCACAGCTTTTGATAGGAATGCAACAATGTGCAACTAGCGCCATCATTTACCCCACCTACAAAGTTATCTGATACAGTAATAACGACCTATATCTGATACAGTAATAACGACCTATATACCAAGAAGTCATTTGTCGGCCATTTTTGTTTATATGCATTCTATACTGTAGAACAGCATTGCCTGGAAGTAGGAGGAAAGACTCACTCTCGAGTTTGGTTGAATATCAAGGATAAGATTAATCAGCCATAATAACACTGCTGTTTAGATAACAAGAACTTCATCCAAGGTTATGAAATACTTGTGTAGCTCAGCAGCTGGAAAATATCTTCAGATGCTTCCACACTATTTATATCTTCTGTTTTTAGGAAGAGAACTTAATTAATTTTCTTTGTTGCTGGAAGCTTTCTAGAGAGTTTAAGGTGATGTTGATATCACTGAGAGATCAAGATGTTAGAGAATTTATCTACATGTCAAATATTATTCCTTTCTGTGCTCAAATGTTCATGTACAATTATAGCCAACAGCTAAATTAAAAATTTAAAAAGAACAAAAGAAATGTGCCCATGAAACACAAGAATATGCAAAATCTGAATTAAAAAAAAAACACAACAGCTTTTTATATGCCTAGGTATAGTTTTTAATGGGTGCCGTACATAGGGAATAAGAAGTCACCAGATGGTAGCTCAATGCACACCACAAGCATTTTTATTCTGTTGGGTTCATTAAATAAAGTTTTTCCTGCCTGTACTGAAAACCTGAAGTGAAGCTCCAGTATCCTGCTAATGCAAGATCAGTATATGCCTAAAAAGCAAACTGTGCTGCCCATTAATTTTATTTTTGTTCTGCCATAAGTTTACAAGTCTGACTTAAAAATGATACCTCTTGATTTGTTAGGTTGAAAGTAAAGGTTGAACTTATTCTGGAACCTGGCAAATAAACTGTCACTGAGGGCCAGCTGCTCCTTAAGGGCCAGGACCTGAGGGGGATAGTACCCAGAATGCTACAGCAAGGCAAGCAGGACAGACTTAGAGACAGTGGCCAGGTCCAACAAAGAGTTCAGATCATGAGGCAGCATCACAGTGATGAGACAGGTCTGAGGTCAAGCCAGAAGTCAATCAGGAATTTTTTTACATATGTTCACCCAATATCATCATTGTCATCAATACAATTACTTCTGCATTTCTTTGAAATTATGTCAGTGTTGTGTTAGGTTGTGTTTAGAGCTCTTTGCTCTAAACCTATGGTCTCAATTAAAAATACACAGGGAATCTGTGGGAAGCAGGGAATACTGTTCTGCCCCTTTTTGGAAGTATGATTGTGTGAATTATCTGTTGTCACTCTGAAAGACAGAAGTTCTGGAGTCAACATTCAATTCTTCACTGCAGTTACCCTTCCCAGGGTAGAAACCTTCCTTTTTTTAAAAAAAGAAAAGCCACTTTTTGGGAAAAATTCTACTGAATAGCTGATTCTGAATCATTAATATTCCTTTAAAGGAAGTAGAGGGAATGAAAAAAATCAGCCAGCATTTTATGTTTCCAAGGCAAATTAACAGGGAACAATGATTAGAAAGCAGAAACTTTCCTTCCATGTGTGTGGTTACTCTTCTAGCTAACACTGTTTTCAAAAAGAAATTAATCTTATGCCGGATAGTTTGGAATGTTGAGTAGAGTTTTATCCATGGAATAAATACTCCAGCATGGTTTTACTACCTCTTTGTTCTTCAAGTGCCATGTTGTCATTTTGGATTTCCTGTGTCATAGCACGTTTCATGCTGTGAAAAGTTGTCATTAGGCCTCTATAAAATCCCAACATTTTCAAACCATGAAATTTTAAGCTTGTGTAACAAAATTCTAAGAATTACGCAGCTTGATTTACATTAGGATTATATGTTATGTCATACTCTGAGACCAAAGATAAAATGATTAATATTTTTTAACTACCCTATTATGCAGCTCAGGAGCTGAACATTAACAAACATTCTGTTCATTTCATTTAAAGATATCTGCTTCATTGCATTGAAAAAAAAATAGCCTTTAAGAAATAGAAGACAAAATAAACAGGACTTTTATTTTCCTGGTGTTTTGTATACTCTTTCCCTCATCTTTTGTATACTCTAGCATAATTACATTAAAATAATGTTGGGAAACTTGATTGTGGGTTTCTGTGATTTGCAAAACTTCAATCAGTATGTTTAAGATTGGTGATTCAGATGGAAAAAATTAACAGACATAATAAAGAAGATAACTAAGAAAATTCAGTCTTGAAAGAAAAGAATAGGAAGAAATACTACTATGAGCTTTCTTTCCAGAATATAGTCATGTCACAAATTTCTTGACTGATTCAAGCAGTAAGTTCAATACAAACCACATATTTGTAAATTGTTGCATATTATTGGTTAGTTCTGATATGAGTTCTCCATTGTTCATGTTTGGTGAAATAGGGAAGCTTTTAAAATGCCAAGCTGTTGAGTGTACAATACTATGCACGGCAATGGATTGTCCCCTCCTTTAACAACAGTTTCTCAGAATTTCCCTGAAGACAGCAGCACATACTATATTTTTGACAGATTTCTCTTTTGTCTCTTCCTTCTCTCCTCAGTGAGGGAATGGAAGAAATGTTTGAAAATGAAATATACTAGATATTAAAATAAAAACCTTGAAAGCTAGGACAGCAGGGAAATTTTCTATGAACAAAGTACTAGTAATTGAATTCAAATAACAAAATGGGAAGTCTTCAAAATAACTGGGAAGTCCAAACCAGATTCTTACAGTCACTCTCTGGAGAGTAAATTTCTCCAAATCTGTAGTTAACTCTTTTCCATTTAAGTCATTTCTACAGATTGTATCCTTAAAATAAGAAATGTGGAACATGAGGAAGTTCTCAGTGGAGGGTGCAAAGGTAATTTTATCTCTCTAGGTGTTTGTTGCACCATTCCTATGTCAATAACATCTGTGACCTTCCCAACAAACTCACAGGACAGTAAGGCACACTGAAGAGGTGCTGGTTAAACTAGTAATTATTGTCATTTTTATTGTTATAGTGGCTAGAACCTCTTATCACAGTTAGGATTGGCACTGATGTAGGTAAAAAAATTTTAGTTCACACCCCACAGTCATTTGGCTTCCCTGCTGTTATTGTGACAAGATGTGAAGCGGCACAGAAAGGTTGTTTGATTTGTGGGTGTGCAATGTAAAAGCAAAGTATTAAGTGTGATAATTCATAATATGATATTTTTTATCACTGAATGTTTTTTCTCCAGTGTTATGTGAGACAGTAGGGTTTTTATGCGTTTTTCTGGGGTCTTAATTCTAATTCTGGGACAGCTACAATGTATTTTCTAAAGCCTGTCTGTCCTATCTGAATTTATTATTTATTTTTTTTAATGATAGATAAGTAACAGTCCTCAGATCTGCTTTATGAAATTACAGGTTGTGATGCAAGCATTTTACATGTCAAGAGCAAATTTGCAACAGGCTTCAAGGAAGTCAGGAGCCATCACGCAGCAGAATTTCTGAAATCAATGGGAGGCTTTCCTCTGACTTCAGTGGGAGTTGGAACAGATGCAGAAGGGGCACTTTATAAGGAGAGAAAACTAGTTCATTTAGGATTTTTGTACATAATTAAAGAAATATTCCATTATTCACATATACGAATGCCAACTTGTTGTACCATGTCTTTCATGATTAACAATGGTTGGATAGTATCCAAATGAAAATTCTGGCTACTTCTGGCTATCTGGCTTAAATGCAATGAGACATAATGTGCCAGATTCTTGCAATACCATTTGTGCATGCCAAGGATCATCTTTCTACATCATATGCAGTTATTTTACATGAGTTGGGTTTAGAAGGGAGGTGATTCATTAAAGAAAGTCCACACTGCTATTAGGATATATTTTTATCATACAATGGTGTCAGTGTAATACGTTCAGTACAAAAACCTGACACTGATTATAAGGACCTATGAACATTGCTTCATGCATTGCCTAAACTTGCACAAGAATAGCTTCTTCCATAGCCAGAATACTTGAAGACATGCTCTGAACAGAACCATACTGCCCTCTGTCCCACAAGTACTCAGAAACAGATGTGCAACCACATGTAACGTTGTGTTAGTCCTACGCAGTTCGACTAAAACTACCATTTTTTTTTTCTCTGGGCTTTAGTTAAAAGTTTTCCTCTCTTCCATGTGTATGGTTCTCTAATGTGCCAGTGTATCACTGTGCCGGTGATAAAACTGTTGTAAATTACATGCAGCCATATTTCAGGTATTTTATTTTAAGGGTCCATCAAAGATTATTTCTAGACTGCGTCCTATTTGGCCATACTGTCCCTGTCTCTACCTCCTTTATCATGTTAAATCAAACTCTTACGCTTCAATAAGAATGTCTCACAGCCTTGTCTCCCTAATTTTCCTTCTCTCTCTCAGCATCTGGGATAAACAATAGACTTTTTTCTCCCATTATTTGCAACACTAAAGTTCTCCCTCTATTAGTTACATTTGCAAGCAAGCATTTCTATAACTTTTTTCCCTGCTGCCCCTCATAAATGAAAAACGCTCTCCTCAACCACCTGCAAAGCCATATCAACTTGCTTCAAATCCTTATTAAAAATTTCTTATTCTGATTTAAAAAAAAAAATCAGATAAAAGAAAGAAATGGGCTTCTGGAAGATTATGGTGGCCTGTGTGCAAAGGGAGGGCTTTATTATGGAAATGCAAAACAAATACTAATTTTCTTTTAGACAACCTAAAGCCTAGTGGGTTAATTTGCATACTGAAGATAGAGGTCCATATTTTTTGCTTCCTTCCTGGACACAGTAGACCAATGTAATGACAAGTTACAGTCGATAAACATTAATGTCAAAAAGAAGTAAAGCTCATAACAAGAAAGTAAAATACAGATTGCATTCTGACGGATTTTTGGGGATCTCTTCAGAAGCTGCATTTCCTTCCCAGCTGATCATATGACGCATATTGCTAATCTCAGTGATCACATTTGCCATTGTACTGCAAGGGAAATAATTGTTTTTTAACAGCTGATGAAATAAGAACTATATTTACTTGTCTTTTCATACAGTCAGGCTTAAGCCATTAAGCCAATGCTTAAAAACCTCCAGAAAGCAACAAAACACTTAAGAATCTTGTTTTCAAGCTTAATTCAGGATGATATCAGGATTTAATACTCTAATTGCAATCTAACAAGGGATGTTTTTGCAGTTACCTCAATGTTTGTAAGGCTGTGACTCATGAACAAATTACTTTCATGGTTGAGTTACATTTACACAAGCCAGCGTGTGAATTTTACATGCAGATCAACAAGATGGGACAGATTTAGGTGTGGGCATATTTATATAAAGGATTTGAATATGAGCATGGAAGAGTGGAAAGCAAAATATCTGCATTGGTATATTTGCTACTTCATGCAGAAATTGCTCGCAATCATATTGATGAAACTTTAAAGAGACTAATTTCATACAGGGCATTAAGTAGGATTTTGGCAGAGAGTTTGCGGTAGAAGAATCTAAAAGCTGGTGACATCCCAAATCCTTAACTAAATATGGATTGATGCCACATGTCAATCCTTCACTTACAGCAAATGATGTGGAGCTCATCCCAAAGATGGCAAACAGCCATGTTAGCCTCTCCAGGAGAACACACAATACCACTGAGCTTCAGAGGCTAAAGGGAAACTACATGCATGTAGCTCAAATAAAATTAAAACACAGTATATTGTATAGTGTCTCCTACTAAAACAATACACCTGCACAATCTGGCATACTGACGTAACCCACAGGAGGGAGGTGGCACTTAGTTTCATACCAAAAATTCTTTGCTTACGAGGTGAGGGGTGGGCATGGAACTTTGGTAACTGGGAAAGAAAGTATTGCTTAAAGGATATATAGACAATGAAGCATCTTAACTAAGAACATTTAGAAGAGGAAATTAGGCAAAGGTTTAGTCAAGTTGTCAAGGGAAATGTCTAGCTCAGACTTTCCTGCATCTCCCCAGACCTTTTCTTCAGTATTTACTCATTTTTTTTCAGCAAGTTCATCTTTAAGAGGAAAAGGAGATCAACAACTATGTCATAAATAAGAGAAAAAGGATTATTTAAGATCAGAAATCACCCATGTCAGTACAATTTTAGATATTGAGAATGTAATTTATATGAAATAAAGGAAACTACTGGTTTTTTCCTCCTAGTAAAAGCTTCACATTTCATGTCAGAAATAGCTTGTAAACTAAAGAAAGACTGAGTCATCCAAGAGTTCACCTTGTGTTTCATCTTCCATATTATGACAAAAAGGTTGACACTGTGAGATCTGTTGCTGCTGAATATCTTAAGAAACATGGCTTGTGATCATAGTTGCTAATAGAAACACAAGTATTCCTTGTGATTTCCAAGGAATGGCTATGTAGGTGAGGGGAGAAACTGTGGGAGTATTTAGTAATCACTTCTGCAACAGAGAGACCAAAACAACAATCCTGCTTTCCACCCCGCATTGTTCAATGTATAGCTTGTCTTTTGTGTCATTTTTTCAATTTGAAAAATTTGCTGTGAGGTGTGATTTTGTGCTTTTGGCCTTGACAGAACTGGAAAAAAAAACCAAACACCACACATTCCAAGTAATTTTAGCAGGTCTCTAAACTAAACTATTTGTCACCAACCGAAATATTGTTCCTTGCCTAAGGTTCTCTGCTAGATGTTACAAACTGGCACTCTTTTGTTCAAGATATAAACTTCAACATTCACTTTCCTAAATTCATTGTTGTATGTCTTTTCATGGCTTCTGGAAAAGAAAAATGATGTTTCCATGGTTTTTGGGAGGGTCTTTCCTGTTTCTCTTCACTTCAACTGTGTTTGCAAGGAGTTAAAACATTACGGTAAAATCATAGAAGCTGCATTAAATCTGAATGGAATGTGACAGAATACGTTTTCATGTCAGATTTTTTTTTTTTGTTCTTTTTCTACAGTGCCGGATCCGTAGGATGACTGACAGGGTGTAGAGCATTCTAGAAAAGCAGGATAATGATAGAGGAATACGCAAGTCCAGCAATGTTGCAGTTAAGTTAGTTGTCATGTAATCTTGTACATAACCCAGATATCAAAGTGAGTAAAATTTCTCTGATCAGCCTCCTAAAAGTTACAGCAATGTATGAGCAAGAGAATTTTTCTGGGTCAGAGAGTCCAGTCCCTTGCTATTCTAAGCACTACATCATATAAACCCTTTCATAAAGTTAATACATCCCTTATAGAGCAGATGTTCATGCTGGGAAGGATAAAGTATATGCAGGCTTTGTAAACTTACTTTCTTTAAAATGAGTATTCCTCAACCAACACACTAACACATAGTCATAGAGAAGATTTCTTTAGTAAAATAATGATACGCTGGTAAACTTTAATCAGAGGAAGTCATCAGAGTCTGAAATAAAACTCAGTGCCTATTTTGTCTGCACATTTTCTCTAAAAATTCTTGCTAATTCAAAGGGGAACTGTTTGGAGGGGGAGATTGCTTTCACCTGAACTTCTGAAAACAAAAAGGGATCATAGTGCTTTAAGAAAGTGACGCCCTCAAATAAATGGGGCATGACTGAGCCAAAATGTCTCTACAAACATTTGTAACAGCCGTCTGTCAGTTTGTGGTATATTGTGAAATCGTCTAATACATGTTCAGCTTGTTTAGGAGTCTTTCCCTTACCCAAGGCTTGATCAAGAATGTCTTCTCTAATCCTGCAGGGAAAAACAATATGTGCTGGTCAGTAACAACCCTTTTGACTATCAAAGCAACATGAGTGACATTTTCAAAAAGGAGTAGTAAGGAACTCCTGTACGTAAATCAGTAGGATCACGTTCAAGTGTGTTTCTCTGTCTATGCACGTGCCAATGCATATGGCAGAAAGAGAGAGGAGGGCAGGAAAGGAGAAGGGGGAGAGGATGAGGACTTCTAAAAGAGTATGAGCCAACATCTTCTGAAGGCTGAAAGTGGAAATAATGAATTATGAAAATTGGTTTTTTAAGCTATGCTGACTGGAAAAAGTGCTGATGTAGTTTTATCTGGGACTCCGTACGCTAATATCAGAATCTGCAATGGTATTTTAGTCTGGTCTTAATGGATAGCTGAGGTTTACAGTACCCATTAATAATTTATGATATACAGAAATAGTCTGGAAGAAGAAAGTCCTATTAATGTACTAGCTTGGTTTGAAAAGAGTTACAAACAACACAAATCCCACTAAAGTGATTTGTCTCCTTTCAGTTGAATTTAGACAGCATAGTCTAGCCCTGTTGAGGATTGTGTTTCTGGCTGGTAAGTGGGTTTTACTCCAGCCCTTCAAGTACCAGGATATTCCTCCTTCCTGTTTGTCTCCATTACAGCAATCATATCAGACATGGATTTGCCATTATTTGTAAATCACGAAGGAGCCTTCGCTTAGGGCAGAAGTCTGGTTTGCTGAAATTTTAGACAGACTTAAAGCAAGCGTGTTAGTGTAATAAAACATTTCTCATGAACTTATGAACCTGTAGCTCTTACAGATTTTTCTCTCATGGTTTACTGTATAAATGGTATGCGTACTTTCTTTAGTAAGTATCTGTCAAAATGATACATAGCTTTTGCATAAAATATATCGCCGGATGCATACAAATATGAGATATGTCTAAGCAGGCAAGTAATATGCAAAAAAAAGTAGAAAATATATCTACATGCTTTAAATAGCACTTCTGAATGCCATTTGTCCATCTTTTTAATGAAACAAAACACTGTTGTTTAGTCCAAGGCCTCTGTCATCAATGAAAATCATATAACTTCACTAGCTTTTGAGCAGCAAGTTTTTCCAGTCTCTCCAAGCAGATTGCAATAAAGTCTTTGTGACGTACCATCATGGAGTTTTCAGTGTGCTACATTTTTGACAGAAAAGCAATTTTAGAAATCACAGAGAAATTCAAGTAAATGATGACTTCTCTTTAATGCAACTTTGAAGCTTTAACATTAGGCTCCCAAATGACATGAACACAATTGTAGAGGGCTCAGAGAAAATAAATTTTTAATCAATACTTTTAAAAATTTGTTGGAAGATGCCTCAGTTCAGTTGATCAAAATGCTGAAACAGTTATTAGGTATCATTAAAGTAGACAGGATCTAAACATGAGCTTAAGTGGTTTGCTAAGGGGATAGCTTCTGATCTGGACCATCAATAAAGCCGTAGTTCTTTAAATAATAATATTGTGAATTTAAATTTCAGTATCCTGAACAAAGAACATAAGCTTTTTGGTAGGACAAGGAACTTTTTCTATTAAAGCAATATCTTTTTTTCCACAGGATTAATATTATCATAATGGATTGTAACATTCTAACAAATACATTGAAAAGAAAAATTTTAGAAACTCCTTAAAGAGTTTTTAAGAAAATAGTAATCTTCAACTTTCTGTTGGTCTAAACCCTTAAAAATACCAGTCTTGGTACAAAGATAGCTTGGTTTTATAGGAAGGACATGAGAACAATGACCACATGTTTCTAAAGATATTTTAAAATGCCCTAAAGATATTTTGAAACGCTTTAAGCGCATTATATAAACAAAATACTTGGTGCAGAAAGATTTCTATTGTCGTTTTTGTAGAACGCTGCGTCTAACTCATTCTTGAGTGATGTGACCATCTGAAACTCATTCTGTCTTTTGCTTCAATATTTTCCCCTTCCAAATCCAATATCCTTCAGTTCACCGTTTCTGACCTTTCTCCTTCCTGTCTCCACCTTCGGAAGACAAATGTCATTGGCCAAAACCAGCAGTCCTTGTGACATATCCGTATCTTACTGTTTGCAGCCTAAGCATACTAAACCTAACTTATCTTTGAGGCGTTAAAACTGCCCAGGACCCATGTGCTTAGTATGTGTTGGACTTCTTGAGGCTCTGCTGGTCAACCCTGCACAAGAATTGCCAAATTCTTCCCGATGTTAAGTATCTTGTTCCATGCTACTACACTTGTTGGATTGACAGCAATCTGGAAATGTGGAAAAATGACTCAATTCTACTGGGAGAACTTTTTGCTTGGGGAAAGAAAACATGTCCTGGTATAAACAGATGTAGGGTACTATCTCCTGGTGTGAGGGGGAATACAGAGTGGGCTAGAGCTTCCTACACCAACTTTGCTTCCTCTCTCACTTTTTGATAAACACAATCCCATGCCAATGGGATCTGTATCCTATTAAGAAAAGAAAAAGAAAAAGGAAGAGAAAAAGAAAAAGGAAGAGAAAAAGAAAAAGAAAAAGAAAAAGAAAAAGAAAAAGAAAAAGAAAAAGAAAAAGAAAAAGAAAAAGAAAAAGAAAAAGAAAAAGAAAAAGAAAAAGAAAAAGAAAAAGAAAAAGAAAAAGAAAAAGAAAAAGAAAATCTTCCACTGTAACACTGTTCACTATGTGCTCTAAAGATAAGAATGATCCTCTTGCAAGAGAAATTTAAGTAACAGTTGAGCCAGAGTCACTGTTCTTACTTCCTTTTTCTTGAGTTTCTGTTAGTTTATTCCCCCTTTTACTAGGTGACAGAAGAATCGGATGGCACTTGCCTTAGGTACTTTCACTGTTGTTATCTCTGTAGAGACTCTTGTATTTACACATGCTTAAGGGCACACCCTTCAAAGCTGCCTAATCTGCTTCCACAGAGCATGGCTGAATTTCTTCCTGACCGTATCTGCAGAGTTTTAAATTACAGGATGGGTTTAGAGTAGGTGTAACTACCTATACATTATTTTAGGCACCGCTTATCTTTTAAATGACTATTGATAAATCCCAAACTAATTAAGTGCCATGTCAGCTTTTCATAGCTCTACACACAAGATGAGTGGGGAGGAACCAGTGATAGTTTCTAGCTCTTGGTAGAGAAATATCAAGACATTCAGCACACTGCTCACTGCCAGGATAATTGCCCCAACTGTCACTTTTTGTATCAGGTAATTATTAGCACTCTTGCTACAAGAATGGAGAGCCCTGACAGAAAATCAAGGGGCAAGACTCTGTCATGGCACTTCTTCAGGCAGCAGGTGGAGGGACAAGATGCCAGGTCTCATCTTGCAGTGTATGCTTCCACTGTCTACTCCCATGGATACAATAATGGATCAGACATCCTGAAGCAGAAATCCCGCAGAACTACTTTATTGGTATTTCTTGGCTCCTAAGAGCAATAGGAATCCTTGGATAATTCTTTCTTTAATATTTAAGAGCATGCAGCTGACTTTCTCACGGGGAATAGTTGCGGGGGGGGAGGGAGTATTTAGTCAATGCTCCGCGGGCTTTCACATCTGGCAGCAACCATTTCGCTCTGAGGCAGCGCAGTAGATAGCGAAGAAAAATGCTAGGGCTGGGATTCAGCTGCAGGTAGTTGTCAGCTAATTGCATCTAGATGTTGGTAAATGAGATACCCAAACTCAGTTAGAGTCAGTGGACACCTAGAAAACATATCAGTGGAATCTCAAGTGCTATACAGCTGATCAGAATACATGTTTATTCGCACTTGAATTCTCTAGCAGACTTCTTCACAGGTACTAACCGGGGTCATAAGTTGGTTGTCTACCACAGGCAAAACGATGTTCCAGTTGTCATAGGATATCAGAGATGTCCTTGTGAGACTGATAGAGATCTGATGCATGAGCATTTCTGAGCTCCATCAAACTTGATGTTTGATGTGAAAAGTGAATGTCACAGTTAGCGTTACAGACTGACATTTCTAGTAATGCATCTTTTCAACGCAGTGAGAGGCGGGCAGCAGACCAGCAGAAAGGCCAGCAGTGACAGCGGCAGGGAGCTCTGCGTGTCATAACCAGCTGAAGAACCGAGCCTGTGGCCACTCAGTGCAGTCAATTCCAGGAGGCGGCTGCTATCAGGGGATCTCCTTAGGAGCAGGGCCTTGTTTTTTCCAAAGGTTTGGCGCTGATAGCTTTCTAACACATTAACCAGATCTTAATGCCAAACAATTATGCTCTACAAGTACATGCAGGAAGAATAATTATTTATTTGATGGTAAAATCCTGGTAGCTGGAAAGGACCATGCTGTTTATAAAAGTATCTGTAGTGTCTGTAATGCCTGTAGTGTCTGTAGCGTCTGTAGCGTCTGTAGCGTGTGGTTGTAGCTCTGATGATCGAAGGATATTGGCAAGGAAAGGAGTTTGGAGGTAATGGTGATGTCTTTTAGTAAACTAGTCTTGCCTTGCTTACATAGATGAATAGCCTTTTCAAGAGTAGAGGTTGCTACAGAAACATAAGAGTTTACATCTATAAAGACCTAAACTTTTAGGATCACAAGAAAAACGAGGACTCAGAGATGACCTCCCCACCTAAGGCCTCTGTTCTAAGCAATACCCAGAGCTATTCCTATTATTCAGAAGTCAACTGAACATATTTTGGACCTTTTCTCCTTTTAGTGAACCAGAATCAGAAGGCTGGTTGGTTGAAACCAAAGTCTTCCATGCTGAATGTGATGTGTGCTGCAGCACATATGCAAAGTCATCTGTTTTGTTTTGGGGGATTTTTTTGCCTTTTTTTTGTTTTCTGTTAGTGCTTGTACTGAATGACTGCAAGGATTGTCTCTTGTTCTTTCAAAAGCAAGTCATTCATTAGGATGTTTTACCTTTACTAAAAGACATGTTTTCAACTTCAGCATGGCCACTGGCCAGAAAAGCAATTTTCTTTTTTTTTTTTCCCTTCAAAAAAAAAGAGGTTGGAAACCATCAGCCTGTATCAGGAAGAAGGATTTCAGTTTTAAAGGTGAAATAACATTCACTCCTTTTACATGATAAATGGAAGAAATAGGATACACTAATGAAAGGGAGAGGACATAGCAATTAAAAATACCGGGAGAGGGTGGTACACAAGTCTATCCTCATGTTATCTTAAAGTAAATTAGCATGAGAGGTTAAAGAAGCCAGACTTCTTTTACTTCATAAATTACTCAGCTTTCAGTACAGGTTTTACAAGAGCACATATTACTTACCTGAACAACTGATAGTGTGGTATTTATCACATGCTGCCTCCATTTGTAAGGTCATAAATTCCCTTACTGTGGTTGCCTGTAACTTGTTTTAGTGCTAAGTGTAGCAGTAAAATGCTGGAAGAAAATCTATAGATTCAGCTTATAATACCTGACTCTGTATTTTATCCTATCTTGAAGGAAGTGAGAGATAAGGCTGAGGTTGCCTAAAACGAGCAGATATAGGAATAATTGCTACTTAGTGTCTTAACTGTCATTTATACATTGATTCCTGGCATTTTAATAGATGAGAAAAGAAAGCTTTTGCTTCCTACATTAAACCAAGGTACTTGAGCTTGGTATCTCTCCTGAAACTGTTGTCCCTTGAAACTTAAACACATAAATCAATACAAATATATAATTTTAAACTCGAAAATGTACATATATTAAGATATATTTTATTTATAGCATGTATTTTATATTTATGTAAGTTATAAAAAAATAAATTACTGTACTGTTTTCACATGTGTCCTGATGAAGGCAAGATGCTGTTTTGACATTGTTTTCATTCCAAACAAAAATCAGGCTTTTAAATTGCAAATCTTTTAGTGTGGAAACTTAACTTTTGCATTCTTGTATATGAAACTAGTCACAGTATCTGATTCACTGATTATATCCCAATAATCTCTGATACTGCTTTGCCACTGTCGTTATTTCCAGTAGATCTCAGTCTGTTTTTTCCTTGTTGGTCATTTGTTTGTTTGTTTATTTGTTTCACAGCTTATAGGAGATCAGGTCCTGTCACTTTATGGTGACTTGCTTTTTATACTGGTTTCCCTTATCAGGGTAATTATGCTGTCTTGAAAATAATCAGGTATATTCTGCTTACTGCAGATCTAGTGTGTATTTTAGACTGTGAGGACTTCATGTCCAACAAAATTATGTGTTCTTTACAGATGTCTGTAAAAGTTGCTCTTCTGAGGCATCATGAGATGTCTGGAAATAGTTTTGCTATTGATACCTTAATAGTTTTCTCAGATGCAGAATCAGATTGCAGCACTATTGGAAATCAAGCTGTACTCTTTTGTGATTTGCATTTCCCTAATAGGTATGACATCTGCTTGAAGACTCCTGGAGCATGGTTAATAATGCTGCTGGCAGGTTTTGTTCTTTTCTGCATTTTGCAGATGTTACATCCAGTGGTGCTCAGTTTTACGCCTCTCCTGAGGCTCTCATGAAAAATCTGTGCTGTTGTGTGCATGTTATATATTATGTGCTACAGGGCTGAGATGAAGAAGACTTTATCAGGTCTTTCTCAGCACTACCACATCTGTCCTTTGTGACCATAGGCATATCACTTCAGAAGTTTTCAAACCTACGCATGTACCATTATATGGAGAATCAGATGGCTGATAGCCATGTACGGTTGCTAAAATTTATTCAAATTTAATGGAAGGGCTTTGCGCATTATGATGCATGCTTATCACACAAAGAAACCACGAATTCTAATAAAAATTGAGCCATTTATATGTTAGGAAGACTGTCACCATAACCATCCTGTTCTTGTCTCATGGATATAGAGTAGGACTAATCCTGTATGTCAGATAGGGAAGCTAAGGCAGGAAAATAAACTATTTCCTCAGGGTTAGAGAGAGGTGTGTCAAAATCAAGATTCAAAACTAGCAGTTCTTTTGAGTAAGATTCATGAAACTTTAGCCATCTATATAACCTACACCTTATCTATATATGGCTCAATTTAGAGACCTAAACTCAGGCAACTAGTGGCATTTGAGACAATTTAGGGTATCTAGCCCCTGCTCCCATGCCTGGGAGATATGGTACAGGACCTGGGGGATACCCAAACTCTTCTGATGCAGCACCTGAAGGGCAGCATGATATTCTAAGGTATCTCAAAAGAAATTTTATACCTAATGAAGTCTTTACACTTTCTCTTCAGTGCCTTTAGCAACATTTGGATAGTAGGTTACCCAGTTTATTTCTAGCAGAAGATAGATAAATATCTTAAAACACCTCCATTGCCAAGGTCACAGTAATCCTGCAATTTTGGATTTATTTGGAGTCCTGATAAGAAAATCCAAGGTCCTGTAACCAGGGCTTTGTAACCTGCATCACTGCACATCTGCCTGGGCACAGATGATCTCTGGACGAGCCCTGGTCCCCTGATTTTGTATACTGCACTGCTCTCCCTCATGAAATGAATGTTTTTGTTTATTTTCACGGTCACGCAGGGACAAGTAAGGAAAGAGGGAGTTGATCTGCACTTCACTGTTGTACCAGTATGAAGCTGGGATTTGGTTTCTGTAAGCATCTCAGGCTAGCATCAGAAAATTTTGCCTGGATGTTGTGACACAGATACAGCTACAACTAATTACAGAAATCAGCCTTTACATAGCTTGTGGCAATCTTTGAACTAAGCTGACACAATTTATGCCTACTGTATTTTCCGCAATGTCTTCAAAACCAGAAGGCACCAGGGACTAACTTTAAAAGACAGAAAATGAGAGAAAGGCTCAGAATGTTGAAATTTCTAGGAAACTGAAATTATAACTTTGTAATCCCCACAGTTTGAGTCTGCTGTGAAGAAGGCAGCTGTTTTCAACTTAACAACAGAAGGCAAAAACATAATAACACAAGACTATCCACACTGGGTCAAACTAAAGATTCATCCTGCTGTTGTGAGACATCAGGCACCTCGGCAAGAACATGACAGGCAACCAAGTAAATATACCCCACAATATATTCCCTGTCTACAGCAATCTAGGGTTTTGCAGATAGATGTCTTTTATAATACGAAATAAATACTTCAGAAGGAAAACCACACAGAAGTGGACAGAGATGTTTTAATAGCTCTTGATGCATTCCTCCTCCCTCTGTTTTTTTTCTAATTGCTTTTTGAATCATGTGGGAAGGGGATCAACACCAAAAATACATCTTATTTGAAGAATCATTTCCTTTTTGTTTATTCTGAACCTCAGTTTTGTAGTCCTCATGTCGCTGGGAAGTGCTCTTCAGGGTACTTACAGCACTACTAATGAAAGAGATTGCAGGGTAATCATTAACATGTGGTTAGCCTAAACTCATTTTACATAGGGGACTTAAAAGTCTCTATATAGAAATAGTAGTTGGTGTCTACTGAGCTGAGGTTTTGCTAGGAACAGAGAGGTGAAAGGCTCTTTATTCTGTTCGCACTACCAGACTCCTACACCACACAGTCCTCCAGGATGCAGGATTTAAATGTTCAGCAAAACGATTTCCACTAATACGACAAAACTTTTCATGGTGAAAGCCCAGCTGGAGAGTTGCACCTTTTATAGGAGTCTAACACTGTGTTATTACTAGCATCCTGAAAGTAATTTGTGACAATAAGGAAAGAAATAGAGGCTATCAATCAGACTGTCAGTTCCTGTTTCAACCAGAACTCATTCAAACAACATATTGTAAGCCCAGATCTTTCAGTGTGCCAGTTTAAGAAACCTTTTCTTGCTGATTTGCAGCCTCAGGAGGAAGAACGCTTGCTAGATGCTGGTAGTGCTCCTTATTTAATTCGGCGTAAATTCATAAAATAAATTACCCAGATAATTGGCTGTGTTCTCAGTCCATGTGTACCCAGGCTGTATATTTTTCCATAGATGCAAAACAGATTTACGGCTTAAAAGTAAGAGCAGCGATAAAGGGATATTACTAGTAGTAGGCATGTGCCAAGTTTTATGACCAACTGCAATAAAAAAGGGGTTCAGACACTTCGAAAAATGAGATCTGTCAGATACTACTCACTGTTTTCTAGGTCCTGATGGAAAGCTCAAGCCCTGTGTAAAGAGAATACATTTATTTCTTTCATTCAAAATAGAATGCATGTAGTATTACTGTGATTTCAAAAATGATGCTAAAAAACCCTAATGCTGAGATAAAAACCAGGTTAAATAGTTCTCAAATTTTATTTTGTGTCCTGTGAGTTAGCGTTCTCAGGTGAACTATGTGGTCAATGCAGCTCAACCTTTTACAGTTCACCATGTAGTGCTGTAGAGGAGTGACTATAATAAGAATGTTGTAATATTAAAATACTATAAATGGTATTAAGTCATTAAATAAAATTGTATCTGGGATAAAAATGAAGCTAGCAGAGAGACAACTATGCAAAAGATGTCATATCAGTAGCATAAATGAATGTTTTGGTCTAAGGATGGGGGGGAGGAGAGTTTTTTTTGTCAGAGTAATATTTTTTAATATAAAAATACAGACAGCTGTAAAAAACAAGCAAGTTTCTAAGTATGTTTTGCCAATGATGCCAATTGGACTTAATAGCGTAAAAAACGGCAAGCAGTTGTATTGTTTTCTGAAGAACAATCTCCTTTATATGAATGAAGCAAGGCCTAATATCTTTAATTAGACAAACAGAACCAGCTGAAAGTTCGTCTCTTTTTCAAACTGTATCCATTGACACAGTAAAAGAAATTGCCTCTTTCTGCAGACATTGTTGTGCTTCTAGAGAAGAGTATATCGAAACGCACTATATATTTTTTCTGTTTATTACTACTTAAGAAAAAAAAATCTTTTGCTAATGCCTGTGAAGTAACACATTTGTTCTTTTTGCTTTAAAAAAAAAGCTGTTTATTTTATCGTATTTATAAAATGCAGTGAACGCAGCCAGCCAAACAAAGCTACTGCTAGGCAGGGATGGCTTGGGATCCCCTGAGGGGGACCTGCGCTCTGGGGCATGGAATGCCTCCCAGGGCCCGCCAAAGCAGTGCAGCCACGGGGAGACTTGCAGGGCAGAGCGTGCACTGGATTTTCTGGTTTTTGTTCAAACAGGCCTTGAAGGACCTCCAACTCATTCCAGCCAGTGAATTTCCATTATTTCAAAGGCCAATTTAAATATTGCTTCAGCCTTTTGAAGCTTCCCCCCAGGTAGGATGCATTTCCAAGAGGGCGATTTTGTGCCACTAGTGGTCAGACTTTCATAGGAGTGTGGTACCTGGCCTTTTGCACTCTTTGAATAATCTGTTTTTCTACTCTAATGCCAAATAGGTTAGGTCTCTAAAAGATCTGAATCTGAAGCCAGGCAGTGATTTCAGAAAATTTGGACTGAGGCATCCAAAATTTAAAAAAAAACAAAAAACAAAAAACAAAAACAAGGTAAAAAATTGAAAAGCTACTTTAAATTCTATGAAGAACATTAGAAATATGTTTGAAGTTTTCAAAGCTCTTTGTAAGGCATGACAGGAGAAAGAAGTCTTCCATGTTTCCATCTTCAGCCTACAGTGTATCATGAGCATTTTTTTTCCGTGCCATATTGAGAATCTTCCATTCTGCTGTATTGTATCTCGGGATTAGTCACGTCCCATTACGTTCCTACTTTCTACATTTATTTTACCAGTTTGGATAGAGTATGACAGATCTTATTGTGTTTGGCAGGATTTGTTTTGATGATGAATGGATCTGCAAGTCTTTGCTTGCAAAGTATGACAGTCCACATGCATATTCTTAGCTCTCACTCCATTTATTAGCTTAGTTGTACATGTTTTTATATAATTCCGATGAATTTTTCTGTATTTTAATTAACATGCAAATATCTAAAAGCACATTTGGCGGGTCTAAAAACAATGCTCTGAAATTCCATTGAATTTTGAAGAGATAGCGTGCATAAACTTTTACAAACTTACTCTTTTCTAAGCAAGATTTTATTTGTGAAAATAGAAAGTACTGTTGTAGAGACAATGCTTAAGTCTTGGTCATTTGAAAATTTTACAGTTGTTTTCATTTGGCCACTTTCATGATCTTCTCTTAGTAATTTATGAATAGTCATGTGAAAAAATGGTGTAAGTTAGAATATCTGGAAAATGTTTATTCTTTTATATGCATACCTAGGCAACGGAAATAGTTTTACTTAAACAAAATAATTCACTATTTGTTGATTTTATGTTTTAGAAATCTGTCATCTTCTCAGGGAACAGATACCATATTACACGATGTAGGCAGTGTAAAGGAACAAAGCTAATGTTTTGTGAATGCATTATTTATGTGTAAGACCTGATGTGCAGAGTCCTTGCTCCTGTGTTGGTGACTGCACCACTGTCCCATTGCCTTTAAAGGAATTTCTACAGATCTAAGCACTTGCCAGGATGAACTGTCAATTCCAAGCGGTCCTTGATGTTGGGAAGAGGAGGTAAAAAGTACAATTTTCTTATTCACTATAAATTGAACTAGAATTGTTGCACAGACAATTGATTTTTGTTGGCTGAATCAACATTTTATTTGTGTGGTGGATGAGTTCTTTTGATCTTGGGCTTTCAGAAAACATAAACTGAAACAGAAAATACTTAAATACCTGAAGAAAATGGTGTGTTTCCTTTACACACTGTTCTGCTCTGAGTTTATTATAAGGATCATTCTGAAATGAAAATAGGCTGTGCATCAGACACCTATAATAATCTTTTACAGGAACATCCTCACTGTCAGAATTAAAATTATATAATTTTATTCTAATTATCTAATTTTCAAAACAGATTAGGCAAAATCTGAAACAAGTGAATCAATATCAAGTGAAATTTGTTCTGTGCTCGTGAGTCAAAGTATTCACTGATAATTCATAAAAATAAGTATAGATTTGGAATAGTTATCTATGTCATCAGCTTAGGTAACAACCTTAGCAGCTCCTCAAACAGCTTCCAACAATATGTCAAAAGAATAATTACACTATGATGCAGGATTCGAGTCATCTGGAGAGGGAGCCTTGAGATCTCATGAATTCACCATTTCATCGCTCCAGGAATACCTGAAAGTTAGAGAAACAAAAGAGTACAGAGTAGAACTGACTGCAGTTAATTCATGTTAAATCTCATTAGGATGGATAATGGCAAATTAATCACTGAATGAGAAATTAATGTTTTTTAAACTCAATTAATAAGAATCTGGTACGTACTTTGTATGTAGCCAAAGAATGACCCAGGCCAATGGTGAAAATACCTGGCTCTTTTCAAAGCTAATTTCCCAAAGTTGAAAGTAACTGCTGAAAATATTGAAGGAAAAAACCACATTATTAATGGGTTGTTTGTTAGATCCCATGACTTCAAACTTCAATTTTATAATCTCAAAAGTTAACTTATTTTATTGAATGCTTGAGTGAAGGACAGTGAAGAGGAAAAGTTAAAAAATAGGAGAGACCAACAGATAAAGTAAAAATACAAACTGCAACTAAGAATACAGACACTGGATAAAGGAAGCTAAATCTATAAAATTAAAAAAAATACATGTTCCATTTGTGTAAGGAAATGAAAGGAATTATTTAAATTATTAGAAATAAATTATTAGAAATAACCCTAACTATGATATAGTCCTGTATGAGACAAATATTATCTTAGCTATTCAGAAAAAGCAAGGATATTTAATAAATAGCTGTTCTCAGTCACATAACAAAGTCAGATGTATTCAGTAAAAAATTCTGTTCTGCATTTGAAGTGGGAGAATTTGTTCATATCTTGCAATGCTAATAAAGTACATTCTGTTTCACCAGTAGCTGGAGCAGACGTTAAACAACAAAATTAAGAGTGAAACATTTTTAGATCCAGTAGATTGTATAACTTGTAGCCAAAAGTGTTAAAGGAATTGGCAGATACGCTCTTTGAGACATTCATGTTGATTTTAAACAAGGCTTACAAAATGGGGGACTTTCCAGGATGCTGAAAAAAGCTAATGTTGTTCTAATATTTTTAAAGAGAAAATTTATGACCCACATAAGTATATCTTGATACTGATTCTGAGCAAGAGGCTCATGTGTGAAGCAACCACTAAAGAATTAAAAGATATTTGCATAATTAATTCCAGTCAACATACTTGAGGAACATAGATCATTTTTCAATGAGCATGTAGGCCTGCTTTTTCAGGTTGACTATTCTGACAGAAATTTATGCTTGTACTGTATTTGACTTTGTTTCATATGACATCTGAAAAATTGCAATATAGGAAAATCAGGAGAGACAATATTAACTGCACTGAACTCTGGTCAACAGATTACAAAATGTATCTGTAGGTGTCAATGTAAATATTCCGAAAACATTGTCACAGAGATCTGAATTCATTGTCACTTGATGCTGGCAAATTAAGATTAAGATTCAATATTTAGGATTTTAAACAAAATACAGATTCATTTTGGAAAGAAATGTTTGGAAAGAAAAGCTGTTGGAAAGGCAAAGAACCTCAGTGACAGATTGCTAATAAAGAGCAACCTGGGATGCTTGGTAACAAAGGGTAATGTAAACAATGTAGTTTAAGCTGACTGAGGGAGCATGTGCTTATGAACTAAGAATGCATGGATGGAAAAGGCGGTTAAAGTCATGTGGAAAATAATACTTCAGTGCAGTGGTAGTTTTTTATTTGGTAGGCATGTCAGCAGAAAATCGTGTGCACATGCACATATAACACATATGCACATAAAATGTGCACATGCACATATAACACAATGGAAGCTCAAGAGAATAATATTATGCAAAACAGGAACAGTATAAGTTAAGTGTTATTAAGAGGATACTAACAAGATGATAGTATTTAATGCTATCTATTAGAAAACACAAAAATGTTCATTGCCTTTTAGAGGGCCCTGTAACATTTTCCTTTGCATCCCTCTTTGTATCCATCCATCCCAAGTTTGAAAGCCATTCTGTGAATCATAGAATCATAGAATCATGTGCTGGGTTGGAAGGGACCTTTAAAGGTCATCTAGTCCAACCCCCTACAGTAAGCAGGGGCATCTTCAACTAGATCAGGTTGCTCAGAGCCTCATCAAGCCTGGCCTTGAATGTCTCCAAGGATGGGGCCTCCACCACCTCTCAGGACAACCTGTTCCAGTGTCTCACCACATTCACTGTAAAGAACTTCTTCCTAATGTCTAGTCTAAACCTACGCAGGTGAACTCTGTAATGTTTTTACTAAACTTGTTTTTCAACAACAAAATCTACATTATTCAGCTTTGTTATGACAAGGAGACATGAAACAAAGCTAAGTAATCAAATGCAACCACTCTGCTAGAAATGAAATCAAAGGATAGGCAGTGTGATGGGACCTTCTGTGCTTGTCCTGTGCATCACTTTTGTGTTTAGCCCATGTTCCCACAAATTAGTTTCTGTAAGACTGGGGACAGCCAGGGAAAACCTCACTGGGAGCTACCACGGATGTGCAGTGAAGTTCCTATTCTGTTGTTTGTTCATTTCCTGGTTTGTTGTGGTGCTGGGTTTGGGGGTAGCACTTGTGCCAAATGAGCTTGGTCCAAGAGGGAAAAGAAAAACCACAAAAAACCCCACCCATCCAAACAAAACAAAACAAAAACCCATAAATGCTTTATCAAAGATTACACAGTTCTGGAAGGATGGACCCCACTGTCCTCAGGGTAAGAGCTGTCCCTGCTTCAGTGTCGTGATAGATGTCAGCTGAACATCATTTCTCCATGTTGTGTTATAGATAACAAGGCAAATGCACAGATATTCCACACAACACTGATATTCTGTGTATTGCAATAATTCAACTGGAAGAAACTGAGGTGTCTTTTGTGCCCTTACTTGAAGTAGAGTGTTGAAAAATTTGGAAGAAATTTCAGAAGAGCTCAATTCTGAAGTTGCATAATGGACATACAAACCTCTTTTCACAAATGACATGAAAACACATTGTCTACTTTCACAAAATCCAACTGTTTTCTTTCTACAAAAATTAAGTGGCTTTTCTATACATGCTCTTCACCATGCAGTCTCAATGTAGCTGAGAGATATGTGACTGCAAGCACCTAATGTTACTTTTCTTTCCTGTAAGCAGACTTAGCTAAACCTGTGAAGGAAACAGATTTTTAAAAATTGTTTGGCAGGTATGTGGTAGAATTCACAGATGAAGAGGATGGCCTTGAGCCTACTTAGAATAGAATCATAGAATCATAGAATCTTCATGGTTGGAAAAGACCTTTAAGATCATTGAGTCCAACCAAACAACCTACAATCTCTGCCACTAGAGCAGAAGTGCCACATCTAGACGTTTCTTAAACACCTCTAGGGATGGTGACTAGACCACCTCCCTGGGCAGGCTGTTCCAGTGCCTGACCACTCTTTCAGTAAAGTAATTCTTCCTAACATCTAATCTAAACCTCTCCTGCCGCAGCTTCAGACCATTTCCTCTGGTCCTGTCAGTATTTACTTGGGAGAAGAGGCCAACACCCACCTCTCTCCAACCTCCTTTCAGGTAGTTGTAGAGGGCAATGAGGTCTCCCCTCAGCCTCCTCTTCTTCAAGCTAAACATGCCCAGCTCCCTTCATGAAGAGGACTACTGAAAGAAACAAAAATTTATAAATTCATCCATTCCCATGTGCCGGGGGGACAATAAGAAGCGGTCATGTCTATAGCATCTTGGCACTTTGGGGACCAAGCCTGGTTTTGGATTACAGCTTCCCTGTCATCCACCCTGCCCACACACTGCTCTCACTTAAAGTCTAGCCTGCAGCAAGTCAGATGGTTCTCCGGTCAGGGAATTTCAGGCTCTCTGGTGTGGGAGACCGGAAAGGGGGAGCAAGATTCACCCTTGGCCTTTGCCCCAAGCAGGCAGAATGGATGCAGCTCAGTCAAGCCACATGGGTATGCAAACTTGACCTTGAACTCGAGTACAGCTATCAAAACCATTTCTTTGCCCCAATTAGAAGTGGGTAAATATTAAATATTTCACATTCATTCTTAACTATTCCACATCCCGTATTCTTCTTCTTTTCCCCGACTGAACTGAGAAGTTGAAATTCCTCCTAAGTGACAGCTGCTCTCTATAGCCCAGCTGGTGCTCTTATAATAAGGATGTTTGGAGAAAACTGGTAAGTCTGTGGGGCTGACAGCCTTGCACTGATGTGTACTGGATCTGCGAAGATCAAATCCAGTTTCTGTACAGAGCTGAGGGTTTTCCTCAATCCATATCTCTCTCTCTCAGGGGTAAATCCTTTGCTTTGGAAAGGAGTAAGTGTAGGAAACTCCATGAAGTAAAGCAGGTGGGACTCCGACAAACTATATCTCCTCCCTGGGATTCTCATGGGGAGAGACAATCGAACTGACAATAAGAAAGCAAAAGATGCTTTTTCAAATATGTCAAGAAATGATGGTTATTACACAACAGAGAAGCCTATGGGAGCCCAGGGGAAGAGCTGCATTTAGTCATGTCAACACAAGGGGCTGGATGGTCGCACAACATTTACTCCAAAATTTGGCTGGCCTTTCTTTGCACCTTGAGTTTCAGCCTCCCTTCCAACCCCCCTCTCACTCTTCTGTTATCCAGCAGAATCTGGAAAGAAATCATTAAACCGTATAGCTGTTCCAATAACAGCTGCTCACAAGGCGGCCCTGGGAGTTCACGGCAATTCCTGTGCTGTGCAGGGCTGCTCAGTGCTCTCCTGTGCGTCCCTGGCAGCTCCCCGCTCCGACTGCTCCAGCACAAGGTTGTGTGCGGTCTCTGCAAAAAAGTGGGAAGAAGTGAGAGTGGAAAGAAGGGGACACAGGTATGAATTACCTGTGTGCAGGACAGCTGCTGCTTTTGAAATTATGGGGTTTCTCTCGCATTTTCACTTTTTCTGTTTGACATTTTGTTGTTGTTTTTTCTCTTTTTCTTTATCTCTTTCCATCTCCTTTCTCCCCTTTTTCCACTGTGCTTGCATGTCCCTTCCTCACTTTTTATCTTCTCCTTCTCACTCTTTTCCCCTTATCCTCCCACCTTTGTTAAACCATTTAAATTCCTCTTGCTTTTGGAAATATTTCTTCCGTTTCTCTCCATTTCCTCACCTATTTCCTTTTTCTCTCTTTTCCCTGCTGTTCTTCCTAAACTGCTTCTCTTCCTTCCTTCTCTGCCTGATTTTCCCTCCTCCCTTCTGCGCTGGCCCCTTCCCCCTCTCTCCAAATCCCCTCTCCATTATTCCCTATCTCTGGCTGCAGGTGCCTCAGCTGCAGGAATCTGAGACACTCCCAGGGTGGGGGGGAAGCGCCGCATCTATCGCTCCCACCCTGCAAGAGAGGGGAGGAGGGTGCTGCGTGTGCAGGTCTTGGGACAATGGTTCCTGTCAACAGGATGTGGGAGTTTTATTTAAATGTGGGAATGTCCCATGAAAATTGGGACATCTGGCACCCTTACATTCCACGTCTGACTTCGGCTTCATCTGTTGCTGTTATGAGTGTCATAAACATGGGTAATTTCACAAGCCATAGGAGTCAGAGTACACAATAGATTGCATTGCAGATGGTATGCCTGCCCTTAAAAGGACTGGGTCTTGTAGAGTTACAGAGATTGCAGCTTGGCATATGCTGGAAAGAGAAGCATAGACTCAGGAATGACACATTCCACCAGTGTCATCATGTACAAGCGCAGAAAGTTAGAAATATTGCAGTCATGTTTTAAATCCCGATTTAAAATCAGAAAGGAAAGAAACCAAACTGTGCAAATTGAAAAGAAAATATACAGCCTTAGTATAGGACCTACCATCCAGTACTGGACTTCAGAGCACTCCATACACGAAACTGTAGGTGTTTCATTTATGTGCCTAAAGGAGCAATTTCCCAATAAACCTTTTAGAGTCAGTCAAGAGAGTTAGACATCTCAAGGAGACTATTCAGAGCACCTAGACTGGTCTGCTTGTGCCAGGACCTTCTCACAAGTGGTCTGACTCTTCTATTCTGGGGTGGCTTTGCTTCTAACTTAAGCATCCCTCTCGTATGATTCAAGTTAGTCTTCCTCTTTCCAGCCATCTCAATATCTTATAATTCTGTATAGTTTCCTGTACATTTTTCCACAAAAAAAAAAAAAATAAATAGGCAAATAGATATTTTTCTGTAAGTGTCTGCAGTTCTGGTCCTGTCCTTGACTTTGCAAGCATCCCACTTTGCAGCAGTTCCCACTAATGTGAACATGGTGTGTGCTTTAGAGGTGGGTTGGCTCGCAGGTAATAGTCAACTTTTTGGCTCCAGTTATTTTGTGATTTGGGGCCACCCCGCCAATCAGATAGCCAGCAGAGGGAGTGCAAGTTAGCTCTCTCGATGCCCGTGGCTGTTGATGCCCGTGCAAGGAAATGGCTGTAATGTAAATAGCAGAACATGTTCATTTAAACAGGACTGATAACATGACAGAAACAAGTTGCCAGATGGATGAGACTAGTTGATGAGAGGAATGTTTTCTCTAAGCATTAAGAGGATCATATGCACAATGTCAGATGAAAAATAAACTGGCAAGAATTTAATTAATGTCATCTGCTTAATCCAGAGATCCTTTTTGGTTGTTGATTTAAATCAGATTCTTTTTCAGAAGTTCTTGGAAAAAAGCCTTTGCTCCTTTCAAGGCTGTGTACTCCGCAATCTGCCTCTGAAGTTAGGGGTTAGGGGTGAGGGGGGAGAGGTGACAGAGGCTGCAAAGGAAAATAATTTTCTTTGGGAACTACATTCCTTTCCACAATTAATTCCCATCTCCTGGATGGGACAGAGTTAGCTGCTTCCCAGGAAGCAGTCTCCTTTTTTTTTGGCAAGTGGAAGACGTGCCAAAGATAAGATAACTGAAAAACCTTTGGACATGTCATAAGACCCCTAGCTGTATATATTTGTTGAATATACAGGGCTTTAAATCCATTCAAGATGGATTTAGCAGCCTCAGTGACACTTTTGCGAGATGAGAACTCGATCCCTGTCAAATGAGTGGAGTCGTGGCAAGAATGCACTACATTAGGTACCGGGTGTTAAGCTTTGCCTTAGGGTTGATAATACATGATTCTTTAACCACTTTACTGGACTGCCTACCAAAACCCAAACCTGTCTCATTTCATCAGTCTATCTGTTGTCTCCTTTGAAACAGCGCTATGGGTCCAGTAACACACTGGGATGCGCATGAACACACGAGGGGATGGAAACATTAAAATCTGGAGGGAATAGAGGTCTAATAAATCTACTGAAAGCCAAAGTATTTTAAAGATGAAAACATGTGTTTTGGATCCCACAGATGGCGAAAGTCAGTTACCAGGGCCACATGGTGGTTGTCCGAAGCCCTGCAAGCACAGGTCTATTTGAAACACTTTTGCTATGTATTGGAGAGATGATGGGCTTCCTTTAGAAGTATGGAGATCTTCTGCAGACATGGACTCACATTTCTTACCAGATCTCCACAGAACTCAGGGTGACCATGACACGTGCAAACAAAATCTTTTATTTATTTCAAAGGAAGGGAATTATGACAAATTCTTCCTTTGGTTTGTCTTGCTCTTGCTAGTTTCTGATGTCTGTCTGCAGAATCCTCTGGAAGGAAATCTTTTTTTGTACATCAGCACTATGCAGTATTCTTCTGTTCCAACAAATTCAGTGGTATTATAGTTTCTCTTGTTTCAGTGAGATTTATGCAATGAAGTAATACACTGAAGGAGCTAATCAAACTGCTCACAAAAGGCAATGCTCCATCTGTCCCACACAGAGAACCAGTATAAACATATAATTCATACTGTGGAATATTATTCTAAGTTAGTGCTTTTCCAACTGCAGTATGTGTAGAGCTGGCTGGTTACATTGTGATAGCTCTCCTTCTTAATTTCAGCTGCTAAGTTGCATTAGTGACACTTTCCTAATGCTTATTTTCCACATAAGCAGTTACTCTAGTGGCTACAGGAGGTTTCTGTGGGTTATGCACGGAATGGTAAATGTCTACGTGAGTCTGTGGTCCTCACCATATTGCTTATCCTTACCCTAGAGATTTTGAAAACAAAGAAATTAAATTACTGTTCCCCTTTAATTCTCAATAATATGTTAATTTTAAAGACACTGCCATATAGCACTCTCTCCACCTTTTTCTGATCTCTCCATGCAAACTAAGATTTTGTAAAAGTGGAGTATTGTAGAAAGAGAGACCTCCCAGATTAGTGACACTATTTTAGAGAATTCTAATCTGAATTTATACCCTTGAAAAATCTATCACTATTTGGAACAGAGATCAAGAGACCAAATGTCCACTCCCCCTTCCCAGATGTCATAAATGAATTCTGTAGCAAGGGCTCCAGCACACAGTATCGAACTACACATCATCTCTTTTTCACGTGCTTTAGAACCACTCTTTCCCCCAATATTCATAAATTTTATTGTGATTATGCAACACCCCCACTGAAAAAAAGAAAGGAAGAAACTAACTCCTTTTTGCATGTGCTATACTGTAACTACAAAAAAAACCAAACTACTTTGTGGAAGAAATCGCTAAATTTTTGCCAATGAAACAAACACGCTCATTAATTTTCATCCTGAAAGCACTAAAATGGAAACAACTTTTGTGAATGCACAATCAGATGTTTCAACCACATATATTTTATATTTTTTCCCCAGCAGAGGAGTAGAAATATTCTATGATGTGAGTATCATTTTGTGAATTTCCAATTCCTTTTTTAGTTGAAATCCTTCTTAAATCAGCTGCTTGTATATGACATGTGACTAGGAAGTAAAGATGAAAGCCAGCAATCTTAAGTTAAAAACACAAGTAAAATGTACACATGCTTTACTGAGTGATAGTACAACTATTATTTTTTTTACCTCACATTCTGACCTTTAAAAAGTCTGAGAGTAACAATTAAGTTGATTTTATGTTCGTAGTATTTATTCTTTGATAAGGAAATGTCTTTAGTTGCTTCTGAGAAGTGGATCACATATTTTTAGATCTTAAAAACATTAAAAATTTTGTGCCGTCCTTATTTTGTCATCTGTCTGTTGACATTTTGTGCTTATTTAAAAAAAACAATTCCAATAAAAGCAAATAATCATTATTTTTTTTAAAATATGGAATATGAGAAGAGGAGGGGGATGGAAAAGCCAATGAAAGGGGAAAGAAAGATTAACAAGGACATAACATCCAAAGGATCCATCCTGTCTTGCTGAAGCTTGAAAGCCCAAGTTTTTCTTGCCAACCTTGAAATATACTATTAGTCCAACTCCACCGAAATTTGTACAAACATATTTTTCAAACTATATTGAGCAAAAGCTCCAAAACAGGTCATCTTTGTTGTTTCAGATGCTTTATTTTTTTTTAATCAAATATCAAAATGAGATCACTAAGAGAGGTGCAAATGTGGTATTACTGACCCTGCCATGAAAATGCCATTCAAAATTTAAAAAGATTGAAGGTGAATCCTTTCATTTGAGGTAGACTTTTAATGTGTTGACTTCCGATGCTAACATGCTATACTGATGCTGAAAGCCTGTGGTATTTATTACTTTAAAAATACTTAGTTACCAGACTGCGTATTTAAAATTTCTGTTAAAGTACATAGAGAAAGAAAAACTCTTCATGCATATCCTTTTACCAAGCAGGAGAAATAAGTAAGTTGTTTTTTTTTTTTGTATTTGCTTTTTGAAAAACAGACTTAAAAAAAAAGGTACTAGGTTACTGATATTAGATGTATCAGTTGAGTAATGCCAATTGCCTGTAGGCAGTTTCTTCTGATACAATAATTTCCACAAGGCAGAGCTCTTAATTTAGGCTAGGAAGATAATTTTAAAACAGTAGAATTATTTCTCTCGAATGAATGATATCACTAAAAGCATTCAGAATTTTATCCAAATGCAACCAAAGAAATAGGATGGTTTTGTCTCCCTGTTTCTCTTGTAGTTACATAAATACAAACTTACACTGTTGAGTGAGGCAACAGGTGTCTAACGCAAAATTCAACAGAGTTCTCTGTGTTTTGCTTTGCTTTCAGGAATCGGTTGCAGGAGAGTGATCTGATCAATAGGCTGCAGAGTCAGACTGCCCTTGCCTAATCCCCCTCTCACTCTGTGGTTTTTTCATTTCTGTCTGCAGAGATATACAGCTTCAGTTGAACAGGTGGATCACATCTCATCTCCTGACTACTTTGTGCATAGGATGCCTACCAAATCAAGTCCTTGCAGGCTGAGGAGAGATTTGAATCCAGACCTTCTGCTTCCCAGGCAACTGCTTTCATCATAAAGTTATTACAAAAACAGCAGGAACCATGTCCTTTCCTGGCTGTTTTGAAATCAGTACAATTCTTGGGTGAGTGTTGGCTGTGGTCTTAGCACAGGGAGAGAACTGTGTACTTTTAGTAGTAAAGACCCGCCTACTTTGTAAATTCAAAGAGTTGAGTAGGCACTCAACTGTTTGGATCAGCGAAGAACGTATCCTCTTTAGCTATGTGCAATAACAGGATACTTAGACTTTGGAGTAAGTGCTTCTTGGGCACTTGTCCAAGGATTTTTGGAGGGCGTTCTGGGACTTAGATGCCTTTATCCCATTGAAGTTGTACTGTATGGGCTACTGTGAAGTACTGGATTGTACCTTTAGCCACTTATGATGTGAAAAAATTTATGTTTGAAAAGACAAAGATTCTATCTTTACTTCAGGAATAACCTGAGGCTTATAGAGCCTCAAGAGCCTCTCAGTGGATTTTCATTGCTCTTGCAACGAAAAGCCTGAACTCAGGCCAGCTGTGCATCCCCTGTGCCCCTAGGGAAAGTGGAGACCCTTCAAAGAAGGCAGCTTTCAGTCATACCTTTTTGATACTGCATGGGTGATGTTGCCACCAAAGCACATAAAAGACACAGAATTGTACTATGGACCACTCTAAAGTTCGATTTGGGTTCTTTTTGAATGAACCATGAAGTTCTAGTTATACTCCAACTTCCCCCCACATCTGACCCTCTGTAGGTGTTAGTAGGGTTAAACACAGCTGCATGCTTATTGCTCCGTGAGTGCTTGAGCACATAATCCATCTGCAAAAGCGACCACTACTTCACTATAGTGCAAACACAGCAATGAGACTATCTGTAGTCATTATTTGCCAGGACATGTTCTTGGGCCTGATGCTCTCCATCTAAAGTAGGAGAGATGTGGAATTTCAATACCTAAACCAAAAATTATAATCCTGAGGATCCTTAACTTGCTCTTCACTTCCAGAACTGCTGACTTCCAGATGTCTTTCTGTTTAATTTTTCTTTTTGAAGCATCCTAGAAGCCTCACCATCAAATATTTTTTTCCCCCTTCTGTACATAATGTACTGAAAGACGGAAATCTGGAGCAGATAAAAAATCATTCTGTGAAAGTTAACAGGGGGGTAGCATGATAAGAAACAGAAAAGTGCTTGTTTTCTGTGTAGGATCTATATGGGATTTTGTTATGCGTACTGTAAAACCACAATGATTTATGAGAAGAAGCATTTTAACTCCACAACAATAAGCTAAATGTTTCCCTGTGTGGGACAACACAACACTTTCTCAGCTGGCTGAGTCTGCAGGGCCATCTACATTTATCACTCTCATAAAGTCCCCTGAATAAGTAAAAGCTCCCCTCACCCGCTCTCGCTTGTGGCTTTTAAACAGGAAGGAAGTATCATTTTCTTCTCCCCCGGCACAAAGAGAGCTCTGAGCATCTAATTACAGTTTCTGTGAGCAAATGGAACCAGAAAAGCATTTCCCTGTAGCTAAAATGCCCAAGCAGAGCTCGCACTCTCTCAGTTTTCCCAGACTAAGGTTGAAAATCTGCTCTCTAAATTATTCCATTGCTTTACAGAGGAAGTATTAATTACACGACTGCAAATGTAGATCAGGGTGGGATGTAATTACAGGGCCGGCTTTGTGTCTGTTGTCCAACAGAATTAGGCAGGAAGTGTTCGCGATGCCAGCAGTTTCAGGTGTTTTGCAGCCTATTATATTTGCCGGTTCTCACCAGGTCTCACAGATGGATCAGGTGACTTTCTGCTGCCCGATTGTCTGGAAAATCCACAAAGCTGCTATTACTGCAGGTCCGTGGTTTGTACAAAGCTGACGGTTTTAGATTTTTAGAGGACGAAGAGAAAGAAGTAAAAATCCATTCTGTGTTTTCACTCCTTGCCAAATTTTGCTCTCTTTCTTCCCTTCTTCAAAGACTTATCTTTTGTTTTGTTTTCAAGTTTCCTAATTCTAATCCTCTATTTGCTGTGCATCTCTCTTGCCCCTCTGGCAACATCTTTCTTGCTAGGGGAAGAAAATGGCTGTGTGTGCACAGGGAAGAGCCATCGGGCACATCAGCAGGGGTAGAGTCCTCACTGGGGTGCCACGACTCGGGAGCACGCTGGGGCATGCACTTGACTTCCAGTTTAAGAACAGCCTGAACTTTTTTTCTGGTTCTTGTGCCTTTCAGGAAAACACCTCCATTCTGCCTGTGCTCTGCGGGCGGCGGAGGGGAAATCCAATTTCTGTACTTTTCAATTGCTAGTGTTGTCACCGGGCTCAATTTTGGCTTGAGCTGAATGAAGATGTCCCAAAAAGATTCCTGCTTGTGAGTTAGCTCAGGAGTTAGAGTAGACAGAGGCCACTCCCTGTAGGCACCTTTGATGATGATTCCCTGTGTGGGAAGGTTAGAGTTGAGTTGTACGGAGACAGGCTGTTCCCTCCCAGTTGGTCTGGGTGCAAACAGATGGTCCCGGACATAGTTAATTTATCTATACAGTCAAGATCAATGAATTCAGATATTTAACTTGAGCTCTGCAGAGTGGTGAACACAAATAATAGCAACAACTTCTGTTTTAGCAAGCAAGTGACTGTGTTTAAATATGCTTTTATCGTGTCATTGGGATGACAGTTCATCAAGTAAAGACAATTTTAAGAGGCAGTTCTGTCCTATTTGCACAACATTTGCTACTTAATAAAACTTATTTGTACTGGCTGCTATGCATGAACACTGAGCTCTGTGCTGTAAAAGTCTAAATGGAAACAATCTCAGCCACTGGAAGCAGATAGAGCAACGAACACTGTAAGATCTTTTCACATCATCTTTTGGATCAAACTGTGTGGATAAAGACACTATCGTTGTCCTCATCCCCGTGCTTCTGCTATTGCATTCTCTCCAATTTGCCACTTCATTTGAACGTGTAATCTCATCTGACCACAAACACCCAAACTGATCTTGGCTGCCTATTGGTAAAGGGCAGGACATGGAAGAAATGGCAAAAAAGCAATGGCATGGGCTGGAACTTGTAATCAGGCCAACCAACACAGTGACAGATGAAAAAGGAAATAGTAATCACAGTAAAGACACTGCAGCTGTATGCCTTTCTGTCACTATCACTGGTTCTTTCATTTAGAGGAACAAGTCCTAAAAAAATTATTCTGGTATCGTGGTTTTGTCCAGTTCTATAAAAACCTAAGGTCAAGATCAAGCCTCATAAAATGTTAATTAGCTTGATTCTTAATGCAAACATAAGAACATTGTGGAATGCTCCAGGCCCACCCACTTCTCCTATGGCATTTGTCTTCAATAATGTAAACATTCAGAATATACCAACATCGATTTGTCATGGCAGTTACCAAAGTTTCTGCATACAGTTTTCAGGTTAAATACTGTGCTAGCAAACATGGAAGACATATGCTAAGTTTCTTTTAGTCCTTAAACTTACATAAATATGAAAAGTAATTAGATGGCAAAGCAACATGTGCCTTCAAAATTCCTAAAATAGATAGGATAGCTATTACATATGCACAGACCCCATGAATGCCAGCATTTAAGATGTATATTCATGCATATACTGTAGCTGGTGTAGTGAAATGTGGAAAATATTTATATTAATTCTTGAAGAAATGGCTTTAATAATTCATTTTTGACTCCACCTCTCCTGAATTACAGCTGCCTTACTTGTGGAATATTTTCCATATCTTGAAAAGACCCTAATAAATTCTGATATTTTCCTAAGTGTGGAAATAATTAGTAGTTTATGATGTCACAGATTTGCAAACTTTTTTCATAGTTGTGGTTGCAAGACACACATATTTCCTCCCTGTTCCCTGATGATTAGCTGTGCTTTAAATCTCTTTCAGTGATGATTAGGGCTTTTTTTAAAGAGATGCAACACTTGTTTCAAATGTTCTTGTAATCAACTGGAAAACTTGTACAAAAAACTAAAGAATATATCAATAAGATATCAGTGATCAGAGGCAGAAATACTTTGATTTTAAGGGCTGTTATTATATTGAAGTTATCTGGCAAGGGTCCTGTTTGATATGAACTAGTAATGACAATTGCTGATCAGAATGGTATGATTTCACAGACTTAATGAAGACATGTTTTTATTCCTAAACAGCTTTTCATATTATTGGGGCAAGTTAAAAAATATTCGTTTCCAGCAATTATGAAAGTGTGGCAATTCTTTCTAGAGTGAGGCTTGCGTCTGAATTTAAGATTGAACAATGTTGAATTTCGCTTTGACTAAATTCAGTGGCGCAGCACGGAATGAAGCAGTTCAGGCTGCTCTTGGTTCAAGCGTGGTTTGGATATGGGCAATCGTGCCTCCCTCCAGCAGTGACTCTGGTGTGAATACACGAGTGCAAGCAAAGACTTACTAAGAAAACTTAGGGCACCATATGAGAAAGATTAGGAAAAAGTGTCATGGAGAAAGGAATTCACCAAAAGAGTATTCTGATTTGGTTTATATATATGGTGCTAACTGAAAAAAAAGGGGATCTCTGTGTTCACATCCAGTCACATTCTTATCTCGTTCACGTCTGGAACTTGCTGAAAGACAACTGCAGATGAGAGGGCTTCCGTGCACAGAGGAATCACCTTTTTAGCATGCCAAAAAGTGGTTATTTAGCAAAAGAACTTTCTGGGTGCTTTGCACACTCGTTTTGCACACTAATTAGTCTTGCAAATGCTTAAATACTTGCTGAAATTTAAATAGAAGTAGGCTTATTAAACAGTTTCAGGAATGTCAGCAGTCATAAAATACAGCTGTATTTTTAATATTCTGTGTATTTATTTCCTTTTTGATACAGTCTTCTGTCCCATGGATTTGCAGATTTTATTTTTTTGCTTGCATTTGGTCTTTCCTCCTCCCCCTGCTCTCCCCATTTGTCTCTTTCTCCCTTTCCTTGTATTTCCTTCTCCCTTTATCCTTTTATTTTTTCAAAGAAGCTGAAATGCTGACTTTTTAGATAGGGACTAGTGACAGAAAGAGCTAGCAGCCGTGCTCAAAATGTCCACATGGCCCAATAATGGAACAGCACTGCATTAAAAATTTAAATAAATAAATAAATAAATAAATAAATAAATAGGAACATTAGGGAAACGTGAAAGGATACGTGTAACATGCAGGCTACTAAACAAAGACCATCTTGTGTAGAGTGTAAAGGAAACATAATGACTACAACCTGCCCTAGGGTTTGAAAACAATTTACTGAGAAGTCTTTTACAGTGGCCAGCTTTGGAGCCATTTCTAATTAGCTAGCAGGTAATTCAAAGTCTGTTTAAGTATGTTCGATAAATTTCCTTCAGAGTTTCTGTGTTATAAATCTGTCATGATAATTTTTGGGATCTTCAAGAATTAACAGATCCTAATCTCAGAAGTAAAACTCAGTTATATTTCATGCCAGCATGTTTCAAAGACTAATATATTTCCATAAGAAAACTCCTCAGCTAAACTATACCTGAGAGATATGCACATAGCAACATATTTTGGGAGTGATTCAATCCTCGCAATTAGAATGCTGACTTCATGTCTTGATAGGAAAATACAAAAAATCCCAGAAAACTTAGATTTTAAATGTGCTGTTTGATTTTGCACGAGCAAAATGTAAATTCTCTCAAAGCATGTAACACTTTTCCCCTTTTTCAGTTATAGACTTCAGTCTGTTGCAATGGAAAATACCTACAAGATTATTTGGTCTGTTTCCATCTCAATGCAAATTTAGGAAAACATACAGCACATATATTATGCATGCCTTTCTTTATAGATAAGATACGGGTAAATATGAGTGGAAGATCAAAACACCACGCTGTCATACTCATTATCCAGGGTACTGGGGTGGGGGGGATGAGAGACCTTGGATGACATAGGTAGTGCGGTGTGTGTGTTTGAGAGCGTGCTACAGACAAGCGAGAATGACTCTGTGGGGAGCCAGCTCAAGTCTGGCAGGGCTTTTTAACTCAGTGTCCAAAACCAGGCAAACATGTACTGAGCTAACCTTGGAAGCAATGCATCCTTGTTCATGTGCTGTTCTGCATGGAGCCAGCCTTGGAGACTGTGCTGCCATAGCACGCTTTTTTTTCTGCAAAATGGAGGCACTGCCCACAGGTAACGGACAGTCGATGGTACCTCGTGGTCTATCGCTGCAAATGTATTTCGTGCACTGAGTGTGGGCATAATGGAGGCGGTTGAGTGTGGAATGGAAGCCGTTTGATGTATAAAAAGATGGAGAAACTTGTAAGTAGGGCAGGCAGACTGAAAGCAAGATTATGCAAAGATAAAAGGAGCAGAAGGAAACCAAAAATCACTCGACTAAAGAGTACTTCCAACTCAGGAGAGAAGGGAATTTTACAGCCTGGAAAAGTCAAAAAGGAGAATTGAAAACAATATGTAGACAGAGTTGTTCAGAGCTTTAAAATACAAGGAATTTGAATGTGGTACATAATTTGAATACAGAAGAGAGAGCAAAATGTCGTGTTCTAAGTCCTGTAACACTGACTTGTTGGTAATGTTTGTACTTCTGATGTTTTTGCTTTTAAAGACAGTGAAAAATGCAATGTCACTAATGTGACAGGGCTACATTCTCTAAGGTCTGGTCCTGTCTGTAACGCAATAATGCTCCAGTAAGTGGGAGATTTACAGGATCTCAGGAGTCCCTGAGATTTATATTTTTTGTTCCATCCTTCATTGATGAGTAATGTTTGCCACTTATTCCCACTGAATTAGGAAGAAAAAAATCAACAATCATACTTATTATTCAAGTAAAGTAACTTAAAAAAAGAAAAAAAAAAAAAGGAAATATGCCCAAAGCTGTTTTTGGAAAACAAGGTGTCTAGAGAACTGTGCTTTGGGAAATGAACTGCATGTACTGACAGATACCAGTGTGTTTTTCAGACACTCTTTTTCATGTTTTTCTTTGGTCTCTTATCCCAAGAGTGGTATATGTACTGTGCGTTTCTGCTACTGGTAAACTCTAAGTAAATTCCTCCTAAAGCTCCTTCTAGAGCCTCAAGCAACATTCTTCCTGTCTCTAGAAAAGGCAGAAGTGTCTACAGTGACATGAACATAAATGCCGTACATCACAAGTGGGACACAAAATCATCCTGAGAATAACCCCAAATATTATGAGATTAAGAAGACAAGAAAAAAGAACATGTGACTAAACAGGCGGCAGCAGTTTCATTGGTACCTTCCAGTGCCGTGTTGTCGGATGCATGTGAGTGAGAGCAGCTGCGCTGCTGCTATCAACATTAGATCTGATGCTGTCTGTCCTCATGAATTTATGTGGTGATTTTGGCCTCCCTCAAGAAAAAATTCCCCTTTGTGTATTTTGTTATTTTGAGCAACAGTGAAGTCTGCTTCCTTTCTCCGAATCTTCTCCCCCACTCTGTAAACTCTCCAAGCCCACCAGATTGTCTCAGTTCTCACTTCTTCCATCTAATTTTGTCCCTACTCTCTTCATCAGCTGTCTCAGAGGAAGAGATCGTGCACGTACCAGGTTTCCCATCACAAGGCTGGGAGCGGCCAACAGGGTGCCTGTCATTTGCTTGGACTGCAGCATATTGAAGGCAAAGAAATTTCCCCAAATTAGAGACTCAGAGTTTGATTCAGTTGCCTTCACAAGCATTTTCAGTGCCATTTGAACAGTCCTATGATATTCTGCCTGGGCTCCAGCTACTCTCCAGAAGGCCTGGGTCTCCCATCCTTCCTGTACTATGTCTACCAGCTCCATTTGAAAGTCTAAAATACGTGAGAATGACTCAAATGGTACTAAGAACCAAAGTGTGCCTAACTGAATCACGTCCTTGATATCATGTCTGGTGTTTGATTAAGGCATACCTGTGCCAGGCTGTTTCCAGTTTTTTAGCCTTTTATTTTCCTTTGACCTAATGCCTAGCATAGGGTAGAAGAAACTTGTGGTTAGTTCACTCATCTGGTAAAGGATAGGCTGATGCCTCCTCCATAACCTTTTTAATAAATTTTATTTTTATTTTATTTTTAATTAATATTTATTTTTAATAAAATGAGTTTTAGGAGTAGACACTGGAAACCTAGGATTGCTGACCTGTTTCTGAGCTCTAGGTACTGCACTGCAGAGCCATAATCATGTTTCTTCTTGTCTAATGCTTTTCTGGCCTCATGAATTCTGCTGTCTTTCCTGTACATTGGCTGGCACCAGCAAGCTGGGTAAAGAGTACCGCTCCTCACTTCCACAGAATGTTGCTCTTTTCCCCTTTCTTTTCTGCTGCATAAGCATCTCTGGTGAGTTTTCCTGGTTTGAGCAGGCACCTGGAAAGGAGGAATCATGGACCGATGTTCTTCAACCAGAGGAAGAAACTAAAGCTTACTTTTTGAGCAACGGGCTTCATCATTTACATTTCATGATGATCATTAACCCCTTTAGCATCTTTTATTAAAAGAATGAGGCCCTAGTGCTCTTTCAAGGAATGCTTTCAGGTGGTTACTTTCAAGAATTAATTTTGGGTGTCATACGCTTCAGAGTGCAACTTGCACCTGTGGTTTGTCTAGGTTTTGGAGGGTGCATATAATTTGGAATAATGTTCTGGGTTTCACATTCCCTCTTGGTTGATTTCATACAGCTCCTTGATCAAAGCACACAGTTTTTCAGTTTCTCTTCCACAATGCTTAAATCTCTCAAAGTAAACTTTAACAGGTTTTAATATTTTACTTTGGTTCTGAATTCTATTCCAAAATTTCCCACCAGAATGGCAAATGCAGAACCTAACCTGAAAAATACATTTAGAGGAAATATTTATCTATGTGCCTTTCATAATTGTCCTTGTCATGCATCATAAGCAGAATACCAATAACTGAGTGAAAATGGGATAAAAAGTAGACAGAAAAAATTCTACTGGAACCTACTGAGATAATTGTTTTTAAGCATTTGGGAAAGGATGTATCTATAACAAAATTAATGTTAAAGACACAATTATAAATGAGCTGTCTTTGGAAGCCCATTAAAATATAATTGAAGATGAGAATATTAAACTGTACATGTTGAAACATTTTATTGATGGTAGTTGAGACTGAAAGTGGTTCAATTAACTTTTACTACAGATTGCATTCTAAGTTTGAATCCATATCTCCTTATCATTGTCTGAATGAAGATAATTGTCATTTGACAAAGCATAATCATAATAACATGATAGTGAATGATATCACCTCATGGAATAGGGTCTGTTTGCAAAAATTAAGATCTCTCCATGTCATGTTTCGATACTGTGCAAATCTTTGATTTTGAAGAGGGATTCCAGCTCCTGTTCTTGTAAATATTTTATTTATTTAACACTGAACATCTACAAAATGTTGAAATAGTGTCTGGGTCATGATCAAAATGTCAGCGGAGAGGGAGTCAAGGATGCTTCACTAGGTCTTTCACTCTGAATAATTAGAAGACTAGCTTCACACACACAACATAGCATGCTTGTGCCTTGGTGCAGACCTCATCACTTAATGATAAGTGAATATTGAGACAATACTGAGGTAGTTAAGGCACTCACCTAGAATGTAAGAGAATGACAAAATAGCAGATTGAGTCAACATTATCACAAATTTTAAGAAAATGCTCTGAAGTTCTCTGTCTGGTTATTGTCAGCTTCATTTGGAGCTGGGAAATCTGTCCCAATGAAAATTAGGTGGAAATTTACATGCTTTCATAAGACCGCTGTCAGAGAATCATAAAATCATTTAGGTTGGAAAAGGCCTTTAAGATCATCGAGTTGAACCGTAAAACTAACACTGCCAAGTCCACCACTAAACCACGTCCCTCAGCATGACATCTACACACCTTTTAAATACCTCCAGGGATGGTGACTCAGCCACTTCCCTGGGCAGCCTGTTCCAATACTCGGGTCGTGGTTTTTGGCCAAATTGGCCAATGGCCGGCGACAGATGCTTCCCCCGCAATCTCTCGTACATGGAGAGGAGGAGGAGAGATAAAGAGAGGTCTATGAGTTCAGAAGAAACTAAACCACTTTAACGAAATACTAATAATAAAATCAAAAGGAAAATAATGAAATAGATACAGTATATAGAAAACCATATTAAGCTCCCAGGATAATGTCACCAGCAGGCACTGAGGAAGTCCCAGACCGGACTCAGCGATGGGTGGGAACTGGATTCCTCAGATGGAGTCAGGAACACACGGATCAGGATCAAAGGCAGACGGATAGACGGGGTCATCCTTGGACGTTGGCCATTGAAGAAAGAAAGTTGACCCTTTGATCCCTCAGCTTTTATACTGAGCATAGGGCAGATGGGATGGAATACCCCTGTTGGTCAGTTTTGGGTCACCTGTCCTGTCCGCTCCTCCGTGCAGGTGGGACCCCTCTACGCTTTTCCGTTTCCAACCTTCCAATGGGGCAAATGATGAAATTATCTGACCTTGGTTGTTATAGCAATAAGTATAAGCAAGAGACTCTCTGCGTACCACTCCTTGGTGCAAACCGTAAACATTGGTCTTATCACTCTGAGAATGAACCGTTTTTGACACAACATGCTGTTAATTTCAGAGAGTTACAAGAGGCCTATCTAAGAAGTAAAATTACTGAACAGAAAGTTGGTTCTGTTTTACCTTAAACCAGGATAACTTGACAACGCTTTTGGTGAAGAAATTTTTCCTAATATCCAATCTAAATCTCCCCTGGTGCAACTTAAGGCTGTTTCCTCTTATCCTATCACTTGTTGCTCGTGAGAAGAGACTGATCCCCACCTCGCTACAACCTCCTTTCAGTTAGTTGTAGGGAGCAATAAGGTCTCCCCTCAGCCTCCTTTTCTGTAGGCTAAACAACCAGAGCTCTCTCAGGTGCTCCTCATAAGACTTGTGCTCTAGAGCCTTCACCAGCTTTGTTGGCCCTTTTGGACATTGGCCCTCCAGCATCTCAGTGTCTTTCTTGTAGTGAGGGGCCCAAAACTGAACACAGTACTGGAGGTGGGGCCTCACCAGTGCTGAGTACAGGGGGATGATCACTTTCCTAGTCCTGCTGGCCACACTATTTCTGACACAAGCCAGGATGCTGTTGGCCTTCTTGGCCACCTGGGCACACTATTGTCTCATATTCAGCCGGGTGTCACCCAACACCCCTAGATCCTTTTCTGCTGGGCAGCTTTCCAGCCACTCTTCCCCAAGCTTGGAGCACTGCATCAAGTTGTTGTGACCCAAGTGCAGGACCCGACACTTGGCCTTGTTGAATCTCATACCATTGGCCTCAGTCCATCGATCCAGACTGTCCAGATCCCTCTGTAGAGACGTCCTACCCTCAAGGAGATCAACACTCCCACCCAACTTGCTGTCATCTGCAAACTTACTGAAAGTACACTCTATCCCCTCATTCAGATGATTGGTAAAGATATTAAAGAGAACTGGCCCCAATACTGAGCCCTGGGTAACACCACTTGTGACTGGTCACAAACTGAATTTAACTCCATTCACAATTCTTTGAGCCAGGCCATCCAGTCAGTTTTTTACCCTGTGAAGTGTGTCAGGAAGGAATGTTCTGGATCATTGAGGATGATCTCAGTAGGCAACTCATCCTAAACATAAAGCTAAAATAATTTATACTAGACAGGACCTCTGGACTTCATCAATTTCAAGACCTAACAGCAATGCTGCCTCAACATCTATTTAACAACTCATTTTGATTTAATTTAATCAAGCTCCCTCTCAAAATTGCTCCTGGACCAAACTGAACCAAAGCTGATTTTGGACCTCTCTTCTAGTTAAAGTTCAGAGTTTCTTCTGCTTAGAGAGGGTTAGTGATCTAATTCTAATTCCAAAATAGTTCTATCTGTGACCATATTACTTCCTCACTGTGACGAAGTTCTCTTTTGTTTCAACATTTTAATCTGAAAATTGTCAGCCAGCTCTAAACTCTGGGCCTTTCTGTGTTAATTGAACAAGACTTTGCTGGCAAAAAGTAACCAACCAACCAAAAAAACCCCCACACATACTTTCTATTATCATTCATTAAGGACTATAAGTATTAGTGTTGAGAGGAAAAATAAGCATCTTGTTGTACTTATGACATAGAAAAAATGCATTTTTCTGAAAATGTTTTGAAAACCAAAGTGGATAGGGGGAATAATATCCCTGTTGAAGCAATGGCAAACCTGGAAGACACAAGGGGAAAATCAGCCTTAGTCATTCTTAGTTAAATTGCAAATTCTCTGTGATGGAAATTACCTAATCAATGTCTGATGATCTCTTTGTGTAATAGAGGATTTCAACTTATGTTCTCTATTAGGGCCTATCTAGGAGCTAAGGACCAAGCCATGATGTACAATTATGAAGTGGACGGTAATAATTAAGTACTATGGAGTGATAGATGAGAGTAAAGTTTAACCAATATGCTTTTGAAAAGGTTAATGCTTCCCTTTTAAAATATGGGCAAAGAGATATTAATTTTAAAGGTATTTTTCATATCTTTGTCATATTATCTTACTCATACTTTGTAATATAATATTGTCTCATGTTCAAATGTTGTTGGGTCACCTCTCAAGTGTACTACGTTCCCATGAACAGTTTATGGATCAAAGGTTTTTCAATTTCAAGGTGTACACTTCTGTACATCCGTGTGTTGGAGAGGTCTTGACAAATACATATGAGAGACCGTATGATACTGTTCTCTGTGACGTTATGTGACTGAGGTACAAGAGCCAGACTTTTCCCTTCATTTCCATGTTGAAGGGTAAAATGAAATGCTGTCAAAAATGAATGCGATTTTACTTGGTTGTGCCCTCTTACGCTAGTGGTTAGTTTTGCTCAATGTGTTTATTGGCCAGCATGATTTTCTACCTCCCTTACTGCAAACTCTCATGTTCTCTCCTTTACGCTCCCAACCACTTTTAAAGGCCAAAACCTTACAAATCCTTCATTCATAGCCCAGCAGGAGTCTTGATTTATGATAGAATAAATCAATGTGCTCTCATCAGGAGGGCAGAAGCTTATGATAAAATGATTCTTCCAGCCCCACTGAGACAGAGCCAAATACTGTATTTTTCAAATTTTAAATGGCATGTAGTACTTGTTAAAATCAACCCTCTCATCATTCAGATGCTACCTAACAGTTTTTTCAGTTGTCTTTGGTAATAATGATCTACCAAGACTTCTTAATAATCTCAGCTTTAGAAGAATTTCTTCAACAGAATTTTAAGATTTGTTAATGATGTAAAATCTACTTTTTACACAAAAAAGCATAAAAACTCTGTTTCCTGACTAATGAAAAAATTAAAACTCTCAGATATGCATTGCAAAAAAAGGAAAAAGTTCGACACTGTAGATATAGCATCCAGTTATGTTAACACAGAAAAAGCAACTGAAGAAGCCAACGTGAATCTTCTCCCTCCTCCAGAAAAGAAACTGACCGCATCCACCCTCTGCTCCAAGTTCACTGAAGATCAGAGTTTGTGTAAAGATCAGAGGCCAGGTGAACCAACTGAATGTGCAATACTGAGATTCTTAGCTTAGACTATCACAAAATATTACCGATCTCACAAAGTCTCCCATTCTCAGGACATAAAGCAAGATGTGACTTTCTAATGCAGTGGTTCTCTGTCATTAGGGACTGTCCATAGTTAATCCCCCAGCATATTACAGTTGCTCCACTGAATTTGTGCGCAGTGAGAGTGCAATACTCTAGGGGATTTACCTAGTTACTGCTGAATATGCCATGTTTTAAGGTTGGAATTTTAAATTATTTTCCCGTCTTGTTAGTGTGTGTGTGTGTGTGTGTATGTGAATGAGGGAGAATGAGAAACATTATTAAAGCTCTGGAACATGTGGGCTTGAACTAGTGGAGCAACTGGGTTTAGGTGCCTACAGCAGACTGTAAAGTGTATTTGTACAGGAAGATATGCCAAAGAGGTCAACTGCCAGTGTTGCGGTATATTCTCAGAAAAAAGGTAAAAATGTCTTGGCTCAGCATGGTGGAACCCAAACCTGTTGGCCTGGTGAATGTCCAGGTGGAGAAACTCTACCAGGACTGTGCAGCAGAGAACAAGCTAGAAGCAGACAAATCTGCTGCTTTTCTACACAGGTTTATATTCTGTTTTCTTCTGGACTTTTTCTCTCACCAGTCACTGAGGCCATAAGAGCAGCTTTTTACCAGTTGTTTGGGCAATACTCTATTTTTTAAGTTACTCTGAGGTATTTGCTGTTTGCATCTCTAGGGCCAGTATATCTCCTTAAAGCCTTTTTGGTAAGATCCACCTACATTTAGTTGTCTGAAAATTGGTTATCTTACTCAACCCTAACTTCTCTTTACAGTTAATAAGGACAGATTAGCCCCTTTGGGCAGTTGTTTATCATGAGCATTATAGGTGCCTATCTCAGGGTGGTAAGAGCCTCTCTCTTGGGAGGCTCCTCTCTTGGCCGTACCTGTTTCTCAGCAGTGATCAGAGCCCAGACAGCTACCTTCAACTGGAAGCTAACTTTTCATGAACAAAGCTGGGCAAATGGATACTTTCGCTACATTCCCTTAGAGGTAAACAGAGACCAGTCCTTTTGCTGAAGCTCAAACATCATGGATTGATCTGTATCCATATTGATGAGGGTTGGAAAACTCTTTACAGTCTTGGGAGATTGCTATTTGGAATGATCCCAAAGAAAGTCAGTGAGCTAACTAAAAGCACTGTGAGGAATTAGGCATCTAGTACTCCAATTTTCTTCTCTGTATGAATAAGTGGTACTAGTATGTTAAAGAAGAAGAAGAAGACACAGTTGGGTTGTGACAGTACTCACTTCAATTTCCTTACACATCTGTCAGCATAAGTGAGTAAGCCTAGCTACACAGGAGGGAATGCAACACGGACTGACTTATACCACTGTGACAGCCTCTTTTAAGGTTGTCTTGTTGCATGAGCTGCCATGAAGATAAAGATTAGGCATGGACTGGACTAATTGGTTAGCATTTGTTTTGAGAAATTATCTTCTTCGAAAAGACACCAGTCACAGCTTTCATGTGTAAAGGATATAAATGGTGGTTCCATTTGGAAAATCAAAGCCAATATATAGTTTTAGTTAAGAGATCATAGAATGCAATATAAGGAAACCCCAATTTTTAGCTCTTTTCCCTGGAGCGTTAAGGATTGAATTTAATGATCCATATCTGAAGGACATGCTTGAGGCTGACAAGGTCAGAACTAATTTTACATGTGGTACACAGATTTGAAATGACTCTCCTGAACCATAGAATGAATGATCTATTCAACTTCCCTCAATAGCAAGGTTCAATGAGTTAGTAGCAGATTTTCCTGCTGTTTCAGGTATAATTACAGAATCACACAGGTGGTATTCAGTCTTTCTCTAATTTAATAAAACAAAAATTCTTCGCATTTCCCCAAAGTAGAATGTTTTCTTTCTTTATAAATCTGGTTGGAAAAAAGAAACCCAAACCAAAACAAAACCAAAGCAAAACAAAACATTTTACTGGTTTGTGAAGAAAGTATTACATTTTGTCCTATTTTGCCTAAGGTAAAATTTTTATGCAGACATGAAACGTTTAATACTTTACCAAGACAAACTTGTTGTGTTTGTGGTAGGCTATGAACGTGAATCTGAATATGTGGTCCTTTCTCAGGATTTGTCCATGTACCACTTTAAAAGGACTCTAAATTCCTCTCTTTTGTTCATGAATGCATGTTCAAAGTGTTGGTGGCATCACATGCTTTTCCTTTGAGGCACCAGAGCTGCACCAGGGATGTAAAGATTTTTAGAAAAAAAGAAAATTTAATTTCTTTTTTTTTTCTGTAACACAGTAATTATTTTCCAAAGTTTAGCCTGTCCCACTACATTTACAAATAGTAGACTTAATCATAAAACTGTTTTCATCAACCATGTGCATTTTCTGCTTTCAAAATATGAGTAAGAAGTGAATATACCAAAAACTGAGAGCTTTTAGTTTATTGGACAAAAGGTTTAACTGTTCTTGGTAGATTCAGTGCTTAAGGTAAGTTTAAGAAGACTAACCTATTTTTCTAAATCAATCATTTGTTGTGAAATAGAAAAAGAGATAATTTCTCATTTCAACTGGAAATACATCGGTCTTTTTCCCTGAGGCAATAGTGGGTTTGTACAGACAGGAATTTTTCGCAATGAAAGCATTTTAGAAATGTATACATTGTTTGGTAATTATATATTACTCATTTAATGCCTTTCAATTCTTTACTGTAACTGTTGTATAAATTCTGTCTGCATAATCTGTCTATAAACATGCGTAGGTCATTTTATATTTGAATTTATTCTGTCCTCAGTTTTAGTTGCATTTATGCTTTACCTTCAAATCTCTGAGTAGTCTTTCAGAAGCGTAAGTCATAGGTTGTCCCCGATATTTACTCTGGCCATGTCTGCAGGACACGGTGAAGCTCCTATGCAATTGATGATGAACTGGCATACATCCTCAGTTCTGTACAATTTCATGTGGAGATGTAAGCTTAGATCCTGAAAGGTAGATTTCAGCGTTAATGCAGTTTTGTACTTGAACTAACAATCTTATCTCTCAACAGCGCTAATTAATGTAGGCTCAATATCATGCTGATGCACCTTTATTGTTTTCCGGTACCCAAATTAGATGAATGTGTGCTGATTTACAGATTTTCAAATCACATTCCATTGCTCTTAGTCAAATTCTACTAAATTGCAGTATATGATTACCTTACAACAGAAAGGCAGAGCTACTACTAAACAAATCACTCACATTTTTAGAGTTGACTAGCTCTAAGATTTTGGGCAAGTCAGCCTGGAACCCTGTGGTAAAACCGTGAACTAGTCATGGGCCACTAAAGAACTAGGTAGACAAAGGTAGATACTTTAATAATTAACTCTTTTTTTAAACTATATTTTATGAAGCTTCTCCAAGAAACATCTGAAAATAAAGCTAAAAAAAAAAAAAAGAAAGAAAGAAAGAAAGTAAGGCTGGAATAAAAACTAAAGTGTGTTCTTTTTTTTCCAAACTGATCTAAAGAGCGAATGTAGAGAGTTGATGTAGAGACCTACAGCCAATGAAACGTTTTAAAAAAGATCTGACAACAACTTGCAAAGCACAACTGAGGAAAAGAAACAACCAAATTAATTCAATTGCTTTCTGCTGCCTCATTTATAGAGGTAGTTAAGGATTCCTCTATAATACAGAGTGGTCAAGGGCTGTTCAAACTTACACTGGCTGGTTAGGGTTCCTCGCAGGCTATTTTGCCTGCTAATAACTTCCTGAGTAGTGTGTTATGGTCACCTCTCTGATGCCTCCTGTGACCAGGGATGTGTATAGCAATGAAGTATGTTATCACAAAATATTTGTTAAGTTTTATATATTTTTATATATATGTGTTATCACAAAATATCTGTTAAGTCCTTCTTTATAAGGAAAGAACCTGTTTGCAAAACGTAGCTTTTGGCCAAAATGTTTAAAGTTAAACTGGCCTATGAAGATCTTCCCTTTCAGAAGGAACATTTAGCTGCCTATTTAAGGCAATTTCGATGAATATTGCGTTGCTAGAGTAGTGCAAACAGGGCCTTAGCCTAGGGTATATAAATGTAGTAACCACACATAACTAAAAAAGATAGCTCTTCCTTCCTCTGTGTAATGAAGTTGAAGGTCTGCCAAAAAAAGTTGAATTGCCAGAAATTCTGTCAATGTGAAGGCATCTTTCCGCTTGTAAATCAACTACACATTTAAATTACTTCCTTTCATAATCTATTAAAATGGTTTTGGCACAGTTGTTCTCTGTGCTATGTTTATTGCATAATTTCATTTCATTTCTGGTCAGCAGTTGTGATTATTAAGTCTCAAAAGCTATTAAAGGAGAGCATGATCTTATTCTGTGAATGACAAAAATGATCTAAAATAAATATAAATATGTTTGTAAAATTAAATTGAGAGGATTATCCTGGTTATTTAATCCACACGATTTGCCAGCCATTTGGACATAGCTGGAACAAGACTGTTTTCATGCAAAATTAACTACTTTCTTAATGATCTGTTGATAGTAAGGGTGTTCATTGAATTCACTCATCATTATTTCAAACTATATGGAGCTGTTGTTCATCAGGAAATGCTGGCTTTTAGTTCAAAACCACTGAAACATCACTTCTGAATTCACAGAAGGTGCTAGAAGCAATCAAAATCATTAAGACTTCTGTTTCTAGGTTAAAGACAAGCCTAGAGTGGAAGTTATAAAACATTGTAGCACTGTTAAATTCTGCATTTGGAAGGAAGAAACTGTTTGTAAAACCCGTAAAATGTTTTTGGCAAAATATCTATTGCACATTACATAAAGCTAATGAGCTAGCCAAAAACACACTAAAGCATTAAGAGTCCAGTCTACTTTTCAGTATATTTTAAAGGGCATTGTAAACAAGAATTGCCCCTTCCTCCACACCTTTACCATTAAAGAAGTTAAAGAATGCTATTTAGTAGAAAAATAGTTTGATAGATTTTCAGTAGTGCTTATAATACACTATACACAGCGGTCCCTGAAAAAAAGGATATTCCCAAAATAGAATGAAATGAAGGTTGCAGGGTGGTGTCTCAGGCCCTGGAGGATTGTTGAGTCCAGCTGCATTCAAATTTGAATATACGAGGACATGAAAAGTTCAACTTACCCTTCTAAAAATGAAGAAATTTACCTACTGTCTACCATTGCAATTCAATATTTGCCCTGTTTTGGTAATTACCAATGGCCACTGTGCATGGTACAGGAAATCACAGAATTATGGAACTGTTGAGGATAGAAGGGACCTCTGGAAAACATCTAGCTCAACACCCCTGCTTATAGCAACATCAATCAGAGCAGGTTGCTCAGGGCTGTGTCCTGTTAGGTTTTAATTATCTCCAAGGATGATGACTCCACACCCTTGTTGGGCAACCTGTGCCAGTGCTCAACCCCATCAAAGTAAAAATTTTTATCTTGTATTTACATGGAATGTCCTGTATTTCGGTTTGTGCCCCCTGCCTTGTCAGCTTACTGGATATCACTGAGATGAGTCTGTCTCTTTAGCCTCTGTCTTCTTTAGTCACCCCCACCACGTGTTTATATACATCGGTGAGATTTCCCCACGAGCCTTCTCTTTTCCAGGCTGAACAGTTCCATCTCTCTCAGCCTCTTTCATATGGCAGACGCTCCAGGTCCTTCATCGTCTTTGTGGCCTGTCTTTGGACTCCTTCCAGTATGTTCATGTCTCCTGTACTGGGGAGCCCAGAACTGGACACAGTACACCAGGTGTGGCTTTATCAGTGCTGAGTAGAGGGGATGGATCACCTCCCTTGACCTGCTGCCAACACTCCTCCTAACACTGCCCAGGAGAGTGTTGGCTTTCCATGTCACAAGGGCACACTGAGAGCTCACATCAGTTTGGTGTCCACCAGGACCCCCCCACATTTTCTACAAAGCTGCTTTCCAGCCTGTTGACCCCCAGCCTGTACTGGTGCATGGGGTTGTGCCTCCCCAGGTGCAGTACTTTGCACTTCCCCTTGTGAAAATGTGCCATAATTAGCAGATATGAGTTCCTTCCACTGGTGCAATTACAGCTATCTTGAATGTTGGTGGATGCATTAGAGTAAATTAACAGATTGTCACTGTTAAGGGATGTTATAAATGTCTGCTGCCTCCAGCAGCTCCGGCCTGGGAGTCCTTTCTCCCTGGCTTCTGGAGCCCATTTTGGAGGCATGGGGCCCCTGCCCAGGCTGGGGGACACAGCTGCTGCTTTCCCATTTGCAGGTTTCATCGGTAGAGAAACTGAGCAGTATCCCAGAGACACACAGCAACACGGCCGCTCACACAGATGGCCACGTGTGGGACTTACACCAGGCACAAGCCCAGACAGCCCCGTCCCCTCCTCTTCTTGGGCTGGCAGAGGCAGAAGGTCACCAGCGCGGCACACACACGGCACTCTGGATGTTCACAAGCACACACACATTCACGGATCCCCCCAGCACCAGCACGGCAGCTCTTCTTGCCTAGCACTCGCTGTCTGGCCCAGCTTAGAGTTTGTCAGTGAATACACAAGCACACCCCACGCATACCCAGTTTGGGGAGGATACACTCACCTCCATCAGCCGGCACCAGGCACATGGGCTGTGACCTGCGGTCCCGCTCCAGCCGCTGGCACTGAGCCCCTCACTCGCCTCACTCACCTCGGTCCCCCCAGTAGCTCGTTTGGGAGCACACACTGTTCCTGCCCCAGTGGCTGGGGGTAGCTGGGGGTTAAAGACCCCCACTGTCTCCAGTAGCTGACACCACAGGCTGGGGGTGCCCACAGCCCCCGTCTGACTCCAGGAGCTGGCACCCAGTCCACTCACGCAGCAGCTGGCACCGAGTGCCTGCAGCACTCACACGCACACGTGGGACCAAGGGTGAGATTACCCACAGATAGTTACAAAAAGATTTAATGAGAAGACAGGACAGACTGTGGTGATCAGACACAGCACTCGGTCAGACAAGTGTACTGACAGGCCCCATTTTACATGACCGACACCTTTTCTGTCTGTTCCTCCTTTGCTCCTCCCTGCTCCCCCTTCCCCTAAACGCCGCTGTATAAACTTTGCACCATCCTGCAGCCCTCCCCTCAAATACCCTAAATGCTTATGTTTGACATGTTTTCCCTTCTTACCAATCACAAAATACAGACTGTCCCTCTCCAAAGCTTCAGTTTCCTAAGGGCTCATCAGTTACTATCTGGAGACTTTTGGTCTTTGCTATTGTCACCCTTATGCCTTGTTTACCAGGTTTTGTGTCTCTTGTTTCTCACGTGCCCCTTTACTCATTACCCGGCTTGCACTGAAAAGATCATTTATTGGATAACCTTAATGCGTCATACTCCCTCACCTTCCACATATACCATTACAGTCACCGTAATATTAGAGGAGGTATGTATATCCTTCAAAAGGTCAAGTTCGCCTTGTTTAGCTCCGAAGCCATTGAACAGTATCAAAGGTGATACCTATTGGTCATCCCTTTCCATCCCATTGCTGATGGTTATTTGCTGATATTAAGATAATAATCAAATGCCGTGACTCATAACCCCTTACAGGTTTGGAGTAGTTTGCAGGGAGCAAGCTAGTGTTGGAGAGGAGGCTGCATCAGTTTAACTCCTCTTTGATGTCTGGTATATACTGCAGTTTTAAGAAAAGAGCAGATGCTGAACTTGATTCATCCACTCCTGTGCTCTGTTCCCATGAGGGTGAATGCTAGCCCATATTGGGTGGCAAGTACCTTAATTTTGTGTTTTCTAGTTTACAGAGAAAGAAGTTTGTGTTACTTTATCACTATCTAAATGAGATTCTTGGCTTTTAAATTTCTCGGGTTTGCATGCTGACTCTGAAGTATTCACAGTGCAGTTCTCTGTTCCTCTACCCCTTATTCTGTAGCCATTATTATCTCAACTATACTAAATGGACATAATTTCTACCACTGTTCCTGCACATTCTCTCTACCTCTTTTCTTCATGTCATGGTAATCTAATACCTGGAAATTTTGCAACCTACATTATACTTCCTACTACAGAGCTATAGAAACACAGGAGTTGGAGGAAGCCTAAAACTCGTCTAAACTTAGTTTAGTCAGACCTGCGTCTCCACTGATCCTGATTGTTCATCTACACTGTTTCTAACTCAAGCTGCCACTTCACACTATTGCTTCCATGCTTCCTAAATCAAGCCACCTTCTTCTTTCTGAATATACAGCCTTTGAATCTCGAATGCCAATGTAGAAGAAGGGTGGTAGTGGAACTGGGGATAGGAAAGGAACAAAGAGGAAAGATGCAAATTCCTCACTTCCAAATGTACTTTTTAAAGTAGGTGTGCATGGGGAGAGAACACTAGCCAGCTTTCTGCAGCCTAAGGTGTTCAGAAAGATATGAAATATCTCATTTTCTCGTCAGTATGTTCTCAGCCAATAAAACATGGATGTGCTTCACTTAAGAGACTTCCAGTTTGTTAAGATGTTTCACAGACAGAAGTTAAATTTCAGAAGTTACAATGAACATAATCTTAATAAAATTAAGATTTGAGGTTTAGTATTCCTCAAAAGAAGTCCCCACTGTGTCTATGGAACATCGTTATGCTAGAAAGCATAACAACAAACATTTTGCCCTGTGAAATTGCTTTAATATTTGGAAGATGAGATAATCCTGTGTTAAAAAAAATAAACTACTGCTGGTGAGAAGAAAAGGGACAAGTTATTCTGGAAAACAGAAATTTAATTTCATTATGTTGGATACCAATGGACTGGGATAGCCAAAGTGCTTGGGAAGACCTTGTGCACAGGAAGCCAAATTCATTGTTACGCAGACTTGGATTGAAAGTTCTAGTAAAGCTTATGATTTCCTGCAGAGTGCTATGGCTTTGAAAAATCTTCAGTTTCCTGCATGAAATGTTTTATTGGGATATTTCCATTCCAGTCTATGCAGAGATTTGGGGGTTATCTACATCGCAAAGAGATTCTAAACCACATTTATGATTAAGAGATTACAATGTACCGCCTTTTTTACAACCATTTAGAAGGGATCTTTAATTGGAGGTGGTTAAACAGCAAATAAATCGTTAACATCGATACAAAAAATACAGGTCTTTTCATGTGCCAGTTTATCAAAGTGTCAGCCGTGTTTTTGATTCTCCATCTTAAAATCGGTTTTATATGTGTTTATCAAAGTAATGCAGCATATGAACAGAACGCTGGCTCTGGCAATCAAACTGTGCCAATATCCCAGTATCTCCTAGTATGTACTACCTCAGTGTGGCTTTCATTTACAGAAGACCAAGACCTGACTTCCTTTGTATGTATATGAATAGCAGGGGAAGGAGGGGGGAAATCGTGATTTGCAAGAGCACACAGCAGGAGACAAATAGAAAATCTTCTCTACAGGGTCTCCATGACCGAAGACACACAGGAGCATAATGGGGCATGACTATGAGGTCAAGGGGCAGAGTGCGCCTGTTTATACAGGTACTTCCATCTGGTTGCTCTGATCAGGTCCGTGGCAATGACTTCTGCATGTACCCCACGGTTCAAGTCAGAGAGAAGGAGCTGAGCGGGGAAGAAGCTGCTCGTCAACACAGCTTTAGCAGAACATGCACCCACTCATGAGAAGAGAGAATAACAAATGGGCATTTTTGATATAGGAAAGACAATTCATTCCTTTTAAGACAAATATTTCAAATATTTTCTGTTTGAGGACAACACAGTACAACTTCATACAACATATTTTCTTCATACGATTAAAGTAAATTTAAGTCTCTCTTAAGAGCATAAAATCCCCAATGGCAACAAAACCCACATTTTAATTTTAACCAGTCCTGGCCCACTGATGTCTGGTTTCCAACATCTGACATTTGGGGACTAAGGTGATTTTAGCCAAATAATATGTTGCAGTGCAAAAACTGAAGTTAATATATTTACGGTCAAACAGCAAGTATACTTAAGGCTTATTATTTTTCAGATACACACAGTTTCCCTTGGCTGCAAGCTCAGCTTGTCCCTGCTGTGAGTGACTTCAAAACAAAAAAAACCCTGTGCCTGTGGCTGAACCTACAATCTGAATTGCCACTTTTGGCTCACACAGGGACATTTAGCATCCTCGGAGTCTCACTCTAAATTAACTAACATTAATAAAGTAATAAAAACAGATTATAAGGGGAAATATTAATGGCAGTTTCCTTTTGTAACTGCAGCTAGATTTGTCCCTGGAGTCTTATTTGATTAACATGTGCTGACTGAAAATGGGCTGGAGCTGCAACAGTTTTAGAAAGTAGTTTTCAAATTTAACCTGCAGATTTCAGGAGTGATCAAATCCAAAGGTTTGGGTTAGCCCACTAGAGATATACAAGTAACATAAGTCGTTCCTACGAAACTGGTTTCCCACCAGCTTCTTTGTTTGTTCTGGCCTATGGAACCGTGCCCCTCATCGTATCACTGCACTGTGGGTGCCATCAGAAATTTGATGCTGAAAATTAGTAAGAGTGAAATTTTCCATACAGACATGAGAATTCGTATATCCTGTAAAGTGTGGTATGTGGAAGAATCTTTGTTTATTTACTTTCTTCTTTATAGGTGGGTAAACAGATCACATTAGAAACCTTACTGCAAGAGTTAGCTTTATGCAGACACATAACAGAATCAAGTAATGAAGCACAAATGCCTAATCCAAGTCAGTTCAAAGCTTGAATGACCATTAGGAACTGCTCTCATAACTTATGGGTCAGAAATTTGTTTGAAGAAAGCATGTGCTGAATTATTTCAAACAACAAAGCCATTGAAGAAAATGATAGTTGTGAAAAGGAAGTACAAATGCTAATATTTGTTAATGAAGTTATTAACTGTGATTGATTTGCTGAAATTATGTTTTTCTACAGGTGCCTGAGTCCAATACAAAAGACACAGGTTGCAATTTCTTTAATGATTTAAGTAATGCAAAGTGATGTTTTTAAACTCAGTTCCTTGGAATCAGACAATACATCAATCTACTGCAATGCTTATTAGTTTATTGAAAACTAATCTACCCTTCTGAGGCTTTCAAAAATATTTCCTCTTGAGAATATTTGATGCATTAATACATTGGAAAAGGTAAGGCATCTGTCCCACAAATTATGTCTAAGTGAAGGCTGAAACTCTCAGTGCATTTAGCAAGACATCAGTAATTTATGTAATGATTTAACATACTTGCATCCTACCTTGATACCATTATGACAGAAAAAGCTTCCCTTCTGACATTAACAGATATTACTGTAGATAGTTTTCTTGAAGGCAGACCAGAGGCAATCAGCAAGGAGTAAATTTCTGTCTGCCACAGTCAAAGATTTACTGTGCCAATCATAGGTTGTAAAACGTCATTGCCGTAAATAGGTTTCATTTAAAAGCCTCCGTTATTCTCAGTTTGCTGAAATTTTTCTTCGTCCTGTTCATATCCATTCTATGTCTTTAACTAAAAAGAAGTTCTTTTTATATTCTTCCTGTAGAGCACTGGCCTAGAAATTCAGTGATGTAGTCTCCCACGTTTCTCTGTGTATTCAGATGTGTATCATTTCATCTTGAAGTCTCTCTAATGAGACAAATAAAAATATCTCTTGTAAGTACCTTGGAAACTGTTGGTTAAGACGTTTAGAATCTGAGTATATTTATACCATGCATTTTTATTTCCTTCTAATGTTGCTTTCAGGAAAACAAGCAAACAAACAAACAAACCCCACCAAAATAAGCCATCAGCCTATATAGCAGTAGTAGCAGGGATGGACTGTAGACAAAACTGCACAGACTGGAAAATCAGAAATGAGGCTACAATAACTCACTTGACGGGTTCTTTGACCGAATACTGGAACTAATGGGTTCAGTGTTGGAGTTACTCAGCAAGGGTTCCCTCCTATAAGGTTTCAAGGTATAGCAAAGGAGCATTGACCTTGCCTTGAAATTAATTGTAGACACTGGAACAGAAATGTGTAAGTAAACATACCTTTTACTCAGGGAACTGGAAAGACACCGGTGTGGGGTCTGAGGACATTACAAGCAACATTCTTGTAGTTTGGAAAGAAGGCCTCAAAAATTTCTTTTGATTGTGTATGTGAATGTGGTACTTTTTGAAAGTGTCAAGCTGAAATTCTTGGTTTGCTATTCACAAAGATGAGATTTAAAGTTGTACAAGAATGTACTTCCTTCATCCTTATATCTAAAAGAGGCTGTCTATTTACTGGCAAAATTAGATGTTTGGGAAAATGTTTTCTATAACAGTTTAAACAAAAATGCCATTTAGGCAGACAATATGACTCAAACATGGCTGTCTTGTAACAAGCATGCTCATAAAAAAAGGTCCGATTTTCTAATAAACTCATTTTCCCAGAGGCCGGAAAGTTTTTTAGAGAATAAGCTCTGCATTCTTTCTTCGTTGGATACTGGACAAAGACTGAATTTATATGAATAGTTGACAAGGAGTAGGATTTTGTCAGCCATTGCTCTAGGGCATCAAGAAAGACTAACCAGAGGGTTAGGGATTTTTTTGTGTTGTTTTTTTGTTGGTTTCGTTGTTTTTCTTAGATTTTGTAGTGTAGTTGTGTGGGGTTTTTTTTAATTTATTTATATTTGTTCTGATTTTCAGTGTGTCAAATGAACATTTCTTTCTGCTTATTCTTGACTGCATCTTAAAGACCCTTTTCCTCTTTCTAGAGGCTGGATAATTGCAGAAATCAGTAGTAGGTTTTTTTTATGACTAGCAAGCCCAGGAGGGATTGATGATGCCAAATGTAAACTTCTACATCTGATTTACGTAAAGATGAAAAAGTCTTTGTTCAGTGGAGAAAAATATTTTCAGAAGTGACTGATCTAACCCTAAAATACACAGCTATTGATCTGATGAGTCATGCAAAAAAGTGCATATTTTTCTCCACTCTTGTAAATAGAACATAGAGTGAAGAGCTTGGATATATGTTTTTAGAGTGAAGAGATCTAAGCTAGGTAAGAGTCCGAGCCTTCATACCTCATACCTTAGTTTATAAACTTACATCACAAGTATGGTTAAATAAAAGCTGTAGGATAGATTATAATAAGATTATAACACAATTAAAATACATTGTTCTGGTATTGATGTTTTCATAAAACTATATTATATATTTTTTTAAACATTAAAAATCAAACAACAAAGAATGAAGTCAAATTAAAATTAAGGGTAGGATCCAGTTGCCTAAATTTAAATGTCTGGTGCCGTTTAAGATGTCTTGGGATAAAAATTAGCAATAGACCTTTATGTTTCCTGACAAAAGAATTCAGGCAAATGGGTTTCACTCTGGATACTTATGTTTAGACAACTGGATCCTGCTCTATAGATGGGATTCAGCTTGCATATTGAGACATCTATATTTCATTATGTCTAAGCTTTCATTATAGTCAATTTAGATCTAGGCAACAGAGCATTAAATAAAATAGCCAGTGGAGCCTAGACAACAGTACATCTTCATAAAATGAAAACAGACTCAGTAAGCTAAGTAGCTCTCTGAACTTCGTTGAATTTTCTCACTAAGTCTACTGGATATGATTATCCTGATTGAGAATTTTGACATTTCCTGTGGCATATCAGTCTGCCTCATTTGAATGCCTTGGATAAAGTGGATTGTCTCAACTGTCATTTAACACCCATATCACAATATCTGAATCAAGTTTCTAAATTTAGATTACTGTGAGCTGAATCCCATCCTAAGATGCTATTGACACTCAAATGGTCAAAGATACGTGACTTTTAATTCCCTCGGAAGAAAAAAAAATCTGAAATTAATGAATTGACATGCTATGACAAATTTTATTTCTTATCTTGTCCGTGAAGGAGAGATCCATGAATCTAGAGATTTTTTTCCATTTTTTTTCTTAAGGAGTTGGAGTGGTAAGTTCTTCATATGTTAGTAAGATCTCATCCTGAGTGTATTTTGGTAATCAGTAGACATATTCTAAATGAATGCAATTAAAAAAAAAAAACATTTTAAAAAGAAGAAACCTCCTTTTTTTACCTGTATTTTTCATATGTTTCTATTTAATGTTAAAAAGATATCCTCAACAACTCTAGTTATTTATTTTTTTTCTTCTCTTTAAATCCACCAAGAAAAAAAAAATAGTTACTGCTATCAAGTGACTTTGTACCTGAATATTAAGCAAAGGTCATATATGTTTATGGAAGAACATTAATGACAGCAAAAAAAGAATAGGGATTGGCAGTCACAGTATCAGTACCTAAAATGATATATTGAATTATAAAGTGACATATTAAGCACATATATGTACAAATTAAGTAGAACTTGATTTTTGCAGTGCAACAATACTTGGATATGCAGAAAGTAACCTAAGCGGCAAGTAATTTTAGGCATATGAATAATTATTAAGTTTAATGAAGGGCGAGCTATTAGTTTTTGCCATATGCTTTCCATATTTTTTAATGATATTGTATATATATTGCAATGAAGTTGTAAACCATATATGTGTTCATGTGCTTTTATGGCTACACTAAAGCTGTCACTGTTCACACAGAATGAAACTAATGCTACTGCTCATATGACTTATTTTCTCTTTAAATGTTAAGCATTTTCTACTGTACGTGTTGCATGTTTGAGAGGAAGATGCAGTACAGAAGTAACAATGCTGTTATGTTTCAAGGAAAATGACTGTGTTTGGATATTACTTGGTCTTGAGAAAATAATCATGTCCCTTTAGGACAATGGCCATTAAAAATGTCCAAGTCTTTTATTCATGATGTTACTTCTTTTTTCCTTTTTTTTTCTAAAGTGTTTGTCTTCCTCACAAGATTGTCTTCCTCTCAGAAATTGGCTTAATGACAAAGGCTAGTTCCAAAAGTGTTGAGCTCTCATGTAGATTCCATTTTTGAATTGCTGAAGAAAAACAAGATGCTGCATAATGAAGACAATCCTTTTATTTTCTTCATCTTGACTGCTTTACCATTCATCCTGAACAGCTCGATTTCAATGTAAGGCATGGAAAAAGTGTACAGTATTGGCATGAGAGTCCACATTTGTAAGGAAGTAAAAGCTCAAAATGGAAATGTAGAACATGCAGACTTATTGACAGAGACTTTCAAATGGCTTTCAAAGAACAGGGCTCCTGCACTGACTGAAAAGTAGACAGAGGTCTGTAGTAATTTAATACGTGGTTAGTTCAAAGTAATAAGACACAATGCTTAGTGTTTGCAGTTACTTTCAAACCTTTTATAGCACAGACAGTTAGACTCTTTAAATATTAAGGAACTTGAATCTGAAGGTTGTTCCTTACCGGTTTTGGATCACTGTAATTGTGCTGCCTCCATGGAATTGGTTCTACATGCATATTGATATTCTGATTGTAGCTTTTTGGTTTATATTTTTCAGTATCTTTGTACATCAGCTAATATTACATCAAACTTTTAAAGCATATAATCATATCTCTATAATCTAAATATTCGTTAAATGTATAATGACTGGTTTAATCACTAGTGAACATTTATGAGGACTGAAGCACTACTGAAGTTATTTTTATTTCTTAACATTTACTACTCCACTTCCCCAGTGTAACAGACTGCATCAGATCTTCTCTAAGTGCTACTTTTCATTCAGCTTACATTAGAAAAAGTGAATAAACAATGATATGGGGTGGGCAAGGCATAGCACAAAGAGATGTGAAACATAAGAAGTGGAAACCTTTCCAAAAAGACTGTAAAGTTGCCGACAAGCAGAATATGAAATGTGGATTAAGTGGGCCAGCCTCCTTGTTCTCTAATGATCTGTGAAAGAAATAAATGTGCAGCAATATCAGGAATAATAAAACTCTTTGGCCTTGTCTGCTGTCCAAATGGACACTCTTATTGATTCTGCTTAGATCTTTTTGTTTAACGTTCCAATTATCTCCCTTTGCAGCTGCGTAAGAAAGACATAAGCTATTTCTGCATTGCTAAATGTATCCACCCTAGGGAATGATCCTTGGCTCCAAAGCGGTGCAGACTGCATATACCTATCCTGTTTAAGGCTAGTTCTCTACAGAGCAGGTATGCCATGGCCACACAACATAGCACTGGGTACAGCAGCCCCTTTGGGCTGCTCCAGGGAACTATAACATGATCTTTAGGGTCAGGGGTGGGGGAGAAAGGAGAGGGTGTTGATTTTAGTTTAAACCATCTGATATAATTTGCGGGCTTTGGTGGAACTTGAGAGAGGCATATTATAGGATGAAAAAGAGAGTAGATGTTACACGCTCAGGGATATTTCATTGGAATGCCTGGAGGAGTCTGAGAGTGAAAGACATGCAGGACAGCCTTTCAGGACAGAGCCATGGGAATAAATGAACCTGGATTAATCTTGTTCATACTGCCTTTTAGGTATAAACCCCTGAAGTGAGACATTATAACGAGATATGAAATGAGCTTCACTTTTGCAGTCACACACCTGGAATTTAACAGATATAGAAATCAATCCATTAATTACTTGATTATAATTTATGATTTCAGGTGGTCCAGGCCCTGTGTTGGGACAGAGAGGAGGGGGCTAGATGATTGCTTTTTGTTATTTCCGTTAGTGTTTTCTCTAAAGCTTCTGACTTCCATTTGTTCCAGGTTAGTAAACTGGTCTTTAGCTGCTTCTTCCATTTGTTTTGTCAGCACATTTAGGTTTTGATAAAAAATTTTCTTACTTTAATTCAGTGGTTTATTTTGTTCAGATGGATTTCACCTATTCCAATTTTAGGCCACTGAAAGTTCAATGCACATGTTTAAGCGAGTTAGACTAGGCTCAAATTATAGACGGAAATGAATGTGTTCAAAGGGTAGATCATGTGACCTAGTTAGATACTCACATTTTGTCTAGAGGTGCATTTTTACTTACACTGATGATAAAAAAAGCCTTGCTTGGTATTAGACATTTCAGATCCCTAAAGATGGCACTGCAAGACATGCAACTCTATTTATTTATTTCCTTATTTATTTATTTGCTGTGCTATATCTTAAAAACAAGTCACATATATTCTGCAGAACAGATATATGAATAATATAGCATTTTAAAAGAAAACATGGAAACCTGTTATTTGTGTAAGGATTACATTTTATTTCTTTTTTGCTCTTGCTCCTTTTGGATGGTTTCTGTGGCCTCCTGGTCTTTAGAGACATTCCTTTTTCCTCTCTTTTGATGCTTAGACTATTTTATATAGATTCAGATACAATCAAGTTGGCTTTTGCCATCTAAGTGCTTTGGAGGCAATTTCCTCTTCATTTTAAATTTGTCACTGGGGAGACCTTTTTCTTCATCTCAGCCAAACAGATGGTTTTTATTTTTCATTTTTTATTTTTTCAATGTTTCCACTAGAATGGTCAAGAGCATCTTTGGAAAAATTAAGTTCTGTATTTGCTCCCATCAGCTTAAAATAAAAGGATACAAATTAAATTGGAAAGTCCTAGAGGTTGTTTCACTTGTTTCTTTTTCTTCAGAAGAGTAACTACACATAGATGACTTTGGCCCTTGTCAGTGTAATACCTGAAATTCTTCAAGCCACTAATGAGATTGTCCTCTGAACTTGCATGTGAACCTTCTTGGACAATCTTGAAAGAAAAGAGTGGACTTTGGGCTGATGAATATTAAAGCTCATCTTGCAGTTCAGGAAAGAAAGCACAAGGTAGATTAAATGACTTAGCCCAAATTTCACTGAAATTTTAGTCATATGAGCCAATAACAATAGTCTAACAATTTATAGCTGTGCATAGAAATAGATACGTGCACAGTTGTCCCACTTCAGTTGCAGTGAAACCTGATTTACTCCTAAATACCTGCTGCTTATGCAAAATTGCATTATTTTGCATTTGAGATAGGCATGGAGAAATATGCATGTGTACTGATAGTTCCATCTCTACAGATGCTCTGTAATTACTGTAGTTCAACAATGAGTTTTAGTATCATCATCTGTCCTTTTCTCTGCCAATAAAAGAGCGATATTAGCATCAGAAAAATCACTATTAATTCACCCGATTTCTGCTGAACCATCACTATTCAGGTGGTTCTTCACATTGCATTTAACGGAGGTGTGTCTTCTCATCACGTGTAATCCAGTGATTGTTCCAAGCTCACAGAATCTTTGCTTAAGAGTTTCAGACTTGTGTTGACTGGACAACTGTAGGTCCCCTAGACTATTTTGTTTTCTGTGCGTTCCATATCCTGACAAACCACCTCTAACTGAACTAGAGTCTTCTGACTGAAAGTTCCTGCATAAGAAGAGTTTGCTTGGGTCTTGACAGTTTCTCATAGTATTTCTGGTCTGCCTTTTTTTCAGTCCTTCAAGATGCCATATCATGTACTCTCTCTGATTTCCACTGACTTCCACTCCTCAGTGACTTGTGCTGAATATTTTTCAGTTCCTGAAGTTCTTGAGCTCATATCTTTACACTTCAGGCACCGTAATGTCTATCTTGAAAATCTGCTAGGTGTACTATTCTTTAGCATAGAGGTCTGACTTGGTAAATGCATAAAAGAGCCTTGCTTCTGGATTTGTAATTACATGAGCCAGAATTTGGTGCTGGAGATCATTTGCTCACTGACCTCAGTGCATTAAGCTCTTTCAGTGTTGTTTCCTGCTCAGTTATGGCAATTTCCATTTTCATACTCTTATTCCCATTCGCGTCCATGTACTACATCATTGTAGTTACTGAAAACTGCGTCAAAGGTTTTTTTTGGCCATATCTAAATTAACTTTAATCTTTGCCCCTATACTTGCTGAATTACCACAACACTTCCTCTTTCTTTGTTCTTTTTTTATTTTTGTGGCTAAAAATCTTTTACTATTTGTTTTAATTTCCTTTGCAAGGTCCAGCTCAGCTTGAGAGTTGGCAAGTCTCACTTTTCTCGTGCATATTCTGACCTTCAAGACATAGCATTCTATTCAGTCAGTCTGTTCTTGCTGCTCCTCATAGACTCCCAACTTACCATTGAAAATCCTTTTTTACACTGATGTGATCAAGGTCAGAAATGGGTAAATGCATTTCTAATCTGAGCAATATAGCATTTACCCACATCTCAACAGCTGCAGTGAAACATCACACAGAAGGGTTTATTCACTGCTTGATTAAGTACTACATGATTCTCAGCATGAGGTGATTAGTTATTTAGTTAGGTATTGGGTCTTTTCCTCTCAATCATTTTTCTTTTACTTGTAGTACACGTATTGGTTTTGCATCTGTGATTTTAAGTAGTTCCAAGTTTCTTTTTCAGACAAGCTTTTAAACTTTACAAATCCAACCAACTTTCACTGAATCCCTTCATTTTTCAAGAACTGTGTTATTAAAATAGAAATTCTTAGTAATAGATTTGCTTTCGTTTCTCTTTGTACCATAATTTTAAAATAATCGGCTCATCATTCACTTCTCTAATAAATCCTTAATAAGACGTTTGGCTGGAGAACCTCTCTGAGAACTTCTCTGCACGTTCCTTTGCTTTGCCCCATCAGCTTGGTTGTTCTCATCTCTGCCTTTGAAAAAGATATCTCCCAAGCCATAGAAAATCAATAATAGGTACACAAAATTCTCTCGTCCTTCAGGTCCTGGTGCTCTTTGTAACCACCCCTTTCTTATGATGAGGAAACCCCTCAAACTCTTGTTCTTCCAGTAACCGACATATACTAGTTTCTGCTGTGACAGGTATAAAATTTGAAAACAATTGAACTAGAATCCAGATCATATCCAATATGTGTTCTCCCATTTTAAGGGCTCTTAAACTTCCACTTTCCAGCAATTTACTTATGTAAGAAATGAAGTATTTATTTTCCTCCCCTCCCCCCCGCCCTAAAAAAATCAAGTTAATATTTTTGTTAGTTACACACAGAAAATTAAGATGTGTGAATGGAAGGCAAAGTTACTGAGCAGGATGGCATGAAAGCCAAATAAAAAAAGTCCCTGTAAACCCCCAAACAACAGTATTTTTTATTTCTCCCTCCTTCTACCTCCTCCTTTCAAATTCAGAATTATCCTCCGTCTCATTACATCAAGTGCTGCAAAAATTCTAAGTAAACTAAGAATTTATGGTCTGGAGCAGAACATAGCCTTGCAGTAGCTTCTCAAAGTCTTATTCTTATTCAAAGTGTTAATTTTGTCATAAAAAAGTAAAAAATAAGAGGAAATAAAAACTGAGACTCTATACCTAGTTTAGCAAGTTACATATTAAATAGCCGTCACTCAGCAGAACTGATGTGAGACAACATCATTTGGTGATCTATCTAATGGGTTGAAAATCCCACTGAAATAGAGTTTGTATCAAAGGTGATGAAAGAAAATGGTCAAAGTGTCACCTTTAAGTGACCCCTGTTTGTGTCTTTCCTAATCAGGGGATTAGAGATGTAAGTTAGGACGTTGCGAATGGATAAGTTTTTTCAGTGAATGAACTGTCTGCACATTTACTTATGGAATCCTTCAGAAAAAATCAAAGCATGTGATTTATATTTATGGGGACATAATTTAAAAACTATTCTTAAATTACTTTTTTTTATGTTCATTTTAATGCTGAAATTCTTTGATTATTTTACAGCATTTCATATTTGCACTACTTCTCTTAGGGGAATTAAGTTCCAGGTCTTCTTGTGGATACAGGGCATGAGGAGACTGTCTCTACTCAGTAGTTTGTTAGTCACTAAGGACGGGTAGACCAGAACACTCCAAATGCACTATGAGCTATGTTCTCTAATATAACTGCATATAGAAACTGTGTACAGAAAACCTTGCTTTACTGATGTACTGTCAGGACTTGGGAAAGGTTGCTGTGTTTTGGTCATGCTTTTTCCTACCAGTAGTATCACTGGACTACTTTACTGGGTCACAAATGAACACAACAGTCTGGCCTTAAATGAGTCCTGGATTTATGCCTAAAAGGATTTTATATACGTGCTCTTGTGCATCTGCATGTCTCACACATGCACATGTGAAGCCTTAAGGTGAAATTATTACTGTGCTTAAACTTATAGAAAAAACTAATTCTATGCTAGGAACTGTTTTTTCTAATGTCTCCTGGTTATATGCATGGGGCATCAGCATAGAAATGAAGGAAGGAAAAAGTCTTAGAGACTGGGAGGACACAGCTGGTATATATACACAACCTGATGGAGAAGCTTGAAATCGAAGACATCAGAAATTATTTTGGAAATACCTAAAATTTAAATTGATGATATCATCTTATCTTAGTAGTTTTTACTGTGAATGGGGCCATCTGTAAGAGCAGTATGTAACATTAAAAAGCAAGCAAAACCAACAACAAAATAAAATTTAATGCATTGACTACATCCTTGCAAAGAACTATATAGTACTCCAGAATCTTTGACATTTCCATTGGTCTACAAAGGTTAGAGTGAAAACACTCTATTAAACCATAGTTAAGTTTATGTTATTCAAAAGTTAAAAAGTACTCTTCACATGAAAGCTGTTGAATGATCCTTTATGCTCATATTGCCAAGAACCACTCAAAATGGTCTATTTGCAAAAAACTTACAGTTAACCACATCAGAATCAGCAGGATTAAGCTAAATCGTCTTTTGATATTGAACGTGTTATACTTCTAAAGCAATTCAATGGCAGAGACAAATAGTTAAAGTGCAGGAAATTCACATGCATCCCCAATGGCAACAGATCTTCAGGGCAGTGAGCATGGGAAATAAAGAATTCTTATTTGTGTTTCTTCCAATTTCTTGCCATGTTTCCTCATCCCAGCCAGGACTGCATTGCTAAAGATTCCACAGTGGCCAGTGAAAGGATGAATGGAATTTAGTTCTCTTTTGTGAGCTGTGTGAGGAAAGAGAAAGGACACAGTAAAGCTTTTATTGACCCAACTCCAAATCCAGTGTGTCTAACTAGGAAATTGTTCATTCAGATGGAAGCCAAAAAAGTGTCTATGCCTCAATGTGGCTGAGACAGCAAAATCAATTCAGAAAACAACAGCTCTGTTTAGTAAGGATCCAAAGGAATAAAATGTACCTAAATCAATAAATAATATACATAATAAGGCATTTATACTGCACGATATTTATTAAAGTGTCAAGAAATACAAAACCCATCAGCCCCTACATAGGCCAGAAGGCCTAAGTGATTTTTAAAATTTAAACAAAGTACTCTTAAGGGGCAGAAAGATTTATGCAATTTCTCACTGCTTTGCACGTAGAAATGATTTTGCCATGCTTTGTGCCTTGCTTGCATTGTAAAGAACACTTATAAAGTCACAAAATCGCAAAATGTTAAGATCTTTCATATAATCTTTCTAATCACGCCCCTGGGATTTTTGCTGCCTACAGACTCACAGCTCAAGAGCAGAGTACATCAAAGGTGATGATCAGCTCTATAATATGTGGATGCGTAACTGGCCTTTTAAAGGGAAAGCTGTACCTGAATATGCTTCCAGTCCAAACTTTTTCCCATAAAACATCAGTATTCTTAAACATGTAGACTTAAACTGGTCCATATATGTTTTATTTAATCAACTTCTACTAATGGAAATAAGTCAGTTTGTGTTTAGTTATGTCAGTATATGAAGAAGAATTTGTAACGTATGTTTATAAATCCTTCTATTTCTCATGTTGTTTTTAGGAAGACTGCATTTTGTTAATATTTGGAAGGCTGGTCAGTTCTACACTAGTTTCTTAAGCCTTCAGATGAGCTGAATAGAGGGCACGCAGCGACCTCCTTTCATTTTAAGTTGACCCAGTCACAAAGTGTCTATTTCTTTCCCTGAGTTACAAAGGTAACTCAGGGTGAAGAGACACCTTTTTAAAGTAGCTGAGTTAAGGGGATGGAATCCAGATACTGGAGAGGTATAAGATCTCCCTTTCTTCATGCTTGGTATTATCTGGTTGTTGAGAATTGTCTCTCTTTTCACATTTTTCAATTCTAACTTGTGTATCAGAGCATGAATTTAGTATACTTAGCCTTTATTTTAGGATGTAACTGCAAAATACTGTATCAGTACTGTGTAAGACATGATGCATAAAGAATGAGATAGCCCTTGTCAAAAAAAGGGGAAGGGAAGAATGATGAACCTTGGCACCAGAAAGCCTCAGTTGTCTCTCTTATAGCAGGGTGAAAATCTGTATCTTCTCATGTGCTTTTTTATCTGTGCTCCTGCTCTCCTACCCATCTGAGGCAGAGGTGACCTTAGGAATTTCCACATCTTCCCATGCACTTATTTGTTCCCACTGCTCCATCTCTTCCTCCACCCTTTCTTTCCCATTTTATAGTCATAAATTACATCCAATTTCTCTGATGCTGCCCTGTGGAAGTGGTAGATGTTTTGATCGATATAAGATCGTGCGTTAAGTTATATTGAAAGTCAGAGGAAGCACAGACTATCTTGAAAACAAAAGAACTTCATGGAATAGGTGGCGGTAGTCCTAAAAAATTATTCAAAAAACGTGGTGTGATAGACTTGCATCAACTTGCTGGGAATTATCCTCCTTTGAATGGGATGAAATGAAATAAATTGAATTTAGTATCAAAATACCAAACATACCGTACTAAGTGGAGTGTTCACTTTTGCATGTGACTCACTGAAAAAAGCCTCAGTTCAACCTTTTGTAGAGTCTCCAACTCTTCATATCAGGCTGTTGCAGAAAACATTCTGATTGCTTCAATTCATCATAAAAAAAGCGATGATCTAGTTGTCTGTAAATTCAGGGCCACACCTGTAAACTTCCTGATGGAAGGTTGTGGGCAAAGAATAAACATAGTGGACACTTGCACATCACGTCAATTCTTTCTGGAAAGCATACATAATTGAATGTGAATGTGAGTTATTTATTAGGAAAAGGATAGCAAACATAGTCAACTCAGACATTCTCAGTTAATGTTGTCTGACAGACATTTTCAGAAAAAACACAGGCTGGAGAAGTAGAAATTAAGAGATCATTTTCTTTGAAACTTATTTGAAAATATGCTTCTGCATGTATTATCCTTTATTTTAGCGATGTAAAAAAATGTATCTAATTTTGTGGAGTATCTATTTACGTCAGCTTGAGATAAGCTGGATCTTGGTCACTGATTCCAGTTTTCCTGAGCTTGTCCTGTGCACAGTATTACATACAACCAAATTTTGTTTGTATTATTGTCCTGTATTTTCAGTTCCCTTTTGTTTTAACACTTACATGTGTTTAGTTCCATTCCATTTTTGCATCATTTTAAATTTATGTTTTGATGCCATTTTTAATATAGTACCATGCAAAACTGTGTAGCTGTGTTTCCCCTGTTTGATGCATGAAGACCACTAGGGGAGAGAGATTTATCGCGTAAATTTCACTGAAGGTATATAGTTTGAGTATTGTAGGACAGGAAAGGACCACATGTCTCAGGGGACCTAACTCCCTGCTATTGCAAACCACAGAATTACTTAATATTTATTATAAACTGACTAAGCCTGATAATAAAACTAGTTGTTTCCCCTTTCTACATCATTGCAGTTGGACAACTCTTCTAGACCCCTATTTTTCTGATGGAAAACCTTTTAGTTATGAGGGTATATTTAATCCTGGGTGATTCATACCCATTTTTTTCTACTGCCACAATTACCCTTTAATTTAAATAACCTTTCTGTCTCACGGATGTTTATTCACCAATGCATTTATACACATTAATCATATCTCTTCCCAACTTTTGTTCTGCTAGACCAAACAAGCTGTATTATTGTTATCTTTTCTTGGACAATAGGCTTCCCTAATCATGTCATCTGCCCTTCTTTGAACCTGTTCTGGTTTGAAATCATCTTCCTTCAGATAGGTGAATGAAACTTTACATGGTGATGTGCTTCCAGGTCCTTGGCATTAATACCCTGTCTTTACAGGAAATACTTTATTAATACAGCCTACAATCACTTCTACTTCTTCTGCAGCAAATGCACAACAGTAATACACATACACAAGCTTCAGTTACATGCTGGTCAGAGATCTCTGATTTCTGCTGAGTTTGGGTATCAGCAATAATTGTCTCAATGGATCACTCTACTCATTTTTGAAATGCATCTGTCCCTGGGAGGAAGACTGTTTTAAAGAGAACGATTGCTCTATACAAGTCTTTTGAATAGGAAACAAAATGATCTAGTGAAACTTTGTGTGTTTAGCAGGAAGCACAGGGCAACAGTGGTGAACAAGGCTTTGATAGTTTCATTTCAATAACTTAAATCAATACTTAGCCATGAAACTGAAATTCTATAATGCATTTCCAAAAAAAAAAAAAGGGGGAAAAAAAAAAGGGTCACATAAGTGTCATTGTATTTCTCCAGATATGTAAGGCAGACCCTCACAGACCCTCAGTTTTAACATAAATAAAATTGAAGATGCAGAGTACCTAAGATACTCTGGGAAATACAGCTGGATATAAAATTATGTGAAGGATCTGAACAGTAATGACATGACTACACCCCAGCTGAAGTTGCAGAATTTAAAGAGAAACTAGCAGAATTTAAGGACTGTTAACACTCACAATTGAAGGTCATCCATCATTGTCGTATTTTAACCATATCACCTATATTTTAAAATGTAATCTTAAGAGACTAGACGAGATGAGACAAGAAGAGGAGACCTAAATCACAAGCTCAAACAAGAGGTATGTACTGAATGGGACCAAAGACCCACCTTTGTTTGTCCCAGATTGCTTTTCTTCTCATTTCTGGGGAAAAGGGGAAAGAATATAAGAAACAACATACCTATAAAGTCATCATGCAAATTTGCTCCATAGTTTGTTCAATGCTGATAGATAACTCAATCCCTGTCTTTTTCTTTTTTTTTTTTAACTGTGAGAAATAGTGAATAGCTGTTCTCATGTTCTCTCCTCTAATGTGCTAGTGATGCAAATCACTACATGCACCAATCATTTATTTTCTAGTCACCTTTTCTCCATCCTGAGGAGTCATATTCTACTGAGCATCTAAGCTGTGTGCTGGTTAGTGTCTCGGATCATCTTTAATAAGATATCTCTTTAATATCTCTAAGATATCTCTTTAATATCTTTATCAATGATCTGGATGAAGGGATCAAATGCACCCTCAGTATGTTCGCAGATGACACTAAACTGGGCGGGCGTGTTGATCTGCTTGAGGGTAGGTTGGCTCTGCAGAGGGATCTGGACAGGCTGGACCGATGGGCTGAGACCAATGGTATGAGGTTCAACAAGGCCAAATGCCGGGTCCTGCACTTGGATCACAACAACCCCATGCAGCGCTACAGGATTGGGGCAGAGTGGCTCAAAAGCAGCCCGATAGAAAAGGACTTGGGAGTGTTGGTTGATAGCCAGCTGAATATGAGCCAGCAGTGTGCCCAGGTGGCCAAGAAGGCCAACAGCATCCTAGCCTGTATCAGGAATAGTGTGGTGAGCCGGACTAGGGAAGTGATCATCCCCCTGTACTCGGCACTGGTGAGGCCCCACCTCGAGTACTGCGTTCAGTTTTGGGCCCCTCGCTACAAGAGGGACATTGAGGTGTTGGAGCGTGTCCAGAGAAGGGCTACAAAGCTGGTGAGGGGTCTGGAGGACAAACCTTATGAAGAACGACTGAGGGAGCTGGGGTTGTTTAGCCTGGAGAAGAGGAGGCTGAGGGGAGACCTTATCACCCTCTACAACTACCTGAAAGGAGGTTGTAGAGAGATGGGGGCTGACCTCTTCTCCCTGGTGACAAGTGATAGGACGAGAGGAAAGGGGTTCAAGTTACATCAGGGGAGGTTTAGATTAGATATTAGGAGACATTTTTTCACTGAAAGGTTTATTAAACATTGGAATAGGCTGCCCAGGGAGGTGGTGGATTCACCATCCCTGGAGGTGTTTAAAAAAAGGGTAGATGGGGCACTTAGGGACATGGTTTAGAAGTGGCTCTTGTCAGGGTAGGCTAAAGGTTGGACTCGATGATCTTAAAGGTCCCTTCCAACCTCAACAATTCTATGATTCTATGATTCTATGATCTTCTTGCTTTTCTGAGCATCTGTTCCAAGGTGAAGCAATTGGAACCTCAGGTGGTATGTGGGAGATAAATATGTCATATGGGGGAATAACGATGACTTCTGCTTGCTCTTGCTTTCTGTCCTGGTGCTTCTCTGTTGTACTTGCCCAGTTCTGGGTGATGAGCAGATGTATGTGAAAACCTCTCTGCAATGACTCCAACATTTTCTCAGGCACTGATGGCTGGTTTAGAGCAAATTAATTTATCTTCATAGTCCCTTTCTCCAGGTGATTTCAGTGTTGACTTTAATCAGCCATTCTACCATTCTCTAATATGAGATCATTTGTAGCTCTTTCAGACAGCTCTGGACTTAATTGTTCCAACTATCCAAAGTAATTATCTGCAAAACTTGTTGCCTCTTCATGCTCTCTGCTAGAACATCTATGAATATGCTGAAACATAAATACCCAATAAAAATACTTGGAGGATATATTGGTAATATGTTTCCTTTGTGAAAACTGACATTTTCTACCTATGCTTTCGTATTTTTTAACAATTTTCTCAAGAGTCACGTAAAACTGTTTATAAGAGTTTATTTCTTTAAGAACTTCAATTAAGAAAGAAACTTTAGGCAAAGTTTTGTGAGCACTCAAGTACATTAGCTGTACTACAACTAATTTTAGGCAAGACAGATATCTTTCATTTTATTTTCACTGAATTTAAAATTAAATTCCAAAATCCATGCTTTAAAGTCTTCTTAATTAAGGTTGGAAACTTCTAACAGCTACAATTGTTGATAAAGATGTGGTTTTATTTATATATAAAAATATATTTTATTTATATATATACATAAATATTAATTTTTAACATATATTTACATGATCTATTAATAACAAACCAGTATATAATAGGATAAAATGAGCTGAGTACATAGGCATGCCTACTATTTTCTAAGAGCCTTGAAGTTTCCTTTACCGTTGGGAACACTTGGTTTGGAGGCATTCTAATCCTGCCACCATGAAAATGAAAGACTACTCTGAGATGTTAGCAATATCAGGCACTTGTTTTATTTAGTCATTCATCTCACATTCCACAATGGCCGAATCAGGTATTTTGAAGATATTTCAATAGTGAAAAAAAGTCAAAGGCCTTGGCTTAAGATGCTTCCTATGAGGTTTAATAACTAAAAACTGAGAAGGCAGAAAGCAATTACTAATGGTAATGTGGCACAACAATTAGCGTACTTCAGAAGTTAAGATCTCTTATTCATATTATTCATCTTATTCATAACATATAAATGAATTTGAGAAGAATAGTGCAGTATTATCTCTATGTTTGTAAATATAATTGAAATTGGAGACAGACCAAAACCAAACAAGACAGCTCTAGTTTGAAATGATTTAAATTTTGTAATGATTGCAGTAGCAGGTGGAAAATAGAAATAATCTGCATTCATAAAGTATATTTCTAAAGGATCTCAAGTGCTATCTAGAATACAGAAACAGCTGAAAACAACACACAGAGGAGAAAACTAAAATGGTGAAACGAGATATAATTTGTTCACCTTTCTTTTCCATTTTCATGGTTGTGTTTCTGTTTTTGTTTCCTTACTTTAAATTGTCAAATCATCCAGTGGCATAGTGGGGATGTCAAAGATGGAAAGGATGAAAACCATCCATCAATTTTGAAACTTATGCCCCACTATATTTGTTCCCTGTTTAGTTTTCTTTGGCTGTATTCTATTTATATAAAAATTATGAGATTTCAGTCTTTTGCTGGAATCAGCAACTTGTGCAATCAGAACGAATTTAATAGATTCCATTATAAACATTTTTTAAATACGTGGGATTCTGGAAAGAATTAGAGGTCAAAGAATATGGAGTGGTTGAATAAAACTGTCCTGGAAAGGAAATGTCATTGATCACATCAGACCTTAGACCAGTTGTGACTCCATCTTCTACATGTGTACATACTGTCTGTATGCTGAAAAAACCAAAAAAACTCAAAAGCCTCTAAAAAAGGATACGTGCTTACAACATACTTCAGGGTACTTCATTTCACAATTCTCTCTGAAATTACTGATTTCCTCATAGGTGTCAATTTGCTCCTGACATGATTCAACCTTCATCCCATTCAGTAACTTCTCCTCCAGTACTGATAAGTTTCACAAACCTTGTGTCATCACTGTTCTGCCACTCCTTTATTTCTTCACAATAAGGCATAACCGGCATAACCAGTAGGTCGAGGGAGGTCATCCTCCCCCTCTACTCTGCCTTGGTGAGGCCGCACCTGGAGTACTGTGTCCAGTTCTGGGCTCCCTGGTTCAAGAGGGACAGGGAACTGCTGGAGAGGGTACAGCAAAGGGCTACCAAGATGATTAGGGGACTGGAACACCTCTCTTATGAAGAAAGGCTGAGGGATTTGGGTCTCTCCAGTCTGGAAAAAAGACGGCTGAGGGGGGATCTTATCAACACTTATAAATACTTAAAGGGTGGGTGTCAGGGGGATGGGGCCAGGCTGTTTTCAGTGGTGCCCGGCAACAGGACAAGAGGTAATGGGCATAAACTTGAGCATAGGAAGTTCCACCTAAACATGAGGAGGAACTTCTTTCCTTTGAGGGTGGCAGAGCACTGGAACAGGCCGCCCAGAGAGGTGGTGGAGTCTCCGTCTCTGGAGACATTCAAAACCCACCTGGACGCGTTCCTGTGCAACCTGTTCTAGGTGACCCTGCTCTGGCAGGGGGGTTGGACTAGATGATCTCCAGAGGTCCCTTTCAACCCTACAATTCTATGATTCTAAGATGTTTGCCCAAGCCTCCAGCTTTCTCTTAGTAC